>NW_025952961.1:1200000-1919588 GCF_022264815.1 Rhodofomes roseus | reverse complement strand
CCCCCTGTCCCGACCCCGCCTCCCCGAACTCCCCCTGTCCGACCCCGCCGCCCCCCGCTCCCGACCTGTCCCGACCCCTCCTCCCCGGACTCCGACCCGCCCCCGCCTCCCCGGACCCCGCCTCCCCGGACCCCGCCTCCCCGGACCCCGCCTCCCCGGACTCCCCCGCAGGCCTGGAACCCGAACCCGTACCCTGCGCTGACATCCCCTGCTCCCGATGGTCGGGGCATCTTCTCGTCATCGCCGTTCTCTGAAGGACCTTCCTTCCTAACGATGCGGCAGTCGGACACCGACAGGTCCAACCATGACCTGGGCACTGGCGAAGAGGCGGTTGGGCAGGCACTTGAAGTCGAGGACGGCTCAGCTCGCCACCAGTCACCGCGCCGTGGGCTTCCCCGCAAAGCGAAGGCGCGGGCGGAGACCCATGTGATGGAGGAAGGCGAGTTGTCGAAATAGCGTCAGCACGTAGTTACCGTCTCTTCTTGTGTACTTGCATTCTCTCTGTTGCGTACTGTGCCGCTTGTAACAACTGAACCTGATGCGTATATACACTGATGACCAAGATTTACTGCTCCCAAGAAACATGCGCTCGATGAGACGTGTGCAAGAAGCGAGTACCAGTTTACCAGACCCGCTACAAGTCCAACTTCTGTGGAGCCCGCCTCTCCCTATGAGGCCGCTGCGACATGGCCTCGGGAGCCACTACAACGGTTCCGCTCCTAGGCTTCTTCGAGGGACGCAATGTAGACTCTGCCTCGTAGGCCTGAGGGCCATCTTCGTACGGTCGTCTGCGCGCCTTCGATGCTGATCCTCCCTGCGAAATGCTTCGAGACGCGGTAGGAACCTTTGCCATCTCTTCCAAGTCCATCGCCTGCCCGTCAGATGGGCGCAGCGTCTCAACCTGACCGGGAACGAGGGCCGCTTCTTGCACATGGGCTTTGGGGGCGGGCGAAGGCGACGACGCAGCAGAGAGAGCGGCACCAGGCAGAGGTGCACGAGGCAAGATGGAACGCATTGGCGAGAGAGGGCGTGGTGACAGGCTCTTAGGAACAGCAGGCAAGTTGGGAGTGATGGCAGGCGGCGCAGCGGGTGCCGGGGCTTTACCGAATACGTCCACAATCCGGGCGTTTGCAATAGGCTGAATAAGATCAAGCAGCATGTTGCTCGACGCAATGCCGAGTTGCGTCGCCACAACGAAAGGAGGTATCCCTGCCGAAGGTGGGTCGTCAGGGTCATTGACAAACTGGGCGCTATCGATGTCGCGGAGAGCAAGTCCGACAGCGAGGAGAACCTGTTCGACTTTGCGCAGCGCTGCTTTCCCCTCGGAGACCCATACAGTAGCGCGCAGATACGTGATAAGTGGGTCTAGCCCGCTGGAGGATTTGTGGACTTCCTGAGGAAGAGATTGTGAACCCCAACTCCATGACGCCCAAGGCACGCCCGGAATGGCAGGGGGGGTATAGGCGGGTCGCGGTTGGCGTCCAGGCTTGGCCGCAGCGATAATCGCGCGAGCATATTCGTTGCACAGAACCATGTACCGCCTGTCGGTCGACAGGGATCGCAAGAAGTTGACGCGCATACTCGGGCGAGCGGCTGAAGGGGCCATCCCATTAAAGGGCAGCTCTGCTGGGATGGGCTCGGCGGTCGCCGTTTGCGTGCTTGTGGGCTTCACGGCAGTCGACCCCTCAGAGGCGTCTCCTGCCTGCTCTTCAGTGTCATTCACTGAGGGCTCCGGTGAGGACCAGCTGGGAGACAACGATGGAGAGGGGGTCTCTGACGGTATGGCCTTCCTTGCTTTCTGCTTCCCTAAGGCTTTTGCAGACAGGTGCGGCGCAGCGAGCTGTTTCCCAGATTGGCCTGCCATTGTGCAGTCAGCAACGATTGACTGGACGCGGGCCAGCTATACGCACCGCTTCCAGATGCCATGTTCGCCCCCCCTGCCTGTGTCTGGGTTCCAGGTTGCTGAGCCATCCGCGTGCTGGCTGCTTGTTTGTCGACCGCCTGTCTCTCCTCCGCCTGTCTCTCATCCTCGCGCTGTCTCTCCGCTTCTCTCCTGGGTGCGTCCTTGATCCACCGTGCGAGCCATTCATCGTACCTTCCTGGCTGCACATCCTCAGGATCGTCAATAGCAGTGTCGCCGTCATCCTGCAACCAGCCCGACATCCGAAATGCTCTCCCTTCGTCCGTGTCTTGTAACTGCCCCCAGTATCGGATCAGTTCAATGCACTGCGATTTCCGGATCTTGGACGGCTCATCAAATTTTACGAAGTCCGGCCATGAGCCGTCTTCCCACAGGGACGTGTCGAGTGCCTTGGCGCGTTTCCAGGGGATATTCCGCTTCTTTCCATTAGAAGCCGCGGCTAGTCTCTTATTAGCGGCGCATGCTATCAAGGACATCGACGCTCACTGTGGTGATCATTGAGGAACTGTCGAACCATGAACTGCCACTCCTGCGCGGTCTTCATTTGAAGTGTGTCGAGCTCTTCAGGTGGAGGAATCCTCGGCAATCCCGTTGCCTCATCGGTGGCCAAGAGCGGACCAAATCCCGTCCTCTTCTGTGCTTTGCTCACATTGCCCGAACGCAAAACGGACTCCGCCTTCTTTCCCAATAAATCAGTAGCCCAATCCTCCCAGTCAGACCAGAGCTTCGTCGGATTCCAGTCAGGGTCATCGGCCACGTCCGAGAAGTTAGATGGTGCACCAAATTTGGCATTATGATCCATGCTGCCGCATCATCAGCATCAGTCCGAAGGATGAAAGGGAACACTGTACAGGCCCGCAACTGGTCCTTTATCCGTTGTGTTGCCCGCAAACAGGAAGCAGACGCGGACTCCGTTTTCAATCCACAACTTCTTGGCAAATGTCTCGCACTTCGTGTGGAGACTGCGACTCAACGTCCTAGTTCACGGCAGCTTGTTAAGCAAACAGGCATCCACCAAGAGGCCAACCCCAGATAGGCGGATCACTCACTTTGACGGAAGCACGGGCGGCTCCACGTTGCCGATATTCCCATGGATCAAGCCGCGGATCTCCTTACCCTGGGCCACATATTCCTTTTTCTCCGCAGGAGGTACGAGTGCCCAAAGCTCGTACGTCTTCGCCCTAAAGGCCCCGAACTGCTTCTTTTCCTTGCCACCGTACGCCGCTTCATATATCTCCTCCCGCTTCTCGCGCCGGAACACGTCCAAGCCGCGCGTGGTGCCGGAAACCCCTGTCTTCTGCTTCTTCTTCTTCCCCCCTTCCTTACAGTTCTGTGCGAGCCATTTCAGGACGGCCTAAACACGCGGTCAGCACGTTCAATGATCCAGAGACATCTTCCCTCACCGCCTTCTGTTGCTTCTCTGTCAATTGTTCCAAACTCTGCAGCGGCATGGTCTTGAGTTGCCCCAGGACATCGTCGACGACCTTTCTCCTGGCTGGCTCTTCGGCCAGGCGAAAGGCCGCCGTGTACGCCTCCATGGTGGCGAGCTGATCGTCCGCCCAAACTGTGAGTTTCTTCATGACGAGTGGGGAGATACACCACCTGCCACTGCCATCGGGTGAGCTCATATGCATTGCGATGGGCCGACATTCGCGTGGGCGATGGCACAGCAGCAATCAGAGGCAGCCCGACGGGGCATTATCTTTACGCCTTTGACCAGCTCCATGCGACACCTGTCCATTGACAATGGTCCTCCTTGCCTAGCTGCCAACGCACTAGGGAAGTATCAACTGAATTACAGGCAACGGTGCAATTGATCACAATCCCTCCCGAGTTGTGGCCCCTCTTCCGAGTTGTGGCCCTTCTGTAGCAATTCGCTAGTCTCAATCCAGACGTCATAGAGGTGTGGCTGTCAAGCAGACTTCGAAAAACTCATGTTGGACGATGATGACGACACAAGGCACACTAAGACTGGTATGGCGAGGAACACATACAACAAACAACGACGCGTTCATTTTGACCTGCAAGAGCCTTGCTCTCCTAGCAAGGGAGGCGTCCGTCAGGACTGCCTATTCCCCCATGCGCCCCAATTCCTTGGACCCGTCCCCAACATATTTTAGCCAATTCTCTGCTCCACCAGGGTGTTGATGAGAAACCTCGACCGCATCGTCTTGCCCGTCCCAGGTGAGGACTAGAAGGGTCCACGTGTAGCGCTTGCCGTCGCGGGTGCGAAGCTCCTTTTTCACCAGGTGCCGCCCGTCGTCATGCCCGACGCTGGTGTCAAGATATGTACTGTGGTGAAACATCACCTAGTGTAAGTATTTCATGGCGGAGTTGGGAGCACTCACAACCGATTGTGGAGTTTTCTGGGGTCCCAGGGATGCCCATGAGATGCGGCTCCATTGCGTTAGGTGCGCGGAGATCCCTATGAGCAACGTCGGCGTGTCGCGGATGCGGAGGGTAGACCCAGCATCGAACATGGTGGGTTTGGGTTGACGATGGGAATATACGAACTAAGGTTTCCACCACTCCAAGGCGATTGAAACTGAGCTGAATGCACTTCAGCGACAGACGTGACATATGGGCACAGATCGCACGATTTGACACGTTTATGTCAGGACAGATCCAAGGATGGACCCGCTTGTCAAACGGCGGTCCTGATTAAGAGACGGTACCTCCATACTCGAAATGCCGCCAGCGATGGCGTGCCAGCCTTGCTCGGACGTTTTGCGTGAGCGTCTTCAAAATTTCGTTCTTCTTTTTTGTCTTGCTGAATGCGTTCACAAGTACTAGGCTGATTGAAGCAGATTGGCCGTGCATCATACTATGGAGCCGCCCGCATCCGCACCCCCGCAAGGCCCGCACTCAGCTGTCTGGCAGATAAACGTAGAGGAGGCGGTCGCGGCGCGCCAGTTCTCACGGTTCGGACGTATGGACGTTCAAACGTTCAACGCGTACGTTCAACCGTTCACTTGTACATTTTTGCACGATGCTCGACTGGCTGTACATGGTCGCCGTCAAGTCGAGACGCACGTGCGCTATCGACCGGTGGCTAAATGGACGCCCCTCCTCCTCCTGAGGCGGGGTCAGGGCGCAGCTAAGTACGAACAGTATAATATATACGCAGGTCGCGTGAGGTGTCAGGTTGGACGATGATGACGACACAAGGCACACTAAGACTGGTATGGCGAGGAATGCAAACAACAAACAACGACAGTCGAAAGGGGTAGCGTTCATTTCGACCTGCGAGAGCCTTGCTCTCCGAGCAAGGGATTCTGAGCGGGAACGATGGAGAGATCCAATTTGGGAATGGAGTAACTGTTCTGTTGGAGAAGTGCGCGCTTAAGTGACCAACGCTTCTTGGCACTCCTCAAAAGGCAGGCGGACTGACAACGGTTTGGTAACGTGTGAGTCCACGTGCCACGTGCGACACTAAAATTGCTTGTTGACCCAAACCACCATGTCCGGGTCAGGAAAGCCACACAAGCTTCCTCGCAAATGGCAGGTCCTGGGCTCTACCCAGAGACTCAAATTTGTCCGCCCTGTGGCAACAAAGACGCGGAGAGGGGTTGACTACAAGATGGTGGAAATATCCAGGGCTGATGGTAATCAGCCTCTGATTCATCCACCCCCAATAGGCGATCTGCCGAGCCACGATCCACGGGATCCGATGGACCCCAGGAACCACATCGACGTTGCGGACCTTGTTGGCATCCATGGGCCACTGCCTAAGCGACCCAAAGACTCGGGATCAGTAGGTGCTAATCTATAGTTGTGGGTGCCTGTCCTGAAGCGCCCGACAGACACAGGCTGATTTCATGGACGCATGGTTGGCTTTACGGGAATCGTTCTTGGAGCGCCTAATCGAGCTTGAGGGTCCAAGAGAGAAGCGGAATTGTGCCGATTGCCGAGCAGAGTGGAGCCCGTGGCGCTGCATTGAATGCGTCGGCTCACCCAGTTTGTGCACCGACTGCTGTCGCCGACGACACGCAGCGAGTTATTTGCATCCCATAGAGAAATGGATCGCTCAAGAGGCGGATGAGGCAAATGTACGCTTCTTCTCGGACACAGACGGCAACGACAATAGCGACGACGGTGAAGCGGCGGACCCCATCCAGCAAGGCCCAATTGAATCAGAGGAGGGTGAGTCGGCCGCCTCTTCTCAGTCTCTTGAGCCCGTCTTATATCGTCCGGTTCAGGTTATTACGCACCAAGCTCTCTCTATGATGTCGGGATCCGAGTCTTCTTGGGTCACTTTGGGCAGTCGTGCCCTCTAGTCGCCATGTATGGCGGCACCCAACCATGTAAGCGGATTACAGTGGTCGACATCACCGGCGTGCACAGCATACGGGTTTCTCCATGTGTATGCCACACTGCTGAGCCTGAGGCTATGCAGCTTCTCTCCATAGGGCTCTATCCCGCCTCTGTCCTGCACCCCGGACTGCTTTCACGTTCCGGGTACTCAACGACTTCTTGCTGGCCAACAAGATCTCAGGGAGTGCTGCCGAGAGCTACTATCAGCGTTGCGCCGCCTGTCGAACCCCGCGTTTCCTCAAGCCGTGCCTGTGAGAGCGGAAGCTTTTCAATATGGCGCTGTCTGACTGTTTACAGGACCGCTACCGCGAGCTTCTGCGTGTCAGCCGACAGTGGCGAAACCTCAAATATCGCAAATGGAATGGCTTTGGTCACGAACGAGGGCCAGTGGGTCCCGGTGAGCTTGCGCTGGGATGTGTGGCCTGTCCAATGCCCGGAGTCAACCTCAAGGCAGGTTGGGAACAGGATCCCGATCGGTAAGCGCCCCGCTTGTTCGTTGCAGTCCGGGAGACAAGCCTTTTGCAGGTGGAAGTTTATGCAGACGTTTGTCATGGACGGCAACTTCAGCGCCGAGCATCTGAAGATGCGCTGCCCCGCGGATGATGTAGCCATCGGTGACGGGCATGGCTTCATGGTGACAGATGCACCGTACAAGAATCACCTCCCAGGGCACATTGGAACAACGAGAGGTAGGTAGCTCAGCTCGGCGGTTTCTTAAGCTCATGGCACTCTAGCAATCAAGCTGTCACGCTCATCGTGCCGTCAATCAAGCCAATGCCGACCGCCATGACATGGAAGCTACAGGCATTGGCGCAGTTGCCTGTGGGCGACATGGTTGCTTCATCCCTCATGCGGTGGTGGATTTCCAGAAGGGGGAACGGTGAGTACAACATCCGTCGTCTGCTTGAAGAGGCTAGCTTAAAGGCTCCAGACAAATGAACATGGATTATGCGCTTTCCCAGGCGCTACGGCACCACACAGGCATCCAAACGTTTCTTATCATGTACGACATCGCATGTCAGTACAGCAAGAAGGTCCTGGCGAGGTTTGCTCAGGGCGCGCACCTCAGCTGGCCTGAGGCGGCTGACATATTTTGGGGAATTGGCCTGTTCCACATCCATGGCCACCAGCGCGACTGTTTACCAAAGTACTCGCCTTCATTCATTCCTGGCGCTGGACAGGTAGACGGCGAGATCATCGAGACATTATGGGCCCCGCTCAATCGGATATCGGGCAGCACACGCGCCATGGCAACATCTCATAGGAAAGAGGTCATCGACGACCATATGAATGACGCCAATTGGCGAAAGACAATCGGCATGGGTGTGTTTGCATTGCCGACACTGTCAGTCCCCCGCTTACCCAAAATGCAGTGAAGATGCTGTCTCGGAGGTTCATCCAGGCTGAGAAGCAACAGGAGCTGTGCCAAGAGCTGCTACAGGAACTCGAGGAGTCTAGTGACGCAGAACTGTTGGCCAAATGGAAGGAGCTTGAGATGAGAGCGCGGATGGAGAGAGGACGAGATCTGTCGGTCATGGAGTCCTATGAGGTCACCCAAGAGAAAGGTGCGCGCTTGTTGAATCGATATATCCGGGATGCAGTCTTGACAGTGATGCAGCCCCTGGTAAGAAGCAAATGCAGCTTCTGCTTGAACAAGAGGAGGGCAAACAGAAGGACAGCCCCGGATCTACGTCATGGCTGGCGGAGGGAATTTTGATCCAGGAGCAACAGTGGGTGCTGCAATCTGAGAGTCGGTATTGCGCTGATGTGAACAGGCTCGCTGTAAGCGCGCTGGCACGAAAGCTGAAGAAGCACGCCTTACTGGCGGACAGACTCCAGCTTGTGGAGAAGCGCAACAAATTGAAGCGAGCGGTGGATCGCTTTTCGAGCAAAGCAGCTGGCTACTGGAAGCAGGAAGATGATGAGGAGGCAGACGATGAAGCGGCCCGACACCCTGGGGCCTACGCCGGAGAGGAATGGGAGGATCTTGAAGAGGAACCTGATTTGGGCGAGGATCGCATAGTGATGGATGAACCTGAAGATGAGATATTGCCGGAGTCCATCTCACTTCTGCTGCCATCGACATTGGGGAAGGTGAGGTTGGAAGAGCTGGGGAAGGTCGAGATGGGTCGTCGGGAGCTCCGCCTGAGGGAGGGTCAGGCAAACGATGCCCTCCACCGACTTCGTATGGCCCTCGGCATGAAATCCGTTCTATTCCGCACAAAGGTTCGCCTCGCTAACAGCCAAAGGACGAAGACGAGAGCATACAAGGACGTCAGTGGAGTGACGAAGGTCATCACAGAGTGCGCCCGCCTGTACACCTTGGCTCGAACGGGCATGACACGGGTGCTGATGGGGGACGCCGAAGCGGCCAAAATGGAGAAGCAGTTCAAAGACTATCACAAGGCCATGGGTCGGGACTCATCACAGCAAAAGGGGGTGGGAAGCTCTGGGCAGCCATCGCAGCCGAACAGCAGTGCCCAGGTGGAAGCCAAGCAAGTGTTTCGTGAATGGCTGAAGACGCTGCCACCACAGCTGCAGCGATACCGACCTCTGACTAAAGAAGATCTCAAGACGACGACACACTTGCTAGACCACACAGAGCGGAAAAGCCGTCACAAAGAGCTATCGTGGATATGGGCAGTCGATGTGGGAGGGGATACGGAGAGCTCAGAGTGGCTAACAGAACGTGCGCGTCTTGCCTTACCGATCTGAGGAACGTGCTCATGGGCCCCCAGTGCACCGCGTGAACTGGCTGCGAGAGAAGGCCAAGTGCGACCGCTGGCGAGAGCAGCTGGTCCTGGTGGGTGAGGAGATGCAACAGACGGCCCGCTCATTCGAGTTCAAGGCCCGTCAGTGGAAGATGCGGTGTCACGGGAGTTCAGGACACCAAGCATATGCGCGGCGACAAGCGGCGCTGTGGCTCAGTCTAGCAGCGGATGCCCGTGCAGCCTACACAAAGCTGGCCACTTGAAGATCTGCATTTGGGTCTTTACAGTACAGTACATTGACCGCGAGGCTTTACATCGACCAACTATTGAATGTCTGCGGTTCGGACGGACAGGACAGGCAGAGCTACTGTCGTACAGGCGGGAAAACTCAGGTACCTGCCTCCATAGTGCAGCTTGTTTGACAGGTGGAACGATGGGTGAGAGACGGTAAATACAAATCACGCTATGTCAAGCAGACGCTTCACCGCATCTTGAGTAGACTCACATTCCGACGCAAGAGAGGCGGTGATGAGGTCCGGTCGATAGAATGGGTCAGTCACAGGTAGAAGAGGCGGCGGTTGGGCATCCCCATCCACCTCAGCTTGCAGGTTGCGGATGGCCATCGTGCATTGTCTTTGCATGACCGCAGCGACAATATTCCTCATGTGGATAGAGACCTTCAGAACGCGACCCAGGTCGGGGTCTGGGTGGCGCATGTCTGCACGCCGGGTGGCGCGATCTCAATGTTGTGCTGGTCACGCCGGGTGCTCCAACATGCTGTCGATCTCTGTCGACGCCTTTTCAATGGCTGAGCGGATGCAGCAATCTAAGTCAACCGCTGCTCTTCACAAGACGAGCCTCGTACCTGATAATGATGTCATTTTGGGTGCTTGTTTTAGTCTCTTGACGCTTGACTGTTGCAGTGACGGGATGATTGTTCGTGCACGTGAGGCTGCGAGGTTGTCTGAACTGAATAGCCGGTGGCACTGCACAGCTCCGCACCTCACATAGTGATCCGCACCGCTCGACGGCCGATCTGCGGAGTCGGGTAATTGCAAATGCAACATGCACGTCTCCACGCTCTCCCGGTACAAAACAGGCAAGGATAGAGCACCCTCATTGGCCATCCGGTGATTAACCGGGCTTCCCAACACCGTGTCAAAGCCTCTAAGCCTGCTATTGGCGGCTACCAGTGCTTCGAAATATTGGATGGCGTTTCAACAGCAGGATTCCAACAGAAGCGGTGCTAAGTCGGCCGCGTGCTGCCCACATTTGGTCAGTACTACCCCCAATTGGCATTGGTGTTTGCAGTCGGTTACGTAGAAAGAAGCGTTCAAGGTGGTTGTTGCATGGAAGGTTGTAAAAGGCGTAAGATGATACCCCGTTGGGCTGGCACTTTGAAACAGTTGGCGCCGCCCACGAATATTTCATGAACTGGCCCGAAAGTGTTGGCAAGTGGCATATCTCCTCAACTCGCTATGTCACTCCAAATCGTGCCCTGGGAGCCAGAGCAGCTCCCAACACTGCAGCGCTCAGAGTCAGTCGATGCGGACATTAACACCGGCAATGTGCCCCCGTCTCGGCCCGTGCTTCCGTCAAAGTGAGTGATCCGCCTATCTGGGGCTGGCCTCTTGGTGGATGCCTGTCTGTCTAACAAGCTGCCGTGAACTAGGATGTTGAATCGCAGTCTCAAAAAGAAGTGCGCGACATTTACCAAGAAGATGTGGCGTGAAAACGGGGTCCGCGTCTGCTTTCTGGTTGCGGCCAACACAACGGATATAGGACCAGTTGTGAGCCTGTCAGTCTCCCCTTTCATCCTTCGGCCACATGCTGATGATACGCAGCGTGGATCATAATGCCATAATTGGCGCACCATCTAACTTCTCGGATGTGACCCGTGACCCCAAGTGGAACTCGACGAACCTCTGGTCTGACTGGGAGAGGTTCGCCACTGATCTATTGGGAGAGAAGCCCCGGTCTGTTTTGGATGCGAGAGTAGCGCAGCAGAGGGCAGACTTCGGTCGGCTCTTTGCCACCGATGAGGCGACAGGATTGCCAATAATTCCCCCCCGCCTGAAGAGCTCGAAAAGCTTGAAACGAGGACGTCGCAAGAGTGGCAGACGATGGTTTAACCAGTTCCTCGTTGAACATCACAGTGAGCGTCGATGTCCTGGATAGCGTGCACCGCTAATAAGAGACAAGCTGCTGCTTCTAATGGAAGAATGGGGTATGTCCCCCTGGAAACACGCCAAGGCACTCGGCACGTCCCTGTGGCTCAAAGGCGGCTTATGGCCCGACTTCGTCACATTCGATGAGCCGCATAGTATCAAGAAGGCTCACTGCATTCAACTGATCCGGCACTGGGGGCAGTTACAAAACGAAGGAGAGCATTTAGGATGTCGGGGTGGCTTGCATCTGATGCCAAGCACGGCATGCAGCCTCCCATGTACGATGAGTGGGCCACACGGGACGCGCAGAGGAGAGAGGCCGAGAGACAGGCCGAGAGACAGGTGGCCGAAGAACAGGCGGCCGCAGACCAGGCGGCCGAAGAACAGGCGGCCGCAGAACAAGGCGGCCGAAGAACAGGCAGCCGAGAACAGGCGCCGAGAGGCAGTCGGCCGAAGAACAGGCGGCCGAACAGGCGGCCGAAGAACAGGCGGCCGAGAGACAGGCGGCCGAAGAACAGGCGGCCGAAGAACAGGCGGCGGTCAGAACGTGGATTGCTGATCATAGACAGGCGGCCGAGAAACAGGCGGTCGAAGGACTGCCAGCCGAGAACAGGCGGCGGCCAGAACGTGGATTGGTCAGCGAAGACAGGCAGGCCGACAGACAGGCAGACGAAGGAGAGGTGGCGGAGAGACAGGCGGCGGTGGCCAGACGTGGATCGCTCATCAAAGACAGGCGGCCGAGAGACAGGCTGTCGAAGGATTGCCTGCCGAAAGACAGGCGGCGGCCAGACAGACGGCGGTCAGAACGTGGATCGTTCAGCAAAGACAGGCGGCCGAAAGACAGGCAGCTGAAGGACAGGCAGAGGTGGTGAGCGCGGCGTATGGAAGCAGTGCATATGGCCGGCTGATGGCAGACCGCCCTCTGGAACAGCCCACCCCGCCGTGCCCGTTGGAGTTGTCGATCGCAAGGTTCCCCTTCGTGTCGGGAGATGCCGCCTTGCCGCCCTCCTCTCCACCCCGACCTCGTGGGGCGCCGCCGCCCGGGTTTTCCTGGCACAGTTTCCCCTCTACGCCGCCCGTGCAGCTTCCGCGAGCTGCAGCGGAGTCCGTCAGTTCAAGTTCGTCTGGGTCATCGACCGTGCGCTCTGGCAATGAAGTCCGTCACTCTGGAAAGAAGCGGCTGCTCCTGGACGATGCCCCAGCCACGTCGCCACCGCGACATTTCAAGAGGCCGAGAAGCGGAAGGGCTGTCGAAGAGCAGTGCAGCAACACCGTCTCATAAAGTAGAGGTTGGCGGTTTCTTGATTAGTCGTTCCCATCTTCCGACGCTTCTTGGCCGCCGTGGATGTTTGTAAGAACAAGAAGTGACTTAATAGACGAATTTCGAGACAGCGAATGCATTAACATGTACATAGCAGAAGAGATGGTTTGAGGTAATACATGTCCTAGTACGTTCCCAGCAGACGCTTCACATTCTCTTGATTGCACCAAGACACCTTAGGTGCCCCAGCATACTCACACACTCGGTCCTTCATGAACCAGGCGAAGGAGATGCGGTCCCCTACGAACTTCTCAACCGAGTGCGGGAGCATACGCGCGCAAAACGCCAGCACACTGCCAGGCGGTTGCTGGAAGTCGACCGGCAGAGTGGGAAGAATGATGTGGCCACCGGTGTAATCGCCAATTGAAGCAATGACATCGAAAGCAGGGTACGGCGCACCGGGGTCCGTATGCAACGGGCTCACTCGGTTGTTGATCACCTGCAGGGCCGTGAAGCAGGAAGGCCAATGAGCGAGCACCTCGCGGAGTGGTTCCGCATTCCCCAAGGTTTGGTGCGCCCGTACGCCTATCTGGAACTGCTCTGGGTGGATGACAGACAGGATGGCTGCCATCAGGGCATTCGTCTCCGCCATCTCGTCGAGGAAGTGGAGCCCGGACTCCCGCTTGTCTCCGCTCAACGTTGCAGAAGTGGTAGGCTTTTCAGACTGCTGACCGTTAAGTATTGTGCATAGGAAGATAGTTCAAAACATACCGGGCTTCCTATTGGATACCAGGCGGAGCAAACGTCGGGGCACCAAGAGGCGCAGCCGGGTTAGGAGGTTGAATGAAGTTTTGTTCATTGCGTCGCCAGCTGGGCTTCGATTCGCCTGGTATAGGCTTATTCGCACTGAACTGCTGGCGCGCACCTGCCATGGCCGTTTTCATCGCGGCCTCCATAGCCTCGTTAAGGTTGCAACAAATTGCTAAACATCATGTGCTTACCTGACGTTTATGCGTGAGGATATTGGGAAGGTACCATGCGAGTATATTCCCAAACTTGTCGACCACCGTGCAAGGCGCGGTATAGGCGGATTGACTTCGGCCGTAGCAGCGTCCATAGCGGCGGAGTTCGCGGTCAATAGCGGGGTCCGCAGTTCCTTTGGACTCCTGCAGACGAGCGCAGTAACGATCTGCATCTATGTCTCGGGCAATGACTGGCCCCCAATGAGCTGCTGCTGGGGCGATGGTGTCGACACTTACCGACAGAACTGAAGGCATTTGCTATGAGAGCAGCGGCGTACCCACAGTCCGCCACAAGAGAGGCCGATATAAGATCAGGCCGATAAAATGAATCCGTCGAGGGCAAAAGAGGCGGCATCTTGATATCGTCCTCGCCTTCGGCCTGCAGCTTGCGACAGGCAATCACGAACTCTCTATGCATGACCGCCGCAACAACCCTCACGAGGTCAGTGGCTGAGCGCATGCAACAATCTGTCAACCGCCGTGCTTGACATGGCAAGTTTCGTACCTGACAGCGTGGCCATTTCGAATCCTTGGAGCGTGGCCATTTCGAATCCTTGGATGGGCTTCTGAGGAGCAGTGACGGACAAGAGCAAGAGGTGAGAGCAGGTTGTCATCAACGGGCCAGACGCCACTTGGCCTGATTGATCGGCCCGATAAGCTTTCGCGATTGCCTGTCATTCCCAATGACAAACTGGTTTGCGAACTGCTAGTCTCGATCCAGACGTTATAGAGGTGCATGCGCAGGTGTCAGCGGACTTCGAGAAACTCATACCACAGCCACCTCCATAACTGGCTGTGGCCTGACATCTATGCCCTTTGTTGCGCTTCTGCGCAAAGGGAGGAGTTCTCAATGTAAACAATCCGAGCACGAATGACATTACAGAACACATACTATCTGACACGTGAGTCTCTTTTCAATCGCATGTGATGGGATTCTACTGAATGAATGTTGGGGATCGTAACGCAAGAAGGACAAGAAAGAAAACAAGAAGACGACCGCGGTTGGGCGAAAGCCTGTGCCCGAAGGGCGCGGCGATCCGACACAAGTCCCGTGTTGTCCGATGGCGACCTGTGGTGGCCCGAGTCAGCCGCGAGGGCGGGATGGGCCACGAAAGGGTGTGGTGAGGTGGGTACTCGAGCACAAAACTCGTGAACGCTACGGATGTATGATTGTATGTACTACTGACAAATGTGGAGAATTGATCAAGGAAGGCGCGATTCTTGCAATTGCTACACTGCGGTGCATACTTGATTAACCCATCGTGGTGATAGGAAATGCTTAAAGACACTATCGGCGTACCTCTCTTCATGGTGCGCCACCTCAGAGACATAGTGCACCCTCTGCGGCCCAGGCGACTCTGGCGAGAGTATCTTGAGTCTCCGTTGCTGCCCGCTGCACCTGCGCCAGGTGCTCATGAACCGGCTGCCTCTCTCCCGGTTTCAAGAAATTCGTCCATGGCCACGGTGTGTCTCGGACTGCGCTATGACAAGCCTGTACTATGTAAATGCGTGTCCTATTGTTGACTTTGTCAACTCACTGGTTCTGGTATCATTAGAGGCTCGCCGACTGCTCCGAACGATATTGGCTGAGGATGGTATGCGGCGATCATTGGGGGGAAAATGTTTAGCCAAGTTCCAGAAGCGTTGAAGGTTTGCCATCGCTCCTTCCAGCTAAGGCGGGCGTTCTGGCGGTCGATCAACAAGATACAGTCTTGCCCCACATCCCCCTTCAACTCGAATGCCACCCAGATGCTCGAAGCTGCCACCGCTGTAACCAATTTTCCACAAAATGGTCTGACCTCTTCCGCTGCGGCTGGGATTAACGCGACCTCCATGCCACTCTGAATGCAGCATGGAGGGGGTCCGATGATGGTGACAATGGATCCTCCTTCCACATCCTCCTTAGATTTCGTTAGGAAGCGTATGTCCATTGCGGGTGTAACTTTCCGCAGCTAGTGGAAGAGACAGAATTGAAGAGTGGATGTCTAAGCGAAGGGGCTGGGTTCAACATGGTGTGTAGCAGAAAGATCAGGGGGGGATGATATGGCCTGGCCGCCAGTGGTTTTGACGTTCCTTTGAAACAAATCTGAACCGAGCATTGGCGTTAGAGGGAGGAAACCGCTTGAACCTAAAAGGGAGTGGAGGGTGGGGTCTCAAAAGCTTATAGTGCCGAGCAGCAGTCTGCTGAAGGTGGCGGGCCCACTGCGTGCCATTTGCGACGCGACATGGTCGTTGAGACAAAGAGAAAATTGCCCAGACACACATGCTGGGACCACATGTACTACCGCATGGTCGGCAAAGGTTCTACATCATGCTTATACACGTTGCAGTGCTTGCCGACCGGACCCAGCAGCCGAAGTGTACTGCTTGTCTGGCCAGGTGGTCGCCGTGGGAAGGAGGCAGATGCGCGACTTAGTCTTTCACAGAACAAGCGGACCTATGATCATGAGATCCGTCTATCAACAAATATTGTGCATTTTTAAGAGACCGCCCCATTTCATACGAGCAACGTCATCAGAGTCAGTTGCGGGGCAGAAGGACGTCTGTCTACTGGCACATTGAACCAACTGTACTGCACAATATCCAATGCGATAAGCGGTCATCTGTCTCTTGTTAGGTGTCGCCAATGTCGGAACCCGCGCTCCCGACCACCCGCTCATCATGTCTCCGCCTCTTCGATGTCCGCCTCTTCGATGTCCGCCTCTTCCATCTCCGCCTCTTCCATCTCCGCATCCCAGCCGCTGCCAGCATCGTAGGCTTCATAGCTGCAGCCCTCACTACCGCTGGCATTGTCTTCACCGTCCTCACTGCCGCTGGCACCGTCTTCATCGTCATTTTCATTGACGAGGTCGCTAAGCCACTGCATGGAGCCACTGGCAAGCCTTTCGTCTCCAGATGGATCGGCGTGCTGAGACTTATTGTCGTTCACGAGGGCGACAAGCCAACGCAAGACATATTCATCTTGGACGGGAGAGGCCTGGGCGTAGAGGGTCCACGTGCGGCGCTTGCCGTCCTTCGTGATGACTTCCTTTCGGAGCACGTGCTGGCCCACCATATGTACGAGCATGACCCTATGGTCAAGGCTGTAGTGATATGTCAGTTTGTGCATGCAAGTCAATAGAACCGCCTACATATCATTTTCCTCCACTTCGTCAAAGCCCTTGAACCAGGGCTGAATGGCTTCTACTGACAGTTGGAGGAGTTGGAACAGCACGTAAAGGTTGTCGTGCCAAACATAGGAGTCGCGGTTGCACATGGTGGGTTGGTTGTTCGTTGTTGAGATGCATGTACATAAGGTTTGTGCCACCCCAAGGCAATTGAAACTGAGATAAATTTGACCGTACAATGGCAGACCCATTACCATATAGCCTCAGCTTCTCTGCACGTCAGTGACGGCATCGAGATGCAACCCGAGCAACCCGCCTGATGCATTCTGTCAAGAAGCAAAAGGTGAAGAAGCGAAAGTCTGTGGCCTGGTCTTTACGCTGCTTTGATCTTTCAAGTCGCCATGTAGATGGCGGACCGGCGCACCAGAAACACGCGGACTGCCAACAAGCGGGCCAGCAACAAGCGTGCCAGCAACGGGGAGACCAGCAACGAGCGGGCCACCTACAAGCGGAACCCAACAAGAGCTTCATTTACATCCTATGTCGCCGAAGGTTATAGAATGTCCAATGTATGGAATGGCTTACAAAGGCGAGGTTGGCCTCGGGTAAATATAGAAAGGCTTACAAAGGCGAGGTTGGCCTCGGGTAAATATAGAAAGGCTTACAAAGGCGAGGTTGGCCTCGCGTATATATAGAAAGGCTTACAAAGGCGAGGATCGCCTCGCGTATATATAGAAAGGCTTACAAAGGCGAGGATCGTCTCGCGTATATAAGAAGGGCCGACAGATTTGCGAACGACATGCCTTGTGTGCCGTCTCTTTCCCCGCTCCCTCTCCAGGGCTGTAGCTGGCCATCCGTCTTCACATTCAATACCGAGATATGGGAACATATTGAGAGTCGATCTCTCGATATGTTTTCCATATCTCGGTACTGAACATGCAGGCACTTGGACAGTTGAAGGTGAAAGCACCGTTCAGGGAGATTTGGAACGACGTGTTGCCCTCTCCAGGGCTGTAGCTGGCCATGCGTCTTCACATTCTATGCCGAGAAATGGGAACATTTTCCCTTTCTCGGTATAGAACGTGCAGGCACTTGGACAGTTGAAGGGGAATGCACCGTTCAGGGAGATTTGGAACGACGTGTTGCCCTCTCCAGGACTGTAGCTGGCCATGCGTCTTCACATTCTATGCCGAGGAAGGGGAACATCTCGAGAGCCGATATGTTTTCCCTACCTCGGTATTGAACATGCAGGCACTTGGACAGTTGAAGGGGTAATGCACCGTTCAGTGAGATTTGGAACGATGTGTTGCCCTCTTCAGGGCTGTAGCAGCGTCAATTGCCCACATGTCTTCATAATCGACGCCGATGAACGGGAACATATCGAGAGCCGATATGTTTTCCGTTCATCGGTACTGAACATGCAGGCACTTGGACAGTTGAAGGGGAATGCACCGTTCAGTGAGATTTGGAACAACATGTTGCCCTCTTCAGGGCTGTAGCAGCGTCAATTGCCCACATGTCTTCATAATCGACGCCGATGAAGGGGAACATATTGAGAGCCAAACAGTCTTTCCGCCGCTCTGACGTCTCCAGGTGACATGGGACACCCAACAAGTGGGCCACCTTGTTTGTTTGTTTGTTTCGTCCCTTTAGGGTCACTGAGGGCGGAGCCCTATGTAGACCTAGGTACATCCTGAGCTCGACCGTCCCGTACCTCCCTCTCCCCCTGTCCCTGCGCATGCTGGGCGGGCCACCTACAAGCGGACATCTATAAGCGGACCAGGCATAAGCGGGCCAGGCATAAGCGGGCCAGGCATAAGCGGGCCAGGCATAAGCGGGCCAGGCATAAGCGGACCAGGCATAAGCGGATGCCTAGAAGCAGACCACGTACAAGCGGATGGTTGCTCACAAGCGGGTCGCATGCAATTGGCCAAGCACCCCAGGCATTGCACGAAATGCACTCGCCCTTAGGTCGCCCCACTGCATTTCTAGGAGCCAGGCCAATGGTCATTGGGCGGGCCAACGGTCGGCCCGCCCATCGTTTGAGCCCAACTGTTCATACCGTATCAGCCGACGTTGGTTCGCCCATGGTCATTGGGCGGGCCAACGGTCCGCCGGCCCATCGTTGAGCCCAACCGTCAATACCATATCAGCGGACGTTGGTTCGCCCATGGTCATTGGGGGGGCCAACAGTCCGCCCGCCCATCGTTGAGCCCAACCGTCAATACCATATCAGCGGACGTTGGTTCGCCCATGGTCATTGGGGGGGCCAACAGTCCGCCCGCCCATCGTTGAGCCCAACCGTCAATACCATATCAGCCGACGTTGGTTCGCCCATGGTCATTGGGCGGGCCAACAGTCCGCCCGCCCATCCAATACTGGAACGCACAACTATCAATGTCATCCGACGGTCCGCTGGCCCATGGCCAATGCCACCCGACAATAAAAGGCACTCGCTCTTAAAGGTACTCGCTCTTAAATGCACTCGCTCTTACGTGCTCGGCCGACTACATGGCCATTGGTCAGGCCAACCATCCGACCGCCTATCCCAACAATGCACTGCAAAAAGAAACGGCACCCTGCTACCGTTTATCGCCCAGTCATCCGCCCATCACCAACCCAAGGCGCCTATTCGCCCATCCCGTTAATGAAAACGCCCCGCTCGGCCGACGTCAGCTCGCCGAATACATTGGGGTTTTTCACGCATCCGCTACCCTAACAGCATCGGCCATTCCGCTGAATGGGCTCGGGCTCAACGCAGAGGCCAACGGTGATGCACATGGCTGTCAAAAAGACGAAGACCGGAACAAGGCACAAGATGGTTCCAGTCCGGGATGCCCCGAGCGCTGTGCATCCCCCTGCAGGTGCATCCAGGGCAACAGCAGCCGCAGAGATTTCGGACCTAGGGAATGACCAGCCCATGCCTGACTTGGGGGAGATTATTCAGTTGGGGCCAGAGAGCCGGCGAAAGACGAAGGCATCTGGAATGGTGAGTGGCTGGGATGGCTGAAGCAGTTGCTGATGCCAGTGCAGACTCAGGCCGACTTTATCCGACAATGGTTGCCAGTCCGTGACCAGGTGCTTGCCCGCCTGCTCGAACTGGAAGGGCCGCAAGATAGACGAAGATGTGTCATGTGCAGCCAGGAGTGGAGTCCATGGAGATGCGTGGACTGCGTGGGCCGGCCAAGCCTGTGCACCGATTGCTGTCTGAGTCGGCACAGTGCCGAATATCTTCACCACCTGGAGCGGTGGGAACCGAGGGAGAGACGAACGGTCCCAACAGGCCCGCCTCCAGTTCGCGCCGAAATCATAGAAGCGGATAGTGAAGAGGCGCCGTCAGAAGAAGCGGAAGACTGGGTCGATGAACCAGAATTTGGGGCCGGACAGGGAGGCGACCCATCAATGGAAGGTTAGACGGAAGTCTCTCGTCTTATTGACGATGACGTCTCTCATTGCCAGGACAGGTTATTTCAAGGCCAGCTCACTACTTGCCGCTGGTCTGCGCATCAACCTTGGGCATGGGAACTGGCGGTGTCCAATTGAAGATGATGCTTCGCTGCGGAAGCTGACGGTGGTTGATATCACTGGCGTCCATTCAGTCTGCGCCGCCATGTGCAAATGCCAAGGGGCGGATCCGGAGGCCTTCCAGCTGCTCTCGATGGGTCTATATCCTGGATCTTTCATCCGCCCTCGAACTTGCTTCACGTTCCGCGTCTTGGACGATTTCCTGCTGGCCAACAAAGTTTCTGGAATGGCAGCTCAGAGCTACTTCGAACGGTTGCGTCGCCTATCCAATGCCGCCTTTCCTCAGCGAGTGCCGGTTCGTCGTCCATCATCCTACGAGGCAGCAGTCTGACGCCTCCCAGGATCGCTATCGCGAGCTTCTCCGCTGCAGCCGACAGTGGCGCAATCTCAAATATCGCAAATGGCGTGGGTATGGGCATACAGAAGAAGAACTTGGACCGGGAAGACTGGCACTGAGCTGCGTAGCCTGCCCTCACCCCGGCGTCAATCTCGAAGCAGACTGGGAAAGAGACGTTGATTCGTGAGTGGCGATCTCGAAGAAGCGGCTAGAGCCTTAGTGCCACCGTGCAGCTGGAAGCATATGGCGTCTCACAAGCGATGCAGCATCATGACGGACTCAAGCGTTTCCTGGTCATGTACGATGTCTCCTGTCAATACAGCAAGAAAGTGAAGGGCCGGTTCAAGAGCAGCCCGCGATTCCTGAAATGGCCATCCGCGACAATCGACTGGGGAATTGGCAAATTCCACGTCCACGGGCATCAGCGGGATTGCCTGGTGAAGTATTCGCCAAGCTTCATTCCAGGAGCAGGCCTAGTCGATGGCGAGGTCATAGAGACGTTGTGGGCTCCTCTGAACCGGATTTCAGGCAGCACCCGAGCGATGTCGACGTCCCATCGGAAGGAGGTGATAGACGACCATATGAACGATTCAAACTGGCGGAAGACGACTGGCATGGGTGAGTCTGGCCACTGTGAGGCCTAGAAGCGGCAATTGACTGCCATTGCAGTCAAGATGCTATCAAAGCGATTCTTACAGGCGGTAAAGGAATTGGCACGGAGCAAGGAGACGCTCAATCATATGGAGCTCTCGAGCAGTCCCGAGCACCTGGCCGAATGGAAGCGGCTGGAGGCAAAAGCGCGCGCGGAGAGGCGTGACGATTTGAGCGTCATGGAGCCATACGAGGTTATGCGAACCAAAGGTACCGTCCGCTTCCGCCTCACTGCATCTGCTCATTCATTGGCACTCCAGCACCCGGAAAAAGAGACATTCAGCTTCTCTTAGAGCAGGAAGAAGGAAGGACGAAGACGAATGCTGGCCTCGCATCCTGGCTGGCGGAGGGTTTGGCTCTCCAGGAGCAGCAGTACGCAGCCTCCTTTAGGATGCGTCGCTATCCTCACCATGCATCAGACTGACCGTTGCTGCATTGGCGAGGCGCGTCAATAGCGACTCGCTTCTCACGGCGCAGTTGCAATTAGTCAACAAGCGAAACAGGCTGCAGCGTGCCATCGACAGTTTTGCCAAGCAGGCCTCCAGCTTCTGGAAAGACGGTGTGGACTCTGACAACGATGACGAAGAGACGGACGATGAAGAAGAGCGAGCCTATGCTGGTGATGACTGGGAAGACATGGATGAGGATCCGGATGTGACGGATGACTTGGTAGTCCTGGAGGATCCAGACGATGAGACGCAGCCAGAGAGCATTCCGCTGCGGCTGCCCTCGACCATTGGGCACGAGAAATTGGCAACGATGAACAAGCGGCGACTTGGCGAGCAGGAGCTCCGCCTCCGTGAAGGGCAAGCCAACGACGCTCTGCACAGGCTTCGCATGGCAATTGGCCTCAAATCGATGGTCTATGTAACCCAGGTGCGGCCGGCCAACAGCCAGCGGACGCAAACACGTGCATTCAAGGAAGCCCAGAATGTGGAGAAGGTCATCCTTGAGTGCTCACGGGTCTTCACACTTGCTCGCAGGAACATGATACCGCTTGTAATGACGGCAGCAGAGGGCGAGGCGATGGAGAAGCGGTTCAATGAATTCCGCACAGCCAAGAAAGAGGCGGTGGCGATCGCAAAGCAGACAGCCGGGCCTGCAGCGAAGGGCAAGCAGGTACCTCAGGTAAGGATGACCCATGGACATGGCCGTGATCTCGCTCATTCGACATCTGCAGCCCTCAGACGAGGCGAGGCAATCTGCTTTTCGCCTTTTCTTGCAGACGCTGCCCCCACTGATGAGAAAATACAGGCCATTGCACAAGGAGGATTTGAATGCAGCAACACATCTCGTCGATCACACGGAGCGCAACGCGAGTAAGAAAGAGCTGTCGTGGATATGGTCGGTCGACGTCGGAGGAGACACTGAGAATTCAGAGTGGCTTGCAGAACGTAAGCGTCTTTCCACTCGGCTCGCATCTACTTGCTGACGTTCGTCAGTTCATCGCGTCAACTGGTTGCGGGAAAAGGCGAGGCACGACAGATGGGATGAGCAAGTGTCGTTGGTGAAAGAGGAGATGAAGCGGACCATCCGCTCTTTTGACTTCCATGCTGCGCGGTGGAATGGCCTCGTTCATGGCAGTCTAGGCCACCGCTCATACGCCATGCGTCAGCAAGCGCATTGGCGTACGCTAGGGGACGAGGCACACGTCTCTTTCACTTCGTTACCAGGAATGACTCCTATAGTCCGGACGGTACAGATGCCCAGAAGCGATGCAATGGATATCGATTGAGGCGCGGCAGGAGCACCAAATTAATACAGTGACGGAGAGGCGGTTTTGGATCGACAGACGAGCAGCTATGCAGTCGCAAGGACATTGTTAACGTCCTCAGTCTTGCACCACGGGACCGGCTCCATGCCTGCCCAGGAACCAACTGCGTCTTTGAGGAACCATGCAAAAGATACACGGTCGCCTTCGAATTCCGCCACTGAGTGGGGTAGAAGGTGTGCAGCAAAGGCGACTACACTGCCTGCTCGTTGGTCGACATCGATGGACAAGGTGGGGAATTGAATGTGGCCACCACTGAACTTTCCGACCGTCGCAAGAACATCGAAAGAGCCGTAGGATGCGCCGACGTCCAGATGCACAGGGCTCACGCGATTGCTGATGACCTGCACTGCTGAGAAGCAGGATGGCCAGTGAGTGAAGACGTTCTTGAGTCCCTCGTCCTGGTCTGCAAGTCGCGAGTTGGTGGACAGGCCTATTTCGCACTGTGCTGGGTGTATGACGCCGACAATTGCCATGATGAGAGCCGTGGTTGACTTTATCTCGTCGAGAAACTGGTAGCCGCACTCCTTGTTCTCATTAGTGAGGGTCGCCGATGAAGTGGGGGGCTCGCGACCAGTCTCCAAGGCATCACTGAGTAATTATATCAGGGTAATCCCGCCGACATGCTCACCTTCGATCCAACTGGGTACCATGCCGGTGCAAAGGTTGGTGTTCCATTGAGCACCGAGCCGTCAGACACCGGCGTCTCGCGGAAATTGGTTTCTAGGCGACGCCAGCTGGGCTTTTGCTTCCTTTGAGCAGACTGTGGTGCATTTTGTTTGAACTGGCGACGCACCGTAGACAGTGCTTTGGTCATTTGCTTCTGATGCTCGATGAATGATCTGAGGAAGTGGCGGACGATGAGTAGACGTACCTGTTGCATAGAACTCAATATGTCGGGAAGATACCACAGAATGATCCTCCCAAACTTGTCAACGACAACGAATGGGGACGTGTGCGGCTCATGCGGCTCATTGCCAGATCCAGCCGTCGGTCCGAATTCGTGCAATTGCACATCGTCAAGAATGATACGGTCTCGGAGCCTATTGAGACGGTCGCTATACCTTGCAGCATCCATGTCCGACCAGACTGTAGAATGCTGTGACAGACGTACAAGCGTGACGAATGAAGTACTAACTGGGTGAAACAATAGCCTCAGCGATCACATTGGCGGCATAAGCACAATCCGCCACAATAGACGGAGACAACAGCGCCGGCAGGTAAGACTTGCTAGGTGGAGGCATAGGGAAAACCTGCTGGCCTTCTCGTTCTTGCAGCCTCCGGTAGGCAATCATGGTCTCTCGGCGAAGCACCGCGTTGACGACCTCAATGTATCTGGAAGCTGCCAGTTTGTCAGTTGGGATCGTCTAGTAAGTAATGAAGTGCACAGTCATACTTGGGAGGTGTTCCATTGAGATGGGCTTGTATGGGACTGCTAATTCTGACGACGGTGGTGGTTGAGAGCAAAGAGCAAAAGCTTCTCTCAGCACGGAGGCTACTTTAGATCGGCCAGATTGCCTTTCCGATCGTGTGTGTGATCTGAGATCCAGTCATAATGACGCGCTTAGTGAAGGGAGTCATAGAATGCCGACGTTCCCATGCGCGATCGAAGACCAATGGAAGACCGATCGGCTGAGTTTCCTGATGTCGGATGGCCAAAATGGGTTAGCTCAGACATCTCACGGAGCCTGACTCAAACGGGAGCGGGTCGGCTAAGTGGAAAGACATTACATGCGCATTTCCTGGTGATGGCAACGGCAGCGCCCTCTTTTGGCGCTGTGTGCGCTGGCCCCCTTTGCACGCAACCAGCAACTCGACCCCCTCCTCTGCACAAATGGCTCCCTGGGATGATGCACAGACCAAAATTTTGGAAGGATCCGTCAAGCGATTCCGCGAGACTGCAGGGGCGAAGCGAGACGAAGTCGTTGCAGCCACCTTGGGCCTCTTGGAGCAGGTGGCGCTGGGACAACTGGAAGGTCTCACCCCAGAAGCTAGGACGACGGTCGGTCGCATTGGCCGAATCATCGTGGGGTGGGCTCATGTTTCCTCCAGGCTGTTCGGAAGTGGCTAGTGGATCGTTGCTCTATACGCAAGGAAAAGACGAAGCAAACAGGCGTCATGAAAGGGACGATACGGGGGTGCGACTTGTGGCTTGATGAGCACATGGAGGAGGTCCGAAGGGAGGCCTATGCAGACGGTACTAGCGACCCGTTGAACAGGTTTAACCGCACGTGGTGGGACCTGTGGGGAGACGAGGATGAAGAAGTACGAAAGGAGTATAAAGCGAAGGGGAAGGAGCTGCGGGCCTTGGTGAATGCTGACGGATGTAAGATAGCGCCCCGTGTTCTTCCTGCCCAGTACGTTTCTTCGTCGCTTCTCCACGTTCATTCAGACTGAACGGAGCCAGGTCATTGAGCAATTCCCTGGGGGTTTTGTGCCGGAGCTTTGAGCGGAAGGCGCTAATTGAGAACGGTGCATATTGCGTGGTGATGTATGCAGCACAGACAACAGACGAGGGCCCTGTAGTCGGATTGTAGGTGATGCGTCATGCCGAACAGACGGTATCTGATCTGTCGTCTAGAATCGACCATCAAGGGGAGCATGGAGCGTCGTCCAATTTCTCCGACGGTGTCATGAAAAACAAACTCTGGTCATCTCTATGGGACGAGTTCGGAGAGTGGTCGACGACCCAGCTGCAGAAAAAAGCAATGGTGGTGGACGGGACTGGGAAAGCTGGCAAACCCAGCAAAGCCCAAAAGAAGACGGACTTCGGACCGCTTCTTTCCATAGACGAAGAGACCGGTCTGCCACTGATGCTCAGTGGTGACGAGCTCGACTCACTGGCCGCCAGCGGGGTTGTTCAGAAATGGGCCGCCATTGTGAGGGAGTTCCTTACCAGGCAGTACTGTAAGCGACTCTGGTTTCTCTTGATCTGTGGTGCTTAATGTTTCCACAGTGGCTGCCAGCAATGGAACGGTTTCGCGTATACCCTGGAAAGCTCTACAGACTCGAGCTACGTGCCTCAGTGAGGAGATGTGGTTGCCCGACGTCGGATTTGCCGATCCATCGCATATGAGACGGGAGCAGATGATTGCCCTCTGCCGGCATTGGAGGACTGGACAGGATGGGCCCGACGGAGTGAAGGCGTTCCAGTTTCACAGCTTCATCGACCGCACTGGCGACCTGACCAGTGCCATGTATGACGAATATTTCCAACAGTGGACCGACGGGAAACCAACTCGGGAGGCGGAGAGACGGCGCGACGCCCAGAGACTGCAGTTCAACGCAGAGGGGCCTGCAAGTCCCGCTTCTACGGAGGCCGCAAGCAAAGAGCAAGATCGCAAAGGTATGCAGGGCATGCGTCTCGACTGCCCATTTTGACTGTCAAACAGCGTCATCAAAAGCGGCTCGCAAACGGAAACCGAAAAAGAGTGCGGCAGCTACATCCAAACCGCCCCCTAAAGCGAAGGCCCGCAAGGCTGCGTCTACAAAGGCGAAGGGCAAGAGACGGGTCACCATTGAAGACGAGTCTTCCGAAGAATCTCCGTCGGTCTCAGAGGATGAGTCTGTTCCATCAAGCGAGGTCGAAGAAAGCGACGAGAGCGGTCAGCACAGCGGGAGTGACGAGAGCGTACTTGAGATGCCGGAGCAGGCTTTTCAGGCCGGCCAGGAGATGCTGGTCGACTTTGCGGCCAAATGTCCAAAAGACGTCTCCCGGGGACGGAAACGATCACTGTTCCTGGCGTCTCTGTCCAGCGACTCGCGCTACAAGGCCGTCGTTACCGAATACATCCGTGCCTCCATGGGCGGTGGAGTCTCAGCTTTCAAGCCATCGTCCATCACTGTTGCGCCCTGGGCCGACTGGGGGTGGACATCACCGTCTCTTCCTGAACTTCCTCATGCTACTGTGGATGGCCTGTCGCGGCTTATCCAATTCCTTCAAACCGAGCCATGGAAACGGAACAATCATGCCAGTCTCAAGCATGTCGAGCAAGCACTCCTGGCGGTAGGCCTCGCTTTGCGTGACCTTCACAACAGCCAATTTGCCAATGATCCAGACGAGCCACCGCCTGCCCATGTCCCAGTCTACGTGCAAAACACCCTGCTAGACTTCCACAGTACAGCGGAGCAGCTGCTCGACGCAATCCATCCCATTTCCCGCTTATTAATCCTTGACCACCCACCTTCCGGCCCTTCAGCCTCAGCTGCGCCTAACTGGACTCCGCCTTCGCCAGTCTCTCAGTCAAGATCGGTGGAGCAGACTCCCGACCCCATCCAGATGTGGGACGGAGAAGACATACCTTGCAGACCCACTCTGAAGCTGAAGCGATTGCGCCGGGCTGCAGATGCCCGTGCCTCAAAGGGCGAGGGCAGCTCATCCCTCCAGCCCTCGGTGCACCTAGACCAGGCATCGACGATCAAACAGACGAACATTCAGCACAGACTGCCAGAAGCGGAGCAGGCGGAAGGTAGCGGGGCATCGGTGATCAAACAGACGAACATTCGGCACGAACTGTCAGAGACGGTGCCTCATGGGCTTTCTTTGGTGTCAGCGCCGAGCGAGGGTCATACCAGACTGGGGATCCAACAGACAAACGGAGACCGCGATCGACTGCCAGACGAAGCGGCTGGGCCGTCTCAACCGGGCAACGTTCGCAAAGAGACGACCACACCAAGCCCACAAATGGAGTCGCTCACCGTAGAGACGAAAGCAGCCGGAAGGACTCAGGTGGAGACGGAAGAGACGGAGTTGCCCGTGGAGACGATCGCCGTCCCAAGCGAAGATGCTGCCCTCAATGAGAACCAGGGCACGAGTGGTTCGTCTCGCGACCACAAGAGACGTGCAGAAGATAGAGACGGTAGCGAAGAAGCGACGCCCTCCATGAAGAAGCGAAGACACGTTGATGAGACGGAACCGCAGGCCAAATCCTCAGCGCCGACCACTTCATCTGAGGTAATGCCGCCACCGCCTCTTGCGGTGCCAGCACCTCTGCCGCTGCCTCCCATGCCTCCAGTTCAGCCTCCAGCACCCATTCCAGTGCAGCCAGGCATGGGAGCATTGGCGGAGCCGTCTAGACGGTCTCAACGCCTTAGCAGAGGGGGGCAGCAAGCGCGGGAGCGTCAGAGGAAAATCAACCTGGGGAAATTGCACGAGTAGCACGTACATTTGTCAAAGCAGCCAGTTTGACATTTCTTGTGCAATGGAATTCCTGCCTGCTTGAAAAGCACCCGAGTCGAACCTTTGCTTGCAATAGAAAAGACGGTACATGACATTCCAATATGATTGCGACGGTACTACAATACAGGCGGCGCCACGGGCTCACTCGGATGGGTCAAGACCTTCGTCCATGTCAACGTCCGATCCTTCGTCTGCAGCCTCAGAGCCAGACGAGATCTGCCCTGGGGATCGCGTCTCGCTGGCCGCCGGAGTGTCGTAGCGACCCAGCGCACGGAAGGACGTACCAAACGGAATGGGCGGGGCAGGGGGGGCAGGCGGGGCGGGAGAACGGAAGAACCGCGGCGGGACGGGTGGGGCGGGATTGACGGGATTGAGCCGGAACTCCCTGGTGGGGCCAACCCTCCGATCCGGCTCTTCCTGAACTGGCGAGAGGGGCTTATGGCGAGCGACAACCTCCGCGCGGCGGGGAAGGCGCCGGAGTGAGAGGGCCGGCATGGCAGCCACCAGGTCGTCTCCAGCCTCAGGCACCGGACGTGGTGGGGACGGCGGCGGGACGATTTGAAGATCGACCGGTTCGTCCTCAGCCTCGACCTTGAGGTGGTGGGCCTGAGCCTCGAGCCTGAGGTGGAGCTCGTCAATCTTGCCCAGGAGCCTTTCCTCGACGTCTGTGACGCGGCGAAGGGTGGCATCCATGGCGGCCTGGACACCGTTCTTGGCAATGTCGAGGTTGGTGCTCATTTTGCTGACCGAGCCGATGTGGCCTCTTATCTCCCTTTGATTGAGATTGAGGCTCTCGATCTCCTCCGCCTTTTCGCACACGTTCTGCTCGAGGTCTTCGAGGCGCTCCGTGACGCGCTGGAGGGTCTGCAGCTGGGCGAAAGGCCACCTCTCTTCCGCAGCCCGCTCCAACTTCTCCAGCCGGGCTGCCAGGGCCATCCGCTCCTGCCTCTCGTCCTGGAGCTGGCGGGCGAGAGATTCGAGCATCTTGTTGCACTCGTCGTGACTCACGGAGGGAGCTGGGACTTCAAGAGACGAGGGGGCCGTCTCTCCGATGGGTCCGTCCTGCGCGTCGAGTGCCTGGAATTCCAGAAAAGACGGGGGTGCCTTTCCAGTCAGTGTGGTGGGTAGATGGGGAAAGAGTGGCTGACCTGGGGACCGTCTACCTGCATGCTGTCGACGTCGACTTGCATGCCATCCGCGTCTTCCTCGTCGTCGTCGTCGTCTTCCTCGTCCGCTTCTTCGTCCTCGGCCTCCTCCTCTTCTTCGCCCGCACCGGACTCTTGTGGCGGATCCACCTGCGTCGCCTCCACGATCTCGACGTCACTGTCGTGGGCGGGAGCTGCCGGTGGTGCGACTGCGGCCTTGCCCTGCTCTGCCTTTTCGCCGTCGTCGTCCGAGACGAGGATCGTCTTCTGCTTGGGCAGTTTGAGCGCGGGGACGCGCTTACCCTTGCGGATCGCCTGCTGTCTCTGCTCGACCCAGGCCAGCACCTTGGGGTCTACGTGCGCCTTCTGGCCGTCCCAAGTGTCGAGGTCGACCAGGAAGCCGTGGACGTTTTCGGCGGTTTTGAGGCGGTCGTCGTAGAAGGCGAGCTCCGAGTAGGGCAGGCCGGCACGAATCCGCTTGTGGACCCATTCCCGCCAAAGGCTCGCCATCTTTCCGGCACCTGCGTTCTTGGCCGGAAGTCCTTTGAAGTTGCGTGGGCAGAGGCTGCAGAAGCCCTTGTCCTTCGAGCAAAAGCCGCAGCGGCCCGCCGTGGTGCCGGTCTTCGGGTTGACCGGGTACTCGCACTTTTGCCTCGCATGGCGGCACGAGTCGCATGGCAGAGGCTGAAGCAGTCAGACAGCCTGCCAACAGATATGATCGTCACTCACCGTAGCGAGGACCTCCACGAGGTCGTCGTCATCTTCTACCGCCTCTGGTGGGGGACCATCGACCGTCTTTCCGCCTGCCTTGGTGCGGTCGGCTTTTTTCTTCGACGGGCTTGCCGTCTCTTGCTGCGCGCCTTTCTCACCTGCTGCCTGGGGCCGCGCCGTCTTTTGCTCTGCAGGCTTGCCACCACTGGCCATCTTCGACTTGGCGAGTGCAGCCTCTGCAGCCTCTGCCGCCTGGTCTTCAGCCAGCTTAGTCGCCTTCGCACGCTCCGCCGCCGCCGCCGCCTTCGCCGCCGCTGCCCGGTCCTGAGCCGCCCTGCCTGCCGCCCTCGCCGCCGCCGCTGCTTGCATGGATGCCTTGGAGGGCCCCGCGCCGACCGCCTTTTGCAGCGGCTGGTCGTCTTCAGACGTTTCTACGTACGCCTTGGACTTCGGCGGCGGCTTTTTCTTCTCCGTCCGGATTCGCTTCAAGGCGGTGGCGGTCACGCCGTCCGCAGCGAATACGCGCTTCTTGCCCTTCTCTACTGCAGAGGGCGGCATCGTCTCTGTGAAATGTCAGCTTCGTCTGGGTGCAACGCGGATGCACTTACCCTCGGCCGCGTCGCTTCTCCCTGCCGCCGCTGACGAAGAGGCGGTTGGAGCGGCCGACGAAGGGCCGCCTTTGGATGCCTCTGCACCTGAATGGAGTCAGCAGATGACCGCGCCCTTCGTCTCCAACGCACCTCGTCTCCACCATCCCACCGCTCTGGCTGCCTGTTGCCCGTAGTCGACGTCGACGATGAAATCCCGGTCGATAACCTCGCCAATGAGCGGGTCATCGGCGCGAATGTTGGACATGCGAAAGCCGACTTGCTGGTTGCCGAGCTGCTCATAGGCGGACGCCATAAGAGGCGGAACCGAGAGGGTGCCGTCGTCGGCCGACGCAGCCACCTTAGTCCAATAGCTCTCCTGGAGTCGATCATTAGTCAATAGATCTGGATGACAGATCGATTACGTGCAATGAAAGTCATGAGCGCCATCTGCGCAGCGGGCCGTTCCGGCCCCGGGGCATCCAGAGCGGCGGCGATCCGTCCAGCGACGTCCAAAACCTCCTCCTTGCTGATGCCCTTGCCAGGCACGTCGGACGGAGCAGTGGGGGCGGCGGCGTGAGCAGGCATGTCGAGCAAGTGATCGAGCAAGTGAGAGGCTAGAAATGTTGAAGGTGATTGTGGGATTTTTGAATTGGGTGGAGGGCATAGACGAAAGAGAAGAGAAGAGCAGGCGGACTTGGCATTTTATGCAGATCTACTCACGTGACTAGCTCCCACGCCACCTTTGCAGGACCTGGACAATCCGCTTGCAACTTCAACTTGACCTTGAATTGCAACCATCTCCCCGCCGGTCGCCTCAGTCAGTCTTTCGCTTCTATTGCCGTGCTCAAGCCGGTCAGTCTTTCGCTTCTATCGCATCAGTCCGGTTCCACTGACTTCGATACACTGACCTCAATGCTGCAGTCTATGCCACCCAGCCGACCAATCACTGAACGGCAACGGGCCAAGTCTGGTGAGCTGCTCGACTGACTTCGCAGCGGAATCGCTAAAGAGGCCCCAGCGAGGCGGCGTGCTGGTCCCGCAGCTGCACCGTCTCGCCCGGCTGCGTCCGAGTCGCTGCCACCTCTCGCTGCGATTCGTCCGTCTATCAATATCTCGCCTCTTCGGCGAGTGCATCGGCAACCGGCCCATCCAATAGACGCCCCCGCATGGCCGGCCGCCGATCGACCGTCCATTGTCGTTTCGCCTCTCCGTCGACGCAATCCCGTTCTTCCACCGCCTCCGCCTTTTCCCTCAGAGGCGCTATGGCCACCTCCGGACCGACCGACAATCGCGATCACCCCGCTGCGTCGACGCAACGCGGGGAACCAACCAGCGTCCCCAGACCAGCACAGTGCGACTCCATCTGTTTCCGCAGAGAGGGCGTCACCTCCTCCCAACCGCCCGACCATCACCGTCCACCCCCTCCGACGACGAAACATAGAGAATCCGCCTATCCCGGGCCCTAGCTCAAGCGGTTCAAATCCGCCTCTCGTCCCCGACGATCTTTGGCCCCCTCCGGACCGACCACACATTGCCATCGCGCCTCTGCCTCGACGGAACGCAGTGGCTGCACAGCCCGACGCAGTGCCTGCACAGCCAATGCGTCGGAGGCGGCGTCGAGCACCACTGCGCGCACCGACTCCAATGGCTTTGCCGCAACGTGGACCCATGGCAATCGATCCCGCCCTTGCCCGCCGGCTCAAACGCGGATGCAACCTGGAACGCCTCCTCTCGCTTCGCCCTCGCAAGCCGCGTCGTTTCATGGTAAGCCGCTTCTCTGATACCGTCTAAGACCGCTCATCATTTGGCCTTTCAGGCTCAGCTGAGCGACGGCGCCTGGATTCAAGGCCTTACATTCAGTGCGACAGGCCAAGGTATGCTTCTGACGCTTCTTCACACCTCTGCTGACCTGCAGTCAGGTGTATGGATTATGGAGAGCACCGCCTTTGAGGACGGTCCACCCCAGCAAAACCAAGGGCCGATTGCAACCGTCAACGGCGTCGAGCAGTATGAGTTCGAGGCAATCGTCAGTCATGGATACGTAGGTACTTCGCTTCTTTATGAGATTCGATGGACGGGTTGGGACGACACGACATGGGAGCCGTCTGAAAACTTTGACAATACCGAAGCGGCATCCGACTATTGGAACGGAAGAGGTGGGCCAGCGTGACGAAGGTTCCTGACGTAGCACTGTACATGTACTTCCATCGCCTGCAATTATTGTACAAGGGCCCTGCCCAGTTTGCTATGTCGAAAACCCACATCCACCTGCAGTCGCCGTCCACCGTCTGTTGCAAACAAGTCGCTCCAATGGTGAGTGGATTACATCCGTCCCTGTCGCGGACGGCTGGAATTGGCACAACGGCTTGTGCGAGGCTGCCTCATGCAAGTGTAGAAATTCTTCGACGAGTCATCCGTGACTAAATTTACCCGGTCTCTTCTCTCCTGGATGACGTCCAGGAAAATTGAATGGATGCAGGGACGGTATTGCCCTCCACTCATTCAGAGACGGAGAAAGAGACGAGACGAGACGAGAGGGGAGTGTAGACGGTGCTCGCATATAACAGCCTGAACAGGCCAATCTCTTCAAAATTGGAAGACGATTGGCCTGCTGAGGCCGTTACACGCCTAGACAAGAGACGGAGTGCATGCAATGAGGGTACACAAACCTTGTCATCCGCGAATGTTACAGCGCTCTTATATATACCCGAGGCGATCCTCGCCTTTGAAAGCCATTCTAAATCTTGAACATTCGATACCCTTCGGCAACATAGCAGAGGTCAGTGCACCCCTCATGAACCCGAGATGATCATCAGCTCGCCAATCCCAATAGCTGGGCCTACCATCTGCTGGCCCCAATGCCGTAATGGTAGATAGCCACCACCATCATACACGGCCTACATCATTATAGGCGGCCACCGCCGCCAACCGGCGTCCCGCTACCGTCCAGCGGTGTGAGACGGAATGCACCGCCAATGGCCGTGGAGGCGAACCACCGTCCACAGGTGACATCGGCCGGCATTGGCTGGCTAGATGGAATGGGTTATTCCACCACGTCCGCTACCCATTCATCATAGGGTAAAGACGCTGCCTGGTGTGGTGTGTGCGCGTGCAGACCCGTCGTGCAAGGCGTGTCATCCTCCACACCGGTGCAAATACCACCGCGGCCTGCAAGAAGGGCGTTCGGAAGCGCCACAAGGCGATGGGGCTAGCTGTAGGGCGAGGACAGGTGAGTACAAGCCCTGCCCTCCAGTCTCGAGCGCGATGACACGCGAGCACACGGCGATGACGAGCACGCGGGCAAATGCTGCACGTGCAAACATAGCCGACAGATACAACATGAGCACCAGCGACCACGGGTACACCGGACAAAGACCCAGCATGGTCGGAGTGCAACCGAAAAGTGTACCCCCGCCGCGCGGAACACGGGCAAGCTACGGGCGATGGCACACACGCCGACTGCGAGTGCACTGGGCGAATGCCCAGCACGCAAGCACGGCCGACGAACGGACCCCACGTGCGTGAGCAAAAGACCGGCGACGGCGACGTTGGGGAGGGCTGGGGCGCGCGCAAAACACGCCGACTGCGAGCGCGGAAGGCGAATGCCTACCACGCAAACGTGGCCGACGAATGCACACGCAGGCAGGCGGGCACACGCAGGCGACGACGACTCGCATGGCGATGACGAGCGCGTCGGGCGAATGCCCAGTACGCAAACGCGACCGACAAACGGACCGCGCGTGCGTGATGGAAGAACGGGCGCACGAACGGGTCATCAGCGGTGGGCAGGGCCGGGACGCGGCAAAAACGGGCGGGCGCGAGAGGGAGTGGGCGGGGAGGGTCGGAACGCGCGAGCGCGAGCGGACAAATGGGGAGGAGGGCGAGAGAACGGCGGGGGCAGGTGTAGACGCGCCAACCCCCAAAAGTAACCCCGCGGTAGGTAAACCTGCGGTTCACCGCCAACACTGGCGGTGATGTTCTTCGATGCGAGCCTGAAGCGGAAGCTCAAAGACAGCACTAAGTAGACAGCTAGCCTGAGATATCATGTACAATATGGTTATGCTATGGTTCGTAGACATGCAAGCCCTGGTACACGAAAATTCCGTCAGACCTCAGTAACACTGTCAGCAGCCGTCACAAGCCGTTAGCAGAATTTTGCTAACGACTGACGGATGTGAGCATTGAGTGACACGCTGACGGTTTGTAACGCTTTAGCGTTAGCATCCGTCAGCGTGTCAGCAACGGTTAGCAACGGTTAGCAAAATCGGACTTCTACTGATGCTCTTCCCGGAGTACTTCAAGGTAGTGCGTCTCGTACCGCGTCTCGCCCGTCGCCTTGTCCTTTGTCGCGATGTAGTGGTACAGCTGTTAGTGCCATAGCCGTCAGCGCCGGGACCCTCTCTCAGACGAGCGGGGCACGTACTACGCGGTGGGGCATCGTGAAGTTATAGAGCGTCACGAGTGCACGCTCCGTCTCGACCTCGATCGTAGGGAGCTCCCACACGCGCGGAACGAGCCCGGCGACGTTCGCGCGGCGCATATCCGCATACACCGTCGCCTCGACGTTGTACTCACCCTCTGCGCCCTCCGCGGAGCCCTCACGGTACACGAGCGTCGTGTCCATCGCCTCGTCGACACGCTCATCCCATGGCGACGGCCGCGTGTGCGCGGACTTGACGCACAAGGGGGCACCCGCGTCGAGCGCGAAGCGCGTGCTCGAGAGGACGTACGTCACGTCCATCAGCGCGCCGCCCGCGAGGTCGAACTGCCAGCGGATGTCCGACGCGGGGATCGAGCAGACGGGCGAGGTCATGATTGCGTGTGTCTGCAGGACCTTGTCGTGCTGCAGGCTGGTAAACATAAGGGAGAGAGAAGGGAGGGCAGACACACCTTTGACACGACGTCCTTGAACGCGTGTGCGGCGGGGTGGCACTGCCAGTGGAACGCCTCCATTACGTGCGCTGCGCGGTCTCGATGACGCGGCGCGCCTCCGCATCGTTAGCGGCGAAGGCCTTCTCGAGGAGGACGTGCTTGCCCTTCTCGAGCGCCTTGATCGCCCACTTGCCGTGCTGCCCGTTCGGGAGCGAGATGTAGCGTGACGAAGTCGACGAGCGGGCTGTAGCAGCTTGTCGTACGACCCGAAGGCGTGTGCGATATTAGCCTTGAAAGGCTTGAAGCCCACAGACATGTGTAAGTAATTACTGAATACAACTACAATCAAGTACTTACCTTGTACCAGCAATAAACCACGTTCAGACGAGGACGCGAGCAGACCGACGCGACGCGTTCAACATCGAACACGGTCACATGAGGGCTCGGGCACGTCGCCGTAGCCACAAGCGCCGGCGCGGTGGCGCGGTGGCGCGCGAGTGCGATGTCAAGTTTATTCAACTCGTGGCGGAAGAGCGACTTCCCCAGGATGTTTCTGTGCGCGAGACGCGTGTTTTATGTGTTTTGAATGTACCTAAAAAATCTTGGCCGCTACAATTCGAAGCTGAGTGCCGGAGGCGGGCTAAGGCCACGCACTCACGTGTCACACTTGGTGACAAACGGTCACTCGATCACACTCGCGTCACACTGCGCGCGCACTGATTCATGCAAGCCGACTTTCGTGAGCATACATTTCGTGTACCCTTCCGAGTTTCGTGATCATCCAAACTTTTCGTGAGTGGTTCCAAACTTTTCGTGATTGCACATTTCGTGCATTTATTATACTTTTCGTAGGTACTATTACATTTCGTGCGATCCGATTATTTCCACAAACGGGCCGCCATAAGCGTTACGTCCCTAGAGCTCACGAGCTGCCGCTTTCGCAGCACACTTGACCTACGAAAAATATCAAGGCGTTGGCAAAGCTCGAGCGTCTGACGCTCTTATTTGTCATTTTTCGGGATCCTCCTCCCAATGTCCACCTCGAATCCACGGAACCGCTTCGCGCCGGCGCACTCAAACAAATGATGTTGTTTCCCGCATCACGTCTTGGCACGCCCTCTTCCGATGGAAATCTGCTCAATATGTGTACGGCGTACACATCCGTCACAGACCTCGTACTGGATTTGGGGTTCTTCTCTTCGCTCTCGCAACTCAGGCGATTCTTGCGTCATTTTGACCGTCTGTCGAGATTGACTGCGCACCACTCCTTTGCTGGTGACCTGCAGCTTCTTCCGGATGGCACGGCCCCTAGAGAAACAGTCCCTGCACTTGATTGCTCTCTGCGGGATTTCGGCATGGAACACATCACTGCGAAGGCCGCGTCACAGCTTCTGGCGTTCATTGCTGCCCCGAGGGCATGTAGTGAACTACGAGACTTGAGTATTAAACTCACAAGTGGACACTCTGCGGAACTGCTTCTGGGCGCCACGGAGGTTCTGCGCCGGTGCGGGAACAGGCTATCGAAGTTCGAGTGGGAGTGCCACGTAGAGAACGGTATGATTTTTTGACAACAGATAGCTGACGTCGCTGACTCGATGTGTTGTAGATGCGAACGTCATACCGCAACTAATGAACAATAAATCACTAGGAAAGCTATTAGTGACGCTGCACCTTGGCGAGGCGACCGCGCAGAGGATCGAAAGCATCCTCAGCAATATCTTAGCCGACGTTACGAGTCCGTACCTATGGTGGATCCGCATCGAGATTAGGCTGACTCCGCCCTCGTCATCCCAAGATGCACAAGACAAACTGCTTGTATCGAAAGACACCCCCGATTCTATGTCTGCATTCCATGCCCTTGTCTCGCGCCCAATTTTCGACCATTTCGCCGAAGACAGCGTACACATCGCATTCTCTACCAAGACTGAATCGGCGGGCGCCAGTGCAATGATGTCTGCAGTCGAGTGTCACGCCAAGGCGCTCTTTGCGCCATGGTTGGATCGTGGGGTTCTGCGCCGGATTAGTATCCCGTGAGCTGATCATGTTGTCTCGCGCCATCTCGGGATCGCCGCTGACCAGTTACCTACAACAGTGCCGTTACTACGCTTCACTCGTCGATTATATCTCTGAACCAAGGATGTTCAGAGACATGTCGATATCAGGGAGAGTAGACCGCGGTGTGGGTAGGTGCGCTGGATTCTGTACGGATATGTAGCGGTACTGACATATTGACGGTCAGAGCGTGACTCGAGCAAGAGAAATATCGTTCTACACACTGCTAAGCTCTTATGGTCGCGGAACAGATCTCGCAATTCGATCTACTAGGATGGCAGAGTGAGATGATACATACATGATCGTACGTCACGGAGCGAACACAGGAGGGAGCATATGCAAGAGGTTACATGTACAAATTGTGCTGGGACCAGAGGTTTCGCACTTACTACTGCTGAATCGCAACAACGGACATAGGACGCACCCAAGAACCAAACAGTTGCGATCGCTTACTGGCACCCAAAGTCGTCTCTGTCTTCCAAGCCTTGAGGACTGGATGAAGCACTCGCTATATGCCGCATCGGTCGTCATACTGCAATTTCGGATCGAAAGCAACCGAAGCCAACAATCACCGAGTCCCCCGCATCCAATCGTTACAGGAAGTCGTTGGCGGTCATCTCAAGCCCGCGCTCCCGGAGGTACTTCGCAGAGGTTATGAGAGAACACATCGTACGTCGTGCGATCCATCATACACGTCGCAGCAGCTGTTGACGACGCCGATCAAGATGTCTGCAATGGGGCTGTGCAATACAGGCTAGGTATATAGTCTCTTCAAGAGGTCATAACTGCTCTGCGCCGCAAAAGTGATCGAACGCACCTCTAACTACGACTGATCTGTCTTGCTTGATTCTCGCAGAAGGTGAGACGCTGTATTAAGTTCACGTATGATCAGGCTGACGCTCTCTGTTCAGCCAAACGTACACGCTGACTACCATCATGTCTTTGGCCAACCCACAGCCCCTGACTCCCGAGGGCAGCGTAGAGGCGTTCTACGTCCATGGGCCGTATGTGCTCATCTTCAGCAAAACCAGTGTCGACATCTGGCGGACAGGCGGCCCGCACGGGCACCTCGAGCATATCGCGGCCCTCGCCCAGTTCGTACTAGTTATGCCGTATCATCTTGACCCCGTCTTTGACACCGACCGCAACCTCATCATCATCGTCGATGGCGCTCGGGAACATAACACACCTTCCCTCCTCGTCTTCAGCCTCGTCGACGGTCGGCTCATCCGCAAACTCGAATTGTACGGCACCATGGCAGAGGACTACCCCCTATACGCCGACGGCAAGATCCTGGTCAACATTGAAGAAGATAAGGAACACTTCCCGCCCTATGGCATTACCAAGATCTTGCTCTGCGACGTCGTGGGGGATGGTGGTGTCCTTAGTAGTGTCAACCTTCCTGCACGCCTCCAGGCTCGCGAGCAGATGCGAAGGAACACGAACGGAGGTGTGCTGCTGCCCGTCCATGTCCGGCCGAACGGCGATATCTTCGCGACGTCCACCGAGCAATGGGGCGACAAGATGGAGGTCCTATGCTGGCGTGGGGCGGACGTTCCGAAGTCCCCGGAGCCAGCCGCGAGCTTCACGCTCGAGGTCGGAGTCGAGGACGGCGATGACATCTTTCCGACGTGCAGCACGCCTCTGGACGAGGAGACATTCTTGCTCGCCGTCTATGAGGCGGATGGTGACGTGATTGCGACGCAGTCCGCCTGCCAGACGTCGATTTACGCCATCGACGTGGAGACCATGACTATCCGGTGGCACGCGAAGCCCAATGGAGGTTCGGTGCACACCATTCGGTACGTCGCTGCGCTGGACGTCATCGTCGCCTTCGGACAGCACGACAATGGCGATGGTATCAAGAGCGACAGGTTCAATTACGTAGTTGTCCTCGATCCCGCGACTGGTAGCCAGCGGCGGATGGAGACGATCAGCCACGGCGTGCAGGGTAGTCCAGTAGAATACGGCGGCCTCAGTCCGACTGCAGATGACTTCCTAGTTGTGATTGTTTTCCGCGACGGGTCAACGTGCGCTGTCGACTTGAAGCATTTCCTCGAGCATGGCTTCCCGAGGTTAGGAGAGCGGGTAGCGGTTTCCGGGTCGCCGCTGGGAGAGCGGTCCAATATCACAAAGGCAGTCGTGTCTGGGCAGACGGTGATCGTTACCGTCGGCCATGGCAGCCAGTCTCGTAGCATGTATTTCACTCTCCCGTAAAACGATCTAGGACATCATAGGACGAAGTGGGAGTGATTCCTCCAGAGTACTGCGCTACTTCTCCTGATTCAGTCACTTTTCGCGTACTGCTGTACTGATGCTTGTTCTTCGCTTGAAACAGATTTGCTGGACGGAGTCGACGAGTAGAAAGTGTTAGAAACCGACAGGAAAGCAAGCACTCAGCACGCACACGTCGACCTACAATCCTCTCCAATCGACGGTCCGATGTCAAAATGGCAACGCCTATTCTAGATCTGTATTCTGTGCCCATTGGGAAATCCCGTCAGACTAACATATGTTGCGGCTCGAAGGCAGGCCTATTGACCTATATGCTCTGCTCACAGAGCTCCTGAGCAATGGTGGCATTACATACGTATGTCAAGGTTCTGCCATTTGCGTCGTGGCTTATTAGTGGTGAAGACAACGCATGCGGCCTGCTGTGAACGTTTCGGCGAGTCGTCCTACCGTGACGCGACTGATCACTGGTGAGTATCACCAGTCTGCCGTCCGCAAGGCGCATGCCCAAAAGCTGACCAGATATATTGGCGTGGGCTGGGGCGGGCGCTTTTGGTCGAGGCGTCACTGGATGTGCACAAGTAGGACTCTTGCGGGCCACACCGCATACAAAGGTCGCGTGGCTTGCGTGGCTTACAGCCTGAGGGACATACAATTGAGCGCGCTACGGTGGTAAGTATCTCGAACCGAGTACGATGCAGTGATTCATGTTTTCGGAACCGTCGGGTTGGAATCACATGTCAAGGTGCGTTCATTGGGCCGCTCTGCATTTTCGCAAGGGCCACCAGCTCTGCTAGGGACAACTTGAAGCAAAAGACGTGACAAAGCTAGTATACTCTCGCGTCGCCCCGGCACAAATAGTACATGTGTCATGCACACAGCAAGCCATGGCCATAGATCGCCAGTCGGTTTCACCTCCGGCTCCTGATCGATACTTCAGTAATCAACGGACCCCGGGTCGCTACATACACATGCCACACTCTGCCGCACATGAGCAGGACTGAGGACTCCGAGAGTGAGCTTACGGAAAGTCACCGGTTCACCACTGAGCGTCTCACTCAAAAGCATTCACTCCGCCGAGGCTCTAAGTAACTTATCTAGTACTTAACGGCAGTGCTTGCGAATGATGCCACTGGCATGGGACCCACCGATCATTGACATTACATTCGACACGATGATGGATTTGCTCTGGATGCTCTGAGCTTGTCGCGGGTGTGCCTCGTGACACGGATGGCAGAAAGGGAATGCGGGGTAAGTTGGGGCGAAAACACGTGAAAGGCAGGCCGACTGACGCGGGCATGGGATTACGCTCCCCGGCCGCGTCTTGTCATAATACTCAAAACACCGTCGCCTCTCGTCCTCCCGCCATCTCCCTCTCCTCCTCCATCTCATCTCCGTCGCCATGTCTGCGCAGTTCGCCTCTACCGCCTCTGGCTCTGGCAAGAGCAATGTGCTCGCAAAGAACCCGGACGACGTCGTCATCGTCTCCGCTGCCCGCTCAGCTATCACAAAGGTGTGTCTCCTTCTGTGTCCTTACTCATCCCGCTGCTCACCCGCCGCTTAGGGCAGGAAAGGAGGCTTCAAGGACACGCGCCCAGAAGAGATCCTCTCTGGTGTATTCCGCGCCGCATACACCAAGGTCGGCCTCGACCCCGCACTCATCGAGGACATCACAGTCGGCAATGTCCTCCAGCCTGGCAGCGGCGCCGGTACGGCGCGTATGGCGGCGCTACATGCGGCTATTCCCTTCTCGACCCCCATTAGCACGGTCAACAGGCAGTGTTCGTCGGGCTTGGCAGCGACGAACACCATCGCAGCGCAGATCAAGTCGGGTCAGATTGACATTGGTCTTGGTACGTGGCATTCCTCTCTAGTTAGGGGTGCTCTTGTCTAGTCAGTCGAATACGGGAGGTCATGGCGAGGAAGGGTGTATGCATGGGCTGTCCTGAGCACCTAAGTACGCGCCCTGGACAAAATTCCCGTTCTTGGTTGCTCCGATACGCAACACCGCTTCACACACCCTCACGGAGCCATAGCAAAACGAATGGCATATCCCTACAAAGTGCTGACTAGACTGAGCAGCCTGGCATCTTTCCGCACTTCGTCCGCTGACCACCTCCCACAGCCGCCGGTGTCGAATCCATGACTTTCGGCTACGGCGCGGGCGCAAACCCGGACGGCTTCTCCGAGGCCGTGCTCTCCTGCAAAGAGGCAGAGGACTGTCTCATCCCGATGGGCATCACCTCTGAGAACGTCGCGCACGACTTCCACGTCTCGCGCGACGACCAGGATGCCTTCGCCGCCTTGTCCTTCCAGAAGGCTGCCAAGGCGCAGAAGGAGGGCAGGTTCGTGCCCGAGATCGTGCCCCTTACCGTGCCGTGGGTCGACCCCAAGACTGAGAAGGAGAGCACGACGGTCGTGGACCACGATGACGGTGTCCGGGATGGCGTCACGAAGGAGAGCCTCGCGAAGCTCAAGCCTGCGTTCTCGAAGGATGGGTCAACGCATGCAGGTGGGTACCTCTGTTCGAGAGCCTCTTACGACGGGTGAGGGCTTATCGGTTCTGCAGGCAACGCCTCGCAAGTCTCCGACGGCGCCGCCGCGGTCATCCTCGCGCGCCGCTCCGTCGCGCAGCGCCTCGGGCTCCCCATTCTCGGCAAGTTTGTCGCCGCGGCCGCGATCGGCGTGCCCCCGCGGATCATGGGCGTCGGCCCGCTCTACGCGATCCCGAAGGCGCTCGCGAAGGCGGGGCTTGCGAAGGAGGACGTCGACTTCTTCGAGATCAACGAGGCGTTCGCGAGCCAGGCGCTCTACTGCGTGCGCGAGCTCGGAATTGACTTTGGCAAGGTGAACGTGTGGGGTGGCGCGATTGCGTTGGGACACCCGCTGGGCTGCAGTGCGTACCGAGTTTGTTTCTATATGCGTGCTCAGAACAGCTTTACTCATTGCGGATGTGTTCGGTAGCTGGTGCGAGGCAGATTGTGACGGGTCTGAACATCGCGAAGCAGACGGGAGGCAAAATTTTCGTGACGAGTATGTGTATCGGGTCGGGTATGGGCATGGCCGCGGTCTTCGTCAGCGAGCAGTAGGATCATTGGGAGTATGCGCCCTGTGCTGTGGATGTCTTATGTTAACTGGTGCGTGAGCTCGTACTTACAAATGTCGGGGGTCTCATCGACTGGTGCGCAGATGGAGTGTTGTTGTACGAGTAGCGATTTAGGACAGTTGTCTTATGGATACCTTATCGGTCCGGAGGCCCGCTACCTCGTTTGGAGTTGCCAAATATGTCAAGTCAGTGGACGGCCCTACCATGCAACAAGCCCAAGGTGGTTTACTCTTGGTACTGCTGCGGGGTAGGACACGCTAGCGAGTTGTGAGACGAACTTCCTCGGTTTCTCGTCCACCTCCTTGCAAGCCTGTGGCTCTGGCGCGGCTATAGGCCGGCAGGCACGCTTGCGCACAGGGGTCGCTGATCTCGATACATCATACACGTTGATACGATCTCCGACAGGCCTACGTCCATTCTTCGAGCTGGGGCCCACCGACGTGCCATCTTGGAATCACCAACGGTACGCTTCTTCCATTCACACACCTCAGGTCTCCTGGCATTCAACCCTAGCAGGCGTCCATATGGCGTTACTCAGGATGGCGTGAAAAACAACACGCTGGCATTATGCGGGTACCTCAACAGAACGCGGTGGCGTCAGCTTGTGAGCACCTAACGACGCACGGATTGTTCGTCCGTAAACCAGTCCTCGCGCGCGCGGCGAGGTGGGTATCACGACGAGGTAATTGGCTGTTGTTCTTGTCTCGGAGTGTGTACCAGAGCGATGACAAGCATCATGCGTTGTGGGCCAGGGTACTCGAGCGGCGACTGTATCCGGCAGCGAGCTATATAGCTGTCTTGTGTTGGCGCGCATGCTTTCCATAAGTACCTCAACTTCGTCTTGAAGCACAGTGGCAGTACACCCTAATATTCTTCAAAGATGCGTTCTGATACGCCTCATGCACTTTCTATCCTCCTTATGTTTGCTATCCTCGTACTAGGTACCGCCGTTGTGGAAGGGAAATCCGGCTGAAGGCTAGGTCAACGTGTAGCGTGCGATTATGTCATCACTCAACGGTGTGGGTCTGATCTTATGTTATGTTTGTTCGCTCTTCCGGCTGCCGTAGCTTATATGATCTCGCACACAGACACTTACGATGCAATACTGGAGCTATTGCACTCCGTACTCTACTGGCGCGCTCGCGGGGAACCGGTAGGCAGAAGGGGAGGACCGACCGTAGGGCGAAGGCGGGCGACGTCGAGCAGGGTGTCGCACGACAGGGGCCCAGGTTCTGATCGTCGATAGCACCGTTTCGCCGCTACCAGACCCGCACCGAGACAATGGTCCGCCGTTCGAAGCCGGAAGGGGAACCAACGTACGTCGTCACCCGGGCGGGTGTCCCATCCCGTGCTTTCCTTATTCGGTAAGATTACTTCCCGAACTGTCAACGATCGCTCGTCTTTCACTTATCACTCATCCTTTCCAACCTCCCTCATGTCTCCTTCTGTCATCTGCACTTCTTAGTTCCTTCTCGCTCTTGTCGTGTTGCGTGCCCGCTCTCCCCATCAAAATCAAGTCGTATCGAATTGTACCCCTAATTCGCTTCTCCCCTCTCCCTCGCGCGCACTGCAAGGTTCGGCATAGACGAGCGACGCGACGGTCGCGCGTGTACCTCAAGTCGAGCTAGTCGAGCTGAGACGCCCAGCTGAGTATTCGATAGTATTCAGGTGGCCCATTACTCTCTGCAGAACATCGTTCACCGTTCCATCACCAGCCCGATCGCCCTTCGCCGACTCGACCTTACGCCCGCACTAGGATACCGTTAGTGTGTGGTGGTTCGACGCCGCGCACGTTTTCTCTCCGACACCGTACATCCTACGAGTGAGTTGCTCGTTGTGAGCATCTCGCGGTGGGGCACATACGGGATTGCTGACGTTCAATCTGCGACCCGTTGAGTCTCTGATGATGCTCCTGGAAGTCAGCAGTAGTGTTGGATACTAGCATCAGTGCTCATCGCAGGGATGGGGGCGAGCATTGGTGCGTGAACGAGAATCTCACGGTGCCACACAGTGCACTCAATTGCATCTTTACAGTACGTTACACGCGTTAGCGGGACGCGTCTAATGTCATAGCAAGCCACCAGCAAGGACGGACGCGCGATCAGGGAGCGGTTAGCACCGAACACGTTTTGTTAAGAATCCAGATAAGTGCGCAAGCTTCTACATGATCCGCAGACACCTGACATGCCATCCGATAGTCGAAGCGCACATGTCTGAATGATATACTCTCGGACTACGTATCGGTCGCAGCCTGGCTGATGGACCCCTTCTCCACCGCTGCTGCCGGCCTCGATGTCCTCGGTCTCGTTATTAAATCACTGCAGAACCTCTTTCTCTATGCCAAATCCGTCAAGAACGCCCCGCGCGCCGTGCAGAAGCTACAGGAGGAGCTGGTCACGACACAAGGAACATTCAAGTTCGCCGAGCACACATTCCAGTCTCTGCAACAGCAGCGGCTCTCAGAGCATGCCATCAGTGTGCTGACGCGCTTTTTTGGCCCCAATGGCCCTCTAAAGCAGAGTCTGAAGGCCTTGAAAGCTCTGGACGACCGGCTGACTCACGCCTTAAGCGGGAAGGGGAAATTGAGAAGCGTTCAAGCGCATGAAGTGGCCGCTGGACGAACGGGAGACTGATGAGATAAAGGCAATGTTGATGAAAGTGACCGCGGAGCTCAACACTACCTTACAGCTCGTACTAGCGTTCGTGTTCCGTTCCGTGAACTGTCCTACTGATCATGCACTACCAGCGAGCAGGTTTCGCATATACATGCGCACACACAGGAGACACGACAGACCGTCAATGATGTGAGAGACGAGCAAAGGCGAGTGGAAGTACAGGCTCTTCGGCGCGAAGAGGGTGAGTAGGCAAAATCATGACGCCTCAGTTATCTGACCAAGCTCCGACTCCGCAGAACACACGTATGAATCCCTGCTCGCATGGCTATCTCCGCTAGACTCGGAAGAAAAATATCAACGATCGCTCAATCTGCGTGTCAGAGGGTCCGGTCAGTGGGTGCTCAGACACGCAATGTTCAAGTCATGGTATACATCCCAGAGTGGGATCCTGTGGATAAATGGCAATCGTACGGCACTTCCTTGTCTGATTGGATTTTGCTCTTGGCATACTGACTTTCACTGTGTAGCAGGAAGCGGGAAGACTATACTTGCGTAGGTTGCTGCGTGTGTATTCCATCGCAATCATGACTAATGAAAATTGCGTAGGGCATCGGTAATCAAAGGAATCCTGAAGTTCGAGGAGCGAGACGAAGCATTGGCATTTCACTTCTGCGACTTCAGTGAGGCAGAGAGCACCAACGCAGTCGAAGTACTGCGTGCCCTGCTCACCCAATTGATTCAATCCGGAGGTACCAATCGTCTATCTCGCGTGCCTAAGCTCATCGCGAGAATGAAGGAGAAGAAGCCACCCCCTGCCAGCATCCCTGAGCTAGAGCCGCAACTGGTGGCTGCCGCGGATGGTCGCAGGGTGATCATCGTCCTGGATGCTCTGGACGAATGCCCAACTCTGTCTAAGACAGCGCTGCTCGAATGCTTGTCACGGCTTGTACTCCATGAGGCGGCAAACGTTCGGCTTCTCCTCTGCAGTCGCAAGCACGAAGACATAGCGAACGCCCTTTGCGGGTGTTTGTCTATTTGTCTCGAGGCTACAGACGAGTCCCGCAATCACTATCGTGATATGGAGTTATACATCGACGACACTCTACGCACGCGAGATCGGCTATCGGACCTGCCTCTTGACGCGAAGGTGCGGGTGAAGGATGTGTTGCTCAAAGAAGCAGATGGCATGTATGTTGTCATACATATACTCAACGCAAACTGGGCTGCACTGTTGACTCGGGAATAGGTTCCGTTGGGTTGACTGTCAATTCGACATGCTGTGCAGGCGCGGCTGGACGATTGGAGGCATCGAACGTGCATTATCTTCACTCCCACACGGCCTAGAGCCGACCTACGAGCGCATCTTCATCGAAATAGAGCAAAACGGAGATGACGCTTTGGCGGTGGTTAACCGGGCATTGATGTGGCTCGTCACCACGTTGCGTCCGCTCACGGAGAACGAGATCCTGGAAGCACTGATGATCGAGAAGGGAAAGCCTATATTGAATCAGGGGCAAAGATTGTGGCGACCGGCCGACCTTCTCGATCTGTGCAGCAGTCTGGTGTACGTCGAACCAACGACAGGGTGTATCAGGTTGTCGCATTACTCTGTGAAAGTGCGTGTTAGCCTATCTAGTACGAATGACTACTGATGAACTGTAGGAGTTTGTCTTGTTCAGTCAACGTGCAAGGAGGTTCTTGAAGCCACATGTCTCCGATCTATCCGCCGTGCGCTCCGAGACTTCGAAACTCATACTCACGTATCTCATGGCCGACGACTTTGGAGATACGCCCAGAACTGCTGAGCCTCCTGTCACGGCCTTAACTGTCGACGAGCAGCATTCGGACAGGAAATGGCGACAGGAAACCGTCCTGGACGAGCATCCGTTTGCACTGTACGCAGCACCCTGGTGGTCCGACCATCTACGTAGGGTTGACAAATTGGACGAGGAACTGCGCCAGCTGGCCGTAGCATTTGTGGCACAACCAGTCTACCGGCGCAAGGTGCACAATTGGCTCAGGCATCATTACAAGGAGTTGAAGAGTATTTTCTCGTACGGTTCAGACGTCGCACGTAGCATTGCTGATCAGAATGCTGCACTGTTGGACGAGGACATCACTCTAAACGGCACACCCTTGATCAACGCCATATCACGCTCCGACAGGGATATGGTCGCTCACTTGCTGCAGGCCGGTGCCGATCCCGATCGCGTTTCCAGCTCACCATCCTCTCACGGCGGAGCCTATCTTCCTACTACTCCCCTCTGGTTCGCCCTTCGAACAGAGAACAACGATCTCGTCCAACTGTTGTTAGACTACGGTGCAACCATCCACAGCAGTGGAAGCCCGGACTTCGATGCCATGCTTCGCCGCGAGGTGGAAATCCATACAGAAGACAGAGAACGGCGATCGACGCTGCTTCCTGTCCATGTGCCATCCACGCGACGCGACCCCGAAGCACAACAGCAAATCAGCGGCGGAACCGACGTGACGATCCGCGCCTCTCCAGGGGGCATGATTGTCCCCTACGTAGCGCGCCCCGATGCACTTTTCGTGGAAACGATGCGGCTCTTGACCGATGCAGGCCACGATGAAAGAAACCAGAAAAACCTGGGACTTACCGCCCTCCAAGTCGCGTGCATGCTGCGCAGTACGGACATGGTCGTATGCCTCCTGCAGAACGGCGCCGACGTCGGCGAAATATGCGAGCCGTGGCTAGGCCAATCGGATCTCGAGTGGGCTACATCCGAGTGGTGGTGTCCGGAGCGTCTACGTTATGGGAGTAGGAAACTCAACAAGATGGGTTTCGGGATCACAGCCCGTGGAGTGTCGTCATACGACGGAGTCAAACAACTAACACCTGACGCCAGCTCAGTTGCGAGTGACATCGAGGGCGAAGATCTCTTCGAGTACAATGACACCCTTTACACCGCCGCAGTGGCCCTGTTCGAGGTTCTGAACATGACGATGAACTGTTACTTACTGGACGAATGCGAACCGGAGCCTCTTCCAGAGTATCATCGACTGGCCCCGCTCCATATCGCATGCATGCTTCGCGATGCAGCTAGGGTCAAGCGCTTGCTATCAACGGGCGGCGCCGAGGTTAGGGAAGCACACGAGCCTTGGCTTTCCTCCGCCGATATGGTATGGGTCCGGAAGCAACGTTGGTGGAAGGTACGCAGTATGTCCAAGCCCAGCGACACTAGTAGTGCCGGGTGCGGCGACAGCTACGTTCCGCAGGACGAGAGGGACATCATTGAGACGGTGAGGTCGTTGGAGAAAGGCTGTAACCTACCTGCAGAGGTAGTCCGATGCATCCTAGATCTTGCGGAATATTGGCTGCGAACATCAGTCACACGTTCAGATTGTGTCGTGGTCGGGCAGAACATTGTCAATCAGCCTTACCTCAGCATGAAATTGTCGCCACGAATGGCCAGGATTCGGCGGCCGTTGCGTAGGGTAGTGTTTGAGACGGGTATTTATCTCGAAGGTTCGCCGTCCTTTAGATCTTCAGATGCGGGATTGCTGATGCCGCGCTTGCAGCCACGGCGAAGGTCAACTACAGGGATCCAAGATTAACATTGTTCGATGCAGCGGGGGAAGAATGGCCATATGCCACCGAACGGAGACCTATTAAGATACGCGGACTGAGGCCTGGCAGCAATCGCTACGTCACGGTGTGGGATCTGCAAGGCGCATCGGGAGGGCTCAGGCGGTGGATGCGGACATTCATACCAGGATCTGAATTATCAGTATTTAGCACGTCGCAGAAGGGTTATTCATGGGGCGTCGATTCCGCACGGATCACGGTATACACGGCTTGGATGTAGCCTCGCGAGAGGATAAATCGTATTTAACAAGCCGCGATTGTCTTTGTGAGCTTAAGAAGTCAGCGTCCCATAATCATCATATTCGGCACATCAACGGATATGGATGTCAGGGCCGGATTAGCTCAGCTGGGAGAGCAACAGATTGGATAAAGTCCGGGGGACGTATGAGACGGTCTTAGACAACTGAAATACATAGAGTAAACAAAAACGCATGCTTCACTATAGATAGGTAAAATGCTGACCGTCTCGACTTCGTGTGCGTCAGGCGGAGGCAATGCAGACATCGACTTGAACGAACCTGAAGCGAACATTTGTCGATCTATGAGGAGAACCTGGCTCCGCCGTCCACCGAAAAAGTTGGTCAGAGATATGCCGAGCTATGCAGCCTTAGGCAGAGCATAGACTCTACGTCATTGATGTAAGACAACGGTGTGTCCCCTGCGTTGTGAGCGAATTCGAGATATAGTCAGGGTACAGTTCCTAACTTTACAAACCAAACCTACCATGCCACCAGAATTATAATGTATCAACCTCGTTGCTAATCAATGCCGGAATAGCTCAGCTGGGAGAGCAGCAGACTGAAGATTTCACTCAGCATTGAGTGATTCGGCAAATTTCTGAAGGTCGGGCGTTCGATCCGCCCTTCTGGCATTATTGTTTTGTTTTTTGAACGTCTACCAACATGCCGACTTATGATTCTGTCACAAGCTCGTTGAGTGGGTGGTTGAGGGTCGGGGTTGGTCTTCGTGCGTTCATCCGCACGGGTACAACGGAGAACCTGTCTGAACTCTCATCAGCCATATAAAGTTCTATCAAATTGTGAGGCGACGAGCATAGGCCAGGATAATAAAAGAAAAACATACCGATCTCCGACATACAACCTCTAGCACGATGCGATTTCGTTGCACACACAGTAAGTACAAGCGGTAATGTACTCTACACGATATCATTTAGTCTTCAACTTCAGATGCACCCACACGCACCTTCCGTCAAAGTGTTCGCCTCCTCCGAAGCGGCCAGCTCAGGGACAGCTGCCTCAAGAGCGACCGTGAATGAGACAAAATGACCAACGCAGGGGTCGAACCTGCAGTCTTATTCCAAGGACCCCGTTCGTCCCCTGCGGCGGCCCATGCGCCGTGCCCCGCCGTGCCCCATGCGCCCCATGCGCCGCGCCCCCTGCGCGGGCGCCCCAGGCCTGCGTGCCCGCGCCGTGTTCATTCTTTGTCGCGCCGCGCCGCGTTCATTCTTTGCCTCCTACCTGTTAACCCCTGATATTACGGAATCGTAGTCAGACGCGATGCCATTTCGCCAGTCGGCCGATCTTGGTGCTATGTTTTATATGACGTAAGTATAGCAAGCAGGAAAGCCCAAGTTCTTACTTATGGTGATACGAGGCCCGTGACATTGGGTGATTGCCTACGTTGTAACGCATGTTTTGAAGAAGATAAGCAGTCGAGACTTTGGTGGCATCATGCAGTAATGAATATTCAGTATCACTCACTTGGCCGGGCAGGTAGTAGCGTTCGAATCAAAGTTTTCGAAGGTTGGAACGGTGCTGTATTTCGTGCGAACCTCGAATACCTAGTATGCGTGTCTAACGCAGTAATCAACCATGAAGTCGAATGAGACACTCTGGCGCTGCAGACCATCGATAGGAGACTCGGAGTCCAGGGCCGCCACCGGCAGCAGTGGCTGCCAGTGGGTGCGTGAGATCTGGATCTGGAAGGTCCTGGGCGTCTGCCTAAGTGCCTTGTACGGTCGCATCCGACTCGGACATGCCACTACCGTCACGCTCAAACTCGGTTCTTGCTCGTTGCACTGTTGCAGACACGATCTGATACAAAAACAGACACGATGGAATATCCTTCATAAGAGTTGCACTATCCATTCGTGTCGCCGAGAGCCGGAGCCTGAGGGCACGTGCCAGAGGTGGTTCGCTGTCGACTTGAGATCCTGAAGGCGATGTGCCGGGACGCGTCGTCAGTCAGTGCTATTTCCGGGTCTGGCGCAGAGCAAGATAAAAGGCTCGCGGGCAACTACCAGCTCGAGAGAGTAACCTACAAAGAGCTCCTACCTCCATTCCGTACCTGTGGTTGTACGTGACAATGTCTGAACCGGTGTGCAAAGACTGCATCAGCGGTGAGCCTTAAGTACAATCGATCGATAACTTGAGACAGTGCCGTAACATCGCGAATCTCCAACGTTCTAGGCGTCCGCCATGAGGGCGTACCCGAAGGTGGCGATCCATGTACATTCAAGAGCTGAGACACTGAAGTTCTACGTGATTGCACAGGGAGAATCGAGAAGATTGACGGGGTCGAGTGTTATGTTGCCACGCCGTCTGGCGAGTATTCGAGGGACACAGTCGTCCTATTCTTCCCAGATGTCTTCGGCCTTCCGCTCATTAACAACAAAGTACGTCCAACTCGTCGCCGCACCATAGCTAAGGTTGACATCCGTTTGGTGGACAGCTCCTCGTCGATGACATCGCACGCAACGGCTTCTGGTGTGTCATGCCAGACTATTTCCAAGGCGACGCGATCCCAGAGGACGCCATGCTTCCCGAGAACCGCGACAAGTTCGATCGCACTGGCTGGGCCTCGCGCCACGGCGAAGATGCTTGGAAGCCCATCGTCGACAAGGTCGTTGCTGCGCTCAAGGAGCAGGGCGTCGCGCGTTTCGCGACGACCGGCTACTGCTACGGCGCTCCTCCTGCGTTCTATCTCGCTTACAGCAACACTAGCCATGTCACAGTCGTCTCCCACCCGAGTCGGCTCCAAGTCCCCGGCGATCTGGAGGTAAGCAGCGAGACAAAGTGACCCCATAAGCTGTCACTTACTTCGCTGCGTCATGTAGAAATACCGTTCTGAGTCAAAGGCACCTCTCTTGGTCAATAGTTGCGAGGTCGATCCACAGTTCCCTCCTGAATCCCAGAAGATTGCAGATGAAGTCTTTGGCGACGGTAAATTCGCTCCCGGCTACCGGAGGACGTACTGGGATGGGTGCACCCACGGATTTGCGGTCCGGGGTGATATGGTGAGAATTATGCTGCTTGTGACCGGGTAGAGACTGCTGAACAAAATTGTATAGAGCAACCCGAAGGTGAAGACGGGAAAGGAAGGGTCCTTCGAGGCTACAATCAAGTTCTTCAAGAAGCACCTCTGAGTCTGGGTTTGGTACCTAGACTTAGTATGTATGGTACGCAAACATAGTAGCGATGTACGCTCTGCGAGTTTATTAGATGGCACTGGCAGTCAATTGCAATTTGTGGCTAATACGTATACTCACTCTGACTCTGTGACCTTCAATCGCAAGACTCGACTGACCGAGTACATTGACCCGCCCGAGTAGCCGCTTTCGTTTCTCGTTTCTAGCAGGCCCGACGCAGTATTTTGATACTTTCCTCTTCCTCAGCGTTGCTTGATCAGCGCTACTAGTACTTGAGCGCTACACTTGTCGTTTTGGGCCTCTTATGGGCGCTCGATTGTCGGGGACCGCACTCAGGCTCAGCGCACAGCGCTCAGCACTTTGCTCGGAAACTTGAGCTCGACTCGTTGCTGCAACCACTACCGGAATCATCGCTGACCTTGTCATTACCTCGTCGAATCTATCTAATCGTCTAAATCATCAGCAAGAAGAGACGTACACACCAGCATGCACCACACGGCCTGGACATCCGATCGCATCCAGCCGTCAAAGCCGAAGGGTTCTGGGCAGCCGCAAGGCAAGGGGAAGCAAAAGGCTCAAGAAGCAGCAAAGAGCAAGGAGGTGCGCAGGCTCGAGCAACTGAGAGATGGTTTACGGCATACGACCGGCCGCGAGAGAGACCCAAAGGGCGGGTGTTTCTGCCAGGGTACGCCCAATCCTCTTTCGCCTGCGAGTGCCTACTTTAAACGAAATGAGACAGCGCGCATGCATGTGCTGTCTCCATACACCCCAGTCTGCCGTAGCTGCGGCCTGATACTATGCGAGCTGCAAGTGCCTCGTTATGCCTGCCCCCATTGCGCCTCCCCTCTCCTTACACCCGACGTCCGTACGGTGCTCGAGGCACGGCTGGAGACACAGATTGCTGAGACACTAGCACGAGAGGAGGAGGACAGGCAGCACGCCATCGAGCAAGCTCGCGCAGCCGCAGGGGCCTTCCCCACACTCGCCGTCGGTGCATCCGGCCTCCCTTCATCCGCCTCCGACATCCTCTCGTCGCACCCCGCGAACCAGACGCACAGGGTGTTGTCGCTCAATTCGAAGACGAAGAAGGTGACGGTGTCGTCATATCATTCGTCGCCGGCTATCTCGAGGTCTGCGTCGCGGGAGAGCGGGCTGAAGGACGAGGTGCAGCCGGAGAGCAAACGCGTCCCGCCGCCACCGTCGGAGGTGCCACATGCGCAAGGCAGCGTTGATCCTCATCGACCGTGGGCAAACATGAGAGACGGCAACGTGACGTATATGCCCCCACCGCAGGTGAATGCGGGCGGATCGAGTAGCCAGCAGGGAAGGAAGAGAAAGGGCAGGAAGTCGGGCAAGGAAAAGGAGAATGAAACTTGACTACTTGTACCCGGTATGGAGTGGTCCACTTCACGGACAACGATGCATGACCTGAACAGGTTTCTGAATGTGAGTTATCGCGCTGTCGTCCCTGATCTCGCGAGCATCCACGTTCCTGTGGCTCAACTCTGTAACTGTGGCTGGATGTTGTACCCTACACTGACGGTCTTGCGTGTTTTGGACCAGGTATCGCCCCTGCGTTGCGGCATCAGGTGCGTAGATGGGCTACGTATTGTTGTCGTATCCCACCGTTGACGTCTGCACGTTCCACAGCGGACCTTGAAGGTCAGCGACGCATCGAGCCTATACCGATATTGCCGTCGCTCGAGACTTGCTATATCCTGTCGTTTTGGTGCACTTGCAGCCGCACAATCATCGCTATAACAGTGCGACAATCCGCATAACATTCTGCAGAATCACGCAGCATCATTACCTGTCCCCAAATCATCTAGTGTTTTGAGCGATGTATACTTGAGATAACCAATCGCTGGTCGAGCGTAGGTTAAGACGAGGCATTCAGGGTCCAGAGTTTACTGGACCATTTCACAAAGCCCCTTGTCACGTCCAACCAACTACAGATTTGAGACAATATACATAGCAAGACGAACAACCATTGACATATCTGGACCGCCCTAATCTACAAGTACAAGCAGTGCGAGCCTTCGTATTTGTACATCGCGAACTGTGCAAGATACTCAATCAATGACATCATACTACATTTCCTCTCGAGACGTGTGGAATAAGCTCTCATGCCATGGACCAAACTCATAGCAGAGCTAGTAGTGACGGTGCACCGTCCATAGCATGAGCGTGAGCACAGCATGTCAGGCCTCCTAAAGGAATCCACAATGATTACCATCCTCTCATTCGACGATACCTCTGTTCAACATATGGATGAGGAACTCCTTCCACGGTCTGCCCAGTTCCTCTACGTCGCTTTGATCGAGCAGGAAAGCAACCGGCATGACGTTCATGAGCTCCATGTCAGGGTCATTGAGGCTGAAGACAACGATTACGGCTCCACTCGGTCCTCGATGCGCCGTCGCCTCCTCTCTGCAGTTCCGGAGCCTCAAGTGCATCTCGTCGAGTTTCTCTTCCGGGAAGAAGGAAGAGAATGTCTCGAGCTGTGCACCCATCACGTAGAAGCGTTTCTCGGGCCGTGCGCGGTGAGCGTTCGGCCGGGTCCGCAATTCAATGACGAGCACATCTTCGCGTTCCTTGGAGGCAGCGACAGGGTCCGAGGTGGAAGGTGGGAGGTAGTTGTGGCGAACGGAGAAAAAGGCAGCCTCGGAAATGGTAGCACGGTGCTTGCGCGTGAAGTCGCGCAGAGCTTCGAGGCGTTCGAGGTACGCCGCCGGCCGAGCTTCAAGGGTGGTCACCGTCTCCTGGTTAAGCTTGCAGATGTGCTTATGAACAGGCCATGCGGCTTTCTGACAGTTCCTGCTCTGTCGACGTTCACGAGGATCAGGGTTAGCCTAACGCATGAGACGCATTGATCATTGAATGAACGCACACAGTACCTGTCGACCTGACATGCGCTACACTTCCTCATCGTGACTCCATCTTCCTCACGTTTCGTGCAGTGTTGACACTGTCGGGCCCGTCGACTGACCGGTTCCTCTGGATTTGAGAAGGCGTGTCTCTGTCGCGCATTACGAGCAGGAGGAACCTGCTCCTGGTTCGACTGGCGGAGACCTATGCTCATGTCTTGATTGAGTCGAAGACCTGGACAAGAGGAAGAGTTTGCACGGTGTACAATGGTGCGGGACACTAGCAATTACATCAGTAGCGCTCAGAAGTGGCCCTTTGTCGTCGCCGTCGCCCACAAGCGCCCGTTCCTCCATGATCATATATGATACTCAGAACGATATCCACGATACTGAGATATTCGCAATCTGAGCTCTTAGCTGGGTCGGCAGGAAAAAAGAGATAGGACAGAATATTAGTTATTTCATTCATTGGCTGGAGATCCGAGTGATATGGCCCGATGCTCCCCTTTTATGTCTGAAGCTGAGATCCTATTACTTACAGTACAGTACGCATGCGCCGCCGCATTACGCCTATATATATGCGAGTCGAACCGTGTGCGTCAACTCGGAAGCTCGAACGTCGACATCGACGCCTTCTCGGAGCGATCAGGCCGTCGATCGGAGTCGATTGTAGGTCGACGTGGGCTTGCTGAGACGACCGCCTCAGAACGGTCTTGGTTTGCTTAGTGCTACGAGAGAGTAGCCAGCTTGGTACTTGCTTTCCTGTCGGTTTTTACTCATCGTCGTCCAGCCTAACTGTTTCAAGCGAAGAACAAGCATCAGTACAGCAGTACGCACAAGTGACTCAATCAGGAGAAACAACATAGTACTTTGGACGAATCACTCCCCCTTCATTCCATGCCATGTAATGTCCCGGGTAATTTTACGGGAAAGTGAAATACAAGCTACGATGCTCGCTCCAATGGCCGACGGTAGCAATCACCGTCTGCCCAGTTACGGCTATTTCTTGGACATTGGACACCTCTCCCAGCTGCGGCCTGGAAACCACTAAACGCTCCCCTTCCCTCGGGAAGCCATGCTCGAGAAAATGTGTCAACTCGACAGCGCACGTTGACCCGTCGTCGAAAACAACGACGACTACGAAGTCATCTGCGATCCGACTAAGGCCGCCGTATTCCACTGGACTACCCTGCACGCCATGGCTGATCGTCTCCATCCGCCGCTCGCTGCCAGTCGCGGGGTCGAGGGCAACTACGTACCCGAACGTGTCGCGCTTCTGGTCGTCGTCATGTTGGTGCCGTCCGAAGGCGACGATGACGTCCAGCGCAGCGACGTACCGAATGGTGTGCACCCAGCCTCCGATGGGCTTCGCGTGCCACCGGATAGTCATGGTCTCCGTGTCGATGGCGTAGATCGACGTCTGGCAGGCGGACCCTATCTGGAGAAAGCTACCGAGCGCCTCGTAGACGGGGAGCAAGAACGTCTTTTCGTCCAGAGGTGCGCTGCATGTCGGGTGGACCTCATCGCCGCCCTCGACTCCGCAATCGAGCGTGAGGCTCGCGGCTGGCTCCAGGGACTTCGGAACGTCCGCCCCGCGCCAGAACAGCACCTCCATCTTGTCACCATATGCCTCGGAGGACGTCGCAACGATATCACCATTCGGCTGGACATGAGCAGGCTGTAGCACACCTCCTGCCGCGAGCTGTCGCTCCTGCTCGCGAGCCTGAAGGCGTGCGGGAAGATTGACACTGCCGAGGACACCGCCGTCCCCCACGACGTCGCAGAGCAATATCTTGGTAAGGCCATGGGGTGGGAAGCGTTCCTTGCCTTCTTCGATGGCGACCAGGATCTTGCCGTCGGCGTACTCGAGGTGATTGTCGTACATTTTCAGGGCACCGTACAACTCGAGCTTGCGGATGAGCCGACCGTCGACGAGGCTGAAGACGAGGAGGGAAGGAAACACATCTTCCCGAGCGCCACCGACGATGATGATGATGTTGCGGTCGGTGTCGAAGACGGGGTCAAGCTGATACTGCATAGCTGACTGGGCGAGGGTCGCGATATGCTCGAGGTGCCCGTGCGGGCCGCCTACCCGCCAGATATCAACACTCGCTTTGCTGAAGATGAGCACATACGGCCCATGAACGTAGAACGCCTGTACGCTGCCCTCGGGAGTCAGGGGCTGTGGACTGGCCAAGGACATACTGGTAGATAGCGTGTACGTTTGGCTGAACAGAGAGCGTCAGCCTGATCATACGTGAACTTAATACAGCGTCTCACCTTCTGCGAGAATCAAGCAAGACAGAATAGTCGTAGTTAGAGGTGCGTTCGATCACTTTTGCGGCGCAGAGCAGTTATGACCTCTTGAAGAGACTATATACCTAGCCTGTATTGCACAGCCCCATTGCAGACATCTTGATCGGCGTCGTCAACAGCTGCTGCGACGTGTATGATGGATCGCACGACGTACGATGTGTTCTCTCATGACCTGTGCGGGTACCTCGGGGAGCGCCCGAGATGACCACCAATGACTTCTCGTAACACTTGAATGCGGCAGACTCGGTCGACGTTGGCTTCGGTTACTTTCGTTCCGAAGCTGCAGAACATACCGAAGAGGAGAGAGATCAATCGAAATGCGAGACACGGTGAGGCTTTATGTGTGTGGGGCCTCCCGTTGCCCGTGCGCAGTCATATCTGTGATAGAAGCGATACCTTACGTGCGCTCCCGAAAGGCATCTCAGCTCGTGTTCTTCACGACCGGCCAACCGGATGAAACTAGACCGCCCCGTGCGGGTGCTGAACCTTTTGGAAATCTCGGGCGGTATACTGATTGTCATCCGCTGGTCGTCTGCCGGGAATACATGCCCTATGCCGGTAGGACTCGCCTGCAATTGGCTGTGTCGTGTGGAAAGACTTGCACTGTCTAGGGCTAAAACCCCACTGGCTCGTCAGCCACGGGATACTCTGAACTCGAGGGTCAAGGGTGACTAACTTCCTGTTTCGTTGTCTGCATACACAGCTTATGTAGCACCAGGAGTTCGAATCCCCGTTCAAAGTGTAGGTGACCAGGTGGTCCGGTCATCAACATTCTGAAGATCGACTCAAATGATGAAGCTGCTTCGTCCACACGCGCTTGAGCGGGCACGCTGAGGAGTACCATGATGGTAAGTACGATGCGACTCAAGCGAATGGTATACGAGCTCACCGCGATTAGACCGACAGCCGAGCCTCAAGCTCAGGCTCCGTGCATTGCATTGCCGCTTCTGCAACTGAATCCCGTCTAGGCTAACGCTACGAAAGCCTGACAAAATCTGGAAGTCTTGATAGCTTGAACTTTTCCGAACCCGGGCTTGGTGGCCTCACTTGTGACGCGCGCGCAATGTTCTGCATACGAAGTTATCAAGCCTCAAGACCAACGGGCTATCCAGCGCCTTAGAGTAGCATCGTGTTCGGAAGGCTGTCCGCAGGTCCCACTATAAGTAAGGATTTGCGCAGACAAAAGGTCATGGTGGACGTCGCGGCGGCGGAGCGTCAACCGGTCAAAGGATTGGAGGTTGATTGGAGGGGTCGTGGCGCGCACAATATGCGCTTGTTGTGTTTGTGGCTGACTTGTGGGCGCAGAGCCAGGGCGCGCGGTCGATCCTTCGTTGATCCTTCGCATAAGTAACCTTCGTACTTTGTTCGTACTCGCCTGCTACGCTGTGAGTCATGGATTATAAGATCTTTGAATTGATCGTACACAAAAGCGACTGACGTCATTTGAAGCCATACAAGTATACAGTATACATACTTATTATGTGAATCTACCCTAGTTTCCACAGTGGTCGACGTCGACAAGAACGGATCCATGTCGGAGAGAGCAAGCCTAGATAGCGTTCAAGAAGTCGCGCGCGTGGTCTTTCGCCTCTTTGCTGACGTTCGGGTCTGCGAGCCATCTCGGGTCAGTCTCTGCGCATACATGCGCCGGCCCGGCACGATTCCAATCACTCTTCAGCGTGGCTTTGTAACCAGCGTTGACGCGCGTCTCGTCCTTGTCCTCCTGGTAGCCCTGGCGAGTCTCCTCAGTCTCCGGAGCATCGTCGAGCTCGTCGACTACTTGACGGGAGTGCTGCTTCGCCTCGTCGGTTGTCCTGGACAGGCTAAAGCACTCGTCATATGCCGCATGAATTGTCCTACTGCAACTTCGAAGCGAAATTAACCGAAGCCATGATCAATCACCGAGTCCGCCGCATTCAATCGTTGCAGGAAGTCGTTGGTAGTCATCTCGGGCCCGCGCTCCCCGAGGTAGTACCCTGCAGCAGCAGAAGATGTGAGAGAACACATCGTACGTCGTGCGATCCATCATACAGGTCACAACAGCTGTTGACCTGAAAACGCCGATCAAGATTTCTGCAATGGGGCTGTGCGACGCAGGGTAAGTATATAGTCTCTTCAAGAGGGCATAACTTCTCTGCGCCGCACTCAAAAGTGTTTGAACGCACCTCTCACTACGACTACTCTGCGTTGCTCTATTTCCGTGAAAAGTGAGCCTACGGTGCATTGAAAGTTCACGTATGATCCAGCTGACACTTTGCTCAGCCAAACGTATACACCATTTAGTACCAGCATGTCTTTAGCTAGCCCTCAGCCTCTGACTCCTGAGGGCAGCGTCAAGGCATTCTACGTTCATGGGCCGTATGTGCTCATCTTCAGCGAAGCCAGTGTGGATATCTGGCGGGCAGGCGGCCCGCACGGGCCCCTCGAGCATATCGCGACCCTCGCCCAGCCAGCTATGCCGTATCTGCTTGACCCCGTCTTCGACACCGACCGCGACCTCACCATCATCGCCAATCAGGCATCTGATGATGATGTACCTTCCCTCCTCGTCTTCAGCCTCGTCGACGGTCGGCTCATCCGCAAGCTCGAGTTGTACGGAATCATCCTGTCACAAGACTACCGAGTCCCGTACGCCGACGGCAAGATCCTGGTCAACATAGAAGAAGACAAGGAACGCTTCCCGCCCCATGGCCTTACCAAGATCTTGCTCTGCGACGTCGTGGGGGACGGCGGTGTCCTCGGCAGTGTCAACCTTCCCGCACGCCTCCAGGCTCGCGAGGAGCTGCGACGGAACACGAACGGAGGCGTGCTGCTGCCCGTCCACGTCCAGCCGAACGGCGACATCGTTGCGACGTCCTCCGAGTCATGGAGTAGCAAGATGGAGGTCCTGTTCTGGCGGGGGGCGGACATTCCGAAGTCCCCGGAGCCAGCCGCGAGCTTCACGCTCGAGGTTGGAGTCGAGGACGGCGATCAGATCTACCCGACGTGCAGCGTACCTCTGGACGAGAAGACGTTCTTGCTTGTCGTCTACGAGGCGGACGGTAACGTGCTCCCGATGAGGTCCGCCTGCCAGACGTTGATCTACGCCATCGACACGGAGACCATGACTATCCGGTGGCAAGCGAAGCCCCTTGGAGGCTTGGTGCACACCATTCGGTATGTCGCTAAGCTGGACGTCATCGTTGCCTTCGGAAAGCACGACAATGGCGATGGTATCCAGAGGGACAGGTTCGAGTACGTAGTTGTCCTCGATCCCGCGACTGGTAGCCAGCGGCGGATGGAGACGATCAACCACGGCGTGCAGGTTGGTCCGGCATACAGCGGCCTCAGTCAGGATGACTGCTTAGTCGTGATTGTTTTCCACGACGGGCCGATGTGCGCTGTCGACTTGAGGCATTTCCTCGATCATGGCTTCCCGAGGGAAGGAGAGCGGTTAATGGTTTTCAGGCCGCAGCTCGGAGAGGAACGGGCCTATATCACAGATGTAGCCGTAACTGGGCAGACGGTGTTCATTTCCGTTGACCGTGGTAGCGAGTCTCGTAGCTTGTATTTCACTCTCCCGTAAAACTATATGGAACATAACATAGGACGCAATGAGAGTGTCTCATCCAGAGTACTGCGTTACTTCTCCTGATTCAGTCTCCTTTGTGTACTGCTGTACTGATGCTTGTTCTTCGCTTCAAAAAGTCGATGGGTACAAAACGACAAGAAAGCAAGTAATAAGCTGGCTAGTTTGCCGTAGGCAGACCAAGACCGTTCTGAGGCGGTCATCTCAAGCAAGCCCACGTCGACTAATCGACGGCGTGAAGGCGTCGATGAGTCGACGTTCGAGCTTCCGAGATGACGCAGACGGTTCTAGCTCGCGTATATGTATATGCGTAGGTTCGTACTAGGCTACTACTAGATACTTAAGTAATGAGTAGGATCTTGTCCTGAGCGCGCAACATAAATGTTTGTGCATCGAGCTACAGTTGACTTGGATCTCCAGCTAACGAATGCACTAACTAATGTTCGGTCCTATCTCTTTTGTCCTGCCGACATAACTAAAAGCTCAGATTGGGAGTATCTCAGTATCAAGCAGCCCCATATCGTTCTACTAAGTGTTCATGCCACGAACCGGGCGCTTGTGGGCGACGTACGCCATGCAAATTCTTCCTCCTGTCCAGGTTTTGGACTCAATTAAGACATGAGCATAGTTGCCGGCCAGTCGAACCAGGAGCAGATTCTTCCCACTCGGAATGCGCGACAGAGACACACCTTCTCAAATCCAGAGGAACCGGTCAGTCTGTTAACGACAATACACTCAGTCCTAGTCCTCGTGGTACTAGACTATACATTGCTGTAGCGTACCTGTTAACGACAATACACTTCAAGTGTCCATTCAGTATTCGTACAAGTCCGAGACTAAAGCTACAGGTACTTACCTCAGTCCTAGTCCTCGTGGTACTAGACTGAGGTGCGACTACGCTACACGCGCCCTTACGCGCCGGGTGCTACATCACGTGCCCGTGTCACCGTCCCACGTCAACACAGTCGACGGTCCCGACAGCGTCAACACTGCACGAAATGTGAGGAAGACGGAGTAACGATGAGGAAGTGTAGCGCATGTCAGGTCGACAGGTCCTGTATGCATTCATCAATAATCAATGCGTCTCATGCGTTAGGCTAACCTGATCTTCGTGAACGTCGAAAGAGCAAAAACTGTCAGAAAGCCGCCTGGCCTGTTCATAAGCATATCTGCAAGCTTGATCAGGAGACGGCGACCAACCTTGAAGCTCGGTCGGCGGCGTACCTCGAACGCCTCGCTGCAGGTGGATGTACGTATATACGTAGACCTCGAGGCTCGCTCATCCGGCCATCGTGGATGCATGTCAGCAGATCGAGAGTTCGGTCACAGCGCAATATGTGTGCGGCGAATGCTCACGTCCATGGGACGATCTGCCCTAGCTCTGCCCGTCGTGCGGGATCCGAGTCAATCAATGTAACATTGTATTGAATTTATGAGAGGCGCTGTTCCCAAATATGATCAGCATGGTACTACCTGCATTGGTGAGCCAACTTAACCCTGCCGTCACTCGTTTTGGCTCGAACGCTCAACGTCCAGACAAGCCGTTTTCAAAGCTTTAGCCTTTGAGCCTATACAGAGGTTCATGATTCAGCACCTAGACAACGGCTACCCGAGCTGTAACTTCTCTTTTCAATCGCGAGCCTGGACCGACGACCATCGCCGCGAAGCGTATCCACACTTGCTCGGAGCTTATCAGCTCGTTCATCCGATAGACGAAGACGAAAGCCGCAACCTGGACTCCGCAAGCAGACAAAGCACGCGTCCGCGCGCTGTCAAACAAGCATGCACATCGCGTCGCAGAAGGGTTCTTCGACGCTCGACACGCGGGCCTGGGTAAGCTGCGCTGGGCTTGCGAAATGCGAGATGCAAAATGCGAAATACGTGGCGCCGATCACAGCGACTGAAACGCGGATCGAAGCCGCTATTTGTTGCCAGTGCGCTCAGTGCAGGACGAATTCAAGGTTCGTCGCAGGTGTATCATGGTATCCGTATCCGTCTTCGCAATGCTGCGCACCTCAATCCCGGCGACCGTTGCATTGGCAAATCCAGTCGAGCGTACGAGCCTCCTAGAAGTTGTTTAGCGGAGCATTTGGAGATTCGTAGACACCACGCACCAGTGATAGAGTAAGAGGGGGCCCCGCACGGCGCACGCCACCAAGTTCTACGGGGTCGAGGTCGCCCGGTACTGAGGCACGGCTAAGGAATCGGTGCTCGCTAATGTTGACCATCCGACGACCATCATAGCTATAGCTACGCACACACCCCAGCCTCTGGTGTTCGATGAGTGTCATCATACACTGCAGTAACCGCACATTGCCCACCTTCGTTCCGTGCTGCTCGGTCGGCCACGTAGACTATAGGTGCCCGACACGCACAACGCACACTCGAAGGAGCAAGAAGTCGACGACTCGACAGCGGCTGTGACCGTTCCTGACGAATGGTGCGATGTCGGCTGGCAGCTGCCAGCATTCTACCGGCCCACAATAAGACTTGCCTCATGGAGGCAGCGCGCATCACTCGCCCGATCCAGGACAACAGCTGAGACAACGCGAAGCCTGCGAAGATCACGTAAAATCCAACCACACAACAACGTCCAACGATCCGGTCGTCCTTGGCGGATGGTTGTCAATGTCGGGCGTCGGTCGTCAAGGGGCACGCAGCCTCCGACAGGCGCGCGCCTCTCGCGATCGCGGAACGGGCTTCGCGCCCGATCCGGCAGGTGACCTCCCATATGCGGCAAGTGTAGTTAGTGTACCGCTAGTTGATGGTGGCGCGGCGCCGGGGGCAAGCTGACGATACGAGGGGGTGTGCGATCAAATAAAGGGTGTATCTGGAGTGGCTGTGAATATATAAGAGCGGAGGCCGAAAGACCCTGAGTGGGAGAAGGTTGCGAGAGGCGGTAGGATGAAACTGCGAAGCATGGAGCGGAGCACGGCGGTCGACAAACGCGACCGTTGCTCGACCGGTGGATGTGGAAGGCGACTTGTCAGGTTATAAATCATTTAGTAGTTTCGTTGATATGCTTTAGTGGTACGATATCCACTGCCCCGCGAGCCCTCCGAGGCTGAGGGACATCTTTTGGAGACTCCTGCCTGTGCCTTGCGAGGTTGACAAGCACGGCACCATACCTGCGTCAGTTGCGGGTGATTCGGTGTGGCTACGATGCACCGATTGTGACGCATGCATGATCGGTCCTTACAGCGAAGAGTTACTCCGAGCTCGCCACCGGTGATCAGAGCCTCCGGACCGATCTATGTCGCAAGCAAAGCAGACATGCCCTACATCATCGAATGCACAGAGACATACTGAGCTAGCGCAGCAACGTATCATTACAGAAACATACCGAATCCGGCACCACGGCCGCGGTCGCCTTAGCATACTCACGGGGTAGTGCTCCCGAGTCTTAGTAATAGCTCTACGAACACGCTAGAGGCGCAGCGCGATGACGAGGGAGGGTGAGGCATAGCTGACGAGCGTCGTCGATAGTACCGTACATAGATGTGCATCCGTGGTGCGTTGGAGGCGCACCCGTTCCTAGACACAAATGCGATATCTGTGATATCCGGGTGAACGTCTACACGTCCGGATCCTGCTACGCACCGGTGTATGATGAGCCATACACTTTAGCCAGACGTATTGCCTGCAGGATCTGCGTTCCAGCGGGCTCGCCACAGAGGAACACGCAGCGCGGGCACGCAGTTCTTTTGTCCTGCTCGGGGCGGATCCACGTTTGTCTGGGCGGCGGCGCCTGTGCGCACACGATGCCCACTTTGGCGGCGCTGGCCAATCGGAGGGCGCGATGCAGTGATTGGCACGCGTTGGAATTGACAATGATAAATGGTCATCAAAGTGGGCCCTGGGCGCCGGCGGCTGCTGTCTGGGTGCCGGCGCTAGCAGGCCGCGGCAGGAAGCTGACGTCCCGGGGAGTGCATCGTGACGCGAACAGGGCGTTGCTGGGAGCAGAAGCTGGCGAAGAACGGGTTGCTAGCGAGAAGGTGATGTATGAGAGGCGGTGCGCGAGGACAAGACGGAGGAAGCGGCGAGGGGCTCACCTGAGGCGGCCCTAGGCAGCCCCGTTGAACTTGAAGGTCGTCTGGCAACGTGCGGGGCAGCGAGCGGCCCAAGAGCCAGTCATCGTCGCCCGATGGGGCTACCCGCCGCCTCCGAGCCTGTGGCCCGGCGCCTGTGTCAACGGCGGGCGCCTCGTGCCTGCTCGGTATGATAGACGTGGAAAATATCAGGAAAATATTCTGCACGCCGTCATCCGTCCATATAACAGCCTGCGCCCTGGCCGCCCTTCTCCATACCGCCCCGCCGCCCCCTCCCCCTCCTCGCCGCAGCGACCACTTGCCCACCCACCATGAACGCCTTCGCCCAGTACTCCCCGCTGTTTACCTCGGGGCTGCTCACCGGGACGCCTGCCGCCTCGCCCTCCACGTCGCGCTCACCATCCATGAAGCGGCGCCGCGGGAAGGCTGTTGACAGCCTGCCGTGCACCGTCAACACCGTCAGCTTCCACGCAGCTATGCGTTCGTCGGCCGACCCGAGTGCCATGTTTCTCACCCTCGTACCACACCGCCAGCGGGAGGACGAGGACCGCTCTTTCCTATCCCTTGATCTCGCCGAAAGCCAGTCCATGCGCTCCATGAGCCTTCGAAGGAAGGACACAGTCACCTCGCGCGGGTCGCTCACATTCAGGAGATCAGAGGCCAGTTCACGCATGGGTCGCACACAGTAAGTCTACCACTATTCTTGGTGCACGTCCTCGTACATGGCTGCCATATCTCCCGTATGTCCTGACGCGTTTCTCTCCAGTAAACCCACTTTCAGCTTTTCCCCATTCGTACCACCCAAGCCGCCTGCGAACAGAATACGCAAGTCGTCTCGGGAGTCTCTTCTCCCCTCTCCTAAGCCTGCACCATCCAGTTCACTCCCCGAACCTCCCTTGTCTGCTCCTGCCGCTCACCAAGGACGTCGCGCCTCCACCCTCACCGTCTCGACCACCTTCTCTACCGATGCTTCCTTCTCCGCCTACCCCTGGTCGCCCATGCACCGCGCCTCGCACTCTGCACCCTCCCTCCTTTCGCCAACCTCCCCTTCCCGCAAATCCTCCATGATCCTCCCGCACGAGTCCTCCGACAGCTCCTACTTGATGTTCTCGCCGACCTCGCCGACCTCTCCCGCCGTCCCCCGGCGCGCCGCCCCCGCCGTCCTCACGCGCAACCAGTCCTTCCGCTCTGTCGCCTCGTTCAACACGCGCACGCGCAACCGCTCAGCCGCGCTCGCCGTGCTCGAGGGGCGCACCCGCCACGGGGTGACGCGCGGGGGCAACTTCATGTGGATGAGCGATGACGAGGAGGAGGACGCGGAGGAGCAGGAGCGCGCGCGCTCGCAGGGGCTGGAACAGGCCGTGCGCGACGTGAACAACCCGCTGCTCCAGGTCCTCCACGAAGAGGAGGACGTCGTCATCCCACATGCCTCCGCCGCGCCGTCCCCGCGCACATCCGCCCCTGTGCACACGTACCAGCACCGGGACGCGTACACACCATCACCGCCCCCGCCGACGACGAGGGGACGGTCCGATACGCGCTCGAGGTCGAACTCGACGCCGCCGAAGTTGAGCAGGCGGGGCACGCTCGAGTCGCTGCTGTCGCCGCTGGCGAACTTCATCGATTTCCGGGAGGACGACAGGTCGACGCGAAGCTGGAGGAGCTTCGTGGAGTTTTCGTCGTAGGTGTGACGGGTGTGAGCTGCTCCCCGACCCTCTTAATTTCCGGTGCGCATTTGCTCGCAAGATGCGGTGTCTCGATGTGAAGCGTAGGCCTCTCCCTAGACGCATATAATGATCGACGCCCTCCTTATTTCGCCTCTCTCGATTCAACGCTCGTCATCACCACATCTCAGCTCTGTACATCATTGCCCGCCTCCTTCGTTCCTGTACATCAGTCTTTCTCATGTCTCCTCTCCTCTCATCTCATCGTCTTGGCACCCTCGCAGCATCGCGCCGGACGCTCATTTATTGCATATACGGACCTTCCGCTGTCTGCTCTGCGTTATCATATGTGACTCCTACACTACACGTACTCTGTCTCTCTCCTCTCTCCGAGCGTCTCAGATCTTTCTCTCTACTGAACTCGAATGCGAACTCGAACTCATCATTGTCTCTGTCCCATATCTCATACGCACGCACCACACATTAGCTTATCTCTCGCCCATTCGCGCGCTAATAGCCTTGCCTCGACTCTCGCCTTTCGTATATTCCTTACGTTGTCTTCCATCGTGCACCTGCTACTTGCTACCTCCCTGTCTGGTCTGACTACTACTACTACTACGTGTATGTCAAAAGCCGCTGCGAGGCGGTGGAATGTGTATTGTGGTTTCTTGATCCTTTTGGGTTCGTTGGATGTATGCGTTAGGACAGGCGAGGCGAGTGTACAGCGAGCCCTGTGTTGTCTGCGTGTGGTATGTTCCCTTCGCCAGATTGTTGAGCTTCGCCGTTGACGTGGCTCCGTATCCTACAGGAGGAGGATGGGTCCATTTAGCCCCAGTGTATGCGTGTCTACTACACGTTTCTCGCGAAGGCCGGCGGCTCCACCAATAAGTGAACAGCGATACAGTATCGTCAGTCATGCGCCTGCTCATGTCCCCGGTCTAGCCAAAGGTTCTTTGGGACCGATATCTGACAAGCTCCGTGGCTCGTGAGAGTCGACAGAAAGCGCAATACCTGCGCTGGTGCCCGGTCTTCATCGATATCACCCATCCTGAGGACACCTCTACCTCCCTCCCAGCGAGCATACACCCAGAGACAACCGTTCAACGTCGACGATGGCACAACCCCGATCTTCCGTCCGTATTGTGCCTCTCGTATACGCTGCCAGTCTGACTGACGCATCTGCGTACTAGGTTTCTCCCGTGGATGCGTCGCGCACGCACATCGATGAAGGGACCAGTCCCTCTTCACACAGTACCCCTCCGCCGTCCACAGCCCCATTGTCGATCGAGCATCCGGAGGAAATCGCACACCCGCTGGACCCAGCCGACTCGAATGCGCTCGTGCGGCTTCCTTCTGCGGACGGCGATGCATCGCGCGAGGAGCGTATCGACCGGATCCTGGGAGGGAGTGACACACCTCTACAAATTCCCTTGCCGCTGAGCATCTCCTCTCGCATCCCGCTCGAGATATTCGAAGGCGTAATCGACGAGATGTCGAGCGGGACGTTGCCCGCCGCTGCATTGGTCTGCGCGGTGTGGTATCCGCGCGCTATGCGTAACCTCTACCACACGATCTATCTTTTTGAGCGTTCCCGCTTCGAAGCCCTGGCCAAGTCCATGCGCACGTTTCCGCGCGTCAGGGGTTGGCTCTCGATGACCCGCAGTCTATATGTCTGGCATGTTGGGTACCTTCCGACGCCAAATCCATCGTGCAAGCGGCAATATACAGACCAATTCCTCCATGCCGTTCCTCTGACCTTCGGTCGCGCCATGTCGGGTTTGCAGTCTCTTGAGCTGGACGGGCCCGTTGCCCCATACCTGATTCCGAAGTTCACGCTTGCCCTTTCTTATTTCAAGGCCCTCAATTCATTGCGCTTGTACATCAGGCTGAACAACGTCGCTGAACAAATGCGTATCATTGCTGCCTCCCCTCACTTGACAGACCTCGGCTTGCCTTTCACCATGGACCATCCCGAGCATAGGATATCAACCCCAAAGCTGCGGCCTGATTGTAGTCTTGGTATCCGGCTGCGTTCCCTCAGCATCGCATGTTCGGTGTCCGCCACGCTACTCATCGATTGGCTCGTGGACTCGGGCTTCGTTGGCTCTCTCCAAACCCTTGACATCATGCGGTCCTCTGGCTTCTCAGAGATGGCCGAGCAAGTTGACCGTGTCCTCGGAGCAGCTAGACTGTCTCTTGTGTCTTACTGGGAACAAAGTGCATTTTACGCGACGGATATGGGTTTGTCTCCGTTCTGCTATTGGAAAATCGAGAATTGACGATATCGTATCTAGGTCTCAAGACCCGTAGCCACGGCAATCTCATGCACAATACCAATTTGCGATCGTTACGTTTCGAACCACTCATGGCGTACCCCGGGAAATGGTCTGATGGCTTATTGCGGATGGTCGATGACTTCGTCGAACTACTTGCCACGATACGTGGTTATAGGCTCGAACATATATCAATCAGGTTGATCTGCGATCTTGCTGGAGATACGACCAACAAATTACGGGCTGCATTCGAAATGCTCTCGTTGAAAGACCTGCATGACATCATGCGCCGACCTTACTTCGGCACGCTCAAGGCCGTCGAGGTGAACATAGTGCCTAGCAATAGCCACTTAAAGGGCGTCAACCCGTACTCCGGATCCGTGGGCAAGGCAAGAGCAGACATTCTTGCTTACGGACTTCTCGATGTGATTCGCGGGTTGCTCCAACCGTGGTCTGATCGAGGTATACTTGACCTCACCCCCTTGACCTCAGTCGCTCGGAGTACGATGCAAGGTGAGCGGGCTCTCTCTGATGCGCGGTTGTATTTCTCACATTTCGGCAGGCCCAGATCCATTTGAATCCCCACGCTTTCTATCCAGAAAAGGAGAGCCAGCCCTTGAAGACTGAGCGTCGGTACTACGCGGGATTCGAATCTACTTGGACCGTTGGACACGAATACATGCAGCAACTGCGTTGCACCATACGCTACGAATTATGGCTGTTCTTCTACCTACTTCTCGGTACCGACGACTACATCGTCACCTTTGAGCTTAGCTTTCTTCCAGACCCCTCCATCCGCCGCTCCTGGGTGTTATTGTGTACAATATAATTGCGGCAGATCAACTGTCGTTCTTCATGACTTAAGACTCACGATACGCGCTCTCTTCCTGCAATGCTACGGCTCAGATGTCTGTCAAGCTGACGACTCGGAGGCTTCAGCGGTGAGTCGACACCAGCATTGGAACGTATTCTGACTGATCGACTGCCAGGCGTACAGTGCACATCCAACGGCCGTAAGGCCCGCGTGGATGATGACATGTTCGCCCATGCCTTTAATCCACCGGGCTGCATTTAATCATCCGCTGAAGCACGGCGTGGACCGTCAGACCTAGGGCAGCCTCCGCCGCTTATGCTGGTGCCGCGTGCCAACGGGCCTTCATTCGATATCCTCATCACTGCGCTCGAGCCTGCCAGTGCCCAAATTTTGCTCATCGATAACGCACACACAAACACGGTTCTAAGAGCCCAGGCTCACTCAGGATGGTGAGTCCCCGTCTTCTGTCGGTCTAATTCTCGCTTTGAATGGCGCCCTTACAGGTATCTGTACAAGGAGCTCGTCCTACAGGGGCAACAGTCGATTGAACAGAGCACTTCTCTCACACGTTTTCTCGGATCGTGTCGCGATCGAAGTTCTCGAGAGGGTTAAATGACCAAAGACGTCCATGCGCTTCCCGCAGCGGCGCTGGTCTATAGGGCATAGTATTCGCACTCTGCTCTCAACCTCTGCTCCACCGTCTTTATTCTGGAGTGTATGACTTTTCTTTGCTGGTCAAACAGTCGCGCATCCCCGAGAATCAAATGATGCCTTGCATCGACGCCGCGGCGCGGCGCGTGCTCATTGCGTCGTCACCATATCGGTGAAACAGGTGGAAAAACAGGACGGAGGGGCTCGTTTCTTCATGCACTTCCTATCTCGTGAATGCACCTTCGCTAATTGCCAAGCATAATCTTGAACGCCGTGCGTATGTATCGCCTATGCTACCGGACAGACTTTCACAACATACTCTCGGTGTGCATTGCTAAACATCGACGAAGACATGCATGTTGGACACATATGTATCAGCCACCATGCTGGACGGTCCAGGCCGATTCTATGGACCACAGCTGTGTACGTGCTGTACCCATACTCACACACGCCGCCGAGTTAGACCTACATGTAGTCTGTGAGGATTACTTGCGAATGCTCGGACCGCTCGAGCTCTACAAACACTTACTAGTAGTATAGTCGTGTATGTTGTCCGTGGTACAGCATGTAGCAACAACGAAGACAATATGTCCGCAACATCATACTATCTGACAACCCTTTGATGAAGTGTGCAAACATGTTGACGGCGCGCAGTCTACCCAGAGCTTGAAAGCCCTCGGATCGCATAAAAATGGCTACGTACGTTTCAACCGACATGACTCGCCATGGCGTACAACGTCTCCTTGTCGTCACTCTTGTCGACGAGTGCACGGAGCGTACCCTTTTCGTCCTTCAGAAGCTCGCTAGGCTTGCCGAACTCAACCTGTCCAAAGTAATCAATGTTCAGTTCAGCCGCAAGCGCATCATATGTACTGGCACGTACAATCCGACCTGCATCTAGCACCATCTGCGAGGGGTGTGTCAGTGGCGAAGGCGGTCGAGACATAGGACAACTTACAACTTTGTCGGCGTCCATGATTGTTTGAAGGCGGTGGGCGACGGTGAGCAAAGTCACGCCCTTATCCAACTCTTGGCGGAGCGATGCCTGGATTACAGCATCCGTAGCGTAATCTGAAGGTGAAGCGTGAGGATCACTCGGCCCTAGGTAGAACAGAAGTACTCGCCAATGGCAGATGTAGCTAAGAGCTCGACGCCAGTCAGACGGTTGATCATCTTGCGACGAATACGATACTGACCTTCATCCAGAATCAGTAGCTTGCTCTGTCGCACAATGGCTCTTGCAAGTGCCAGGATTTGACGTTGACCAACGGAGAGGTTCGTTCCTCCACTTGCGATGGGCGTGTCCAGAGTGACGCGGCCCCCGATTGTGTTGCTCTGCAAGGAGAACAGACCTGCAGACCGAAGGGCATCGTTCAAGGTAGCATCGTCATACTGCTGGAAGGGATCCACATTCTGACGCAACGTCCCACTCAAAAGCTCGGGCTGATGCGAAAGTCAGGCGACGCGGGTGTGTACAAAGGAAGAATCACGCACCACTTGTGGGATAAGCGTGATGCTCGACCGGAGAGCGTCAAGGTTGATGCGATCTATCGGTATCCCGTCATAGTACACCTTTCCTTCAGTAATAATACACTGTAAAAGGGCCAGAGTCAAGGAGCTCTGCAAGTGGAGCATCAGCAGATGAACGCGATTGTAAATATGCCAGGATACATACCTTTCCACTGCCAGTGCGACCAACTGAATCATCGTATGAATGATGAATTCAGCACATGCATATAATCGACCTCCGCTCACCAATGCCGACTCGCTCCCCAGATCTCACCTCAAAGGAAATGTCGTGCAGCACGCGAGGCCCGTCCTGGATATATTCAGTAGATGTCCTTTCAGACACGACAATGACGTACCAGAGAGTACCGAGCGGAGAGCTTCTCGACCTTGAGGTCTCCGCTGGCCGGCCAGTACGCAGGCGGAACCCCTTCATCAGGAAATAACCCACCTGGGAATTACCGTAAACACTGAAGAATCATCAAGCTTTCGCGGTAATAATGAGTTTTACCTCGTATCTGATAAATGGCGGAATTAGCCATGTCCTTCCCCGTCGGGTCAGAATTCCGAGGTAATCTCTAGATTTCTCAGGCAGTAGCTGGACATTACTTGATGTTTCCGAGCACAATATCATCCATTTTCAGATTCACAGGATAAAGCCAATATGCACAAGAAGATAATGGATAGGATAAACGATGACATTGACGGTCATCACAGTATCTACGGTAGGTATATACATGCTGCATATCTTCCAACCATGACCCTCGCAAACACCGCGTCCACACGCCCCGCCTGTCCAGCCACACCCAGTTGTCTAGTGTGATGTGTCGAAGCAATAGCGAAGGACATGCACGTACTGCGGGGAAGACAAGCGCGAATAGCGCCGCGTTCGCGAGGCTGCTGCCACACATACATAGGGCCGTTGAGGAGAGGCCTGATGCATCTGGTCTTTAACAATCGATCGGGATATGATTCAGCCACAAAGACGCACCAAAGGCCCAATAGTATACTGTATGCCCAACACTCCTCTAGGGATCTCACCCTTCTCGACAGCGAGAGTCCCCTCATGATCTACACATGCCTACACAATCCATGAGCACCTGGCGAATGCACGCAACTCACCACTCACTCAAAGCAACAATATCTACAGCACCAGCAGCCAAGCTCTCACCGATACTCTCACAGAAACACGCGTCGACCCAGCAGAAGAACGCGAAGCCCGCAAACGGGCCCACCACAGGCACGGGCCCGAGCACGAGCGAGAGCACGAGTGATGTCGCAACCATGAGCCCGCCGTACGCGGAGGTCGCAAGGTAGTTGAGGACGCCGGTGTACGTCGAGGGTGGCGCGGCACCTGCGCGGGGGCCGTGCTGCAATGTGAAGGTGCACTTCACGATCAGGCCGCACCAGTTCCTCTGCGCGTCAGGGTTAGCAAGCACTCAATGCAGTGACTGATCGCGGTCCTGTCAGCAAGGTGTGGGGACTCCGTGCGAGCGCAATTGTGCGTGAACGGAAAGTTGCGGCGACGAGGTAAGAGTTAAAAAGATTGCTTGACAACGAGACGAGATGACTGACCTGCTGGTCTAGTCCAAGCTTGCGTGTCGATGAAGATACGACGTCCATTGGTGTGTACTTGGACACGATAGATCGACGCCTGGCGAGCACGCGCAAGGGGTGTCCTCGAGGGTGGGAAGGATGTCAGGGAGGCGGCTGTTGTTGGATACACTGAGGAGGACGAAGATTTCATCAAATTCAGTCTCCTCCACGTTGACGTTGGTGATGAAGTACTTGCCTGAGTGGTCGCGACTCGCCGCGCTGTGTAGGTTGCGAGTCTCCCAGGGCCGTATGAGGTGGCAGGGAGCAGCATCAGGAAATAACCCACCTGAGAATTCCCGTAAACACTGCGTAATCATCAAGCTTTCGCGGTAATATTGAGTTTTACCTTGTATCTGATAAACAGCAGAATTAGCCATGTCCTTCCCCGTCGAGTCAGAATGACGAGGTAATCTCTGGATTTCTCGGGCAGTAGCTCGACGTTACTTAGTGTTTCCGAGCACAATACAGGCACAATCCAGCCCTCCATTCTCATATTCACAGGTTGATTCACATGCACAGCAAGATAATGGGTAAGATAGTGACATTGACGACCATGTACTACAGTATCTACAGCAGGTATCTACATGCTGCATATCTTCCAACCGTGACCCTCGCAAACACCACGTCCGCAGGAGGATATCCTGGAGACGGCTGATCTTCGATTCACTGAGGACGAGGGGCTTCTCGAACTTGGCCTTCTGGCTCTTGACGTCGGTGACGAAGTACAGGGAGATGAAGCCGTGGTTGAAGCGCATGCCCTCGGTAAGCTCGATCTCGTCGTTGATCGTGCGGGCCTTCTTGACGGTGATAACGCCCTCCTTGCCGACCTTCTCCATGGCCTGAGCGATGAGGTTTCTGACGTGAGCATCGCCGTTGCAGAGATGGTAGCGACCTGGGCAATCTCGGTGGTGGTGGTGATGGTCTTTGCGTGCGAAGAGAGGAACTCGACGACGCGCTCGACAGCGGCCTGGGAACCGCGGCGGAGGCCCATGGGGTTGCAGCCGGCGGCGATGTTCTTCACACCTTCCGCGTAGATGGCGCGCACGGGGATGGTTGTGGTGGTCGTGCCGTCACCAACAATCTTGTTCGTCTTGGAGGCGAAATCCTGAACGAGGCTGCACGGCGGATTAGCGGAAAGCTGGATGCCGTACACGAGGGGACAGCTTACTGAACACCGAGGTTCTTGAACTTGTCCTTCAGCTGTATTGACTTGGCGACCGTAACACCATCTGCGAGCGGGTGAGCACGATGTGGTGGAGAGGAAGATGTGTACATACCTTTTGTGATCTTCGGGCCGCCGGCAACACCTAATTGTCTAGCATTATTGCGGATTGACATGGGAGCCTTCAGCTCACTTCGTTCGTCGTGTACAACAGGGCCCACCACATCGATGAGCACAGCGCACAGAACCTTACATGGGTCAACAATATTAGCCGCAAATAAATCGTTTAACTCACCTTTGCACGTGTCGTAGCTCCACGCAAACTTGTCCTCCTCGCCGTACTGCTGCGTCATGGTGCTGACGAGGACAGAGCTCTCCTCGCCCGTGTTCGCGAAGATCGTCCGCGCGAGGTACGAGAGCGCCCGCTTGACGATCCGAGCTTCGTGCGACCGTACTCACCTGTGGTCGGGATTGTGTTCTTGAGACCCCTCCATTGAGGACAAGGACAATGGTGTCCTCCTTCCTGATGATATCCTCGGAAATGATGAGTGGCTGACAACGCACCTGGGCGGTGCCCTCAAGGGTGGGGAGAATGTCTGGGAGGTGGCTGACCTTGGATGCCCTGAGGAGACCGGATTGACTCTCTGCGCCAAGCTGACATCGGCGATGCAGGGGGAGGAAGACATTGGGAAGACAAGTTGCACAGGAACGAGAAACGCCAGCGGGACAAGTGTCACATGACTTCTTGCCACGACGCGCCACGTCAGTGGTCAAGCGCTCAAATCTGTACTGTGTCGCGTCACTTCATCCCTCTATCACTTGCCGTCGTCACCAACGTCAAGGCGCAGCACTCAACGCCACGCGCGCGGCCGTCAAGGAGGGTCACCTTCCTCAAGACATCCCTCGCCCAACGCACCTGGCTTGCAGGTGACGGCCTGCCCAACATGAAGCCCATGCCGACCGCCAACTTTGACCAGGACTCAGCGTGTCCATCATCAAGCGCGCTCTCATACCCCGTGTAGACCATCCTCAAGCACGCAGACGAGGAAAGCTCTGTCCCATCGGCACCATGATCCAGCAATACGGCGCGGAGGACAAGTTCGCATGGGGCTATGACGCCAGCAAGGGTGAGTGCATGGTGGACATGATCGTCGATCCCCTCAAGGTCGTTCGTACCGTGCTTGTCGACGCGGCCGGTCCGTGCGCGGCAGCTCAAATACACTGACGCATCACGTCTCCCCGCACCCAGCTCGCCGGAACGCGTCGGTCACGATCCACCGCGCGACGCGCACGGCCATCCCTTGCGCGTGCTCCCCAGGCGTCGATATATTGTGTCCAAGTACACACCAACGGACGTCGTGTCTTCATCGACACGCAAGCTTAGAAAAGACCAGCAGGTAAGCCATCCCGTCTCGTTGTCAAGCAATCTACTTAATTCTTACCTCGTCGTCACAACTTTCCGTTCACGCGCAATTGCGCTCGCACGGAATCGCCACACCTTGCTCGCCGGACCGCGATCTGTCGCTGCATTGAGTGGTCGCTAACGCTGACGCGCAGAGGAACTGGTGCGGCCTGATTGCGAAGCGCACCTCCACATTGCAGCACGGGCCCCGCGCAGGCCCCGCGCCGCCCTCGACGTACACGGGCGTCCTCAACTCCCTCGCGACCTCCGCGTACGGCAGGCTCATGGTCGCGACATCGCTCGCGCTCGGGCGCGTGCCTGTAGGCTGTGGTGGGCCCGTTTGCGGGCTTCGCGTTCTTCTGCTGGGTCGACGCGTGTTTCTGTGACAGTGTCGGTGAGATCCTGGCTGATGATGCTGTAGATGTTATTGCTTTGAGTAAGTGGTGAGTTGCGCGTGTTTGCCAGGTGCTCATGGATTGTGAAGGCATGTGTGGATCATGAGGGGACTCTCGCTGTCAAGAAGGGTGAGATCCCTAGAGGAGCATTGGGCATACTATTGGGCCTTTGGTGCGTCTGTGTTGCGTCTGTGTGGCTGAATCATATCCCGATTGATTGTTAAAGGCCAGATGCATCGGGCCTCCCCTCACTGGCAACAGCCCTATGTATGTGGGGCAGCAGCCTCGCTAACGTGGCGCTATTCGCGCTTGTCTTCCCCGCAGTACGTGCATGTCCCTCCCTATCGCTTTGACACATCACACTAGACAAGTGGGTGTGGCTGGACGGGCGGGGCGTGTGGACGCGGTGTTTGCGAGGTTCATGGTTGGAAGATACGCAGCATGTATATACCTACCATAGATACTGTAATGACCGTCAATCTCATCAATGATCCTATCCACTATCTTGTGCATCTGGATTTATCCTGTGAATATGAAAATGGACGATATTGTGCTCGGAAACACTAAGTAACGTCGAGCTACTGCCCGAGAAATCCAGAGATTACCTCGTCGTTCTGACTCGACGGGGAAGGACATGGCTAATTCTGCTGTTTATCAGATACAAGGTAAAACTCAATATTACCGCGAAAGCTTGATGATTATGCAGTGTTTACGGGAATTCTCAGGTGGGTTATTTCCTGATGCAGGGGTCGATAGTTGGTAGAAACGACGGGTTTCGTTGTCGGACGATGTTGACGTAACTATTAGCAGTCACGGAAGGAAGGGGGGGGGAGGGAAGTGGTTAGGCTACGCTGCCCGATGTTCGTTCCGCTGAACGATGGAACCGCTGTTCCCGCAAAGACACGCAAATACGCAGAGTTCGCTATACGCACGCTCGCCGCTGTCGCCGCAGATCCGCAAGAGAGAGAGAGAGATTTATACGCCGCTAAGAAAACAGAGCTGTCCTAGTTCGCAGGAGTTGCCTCTAACCGTCCGCTCTCGAAGTGGTGGTGGTAAGTAAGTCCCCCCCCTCGCGCCAGCACGCCATGTCCTTCCCCTCCCGACTTCCCACGCCCTCAAACCTTCCCGACTCTCCCCGTTCTCTCCCCTACTCCCCCTTCCTTCCGGTTGGTCAGTGAAGCCCCAGCCTCCTTCCCTCACCGTCTCCGCCCACCATGTCACTCCCTGGGCAATCCCCCTACGTCGTCCGCTTCTACCGTCTCCTCGAGCTCCTTCGACACGAACGCGACCTGGAACCCCGTCTCCTCCCCCACGATCCGACTGCCTGGCTGGCCTGGGCCCATGGAAGCCGTTGGCTATTGGTGTGTCCTTTTCCTAGGGCTCGTCGTCTCCCACGCTGACTGTACTCCAGCGCATGCTGTTCGAGTCTCGTAGCATCGCCGTAGCCTCCGGGGATATCTCTCTCCCTTCCGTCCGCCAGACACCATCCGTGCACGCCCTGATAGTGTACCTCGACACCATCTTCGCAACCCTTCCTTCCGAGCACGCGTCGTCTCTTCCCGAGCCATACCCCGTCATCGCCTGGTCGCCTAACCGCGTCCTCGCCGAGCAGAGCATTGCTGAGGAAGGTGCTCCACTCCCAGCCATTTCCTATCGCAGCAGTCCACTCGCTTTATCGAACCAGCGCGCTTCTTCCGTCGGATGGGACGTCGTCACCAACCAGCTGGAAGCTCTTAGTGATGCCCAGTGTTCGACCACCGACGCCCTTGACCAGCTCGATGGTGGGCTAGCCACGCTCTCCGCCGCGGTCCAAGGTATTCAAGACCAGCTGTCACACGGGCTGTACCTTCCGGACGATTATTCCGGAATTCCTCGTCGTTTAGTCTTCGCCACGTCTAGGGGTTCGATGTCTCTTAATCCACGCCCCATGGGCTTCACGCGTAGCATTGCTGATGCTGCTGCTGACCGAGAGGCTGGAGGGTCCGGAAGGAACGGGGACGGAGGGAACGTTCGTAACGCAAGCCCTTCGCTGAACTGACCCCATGTAGTCGTCCGTAGCACCTTCTGTAACCGTGTGCTTGGCTTAGTTGGAATGTATTTGGCCCGTTCGTGTTGTGTTCCCCAAGTCCGTACTTCTCGGAGATGCCTTGCGCCGTATTGCCGTCCCATTTCTCGCCCTGACGCGTTCGTATGTTGTCGATTCCGTGCGTAGACCGTGGGCCATGCCCACAGCGCAATGGCGGATGTGAGGGGAAGATTCAAGACGCGACGTGGCACTGGCGCCCGTATCCTGGGCAAAGAGTCATGTGACACATGTGCCGCCGCAACCCGCTGGCGTTTGCGGACTTCACTCAACCCTGCTTTACTCTCGCGCATTAATGTCTCTGCCAGCCCTTGGATGCCCCGTCGGCTTGCATATAGAGGTGTGTATTTTCTCGGAGTCTCTCCGTCTGATACTCCCCAGTCGCTTCGCCCCGGACGCGCGACCACTCACCCCGACTCTTCCGGCGCTGGCTACGACAACTGCCAGCCGACTCCGCTCGCTCATCTTCTGTCTCCGCGCGACCTTTTCACCCACGAGAGAATCGTCCCTCTACCGCGCTCGCTCGCTCGTCAGCGCTTTTCTTGAGGTCTTGCCACCTCACTCCTCGGCCCAATGCTCACCTTGCGGCCCCGACTCTACCGTAAGCAGGCTCGCTCACTTAGGACCCTGGCTTCCATGCATCCGGCATGCAGGCATGGTCAACCGGGCGTGCACAGTCATGGCGCGCATCCGCGAGCACGCCCTCCATTTGCTCGCGGCGACGCCTTTCCTCATGCAGGGCGGGCTCCGCAGCGTGCCACACATCCGTCTCGGATTGCAGCTGCGCGCGAAGGGCTTCGAATCCGATGCCAGCCGATGCCCTACAGGAACGGGTTCGAGGCCCTCCGATCGCAAATCCCGCGCAGCCGCCTCTCCCCCGAGATCATATACATTTCCACACCCCGCTCGCCACCGTCGCGACCCGCCTCTTGCCATCACCGTGTCGCCTCGTCGCCTTCGCCGCCACCACCGTTGACCACGAACGGTTTTCGCACACGCATCGTCCTGCTCACGCGCAGCAATCGCAAGCTGCCGCCACAGCACCGTGCCCGACGCACGCAGCCGACGCAACCACGCGCCGCGCCCTCCTCGCCTTGACGCACGCTAGCCGCACACCACCCGTGGTCTGCCACTTCGCCGGCCCACGCACCTTCAGCTGCGTCCTGAGCTGGGTCGTTGCAGTGACACTCCGGCGACCCCAGCTCTCCCGCTCTCTGATCCACGCTGGGCCTGGCCCCTTCGCCCGCTCGAGGTGCTCGATCAGTGCCGCCTCCCGTGCGCGCAGCGCCGCCATCTCCCTCCGCGCGTCCCACACCTTTCATGTCAGCGCCACCTTTCAGCTTTGGCCCAATGCTCACGCGGGCAGTATGTGCCGTGGATAGGCAGTACGCGCTGGTGACGGGCTCGAAGGTGGAGGCGGGTAAGTCAATCTGGGCTGCGGTGGGCTGCCGATAGACAGTTCATGGGGGTTGTAGAGTCCATAGACGAGGTATAATGCGCAGTAGTTTATGATCACAATTGATATGTGTTAGCTCTTGTTCACGGGTGATGACCATGTTGTGACCATGTACCGAGTGAGCACTTCCCTACAGTCGTGTGTCATTCCACGCTTTCGGCGAATTATCACTTCTCCACACTATGCTGTGGCTTGCTCCAATTTCGGAACGGAATTACCTGAGAATTACTGACTTGTCCTTACATGGTCTGCATCGCACTGAGATTTTTGCTAATCGTCTCAGAATGACCGACGGTTACTGACTATCTCAGCCTTACTGAGAATATCTACTATTGCCGGGGAATTCCCAGGGGAGGATTTTCCTGATGTTCTGGCGTGGCTATGGGCTCGTGCTCGATCTCCAGGTATTGCTTGATACGCTCTAGACTTTAAGCAATGGTAAGCATGGCTAACTGGTTGACGTAACAATGACCATACCTGTTGCTTACCAGACAGTACACCATGGATCGTAGGCGGTTTCCGAGTCCAGCCAATATATTAGGACGTACCTGATACCTCCAACTGGTTGAGTTGCATCAACCACCACAGGATCTGGCTGCTGAATCCAACTGTATAACATTAGCATAGCTCGAGGACATCAATGCGGAGGCTTCTGACCTGCCATGTTCAGAGAAAGGCCAGTATTAGATGCGGTGATCGGCTTCCCGTACACCAAGTAGGCAGCCAAAGCGGCAGAATAGAACGACCCCAGAGCAGCTATATGGACTGTCAACCAGCTGCGAGACAGTCAGAACGCCATATAGATCGTCTTTGAGGTATTCAACGAACCGATTCAGACCATAGAAAATCCTTGAAGCACGAGTGTATCGATTGATGCGTACATACGACTCCTTTTTGAATGCCTCCTGCGCGCCATAAGCACGGATAGAGGCTAACCAGGTGATAAGTAAAACCGTCATCAGGAAAAAGATCAATCGCTATGTTAGACAATATAGTAGGTGTAGTCAGCATAGGCTCATTGCGAACCCCCTATTTTATAGCCGTCCATAGATCGCCGGCTAAGATCATAGCCATCTGTAGCGCCACTGCCGGTCGACATAGGACAGTATAGAACACTGTAGAGACACTAGCATGATAGCACAATAGACTTATAGGCTTATATAGGGCGGTATATGCAAGTATAATCAGTAGCTGAGTGTATACCCATTGTACCTGCTACTAGCACTCGCAATCATGACAATATGACAGTACGAAACACTCCTTCGTGCTGCAAGACACAACAGAATTGCAGAGAGATATATTGAGACTCATATAGACATGATACTACTAAGAACAGCCTGAGCCACGGTGCTTGTCATGACTCACCGCGCCCACACCCACACCTACCATGCTGTCCATATACCCTGTCTCGCCCGTCCCCCACCCGTTGCCCTACCGCCGTGTATGTATGCACTGGCAGGGCTAGTATGTACGTTTGCGTGAAAGGGCACGCAAGCGAAGGGCACGCGAGTGAGAGCGTGCGCGAGGGAGAATGGGCGAGGAACAATGGGCACGCAAGGGCGCGGCAGCGGACGAGATAGAGTGGACGTGCGAGCAGGCGAGAGAGAGAGAATGGGCGTTCCGCGCGCAAGCAGAGCAGGTGGGCGTCGGTCCACGTCCACAGGTATGCACTACCGACAGAAGTCAGTAGAAAGCATGCAGAAATGCATGCTCACCTTCGCCCTCGACCCTTCATGCTCACGTTAGCACTAGTATGCACTGCGCTTGGGCTTGCATGCCTGTTGTGTCCGTGAATTTTAGAAAGAAACAAGAGTGAGGGATGAGCACCGAACCTAACATATGTGCACTAGCATGCACGGTGCACCCGCACACGCGTCGGCCGCTTCACCTCGGACATCTCCCGCGCATCGGCCTCCACATTGGAAGAGATTATGTTAGGAATCGGTATGGTGGGCGACGGTGTGCGTGAAGGGAGGCGACGGTGTTGTTGGTGTGTGCGGACGACGAGCGCGGGTGACTCCACTGCGCGCCGAATGGACCATACGGGCTCCGAGGCGCTCATGCGTCGGTGATCGCGACAGGACGCCCAGGCCATTTGTCTATTCATTGTCCGGTGTTGATATGCAAACGCATACTACGGAATTGACGTGGCACTCACCGGACAGTCTTCCGGCGATGCCCATTGTCTTCGCACAGTGGGCATGAGCTGTTGCGCGCTCGGCTTGTCGATGCGTTGGCGGAGTGATGGCAGATGTGACGTGCGACAGCACCAGGATGAGGCCGAGGGCTGGGTGGCGTTGGGAGGAGGAGACGAAGGACGACCGTCGACAAGTCACAACGCGCGTTGCACGACACTGAGTCAAGACTAGCGCCCGCCTCGGAATGTTCCGGCACGAGCCCTCCCCGGCGTCTGCGACTCTGCTGTCTCCTTCGCACTTGTCCACCCGCGCTCGCTTGCTTTCGAAAGGCCAGGAGCTCAGCGCTCAAGCTTCAAGCTTCAAGGTGCGTCCTCTTGGGTGGAGCTTATCGTAAGTACTCGTGTATGTTTGGGTTCGATTGATGTAGCCTACTGACCCCCTCGCCCTCGTGCTCTCGCGCCGTGGGATGGTCCAGGAGCGCGTGCGTTGTGCGGACCCACCACGCTTTGTCGCCTGCCACGCTCGCCCACCACAACGCTTGCCCGCGCGCCACGCCACCCTGCCCTATCACGCCGCCGTGTCCACCCATCGCGTATGTCCGCCCATCGCGTGCATCCGCCGAGCCCTCACCGCAGTGTCGCGTTGCCCGCAACACGCGCCGTCGCCCTCGGCACTGCACATGGATCGTTAGCGAGCAGGCCCCTCCACATTGTCCGGGCCCTCATCAGCTATGCCCGTGACGAGGTCCTGAGCGCAACCGGTGCAGCTCAACCGCAGACCCGGCGCGGCCAACACCGTCCAGGCGAGACACTAGGCCGTTGTGTAGGTTGCGAGTCTCCCAGGGCCGTATGAGGTGGCAGGGAGCAGGGGTCGATAGTCGGTAGAAACGACGGGTTTCGTTGTTGGACGATGTTGACGTAACTATTAGCAGTCACGGAAGGAAGGGGGGGGAGGGAAGTGGTTAGGCTACGCTGCCCGATGTTCGTTCCGCTGAACGATGGAACCGCTGTTCCCGCAAAGACACGCAAATACGCAGAGTTCGCTATACGCACGCTCGCCGCTGTCGCCGCAGATCCGCAAGAGAGAGAGAGAGATTTATACGCCGCTAAGAAAACAGAGCTGTCCTAGTTCGCAGGAGTTGCCTCTAACCGTCCGCTCTCGAAGTGGTGGTGGTAAGTAAGTCCCCCCCCCTCGCGCCAGCACGCCATGTCCTTCCCCTCCCGACTTCCCACGCCCTCAAACCTTCCCGACTCTCCCCGTTCTCTCCCCTACTCCCCCTTCCTTCCGGTTGGTCAGTGAAGCCCCAGCCTCCTTCCCTCACCGTCTCCGCCCACCATGTCACTCCCTGGGCAATCCCCCTACGTCGTCCGCTTCTACCGTCTCCTCGAGCTCCTTCGACACGAACGCGACCTGGAACCCCGTCTCCTCCCCCACGATCCGACTGCCTGGCTGGCCTGGGCCCATGGAAGCCGTTGGCTATTGGTGTGTCCTTTTCCTAGGGCTCGTCGTCTCCCACGCTGACTGTACTCCAGCGCATGCTGTTCGAGTCTCGTAGCATCGCCGTAGCCTCCGGGGATATCTCTCTCCCTTCCGTCCGCCAGACACCATCCGTGCACGCCCTGATAGTGTACCTCGACACCATCTTCGCAACCCTTCCTTCCGAGCACGCGTCGTCTCTTCCCGAGCCATACCCCGTCATCGCCTGGTCGCCTAACCGCGTCCTCGCCGAGCAGAGCATTGCTGAGGAAGGTGCTCCACTCCCAGCCATTTCCTATCGCAGCAGTCCACTCGCTTTATCGAACCAGCGCGCTTCTTCCGTCGGATGGGACGTCGTCACCAACCAGCTGGAAGCTCTTAGTGATGCCCAGTGTTCGACCACCGACGCCCTTGACCAGCTCGATGGTGGGCTAGCCACGCTCTCCGCCGCGGTCCAAGGTATTCAAGACCAGCTGTCACACGGGCTGTACCTTCCGGACGATTATTCCGGAATTCCTCGTCGTTTAGTCTTCGCCACGTCTAGGGGTTCGATGTCTCTTAATCCACGCCCCATGGGCTTCACGCGTAGCGTTGCTGATGCTGCTGCTGACCGAGAGGCTGGAGGGTCCGGAAGGAACGGGGACGGAGGGAACGTTCGTAACGCAAGCCCTTCGCTGAACTGACCCCATGTAGTCGTCCGTAGCACCTTCTGTAACCGTGTGCTTGGCTTAGTTGGAATGTATTTGGCCCGTTCGTGTTGTGTTCCCCAAGTCCGTACTTCTCGGAGATGCCTTGCGCCGTATTGCCGTCCCATTTCTCGCCCTGACGCGTTCGTATGTTGTCGATTCCGTGCGTAGACCGTGGGCCATGCCCACATCTCCCCCCACCTGAAATTCCGACCGTCCCCGGTCGGTCTCCTCCCACTCTCCATGACGTAGGCGTCGATCGCTTCCAGGGCCCGGTTCCGCGGACCGTTGAGCGCCCATAGTGATCGGGGCGCTTGACACGATCACCTGCAGTCAGCAAGTTCGAGGACGGCGTTCGCGGAAGCAACACGTTGCGCGAGCCCCGCCGCCAGATATACCTGCGCTCCTGGACTTCATTCCCACCGCTCATCTCTTCCCTCCCATCCACCACCATCCTTCCCCTTGCCCGTCGCCATGTCTGCCCCCTCCCAAGTCCCTTTCTCTGCGCCCGAGCGCCTCGTCGACCCCGTGTTCCTTCGCCTGCAAGCAGTGGCCCGCGACCTCGACCAACTCCAGGCTGGGGTTGCGGAGGCCGTCACATTCCAGCCGGTCCTAGTGGTGCCGCTGACTCCAAACGTCGCGGCTCTGTGGCTGCGCTGGGCACGCAATCTGCTCAGCGCTTTCGTGAGTTGCTGTCTCTGTGCCATCCGCTTGCCTGGCTGACTCTTGACACAGTGGACCTTCGAGGTTAACATGACCCTCGGGACGTGTAACGGCTACCCGTCGACTGCCCTTGGGCGCGATCTGCGCCAGGCGGTATTCGACACCGTGTATGTCTTGCGACGCCTCTCCGAGACGGAGAACTTCGGCTGGGCGGCGCGCGACCTGCTTGACCCGTCCCGGTACGGAGCCTACGCCACGGACCACCCCGCTGCCTGGGCCGTAGGCCACACCCTCATCCCCCTCCTCCGTTCGATCCGCCTCCCCGCCGACCCGGATGCTCCTCCCATCGAACTCCCCTACGGTATTCGGGCTGAGTACGCGTTCGGAGCCTGGGACGATGCTGAGGATCCCAACGCGGCTGAACCCGAGGAGGCGCAAGATCCTCCTCGCGCCGCTGGCTCCTCTCCTGCCCGCATAGTCGAGGATGATCCGCCGCGCCCAGCGTCCGCGGTATCGTACTTCGACGGAGATGTCGAGATGCGCGCCGCCTCACCCGGTGCTGGAGACGTCCCCCTCCCGCTGGACTCTCCTGGGGAAGCGGAGGGCGCTGAACCCCGCGCCGTCAGTCCGGCGTTCCTCGATCCTCCACCCGCCGCGCCCGCACCCGCTGTCCCCGCACGCCCGTTCCCGTCCTCCAGCTCTCGTCGCCGTTCCCCGTCCCCGCCTATCGTCCGGATGCGCAGTCCGTCCCCTCCGACACCTTCCCGTTCCCTCACTGTCGAGCGATGGGGCGAGCCCACGTTGCTCCGCCAGCACCCCGCCGCGCGCCGCGTTGTTCGCACTATGGAGCAAGATCGCGCCGCGTTTGGTTCTTTCGGCCGGTATGCCGAGCAGCGCGGCGGTGAGCACCCTTCTGCGCCTCCTCCTCCTCCTCGCCGCGACTCCCAGTCCCCGTCCTACATCCCTCTGGGGCGAAACCTCCGGCTTATTGGTCCCCGCCCGCCCACTACTGAACCTCCGGCTCCTCCAACCCCTTCGTCTGCTCCTCCGTCCTCAGCCTCGACTGTGCGCCGTCGCGGTCCGCCAGCTCGGCTATCCGCTAGTGGGGAACGAATCTCAACCGCCCGCCTGGCGCCGTCCTCCGCGCCCAAACCCGAGCCCATCGATCCGGCGCCACCCGTCCCCTCAAGTGACACGGGTAAGAAGCGGTCCCGGTACGCCCTGTTCGTCTGGTCCCCTATCCGTCCCTGTGGTCCGTGTGCCAAGGTTGCTGGAACAGTGTGCCGTCACGACGGTCACATTGGGCACTCGTGCGCGCGCTGTACGCACGAGCACTACAAGTGCGACTTGAACAACCGCGGTAAGTCCTTCTATCACCTTCCGTTGGTTTCCATTGATCTTGAGTGCCACCTCAGGTCCTGGGCAGATGCCCCTGAAGTACATCGGCCCCCACCGCACGCAGACAAATGCAGACGCGAAAAAGTGCAACCACCAGTTCTTCCCCTCCGAGCGCATCGAAGGACCGCACCCCACCGACCTCCTCGCCCAATTCCCCGACGTCTCGGCCTCTGCGATGAGCGGTCGCGCTGCCACCTCGTCCGCTCCGCCGACACAGGCTTCCACGAGCGCTGCTCCGCCCCCGCCTCCTGGCCCATCGTCCGCATCTTCGCCTCCCGCTCCTGCGCCGCCACAGCCTCCGCGCGCAACACAGTCCGCGCCGCTGTTCGACCCGTCACCATCGCCGTCCCCACCCCCCGCCGGTCGTCCAAGTATCGCGACCCGTGCTCGGGCTCTCCAGGCGCAGGCAGAAGAGGCCAGGGCCCGTGTTGACCAGGCCCAACCCCGTCGCAACCCTCCTCGAACCTCCGCAGTGGCACCATCTCCCGCCACGCGTCGTTCCATGGCTCGACGCCGCCAGGCTTCTCCTCCCCGCATCGACGTCGAATCGGAGGACTCGGACGACGGCTCTGTTTACGAGGGCTCCACGGCTGAGGAGGACGACGAACTCGAGGATGAAGTGTAAGAACCAGCGGGCGGTCGGTTAAACCCAATGTAAATTAGTTTTCCCCTCCATTTCTTGTGTACTAGCTCTCGTTGCTGCAATGATATCGGCTGGCTGCTCCCCCTTCGAGTCCCGGTCCATTCGGTATCCTGAGTTTCGTTCCCGCGTGCCTCCTAAGGTATGTTCCCCTCAGATTACCACGCGCCGTCCCGCGTGCATCCTGATCCACGAGGATCGCCGAAGATCTTCAGCAACGCCAGTCCGAGCCGTCCCATTCATCGATCGCAGGGTACCTCCTTCCGCGTTCTTAAGCCATGAGGTTCTCTCCTCTGAGTGCTTCCTCCGACCTTCGTACTTGCCACGCATGCGCCGCTCAGAATACGAGACCCTTCTTGCCTTCGAGGCTCTCCCTTTCGCCTGTGGTGGGGTACTCCCAGAAGATGTCCCACCCTTCACACCCTCTCCGGTAGAGTGCCACCAGTGCGCCCATCATTCCTTCGCTCCGTGCGGTGAAGACGATTCTCTTTCGCCCTCGTCCTCCCCCGACTCTTCCGGAGCTGCGCCCCTGGCCCCAGTAGGAACCATCTCCTTCCGCGTAGCCGAACTCGAAGATCGCGTCGAGGCACTGAGCGGACGGTTCCACATCCAATACCAGCTGTTTTCTTCCCAGCTCGAGGCAGCTCGCCAGCTTAACGGCTTGGAGATTGCAGACCGCGTACATGACATCCTCAGCTCCCGGATGGCCCTAGTCGACCAAGAGATGTATGGCCGCGCGAATGACTTGATGGACGACGCTTTGAATGCCCGTCTTGGGTATCCCTTCCCCCATCGCGGTCCTGACGCTCCTCCCTTCCTTCCGGAGCTCCAGCACACCATCCGCCTTACTTCCGAAGCCGCCCTCGCTGCTCAGGAGGCCATTGCGTCCTTCACCGCTGACTGGGGCGCGCAAATCCGGTCGGTTACTTCTCGCCTAAATCGCGTCGAGGACCAATTCTCCCGCTTTCTCTCTTCCAATGCCCACTCCATCGACGAAAATAACGCCGAGGTCCTTCGCGCCCTGTCGTCCGTGGAAGAGGTCATGGCTTCGATCCTCGCCCTCCTTCGCTCTCCCTTGTTCGCTCCTTCCTTCCCTCCTTCCCTCCTAATCCCATCCTCCCCCGCGCCCGCCACTCCCCCCCCTTAATCCTCCTCCTCGGAGCCCTCCTCGTCGTCGTCGAGTTGGTTTCCGTATTCTTCGTCCAATTCCTCGTTTTCGTCCGGTAAGTACTCCTCCCACTCTTTGAGGCCCTCCAACTCAACGCGCTTAGGCCCTCGCCCGTGATACGGGATCACCCTGAATGCCGCGTATCGATGGCGAGACACACTGCCGTCGAGCTCGGCTAGAATGTATGACCCTCCTTCCGTCCTCCGCACCACCACCATAGGTCCTAGGTACCGCCGTTTCGCCTTCCTATCGTGTTCCATCTCGATCTGCGAGTTTCGTACTAGTACGACATCGCCCGGTTGGTGGTCATAGTCCTTAATGACATGTTGATTCTTCTTGATGAACTGCCTGACCGACCGATACCGCGCCGCTACCACCCGTTCGTGGATCCTAGAGAGATCTTCCTTCCGTTTCAGCAGGTGCCGCGCTCGCATCGATATCAGTTCCTCCGTAGATAACATCGCTTCCGGGCTCTCCCCCAGGTACGTAGCTTCCGCGAGGTCGAACGGCAGCGTCGGCTCCACCCCATGCGCAATCCGATATGGCGACATCCCCGTGCTCTTTTGGATAGACACACGTTCCGCCCAGAATACCGCGTCCATCACGCTAGGCCATCGAGACTCGTTTCCTTGGCATAGCTTCATGGTAGCCTCGCGCACATCGTAGTGTCGTCGCTCGATAATCCCGTTAGCCCTCGAATTGTACGGCGAAATCTTAATGTGCCTGATCCCATACTTTTCGGCAAGGTAATCCAACGCCGCTACAAAGGGCGTCCCGTTATCCGTCACGATTACGGCGATGGCCCCCCATCGACAGAGGATCTGCTCGAAGATGAACGCGCCAATAATCCTCCCGGTTTCCCTCCGAAGCTTCCTTCCTTCCGGGTACGAACTGAGCGAGCATCGCGCATGCACAACACACGTGTATCCTCCGGCCTTAGGCATCCGGAACGTATCCATATACACCTTCCGAAACAGGCCCATCGGCACAGCCACCGTCGGCGTGATGCGCACCTTCTGCACGCTCCGCAGCTGACATTCATGGCAGGTACTAACATACCACTTTACGTCTTGGTCGAGGAACGGCCACCAGAAACGCTCCAGGAGTCGGGTCCTAACCGTGTACACTCCGCGATGTCCGAGGTCGTCATGCGCCTGCTTCAGTAACTCGAACCGCCGTTCTGTAGGTATGACGCGCTTGTGTTTTCCCTCCGGGTCGCGCCGCCAGAGTTTTCCATCCCGCACGAAGAACTCGCTGGCCCTTCGCACGAACCGCTTGAACTCTTGCTCAGTCATGTCTGCCGGTCGTTCCGTGGTCTCCAAAAACTCTCGTATCTGTTCCAACTCCCCGTCCTGCTTCTCGGCCTTCACATGTCGTGGAATCTCGGGTTCCTCGTCGTCCTGTTCCCCTGCCATGAGGCACAAGATCTGTTCTTCCTTCCGGGCCCGCGGTCCTCTCCATCGAGTACTTGGCTCGCAGCTGTTCCAGCATAGGATGGTAAATCCGCAGGCTTCGTCGATCCATTCCTCGAAATCGTCCTTCTCATCGACGTCCTCCTCAGCTCGTCGTCGGCGCGAGAGTCCGTCCGCTCCAGAATGTTTCTCTCCGGGGACATGTATGAGCTTGAAGTCAAACAGGAGGATAGCCGCGATCCATCGGTTCATCGTCGCGTTGGGTTGGATATCCGGATTGTTCAGCATGCCCTTGATGTACTTAGCGTCGACTTCGACCACTAGGTCCTTCACTCCGATGATGTATATCCGCGATGCTCTCAGTGCTCGGAAGAGACCGTACAACTCGACTTTCGCCTGGGAGTACCGGGACTCCCGTTCGTTCCACGTAATCGATCCGAAACGGCTTGGTCGCCGTCTCTCGCTAGTATCGAGCTGAAGTAGGACGAACCCGACCCCAATGATAGACGAATCAACCGCTAGGATAACCGTCCTTCCTGAGGCGTAGTCGATAGGCATGAGCGCAGGGGAGTTCACCAACGCGTCCTTGAGCCGGGCCATAGCACGTTCCTCCGTTTCTCCCCACTCAAATTCGATTTCTCGTTTCGTGAGCCGCGTTAACGGCTTGGCCAGTTTCGCGAAGTCCTTGACGAATATCCGGACCAGTCCCATTGTCCCGAGGAAAGCACGTACATCCGTCACCGTCTGGCATGGAGGCCAGTCCTTGATCTTCTGCACCCGACTTTCCTCCGGTTCCCGTCCCTCATACGTACACTTATGGCCAACCGTAACGATTTCGGGCACGCAGACGTAGGCTTTCTTTCCCGAGAAGGTTGCTCCCGCCACCTTTGCGCGCTGCAGGATCCGGTTCGTGGCCTGTAGCTGCTCCCATACGAACCGTCGAATACCCGCATTGCCCGGAATCGTCTCGTACCCTCCTTCCGGGAGCTCATAGCGCGTCCTAGGTCCCTTGATAGGCACGTCATCAACGAACGGGATAGTCACATCCGGAATCTCGTCCTTCAACATGAAAGTCACGTCGCCATGAACGATCTGCATTGCGTTCGTCCATCCCATGGGAACCGAGGTGAGCCTCATCGCTCCTAGGGGCGACTGAAACGTTGTCAAGTCCCGGGAACGAGCATCAAGGGTCCGTTGATCGAACGCAACGAAGAGGTCGAAGGATCCGTAACAGGCACGCCCTCCAAACGACTCCGCGAGATGCTCAACGAACGGAGGTACCGCCGCATCCTTGATAGTTACCGCGTTCAACGGTTGAAGGTCGTGCACCAATCTTAATGACTTCCCATCCTTCTTTACCACGCAGAACCACCTAGAGCGGTAGGACGAGCTCGAGGGTTCGTACACTCCGGAGGCAATCTTGTCCTTGATGATCCGTACGACGTCATCGTAAATCCCCGGCGGAATGGGGATGTTCCTGAAAACCCAAGGAACGTGTTCAATAGTCGGGATCACCACCGGGTCGAAGTATTCGTCCTTCAGTCGACCCTTCTCGCTCTCTTCCCAGGCAAAGGCCTGGTTATGTACCCCGACGATCCAGTCCACCAGCTTGGTCTCTTCCTCAGTAAGGAATCCGTTCCCTCCGACGTCCAAGGCATCCCTCCTCTCCCGCGTGTATCGTCCCATAGGCACAAACTCCGGTGGGTGTAACGGCAGTTCGGGAAGCCCGTCTAGGGCATCGGTAGCTTCCCTCCGTACCACTCTAAACTCCTCAGGTAGGGTCGTAGCCACTGGCCGCACCTTCCGCGCTACCTTCTTGTATGCCAGCGCGTGAATCACGTCGTCGACCTCCACCCGGAACGTCTCTTCCATCTCCCCTTCGCATCCCAGGTCGTCGAACTCTTCGTCACACCCATGGGCCTCATACCGAGCAACATCTTCGTGTTTCAAGCTGCTACGCGTCTCGAGTGCTGTACATGACTGGGTATATGACGATTCGTCCGACGATCCTTGTTGAAGAAAGAGGTTTTAGGCTTAGTAAGCCCAGTGGCAGTGAAGGACTAAAGAGTGAGTGAACAGACCAGTCCCAAAGGGAAGATCCTATGCTGGCAGGCAGAGGAGAGGACGAAGGATCGTTATCATTACAGGGCAAACCAGCCCAGTATATATACACATTTGATACAGGTCACATGCTGTATCAGTGGTTCATCAGTAAGCACTAAGTCCGAGGTTTTGGGGATATGAGTAAGCTGATAAGCAGCATGAGTAAGCCAAAACTCGGAGTTTGATGTGGAGAGATATATGAAACGTGATGGAACATCAGGAATAATATGAGACATGATGGAACATCAAAGAGTAATATAAGACGTGATGGGACATCAAGGAATGATATGGAACATCATGGAACATCAAGGAATGTCGTGGAATATCATGGAATGATCCAGACTAAAGTCACATGATGTGATCTAGGCAAAGTCCATCAAAGAACGTATGTAATCTGACATCGCAGAATATAAGTCCATATCCGTACATAACTGATAAGATAAGAACACTGAAAACTCGGAAGTTCAACAATCCTGGCTTCCTTTCCTGCTTGGCGACGTAAAAGCTCTCCTTGCTTCCATCATCTCCGTCGTCCCATGCGTATAGTGACCAAAGGCATACCAGATCGTCTCCGCTCGCTGCGCTTACATCCTCGACGATTAAAAACCCTCTTCGCCCCCGTCTGACTCTTCCTTCTTCACGGGAACTCGCACGGGCTCCGCCTTCTTAAGCACCTTCCGAGGGCCTCGCTCAAATGTCGGCACCATGATACGCCGGCTGGTCTTCGGGTCCGTCAGAATCACCTCCTGGTTACCATTGGGGAAGTCGCGAGTCTCGCAGCTCGTCGCCGCGAAGAAGGGACGACCGAGGAGTACCTCGAACGGTGCCGCGTCGACGATCTGCGCGTTGAGGATCACCTCCAGATCCGCTCCGAAGGTAAAACGCAACCCGATTGCCTTCCCGACCGTCCTGACCTTCGCCTCGTTGGCGGTCTCCATAATAACACGATCGTCCGGGCGCAGGGAACCTCCAAGTCGCGTCCAAACATCCTTCCGGACGATCACCATTTGCGCTCCGGTATCGAGGACGCACTCGATGTTCTCCACCCCGTTGATCTTGGGCTTCACAGTGCGCAGGCGGAGGGAATCCCAGCATTCGAAGTCGAGCTCCGTCCCATCTACCAACAGGGCTGTCTCCACGGGCTCTGCCTCGCTCCAAACCTCGGCCAGGTTCGCCGACAAGGGAACGCGGTACGTGCGGCTCTTCTCGGTCATGGCGCGACGGAAGTCGGTGCTAACCTCTCCGATCTCTCTCCAGGCCGGCAACGCTCCTCCGTCGAGCATACGGTCGACCAGCTCCTCTGCCTTCTTCCCGGAGTCCTTGTCGCCACTAAGCTTCGTGGTGTACTTGTACTGCGGTTCCCCCTTCGTCCCCTTCGTTCCGGAGCCTACTTCCTTCCCTCCGGCCGCTGGACTACTACCGGACTTCGCCGGCACACCAGGAGGTTTCCCACTAGGCCCTTTCAGCGCGGGCGGGAGCGGCTTTCCGGAACCCTTGCCCTTCGTCGGCTCCTCGAACGTCACTTTCTTTCCTCCACTCCGCGTTCGCGCTGCTTCAGCGATCAAGGCCTCAGCCTTCGCTTCCAGCTCTCTAGCTCGATCCTCGGAGTCCGTGCCTTCCTCTTCGCACGCTTCATACGCGTATCCTTCCACCAGCTCGATCAAGTTGGCGCTCTCGACCTCCTCGACGATCTCGACAATATTCGCTGCCAGGTGCGGAGGAGCGTCCCGTTGTGCCCCATCCGGCTGCGCGTTCGGAGGCGCGGTGCCTCCTCCTCCTCCCGCTCCAGCCCCAAACATCGCGTGCCAGTTATCCACCCGTTCGCGCATGAGGTTTCCCGGCAGGTTCCTCGACACGTAATCACCGCTCGGAAGTCTCACACGACGGTCTGAATCCAGGGCAATCTTCCCCATCCGCTCGTAGTTTCGCACCTCGGGGCACTCGCGGAGGAAGTGTCCCTGCTGACCGCAGAAGTTGCACGTACTCGGGGCGTACCCTCCTCCTCCTCCTCGTCCTCCCCCGTACGCTCCGGCACCGCCATAGCCTGGTCCAGTCGTCATTCCTTGGTTCCCGTACCCTCCACCTCGTCCCATTCCTCCGCCCGCTCCAGCTCCGAAGTTGCCGTAACCACTGGGCGCGCCTCCGTAGGTAGCTGGGTACGCATTAAACGTCGGACGAAATGGAACCCTTGCCGGTAACGCTCCCCCTCCTCCCTGATTCCCGCCACCAAGGTACGCCAGCAACGCACGAGCAATCTCGTCAGCTGAGCTCTCCGCCTTGACGGTGGTCGCGGTACCCTTCGTCGCCGAACTCCCCCCACCTGTGGTAGTGACTCCTCCGCCGCCCCCGTACCCCACGGGTGATAGAGCGGTCTGGGCGGCCGCGTGCAGCTGCGCGAGGTCGAAACCTCTCGAAGGGTCAACTTCCTTGTACATGATCTCGACGCGACGCTTAACGCGCTCCGCGTCCATGGGCGGGAACCCTTCCAGGAAGCAGTCGCTGACCTGTATCTTCGAGACTAGGCTCTGTGCTAACAAGAACTTCGCCACCGGAAGGAACTTCCGATAGTACTCGGCTTCTGCTCCTCTGGTTGACGTGCCCACGTAGAGTGATTCCCTCGCAATAGCTTTGAGGTCGTCGACCATATACTTGGACTGCCCGTCAGCGCCGGGGTACAGTCCCATGACCGCCGTGCAGTATTCATCGAAAGTAGTGTCGGCCACCACCGCAACCGTACCCCAGATCTCGTCATCCTCGGGTTTGATATAACGCTTCGCGTACTTTATTTTCTCGGCGTCGTTGACGACGCCTACCAGCGTGAACAGGTCCGCGAGCTCCTCGAAGTAGCGCCCTAGGGCACGCGGAGTCCCATCAAACTTTGGCGCGTGACGCTCCGTGCGCAGGGGCATCCGGCTTCCTTGCGTTGCCATACTTGGTGCGGGTGAAGGTGATACGGACAAAAGAGTTAGAGAGGAGACTGAAGAAGGCGTTGGGGAATCGGAGGTGGGAACAGACAATGGGAATAACGACGGCGAGGAACCAACCGGAGACGGTGGGAGAGGAATGAAGGCGGGATGAATCGTTCTAGGTATAGGACTTGGGTCCGAGTTACGCCTAAGGAAGACGTCGGCAAACGAGGGATCCGGCGGTATAGATGATACGGAAGTGAGAGGAGAGTTGCTGCCGACCGGAGTTCTTCCTTCCGGGAAGATGTAGAATGGGTTATCACTATCGCTATCGTCGTGGTGAACGCCTGGAATGTCGTCGAGGGCGGGAGCCGCTAACGAAATGTTGCCCGGGGTGTCGGGGGAGTGCTGCGCTACCGCTAACTCCTGGAGAAGGTTACGAGACGGTGTTCGCAGACGCGGTGGCGACTGGTTACGAAGTCCGGAGGGAAGAGTTTTCGCACGTAGACGAGTTAGAGGAGGCAGGATGTATGGTTGTTACGCGTAAGCGTCGATGAAATCCAACAAATAAAAACCCCTCGCGGTGGGCTCCAGTTGTGTAGGTTGCGAGTCTCCCAGGGCCGTATGAGGTGGCAGGGAGCAGGGGTCGATAGTCGGTAGAAACGACGGGTTTCGTTGTCGGACGATGTTGACGTAACTATTAGCAGTCACGGAAGGAAGGGGGGGGAGGGAAGTGGTTAGGCTACGCTGCCCGATGTTCGTTCCGCTGAACGATGGAACCGCTGTTCCCGCAAAGACACGCAAATACGCAGAGTTCGCTATACGCACGCTCGCCGCTGTCGCCGCAGATCCGCAAGAGAGAGAGAGAGATTTATACGCCGCTAAGAAAACAGAGCTGTCCTAGTTCGCAGGAGTTGCCTCTAACCGTCCGCTCTCGAAGTGGTGGTGGTAAGTAAGTCCCCCCCCTCGCGCCAGCACGCCATGTCCTTCCCCTCCCGACTTCCCACGCCCTCAAACCTTCCCGACTCTCCCCGTTCTCTCCCCTACTCCCCCTTCCTTCCGGTTGGTCAGTGAAGCCCCAGCCTCCTTCCCTCACCGTCTCCGCCCACCATGTCACTCCCTGGGCAATCCCCCTACGTCGTCCGCTTCTACCGTCTCCTCGAGCTCCTTCGACACGAACGCGACCTGGAACCCCGTCTCCTCCCCCACGATCCGACTGCCTGGCTGGCCTGGGCCCATGGAAGCCGTTGGCTATTGGTGTGTCCTTTTCCTAGGGCTCGTCGTCTCCCACGCTGACTGTACTCCAGCGCATGCTGTTCGAGTCTCGTAGCATCGCCGTAGCCTCCGGGGATATCTCTCTCCCTTCCGTCCGCCAGACACCATCCGTGCACGCCCTGATAGTGTACCTCGACACCATCTTCGCAACCCTTCCTTCCGAGCACGCGTCGTCTCTTCCCGAGCCATACCCCGTCATCGCCTGGTCGCCTAACCGCGTCCTCGCCGAGCAGAGCATTGCTGAGGAAGGTGCTCCACTCCCAGCCATTTCCTATCGCAGCAGTCCACTCGCTTTATCGAACCAGCGCGCTTCTTCCGTCGGATGGGACGTCGTCACCAACCAGCTGGAAGCTCTTAGTGATGCCCAGTGTTCGACCACCGACGCCCTTGACCAGCTCGATGGTGGGCTAGCCACGCTCTCCGCCGCGGTCCAAGGTATTCAAGACCAGCTGTCACACGGGCTGTACCTTCCGGACGATTATTCCGGAATTCCTCGTCGTTTAGTCTTCGCCACGTCTAGGGGTTCGATGTCTCTTAATCCACGCCCCATGGGCTTCACGCGTAGCATTGCTGATGCTGCTGCTGACCGAGAGGCTGGAGGGTCCGGAAGGAACGGGGACGGAGGGAACGTTCGTAATGCAAGCCCTTCGCTGAACTGACCCCATGTAGTCGTCCGTAGCACCTTCTGTAACCGTGTGCTTGGCTTAGTTGGAATGTATTTGGCCCGTTCGTGTTGTGTTCCCCAAGTCCGTACTTCTCGGAGATGCCTTGCGCCGTATTGCCGTCCCATTTCTCGCCCTGACGCGTTCGTATGTTGTCGATTCCGTGCGTAGACCGTGGGCCATGCCCACACTGTTCCTCTCCGTATCAGTGGCCACGACATCGCTATCCTGCTCACCCTCGCTACTCAGCGCCGCCCAGTTGCCCACCACGCGCTCCTCGAGCTGTGCGATCCATGCGCCGCGCTTCTGTAGGAAGCTCCCGATCTCTCGCGCGTACCACCAGCCGACAGGGTCCGTCCTGTTCTACAGCATCATTTTCAACCCCGGCAACACTGTCTTATTCTTGGATCGCTTCGAGCATGCGCGGGAGGATTGGACAGAGCAGGAGCGTCTGTGAGTGCAGTACACGGGCGGCGCATGGTCCGGGAGTGGCAGAGTTCTGGGATGAAGTTGAGGATGATTGGCTAACATATACCTGGACGAGACTGGAGCACTTGAAGGTAGAGACTCAAACATGTTCTGTAGCTAGTACTAGTGACTCAGAACACGCATGTTTGTTGTATTAAGACCAATCTATTTATCTGTGACTTGGATCCTCACACTAAAGTGATCACTGTCGCTGCTTGTGGCGTTGTTCAAGGAAGGAGTGGGCAGACTACAGAGTCTATGATCATGATCATCTCTTTCGATACCAATATCAACACTACTACGGCATAAACCAAAATACAGCCGCTATGGTTCACTATCTACCATGAGGAATTCCTATGGGTCACTATCAACTACCTATACTTGTCTACAATGCGCTATGGACGACTGTATAGTGCGCGCCTGTGGCTATGACACGGACAGTGCCTATCCTGGCTACGTACCTAGGGCGGCCGCTATGCCCGAAATTCCTTTTTCCTGATGGTGGCGCAGTAGAGTGACACGCTGCGTACTGAGGCCCGCAAAGGCAGCTCCGAAATGTCCGATGACTGGTGCCTTGGTGTTGCTTGTTTCACATTTTACAGCGAGTTGAGCCTTCATATAGAAACCGCCAATCCAACCGCCGGCAACAGCGATGAACACACCGGGAGGAAGAAAGATCGGCGATATCACCACCACAACGCCGAGCTTCATGAGCATCTTTATTGACGTCTCCGTGATACCACCAAACAATCTCCCCACAGAGCCATCCACTGCAACATCTTTGTCAGTTACTGACTCGCTATACATGATAGTCGAACCTTCTTGGATATCCTGCGTACACCGAGCGATGATTCTAGATGTGGGTGTCTTATCAAGCCACCTGAATCATCAGGAAAGTGGCACCTTGCCTCCATCGGGAAAAACCTCCCCTGTGAATGCCCGATAGTATCGCAACATGCCCGACAATACCGCGTCAATACTGGTAATATCAGGTATCATCACACATTCCCACAACTCCAATAAAACACGAATATAGCTGGTCCAACCTCTCCCCTCACGAATTACCTAGTGATTCCGGAGCATTGAACAGTCTTACCGTGGTTCTCTGACAATATATCTTGCAGTTTACTCGGTCATTTGTTTCGAATTGAACGACATTAGATCCATTGGGTACTCTATAGTAACGAATCACAGATAACAAGCGAGTCAGAACTACGATTATCGTCCGATCTATAGGGAATGTTGCAAAAGTCTACTACAGGTGAGAGCCGGTACGCTAGATGAAACATGTACACAAAGCCGGTGCGAAGTCCAGATGTGTCCGAGAGTCCACGTATTAGATCTGAGTACCTATACTCTACTCTTCATCGTCGGGTATATCATTCCAGTTGATGATCGCGCCGCCACCATCTAAACCCTGATGCAGGGTATGACCAACCCTGTGTACAGTGTCAGTGAGAGCGACGACATACAAGGAGTCTGAGAGCGCACGTCACGGCTTTGAATATGTCATGCATGACGCGATGGTAACGCTTCGGCCTCTGCTGGCGGAAATCAGCCAATCGCACCATGTGTTCCCGATATGCAGGTGCGGAAGCTGCTCCAAATTCAACTGCCTTGCTGAGGCGAAGGCTGTGTTCGTGTATCACAGACTCGACCTGACAAGGTCAGAGATGTTCAGCATTCAGACACAAGGCAACAACTTACAGCTGTCGTAGCAAGTGCAACCATCTCCGGCGGTACCTCATGCTCTGAGGGCTTGCTTTCCAGCGAAGACGTGCAGAGCGCGATGTTCTGCAGCCCGATTCCAACGTACCCCGCATTGGTGAAAAATCCCGAGCGCACCGCTGACTTGATCACTGAACTTTCGTATGGTGCGCGCTGATCAAACCCTCCCTTCAGTTGATGCACACGGCTCGTCAGTTCACTTAAGCAGGAGATATGTTCCGTACTCACCATTGACGTCCATGGAAAGACGTAGTTCATCTCTTTTAGCAGCAGTGTCTTGTCGGGCACCATCAGAAGGTCCTCCGCCGGAATCGTGAGCCTGAACTGGTGTTCCACCACTAAGGCGATTGCCTTTCGGATCCCAGTGCGAGCCATGCCCAGCCGATGAGCAACCTGTGAACCAAACAGTCAGCAATGAGGAATACCAAGCCGTGGCACAGTACTACTGACATAACCTGCAAGAGGTTTAGCGTAGTGTTCCCACACCCCGCGTTCCAGGCGATCAGCAATGTCGCCCTCGCCGGTGTACCCGAGCACATCTGCAGCTTGTACAAGAGCCTCATACGCGATGCGGTCAACGCCGGCCTTGTCCAATGGCGTGAGCATGGTGTTGACGGTATTGATGGTGATGTCGAGCCCACGGTCGTCTTTGCGGCCGAAAACCATCATTTGATCACCGAGTATATAGGCGTGCGACATAACTTGCTGGACGTTCCCGTTTTGTGCTCTCTTTGCCATCTTGACACTCTTTGGGTTCTCAATGATCGTGATCATAGTCCGCGCCCGCCATTTGATGCTGTTGTGCTTGCTGTCGACGGAGACCGAGCCCGCGTGGTGACTCGTCTGTGCATGCTTCTTTGTCTTCGGAGTGACTTGAGCAGGACGAATCTCCGGCATCTGATGACGTATCGGTCAGCGTTCACATGGATGAGATTGTACGTACCTCAGATCTCAATTTATCTTGCTGTTTCTTCGTGAGCTGTATGCATGAACTAGATCAGCTATATCGTTCAACTAAACGTATCGATATCAGCACACCTGCCGTTGCCCACGCGATACCACGGCCGGGGCCTCCTCTTCATCCAGCTCGTCATCGTCGAGCATAGGATCCGAGTCGTATACAACTCGATCATCCTGCTCCTCGTTGTCAGACCGAGTGCGTGGTGCCTCAAACTCACCGTCATCAGTGTCGCGGTCCTCCGGTGGCTCTAAGCCATAGGACATGCTTGATGGTTCCGAGGAATAGGGTGGCTCCGAGGCATAGGACACCACGCTCGATGAGCGCGAGACCTTTGAGCGGAAACGGGGAGGTTGAGCACTCGGCATGTCATCGCTTGAGCTGGGATCGCGATCCATGTTCATTGACTGAGACCCTCCTATAGTACTTGCATTGTAGCCTTTTGACGTTGAGCCAAGGGAACATACGACTCACCAGATCCCTTAATAGACACGCGCTGCGTTGTTTGTTGAACAGATTGTGAGATTAGTGATGAGAAAAGCGAGTGAACCACGAATGCGACGCACCTCTGCTTCGAAGTCAACGCATTGTTCGCGCAACTCAGCTTCTTCATCGACATCATCCTCTGCCTCCTCTCCATGATCGACATGATCAAGACCCATGCCCTCTCCATCGTCATCCAGGTCGTCTTCATATCCTTGAGGAATGGCAGCACGAGGCCGTGATTGACTGCGGGCTGGCTGAGACGCTGGCTGAGACGTGCGGGGAGTCGCCGCGGGGAGTCGGCGTGGCAGCGGTGGTGGCAGCGACAATGGCAAGTCCGAGTCTGAGTGGTCAAAATTGATGACGGCCGCACGGTGCGGTCTCTCTGGATGTTGTGTCATCGCAGTTGAAGCAGAGATTGTACGGGATAGCGACTTACTCTGGGATTGCGGCAAAACGCTGACCTTCGCCTTCTTCTGCGGTTGACGCTCTGAGCCTGACTCGTCGGCGTCACTGCTGTTGACACGGCGCGCCGCGCGCGGTACCGCCGTCCTTGCTGCCCCTACATCTCCACTGGGCTTTTTTGCACTGTCTGTACTCACTGGGCCGTCACGCTTGCGCTTCGTCTTCAAGTTGTGAGTACTACTCTTCACTTGACCGCCACGATCATCAGTGCTTACTAAATCCAGTAAGTCACTGTATCTACGATCGGAATCAGGACGGATCGACTCGCCTTGCGTCTGCACGACCCCGCCGCCTGCGCCGCTCGTCTTCCCTGCTTTTGAGTGCGTCTTAGGCACCGTCACCTTCGCCTTTGCCACTTTGCGATCCTTCGGGACCATATTGGCCCATGCTGCACAACACGACGCAAGCTCAAGTCAATGCTGGACGGAACGCTGATGAACGCAAAAGCAAGCAAGGATACTTGCCCTTTGAAGCAGCTTGAGAAGCAACGCGCTTGGGCCGTTGGCTTGGAGCTGCCGCTACAAGATATATGTGAGTAGTCTTGTACATCTCTGAGAGGATATTACGCATACACTCTTCGAGATTAGAGTCTTCGACAGTCGGCGCACCGTGACCACGACGTTGAGGTACGTCCTCCTCCATGTCCGAGTCGATCCTCGATGATGATCGACCTATGCGGGAGCTCGTGACGCTTCTGACTGACGACATTCGACTATGTGTAGTAACAGATAGTATCTGAGCTTGAGACGAAGATAACAAGGTAGTAGGTGCGAATACTATGATTGTTCAATTGCAGTGGAAGATTAACTCGTAGTCCGTCAGGAACTCTGCAGATTGGATACTCACTTAGCGGATATTGGAGCAAAAGAAGGTAGATTATGTCTGGTGAGTTTCCGTGTTGTAGGATATGTGTCTGAAGATAAAGGGCCAAATTCTTTGGCAGGGAGAGTGTTTACGGCGACGTGCAAGAGAGAGTTCCGCAAGAGAGTCCCGCTGGCACTGACACGGGACTTTGCATTGGAGCGACGCGGGCGGAACCCGAAAAGCGGCAACGGTTGTTGCTTCTGACTCCGACAACGCTGTACGTCCTGCCTGCCATCACGATCTACAGACTCTAACAACGACCTACGCTTTGGGCTCTAAGGCTTACCTGTGCGACATCTGTCTTTTCAACACTCTGTACTTGGTATGTCACTGCTGTCATAGTCTCCTGTAGTCGAACCGTCACTAACCCTTGCACATAGTCCTTCTGTGTAATCTACTACTCCGAGTCTCCATTGCAATGTCAATCAAATGCACCGGTTGCGCTCGTTCCTTCACTCTGCAGCATGGCGCGTACATCCAACATCTCCAGACAAGTCCACTCGCTGCTTGTAAGCTCGCTCGCAGGCAGCACGAAGAATCCATGCGACGTCCGTCTCGTCGGGCTAGCCATATGCGCGCCGCGCGGTCTCGCTCGAGAGGTCGGTCACCTGGAGCTTCTGAAGCGGGCCACGACCATCAGTCACCGGTGGGAGATGATGAGGAGGATGTTGCAGTCCCGTTCGAGGGCGATTTCTTCGGCGCTGCAGAGGACTACGCCGATGAAGACCTCCCGTTCGATGGGAGTCATGATGAGCAGCCTGAGGTCGACGGTCAGGTGTCTGACCAAGTGGATGAGTCGAGTGACGACGAGTCGTCTGACGACGATGCCGTTGGACGCGATACCATCCAGCCCAGCCACGAGGTCGAGCGTGACGGGCGTCAGCTCCCGCGTCCAAACCTTCCGATTGATGTGGAGCCTGAACAGGGCGCAGCGGCAGCACGAGCGGACACCGCAACCCCAGAGTTGCCGGGTGACGCGCCAGGTGGGGTGCACCCCGATGCCCATGAACAGATCCGTCGACCACCTGCATACATCGTCCCATTCGGAGGTCAAGCAGGCTCTCCCGTCCAGCCCGACCCTGCCGCCGCGGCCGGACAATCATCGCAGTCAGGCTACAAATCCTACGCGGAGACAGTCGACCCTGGTGCAAACAATCCCTACGCTCCGTTTGCATCACAACTCGATTGGGAGATGGCGCGCTGGGCGAAACTGCGTGGGTCTGGCTCAACAGCATTCTCAGATTTGCTCGCAATACCAGGGGTCTGTCGCATAGTATATTTTCATGATCTTATTGGTGGCTCACATGTACATACTACATAGGTTCGTGAGCGGCTGGGATTGTCATACAGGAACTCGGCGGAGTTGAATAAGGTCATTGACGAGCAACTACCGACACGTCGTCCGATGTTCCACCGTTTTGAAGTCTCCATCGGTGGTGAACGCTTCGATATGTTCAATCGCGATGTCATAGAGTGTGCGCGGGCTCTTTGGGGTGACGCGGAACATACACCGTACTTGTGTTTCACCCCAGCGCGCCACTATGCCGACGCTGACCAGACGCTCCGTCTTTACCACGACATGGATACGGGAGAGTGGTGGTGGGCAACATGTTGAAGAAAGAGGTTTTAGGCTTAGTAAGCCCAGTGGCAGTGAAGGACTAATGAGTGAGTGAACAGACCAGTCCCAAAGGGAAGATCCTATGCTGGCAGGCAGAGGAGAGGACGAAGGATCGTTATCATTACAGGGCAAACCAGCCCAGTATATATACACATTTGATACAGGTCACATGCTATATCAGTGGTTCATCAGTAAGCACTAAGTCCGAGGTTTTGGGGATATGAGTAAGCTGGTAAGCAGCATGAGTAAGCCAAAACTCGGAGTTTGATGTGGAGAGATATATGAAACGTGATGGAACATCAGGAATAATATGAGACATGATGGAACATCAAAGAGTAATATAAGACGTGATGGGACATCAAGGAATGATAAGGAATGTCGTGGAATATCATGGAATGATCCGGACTAAAGTCACATGACGTAATCTAGGCAAAGTCCATCAAAGAATGTATGTAATCTGACATCGCAGAACATAAGTCCATATCCGTACATGACTGATAAGATAAGAACACTGAAAACTCGGAAGTTCAACACTCCCACTTGTTCAAGATGTCGAGTATCTCATCATGCCAACCGAAGACCTGAATTTCTCGATTCCGTTGAAGGGAACATTCTTGGTCAAGGCATCAGCAAGTTGGTCTTCACTTGCGACAAAATAGATGTCCATCTCCCCACATTCGTAGAACTCTCGAATGTAGTGATACCGGATTTCTATGTGCTTGGTGCGGCGATCCACGGCAGGGTTCACCGCAAGGAAAATGTTGCCTTGGTTGTCAAGACAAAGTGGAGTTGGATGAGACATGTTGTCTCCCAGTTCTTCTCCAAAATGACGCAGCCAAGCCATCTGACGACAGCAGTCGGAGCTGGCCTTATACTCTGCTTCGGTTGAAGACAAAGATACCGTTGGTTGGCGTCTTGACACCCAAGAAACGACACAATTGGCCATGAGGAAAACAAAGCCAGATGTAGAGTGCCTATCATCACGGTCTTCAGCCCAGTCTGAGTCTGAGTAGGCGATCAGACCAGAGTTTGAGCCTCCATCGTAGCAAAGTGCAAGTTCCTTTGTCCCTTGAAGATATCTCAGGACATAGTACGCAAACTTCATATGCTCTTTAGACGGATTTGAAGAAAACTTCGCCAGACGCGTGACCGCGAACGAGATGTCTGGGCGAGTACCAAGCATAGCATACATGATGCTGCCAATAATGCTCTGGTAACGGGTTCGGAAAATTTCAGACGCAATGTCGGTGTTCTTCTCTAATACTGCTCCAGCGGGAAGAGGCGTCCTTGCAGACTTGCAGTTGGACATTTGGAACCTCTCCAAAACAGACTGAATATAGTCTTCCTGGTCAACGAAGATACGACGTGCAAGACGTTCTCGACGAATGTGTAGACCAAGGAAACGCTGGACAGCTCCCAGATCAGTCATCTGGTATTCCAAAGACAGTCTCTGCTTGATGTTGTCGATGAACAATTTCGAGTCGCCCATGAGGAGCAAGTCGTCGACATACAGAATGATTAAGCAGGTGTGTCCTTCAGATTCACGAGAGAAGACATAAATTCCGGCATCCGAATACGTCCGTTTAAACCCTAAGTCGAGGAGAGACTTGTGGATCTTAGCGTTCCATTGACGAGACGCTTGCTTCAAGCCATAAATGGCCTTCTTGAGCAGACAGACCCAGTTCTCCTTCCCAGGTACAGCCCATCCTTCGGGCTGTTCCATGTAGATTTCCTCGTCAAGGTCACCGTTAAGGAATGCCGTCTTGACATCCATAGACTCAATCTCCCAATCTTCAAGTGCTGCATGCGCCAATAGATAGCGTACGGATTCAAACCGTGCAACAGGAGAAAAAGTCTCGGTATAGTCTTGACCCCATACTTGGGTAAATCCCTTTGCAACAACACGCGCTTTGTAGCGACCATCGTGTTTAATCGCATAAACCCACCGGCACTTGATAACCTTTCGGTTTTTAGGCCGTGGAACTAGAACCCAAGTCTTGTTGTCCATAAGTGACTTGTATTCAGAACCTTCAGATGCGTGCCATTTAGCCTTGTCTTGAGACTCCATAGCTTCCCTGTGACTCTGGGGAACGCCATGGTTTGCTTCTGCTAGCATCCGCACAAACATGAGAGTTTCAGCCTCAGATTGTTGACGGCCTTGAGCATCGGTACGACGATCAATATTCGCAGGTGGCTCGTCACCGTAGGCATTGTCCTTGTTCCTCTTAGGATTTTGTCCAGCACCTTGACGACGTGGACGTTCGTACTGAGGTTGCGGAGGAGGTACAGGATCAGGTTGCGGTTGTGGATTGTCTCCCACTGGCTCTGGATGGTCTTCAGGTTCAGGTTCATGTTCCGGGATAGGAACGGGAATAGGTAAATCCTCAGAATCAGAATCCTCCGAGTTCGCATCCTCAGGAGGTTCATCAAACGGCTTATCCAGGGATTTCGGATTATTGCCTAAATCTTTACGTGCAGGAAATGTCTCTTCATCGAAGGTCACATCACGAGACACAACGATACTTCGAGTGGCCGGGTTCCAGAAACGATACCCTTTGGAACCTAACTCATAGCCAACAAAGATCATCTCGACAGCCTTCTTGTCGAGCTTCCCAGCTCTTTGTTCCTTCTGCACATGCACATATGCCTTGCACCCAAATACCCTAAAATACGAAATGTCCGGGACTGTGCTATCCCAGAGAGTAATGGGGCATTGCCAGTTAAGGCGTCGCATTGGTTGCCGATTATAAATGTGAACCGCAGCGTCAACAGCCAATTGCCAGAAACCATGGCTTAGTCCAGCATGATGAAGCATAGACATAGCTTTCTCGACAATGGTCCGATTCCAGCGCTCAGCTCTCCCATTCTGTTGAGGAGAGTATGGCATCGTCTTCTGATGTTCAATGCCAAATTTGCGCAAATGTTCGGTAAATTCTGCAGAGGTATATTCTCCCCCTCGATCCGAGCGTACAGCTTTGATTTTCTCGTCAGTTTGGTTCTCAGCCCATGCCTTGAAATCATCGAACGCTTGGGTCGAATCATTCTTATGTTTGAGGAAATAGGCGCGGCCAAGACCGGAGTAGTCGTCGAGAAAGCTGATGAAGTAGCGCCATCCACCAATAGCGGTGGTACGCATAGGACCGTCCTCGTCGGTATGAACAATTTCAAGAGGTTTTGAAGCTCTCTTGTCCGACGCGGGAAATGGAGCACGATGAGACTTGCCCCATTGACAACCTGCACAAGGAGACTTGTCCTTGTCACCGATAGAATCCACACCCTTGGTGTGCTTGGGTAGTTGACGGATAACTTCTTCAGACGAATGTCCGAAGCGTTGATGCCAAAGGCGAAAATTTGACTTGTCCGCAGACTTAGCCAATTGCGATTTTATAATTTCCATGTGCAACATATAGAGATTGTTGAAGGGCGTGTGATGCGCCTCCATGATCTTGTTACCACGGATTCGGTCAGAACCATGCAAAATAGGTTGGTCGAAAATGACCATACGGCCTCCACCTTGAACAAGGGTGAAACCTGAACGTTCAATAACTCCAGTTGAAAATAGGCGACTAGACGCGGCAGGGATATATGCGACATTGGTGATAGTCGACACAATATGTTTCCCTTCAACATGCACAACGCCTTTGATAGTGCCTTCACCGTAAGCTGCAATCTTACTCTTGCCGGCTGTGCTAAAAATCATGGGCTCCTCGTAAGGAGTGTAATCCCAAAAATCAGCCATGTCGTTGGTGATCGTCTTGGATGCACCAGAATCCATAATCCAATCAGTCGTTCTTCCTGATGCGGTGTTAGCCGCAGTATACCAAGAAGCAGTCATAGTATTCGCAGACGACGAGGAGGATTCTACAGTTACAACATTCGAAGAGTCCGACGCAGATGCAGTGTTAGAAGTACCAGAACTAGATTGACCATTTCCTCCGTTCTTTCCCTTTCCTTTGCCCTTGCCCTTGCCCTTGTTGTTCTTCCCCTTTCCGCCACCTTTATTCTGAGGGCGGAGATGCGGGTACTTGGTCCAACAATTCTCGCTACCATGGGCCCCACCGCAGTGATCGCAGGGGTCCTTGGATTTATGCTTGACCTGGGACGTCTTAGACGCAGACTGTCCCATACCGGACCGGCGAAGTGATTCCTCAGCGAGAATTTTGCTCTGGACCGAGTCGACCTTTAGATCTTTGAGGGTCTGCGTCGCTAGGAGCGCAGAGATCATCGACTGGTATGACTCTGGCAGCTTCGACAGAAGGAGAAGAGCCTGAGTCGAGTCACCGAGCGTAATTCCGCCACCACTAATCTCCTTGAGCCGGGTAACCAGCTTGTTGATCTGATCCTGCATTGGCTTGGAGTCAGACATTTCCGGAGATTTGATTAACGACTGGAAGAGAGACCAGACGTATGCCGTGTCGGGGGTGCCAAAAGCGGTTTTGAGCGAGTTCCACATGTCCTTCGCATCCTTGAGATCACCGGTGTCTTTCTCGAGCAGATGATGCATCGAGCGATCGGTTCTCATAAATAGAACACCCTGGGCACGGGCATTCTGAGTGGCGAAGTCCGCTGCGGGTGTGCCAGTAGCAGTAACGGCGGGCCAGGCTTGGATAAAAACCAAATAGCCGCGCATGGCGGCTGACCAATCAGCGTATTGGGACGCTGAGGAAAGCTTGGGGACATTGTCAGGCTTGACGTCACCCATGGTTGCGGATAGGAGGATAAATTCGTCTTGTGAGACGGATGGTAGTTCTGGGGTAAAAACTTCGAAGGGTAATTCCTCGAAGAATGGAGATTGAGGTCTCGACTCAGGGAGCGGGACTAGGTGTTCAGGATTTGGAGGTAACTCCGAAAATTCACTAGCAAATAGGAAATTCTCCTGCCAAGGAGCGACCGATATTCCAGTTGAAAATCCTTCTGGAACTGGACCTAGAGGTTGATCGTAGCGATGTGGGCAACTAGCGTCGTCGCAGTTAATCCACTGATCTTCTTCGACGTCAAAATGATAATCGAAGTTCTCCTCGTAGTCGTAGAGATGATGATGGTCGGTGCAATCGTACGGTGGAATTACTCCGTTCGATGCTTCACTATTTGAGTCTCGGTCAAATGTCTCTTCTTGAGACGAAGCCACAGTGTGATGCTTAAATTCTAGGGACAAAGATATACAGAAAAAATGCGACTACAATCGCTTATCTACCCAGTACAAGTAGTTGTTCTTGTACAAGTCCCCTACGTCCTTGATAATGTGGCCGAAATTCTGGCTAAGATTTATGAAGGAAATCTTCGCAATCAGCTCGCAGACAGAACAGATGTCGTTCAATTCGACTGCAGACCACGTGGTTCCTTCCTCCTCGATATTCGTCAGCACCCAGTTGAAACGCCTGCCAAAATCGTCCAAGTTATCCAACAAGGGAAGACGGGCGTAGAGGCGGTTACGGTGGCGATAGAGGGGCTGAAGGCGCTTCTGGACGGCAAGGAGACGCTTGCACAGGATCTCGACTTTGTCAGCGGTGGACTTCTTGCGGAAGTCGGACAGGAAGATAGGCTTTAGAGCCGTGGGAACGATGGGAGTTTCTCCGCTAAGACGCTCAATGAGCGAAGCCTTGGTCTCGGCAGCAGCGGCACTAGCGGCACGAGCAGCAGCGAGTTCGGCTCGGCGAGTCTCGGCGAGAGCTTCGGCAACGTCCGCTTTCTTCTGCAAATACAAGAGGTGCTGCTCCGGCGAGGTGCGGCAGGACTCCTTGGGAGGAATGGACGTGTCTACGCGGCCAGAGGCTTGGCGGCGACGACGAGGGGTAGGAGCAAGGATGATGTCGATCTGGCGACGGACGGGTAGATGACCGTACAAATGCCGATGACGTACGGCGATGACGTTAGAGTCGTCTTCGTCAACGTCGTTTCTCTCACGACGAGACGGATGATAAATTTCGTAATTGCCTTTTCGGGCTGCCCTAGAGATGCGCTCAGACAAGGCCTTCGGCACTATGTCACGCAGCGACTTAAAAATAGTCCAACAAAGGACAAAAATTGCCAACTCACTCTTTCAAGAGTTGGGCTTTGGAGCGCGCAAAGAGGGGTGCAGGTGATTAAAGAATCAGAGCGCAGGGCTCATAACCTGTTGAAGAAAGAGGTTTTAGGCTTAGTAAGCCCAGTGGCAGTGAAGGACTAATGAGTGAGTGAACAGACCAGTCCCAAAGGGAAGATCCTATGCTGGCAGGCAGAGGAGAGGACGAAGGATCGTTATCATTACAGGGCAAACCAGCCCAGTATATATACACATTTGATACAGGTCACATGCTATATCAGTGGTTCATCAGTAAGCACTAAGTCCGAGGTTTTGGGGATATGAGTAAGCTGGTAAGCAGCATGAGTAAGCCAAAACTCGGAGTTTGATGTGGAGAGATATATGAAACGTGATGGAACATCAGGAATAATATGAGACATGATGGAACATCAAAGAGTAATATAAGACGTGATGGGACATCAAGGAATGATAAGGAATGTCGTGGAATATCATGGAATGATCCGGACTAAAGTCACATGACGTAATCTAGGCAAAGTCCATCAAAGAATGTATGTAATCTGACATCGCAGAACATAAGTCCATATCCGTACATGACTGATAAGATAAGAACACTGAAAACTCGGAAGTTCAACACAACACAGGTACATCACTGTTTGCTTGTGATTCAGACAGTGTTGCTAATTCATATAACAGAAGATGCTCGAGGCGCGGAGGCCGGGCGCAACTGTCGTGCCCCTGATCATCTCGTCAGATAAGACGCAGCTGACGCAATTCCGAAACAAGACGGCATACCCAGTCTACCTTACGATCGGCAACCTACCGAAGGAGATCCGCCGCAAGCCATCGCATCGCGGCCAGATTCTCCTGGCCTATCTGCCAGCGAGCCGTCTAATGCACATCACAAACAAAGCTGCCCGCCGTCGGACCCTCGCCAACGTCTTCCACTCTTGCCTCTCCGAGATTCTCAAACCGCTGCGCCGTGCAGGTGTTGATGGTATCCAGATGACGAGTGGTGATGGGATTGTGCGACGCTGCCATCCTATCTTGGCCGTGTACGTCGGGGACTACCCTGAGCAGGTTCTCGTTACAGCAACGTACACCGGGGACTGTCCCATATGCAAGTGTTCACATGATGAGTTAGGGACTTACCCTTGCACGTCGGCCTTCCGTGACGTTGACGAGGTCCTTGATGCCCTCAATCTCTTCGGTACCGCGGACTATAACCGCGCCTGTGATGCTGCGGGCATCAAGCCAATCCAACATCCGTTTTGGGAACATCTCCCGTACGTCGACATCTTCCAGTCGATTACCCCGGATGTGCTACACCAGTTACATCAAGGTGTTATTAAGCACCTTCTTGCGTGGGTCACAGATATTGTCGGCAACGACGAAGTCGATGCCCGTGTCAAACGACTGCCACCGAACCATTCTATCCACAACTTCCACAAGGGGATCGCTAGCCTGTCGCGCGTCACGGGCGCCGAGCACAAACAGATGTCCCGGTTCATGCTTGGGCTCCTCATTGACGTTCCACTACCTCGGGCGGAGTCTTCAGAGCTTATCAGCGCCACGAAGGCCCTCCTTGACTTCCTCTACATGTCGCAGTACTCGGTCCACTCGGAAACCACTCTGAAGGCACTCGAGGGCTCGCTCGCCGACTTCCATGCCAAGAAGGACGTCTTCATCAGACTTGGCGCTCGCGGTAACTTCCTGATACCAAAACTACACATGCTTACCCATTACGTCCGGGCTATCAAACTCTACGGAACGACAGACAATTATAACACCGAGACGACCGAGCGCCTCCATATCGACTTCGCGAAAGAGGCATATCGTGCAACGAACCACAAGGACGAATTCCCACAGATGACAAAGTGGCTTGAGCGTCGCGAGAAAGTGCTACAACACGCCGACTACGTCCAATGGCGCCTGCTGCGCGCAGACGGCGGTCACGACACCATGATCGCTTCACGTGAAGGTGTACGATGGCGGCCGCCGGATATGGCATGTACCCTCTATCACCTCATGACAAAGTACCCAAGTCGCAAGGCCGTCCCAATTGCCGAGCTCGTATCCCCGGATGGCTATGGCGCTACCCATCTGATGCCGGCGCTCGCTCGCTTCCTTGTCGAGCACAATAGCCCAGGTCTCTCACGGAACGAAGTAGAAGTTCAAGCTACTTATGTTCGGTTTCCCTTCACGTCGCTCCCGGTTTTCCACAAGGTCAAATTCCGTAACCTCGAATACCACGGCAAGGAGACGTTAGATTCAATACATGCACGACCACGGAAGCTCAGCAGCATCAGGAAAAACCGTGTTTACATAAGGTCTCATCAGAGGTCATCTACAAGACATCTTAGGAACGTATAGGACACAAAAGACATAAAATGTTACATAAGACCAAAACGTGGCACTTAAGACAAGTCCCCGTCTTATTGTGTCTTTGATATTATGCATAAGAGCACTAATGTACGCAATGAAGACATCTTGTGTCTTATTCAGTCTTAATTGTGTTGTCATTTTGGTCTTTAGTTGCCCTTATTTCACCTACAATATGTACTTCAGTAGGCGTGCTGAAGTACAGTTATGTACAGAATTAAGTGTGCTGATGTCCACTTATGCACATGTACCAGATCACATCATAAATATTAGCAGTGCGGGTTGTTGTACAACATATACAGACACATAACTACTGGTATAGCACGATCAACAGATAGGCATAGACTCGAGGTCAGACGGCGCCGGGATGACGACCACGGCTGAGACAGGCAAATAGTAGTAGAGGGGGAGTGGGATACGTAGCAGGCATGCACGTCTGATGTGTAGTAGTACAGAGGATGATAGATATAGTAGCTGCAGGATTGTCGTATGAGTAAGTGTAGATAGAGGTGGTATGGGCATAGAAACACTCGCCTTGGAAATGGGCCGATTCTACTGCTCCTGCCACGCGAAACAGACAAAGTTGATGATGTTCACGGCCTTGATGCGACAGGACAACTACGACATCTTGGTGATGTACCTCTCGCAGTGAGATACAAAGAAACCACTGGACACTGACTGACTTACCACTCATTGCTGAGTTCATCGACCTCACGCTCGCTGCTGGAAGTTTGCTCCCCCGAACTCTCCTGGGCCTTCTTCGCGCCGGACTTCGATCGCGACGGACGTGACGGTCCACTCTCTGCGTTCGCTGCATCCTTCGATGATCCAGCTGCAGTCTTGGACGCCGCAGGAGTCTTTGCCTTGCTGCCTGATGCCACGGCTGGCAAGGTGACGTTCAGCTGGTCGAGGTCGATAGCCGCACCGCCCACACGTTCCCCGTCTTCTTCCTCCTCCTGGTTCTCCTCCACAGCGTCCATATCACCATCCTCGTCCCCTTGCATCTTCGACCTACGTCCCTAGTGAGCAAACCAAGCCATATTGATTGCGAGAAGTTACCTTATATACGACCAGATTAGTGACTGCGTCTCCTGAAGGTACGGCTTGTTATTCATGTACTCCAGTGCACTCATCAGGCTGTCCCATCTTGAATTGCGCCCAACATTTAGTATAGATACCACAAGGTAAGCAGACTTACTTCTTGGCGTAGACCGAGTTCGCAAATTTCAGGTTCACTTCGTTGTCTTCTTCCACCTGTGCGGCGACGTCAGCCAATGCTCCCTCTATCTACACAAGTGCAATGACGTCAGTTGGTTTTGTGCGTGGATTGGAATAGGGCTTACGGCGGTGCACACTAGTGCGATGAGGTTCAGAGGCACCTTCTTGAAGTCTACCATCGCCGCCTTGATGCACGCACCCTCACGTTTGGCGGGCCCCCAGTACAGGTAGATCAGCTCTTGGATTGCCGGGTGCCTGAAAGGTAGCAAGCGGTTGTACTTGCTCATGATGTAATTCATGATCAGTGCTTCCTTCCGTAGTATAGCTAAGGCATTGTACTCACACTCTTCTCCACGGACGAGCCCTGTTCCTTCCCAAGGTTGTGTTCTATCTCCCCGAAGATGAAACGAGGAAGCAAAGCCGTTCGATCGCCCATCTTCACGCTGACCTTGCCGATCAGCCACAACGCAATTGGCCTCCTGTCATCAAGAGAGTATAGGTGAGGGCTCAGGTCGTAAGCCTTCTGGATCACCTGGGACGCCTTCCCCTTGAGCTCGTTTCGAGTTTGAGATAACGCGCGCACAATCTCCGCTATATCAGCTCATGCCAACGCATCAGAAGATCTGTTTGCTTACCAGTTTGTGCATGTCCTGCCTATGACGCTCTCTCTGGCTGTTGTCCTTGCCCTTCCGATCCTGCAACATCCTCCAGGAATCCCGCACCTTCTTGTCGCCTTTCTCATATGCATCTTGAACGCTCGCCTTGATGAGATCATCCACGCTGGGCAGCCGCTTGGAGACGACTGACGGCTCCTTCGTCCAGGCGGACTTCAGAGCGGTGCGGAGGCGCAGCGCATCTTGTGCTGCATGGAAAAGTGGAACAAGCCATGTTGGCAAGTCTGACACCCTGAGGCGCGCGCCCTTGGCCCCACCGGTGTGATACGCCTTGGGACGAGCACCCTTGCCCTTGCGCCTGGAGTCAGACAAGACCTGTAAAGTGTGAGAGATGTCTGCATCATTCAATATGATTGCAGAGATGATTGACACTGACGATCATCCCATCGTCGTCGCTCTGTCCCTCTTCTGCGTGGTCTGTCTCCTCTTCATCCTCCTCATCTCTGTCGTCTTCATACGCCTCTCCTTCCTCTTGATCATCATCCTTGCTGCTGTCGTCCTGATCTGAGTCATCGGATGGTTTGTCATGTGGGCCTGCAGCCATGCGCTTGGCCTTGTCAGAATTCTTGCGACTATCGTCGCTGGCGGCCGGGGATTTGCTACGCTCGTCATCCGAGTTGTTGGCGCGATTCTTACCCTTGTCCTGCTTCTTCGTGAACGTCACTATGAGTCATGTCACCAAGAGCAAATTACGGAACAGGGTGCGAACCCTTGCAGCCGCATCTGTCGCTCGTGAGGGGGTGTTGACCGACTTGCTCGGAGGAGCCCGAGCGTCCTGTTCTTTTCGTCCGCCGCCTAGCAGGTGGTCATAGTTTGATGTATGCACGATGGCCAAAGGACTTACCCAATGTTCGTGCCAGGTCCTCCTCGTCCGCGTCTAGCGTAGGTGCAGGTTTTGCATGTTGGCCGTACTTCCGCTTTGGCATAGCTAGAGCAGCGTGGTGTTGTGAGTTTCATGTGCCAATGTGTATGAATCACATACGTTGTGGCTTCTTGGGCTGCTTGCCCTCGCTGTCAGCCGTCTGGTCTTGCATCACCACATCAGCTACCTTGTTGCCTTGCACCGTGTCATTGGCAGGCTCGTCCTCCTCCTGTGCGTTGTCGTTGCGCGAGCGCGACTTCTTCTTCTGGGGCCTTACGTCCTCTTCATCATGCGATGCTTCATCTTCCTCCATCATCTTTGATTTTCTCTTGCGTATCTCTGACACGCACAGCAAAGTGAAGTTGATTAGTGTGTGTTGGAGTAGACAAGGGCACGTACTATCCGTTCGTTCCTCCTTCTCCCTCTGCTTCTCCTGAGCTTTCTGACTTTTCTTCTTAGCTGCAGCGGACGATGTTGCAGCCGCCTTTACCACTTTCTGCTTGTCCTTAGTACCCTTCAAGGCTGTGCTTCGCTGGCCTGCAGGATTCTCTGCTTGTTTTGAGGCAGCGGATCGGGTCATATGTCTGTCCATTTGGGTTGTACAATTTGACCAGGGCAATAGAGTTAAGGTGAGATGATACTCACCGCAAAACGGAATGGAGACCAGTTGAGATAATCACGGGTTTGATTACCCACGGTTCAATATGTACCACCGAAGTAAGCGCCAAATCCGACGAATATATAATATGTCATTCTAAGAGCATACAAGACATGTACCGAGTCAAACAAAATGTACATTGTGAGACCATCCATTCTGTTCCTTCAACCACTTAGCAATTTCTCAGTCTGTGTTGAGTACAACAGAACTTCTCTTTCCCTTGTAGTGTAGGTTGAAGTGCATCAGATCACAGGAAGGGAATAAAATGAAGTTGAGGAGGTAGATCAATGGGCAAGGTGGGAAGTGGTCGTACGCAAGAGTTCTCGGTCCCGTTGCACCCATTTTGCCTTAGCTTGTCAACACCCGAATGGGTTGCACTCCTTCAACACCCCTCAGACTCGGGGACCCACAACGCTGTCCCTGCCGACGCTGAGTCGCTCGTCCGGCGAGAGCGTGTGGCGTGGGAGCGAGCCGCCTCGCGGAGGCGGCTCGCTCCCACGCCACCGGATGCGCCGCTGAACTAAATCGATAAGCACAAATGCGATAGTCTGTCTTCGTCTCGGGGTGGTCAAATTGCGCAGACGGGCTCGACGAGTCAAAGTGGAGGGACGTGTCGCCTGCGCGGGCAGTTTGACGGCTTGGCTGCACGTCCGCTCCGCATCTTCAAATGCGTTTGCAACGCGGTGGTGAGGATGAAAGAGAGAGATGACGTACCATACATGCACGTTCTCAGCCGCGCTCAGCCTCTCCCCTCTCGCCCCATCCCTCGGAGAGTATTCGCGACACTCTTGCAGCATCGCTGGCGGTATCTCCGGCCAGCCGCCGGATGCGGTTGATGCTGCATTGCTCGTGTTTGAGACGCGACGTCGAGCGCACTGACTGGGTAAATGGCGCGTGCGCGTCGTGTTCCTGACGGAGCAGGTCTCGCACCACCCGCCCGTGTCAGCCTTCTACGTGCCGTGTCCGAGCCGGAAGACGGAGCTTATCGGGTGTAGACCAGATCTAGGCGAAGGTCTCCGGGACGACAATTCACATCGTTCCGGGCTCGTACAACGAAGGCATCTTCGTGCACCTCACTGGCGGGCCGGGAGAGGCGAGACGTACCAGATCACCCACCCGGTGGGCTCCGTGAACGGTATCCTGTGCAGGAGCTTCTACGTCGCGATGTGCGAGGCGACGACCATCGAGTGCAGCACCTGGGCGGATGGGGAGAAGCTGCGGGTGGTGATCAACTACAAGGAGGAGTCGTGGCTGGGGAAGGCGCACTTCCTGGTCGAGGGCGTGATCCACACGTACAAGCCCGGGAGCACAGAGCACCAAGAGGGATGGCGGCCGGCGGACGCGCGCGATGAATGGAGACGGCGGCATGACGTGGCGGCGGCGGGCGCGTGCTGCGGGCTATGTGAGGTAGCGAGGGATGGTGGGCGGCGGACGCGCGTGGCAAGCCTCATACCCGGCTGCTCGTATGGTCGCTTGTGTTCGCGTTCGTTGTCCGTGTCTGCGTGCTGGGGATTCACCCAGCGCGCTCGCGGTTGGCGTGTGCGTTGTTGCCTGGTCGTTCGCCCAGTGTGCGCGCTGGCTCAGCGTGCACGCCCTGGCCCTGCCCCACCGCCCATTAGCTAGCTCACCCGCGTGCGATGTCACTCACTTTTGCATCGTTTGCGAGGCGGCAGCATGAGGCGGCGGCGGCGGCAGGTGTGTGCTGGCAGGCGGTGGCGGGCGGGTGGCGGCGCTGGCGGGTGCTGGTGTCAGTGGCGGCGGCGAGGTGGGTGGGAAGACGGCGGTGGTGAGGTGAGTGGGAGGACGGCGGCGGCGAGAAACGAGGGAGTTGCAGTAGCTACTACTATAGTTGTCTCGGACTTGGTAACGCAAGGTGTCCACGTACCCGCATCACGTGAGACTCCTGCCGCATACGGAAGCTCCGACAGCGCTTGCGTGTGTCCCGGCACGCAAGTGCTGTCCTCCCTTCACTCCCTCTTGCCTGCAGCCTTGCTCTGCGCTGCTCGCCCGTCACTCGCCCGCAAAGCCTCGAGCTCGTCAAGTACAGCCATTCCACGAAGAGACAAGCCCGTAATGGGCCCATCAGAAATACAGGTACGCTGTGGTCCATTGACATGTCATGCAACTTGAACGCGTGTCCAACGCGACAAGTTGACAGCACATAAAAGGACCAACGAAGCGTCTTTAGTGTGCTCACGGAGGACACGGGTGCAAAGAAGAGGGCTAGCGCGGCTGAGGGGCTGCACAAAAGGTATGTCGTATATCATGTTCACTCTGCTGACCTTCCTCACAGCCCAATTCACTACCCTCACCCGCCCTCACCGTGTGTCGCGTCCCTCTCTGTGCATCCCGCCTCGCTGCCACTGCGCGTCTCATCGCCAATTCGGTCACTGTCTCGCACCGCCGCCGCTGTGTCCGCCCCCCGTGAGTCTCTCCCCGGCATTCACCTTCTCGTGCCCGCTCATTCTGACCCCGGTCATTAGCCACGCCTGTCACCCCTCCGTGCCGACAGATGCGGCGGGAGCCACCGCGCCGACAAGTGTTGCCTTGTCTATGATCGCTCCCGCATCGTGTACCTCTCCTTCCGAGCCGCGACCGTGTTGCTATCGCCCGTGGGCTTGTGAAAAATTTCACTTACATTGTATCGGTGCGTACACTAGCTTCCCTACTTATCAGCTCGCTCACCTCATGCTCACTTGCTCGATGCTGGCTTTTCCACCTCCATCCACGCACTCTAAACCCGACGGAGTCCGCGGCAAGATGTGTATTTGACCAATGCGCTCAGCTCTGCGACTGCCATTATCCCTCGAGCTCTCTGCAGTTGCTGGACAGCACTTTGACAAGTATGCACGTCTGGTCTGGCAGGGTTCACCCGGAACTGAACCATCGTCAAGACAGCATGTTGTTTTGTGACTTGGCTGTTGTACCCCGGCCTGACACCGTGGCTCCAAGCGCGCGAGGGTAACGTATCGTCCTTTCAACATCCCAGCACTTCTGTGCATAGACACAGCCGACGGCGCTAGCATGTGGACTCGTGGTACCGCACAAAGAGGGGTAGCCTCATGCCTGTCGTGCCCGCCTCCATCTTTCCCGCCTCCATCTTTCCCGCCTCCATCTTTCCCGCCTCCATCTTTAGTGCCTCCCTCATACCCCGCGCGACTTACCGTATATTGTAGTCATCCTGTACTGTAGTTTCGAGTATATAATATGTTTGTTAGTAACCAATACACTCATTTTGACATCTAATCATGATCTGTGTTTGGTCATGGTGAATGCCGTTGAGTGAATGTATTGTACAGTCACATACATCGTCAATAATGTGATATCTGGTACAACAGGTCTACAGTACAATCAAGCAACAGTTGACCATATGGTACAACAGAGACTTGGCAGAATGCAACAGACTGCAATGGGTGTGCAACAGACTGCAATGGTTGTAACCAGCCATGCAATGAGTCACAATGTAGAGGGGTTTATGCAATGCCACAATGGCTGCAATATTGACTACATTGTGTCACATAGTATATGTTTTTTTCCTGATGCATCAGTTTATGCAAGTGGCACTTTGCATTACTTCAGTCAGCCATTGATAGTCAGAGCCGGTCACTAGTGTAGCAAGAAGAGCCCCAATGTTTACAAATGTTGGCTGGCATCCACATATGTTAGCTGAAGACTATTTCAGTAAATCAGGGTTTTCCTGATGAGTAACAGGGACATCCTCATACCTTCTCGGTTCGACACCGCCCTCGTGCGCGTTCAGCAAATTGAAAATCAAGCCATCCCTCGTATTGGCATATCAGGTACAGACATTATTACGGCTGCGCTATGACGATGTGTGACTGATTTTTCTCTGCAGATATGCGTATAGGTCGAGTCCGTGCGATCTTCTCGATTCCGGAAGCCGTTCGCCAGCATTTGATTCCTTCAGCCCCGAACTTACAATGTCCACGTCACCTTGCATATGTAGAGTGGTTCTCTAAGTTTCCCCGCGGTCCAGAAACCCATTACCAAATGTACAAGGTAACCGCGACATTGACAGAACGCGAAAAGATCGCATCGGTGGTACCGCTCGCACTGCTTGAACGCAGCGTCCACCTTCATCCGAAATGGGGTGGGCCTGTGCCAGTGGATTGGACAAGCGAGAATGTGATGGATGAGTGTGCTACGTTTTACTTGAATCAATACAAGAACCCACACGACTTCTACAATCTGTACTAGCACTGAAATAATATCGTCTTCGTGTGGCAATTCCCTGATGGCCTCGTCACGACTTAGTAAGTATGCGGATTAGTGGGACATTATCAACGTTCACTCCGAGATTTGCTACAAGGTCCCCATTACCGGAGAATGATGCAGAAATACCAGAGACTACAACGTTTCTGGGTATTATTGGGAATGTCTGCGCATACACGGTATCTCACAGGGGAGGTTTTTCCCGATGTCAACGGCCTCAAACGGCCTCACCAGTCTAATTTGTACCTCACATGTCTCACTGCCTCACGAATCTTCGACTTGGCAGGCCATGATTTTTCGCACTTACTGATCGACAATACAGTGAATGCAATACATCAGTATATGTACTAAGTATGACACTATCGCTACTGAATTGCTACAATGCTCTCATTCCGGCCACTGCTCGATCAAATCTGTATTCACCGCCCGTGTGAGCGGTGAACCGTAGGTTGAATCATCGCAGGTGTTCTGCGCTTGGGCTTACCGTGCCTGTGCCCATGCCCGTGCGCACCGCCCGCTCGCTCGCTCGTTGCTGCACCTCCGCCCGCCGTGTCTGCCTTCTCGCAAGGCTGTCGTTTTTCACCATAACGCCATGCTCACCATGATGCGCCCTTGCACTCCATGTCCATTTGTCTGGCGGGTGCATGACCGTGCGCGCGGGGGCATCACGCTGTACCCCGTCATCGGCCAGGGTGGCGGATGCGCGTGACGCATGTCGCGCGGGCACGGTCGGTCGATTGCGTGCAACAAAGGACGGGGATGTAAGAGAGAGTGGGTACATAGAGCATGCAAGCGGGGATGCAGACGGGGCGCGGCAGGCGCAGACGACGTCGCGAGGCGCAGGGACGTTACGGGAGGTCATTGTGGGACGCGCACGTTGTCAGTCGTGCAGGCCATGCACGTCGTTGGCCGCACAGGTGGTCGCGCGCGCCCGGGGCGGTTGACGAGGCGGAAAGTGATGTTGTGCGGCGACAACAGTAAGTGACTGTTGCGGCTTGCCCGAAGCTGAAGAAGGCTGAAGAGTGAAGACCGTTGAATGTCTGCCCTGAACTGAATTACGACTCCGACCGGCGCTTGGAGTCGACGCGCACACGCGGCCTGCTCTGCTGGCATTTACCAAGCACTTACCCTCACATCGCGCAGTCGCGGGCACCCACCATCGCCGTGCAAGACATCCCCCAAGTAGATAGAATGTGAGTTCTGTGTGCACACGCGTGCAGTAAACTGATGGTGGGCACTGAGGTGCGCACAGCGATGGGTAAGGGCCCGGGCGAGTGGGCAGCAGGCCGCGGGCGACCCTTGCTGTCCGCGACTCGTGTGCCGCGTACGTAGACACGAGGATGTCCTGAAAGTCGGCATGGGCGGGCAGCGCGTCGTGGGTCCGCATGTCCGCTGGATCCGCAATCGGAACTTGGAAGGAGTTGAAGGCGAGGGAATCGTCATCACGACCGTCTGGCGAGGAGATGTTTTGCGTGAACCTTTGCGGGAACGAGAGCGGTGAGTTCTATGGCTATGCGAGGTGAATTCACGTTGACGAGGCAAGGTAGCATTAACAACGAGTCCTACTGACGCTGACTCTTACAGGACGGTTGGTTCTATTCAGTGCGGTGAGCACCGTGTTTCCGTGCGGAGTCGCCCATGCGCCGCGGCACCAGCCGTTTCTCCGCCCAGTCCGCGGGGGTTCTCAACAATGTATGTTCTTCAGTCCTGCGGAGCGGAGGTGGAAGGACAGCCCGCTCCCCGTGTCATCTGACCCTCCCTCACAACTGCAGGTGCAGGCGCAGGTCCCGCCATCTTCGTTTGTTGGAGGCCATGCTCTGCAGCTGCCGACCGAGTCCGTCCACGCAACCCCGCGTCACTCAGCTTTGCCCGAGATGCACATGGCTCACCATCAATTGAGCAGAGCCGGTGGTACTCAGCAGCATCAACCAGCGGGCGAAGGCCAGATATCTCGCGCGCAGAGTCAGCATTATGACTACGGGCGCTCGCTGGAGAACATTGACGTGCTGGTCGTGCACTGCGGCGCGACGATCTAGCGTTGGTACAAGAATTGTCTCGCCAACAAGGACGAGGTTGTCGCGGTGACGGGTGCATGGCCCCTATGCATTCTAGACATGTCGGAGACGCTGATCAACGTTGCACAGGTGAACTCATGCTGATTGAGCAGCAATGGATAGCATGCGGAGACGACAGAGCGCGGGTGTGCATCGGGTGACCTAGTGGGATGTGGATGCCCTCATGGCGCTCGCAAATAGGGTCGCTGAACACATCTCGGACGGGTACAGCGAGGAATTAGGACTACTGTTGTAAAATACAATATTGGCTAGCTGAAATATATTTGCTGCTTTGTCGCACTGCTTTCCCGCACGCCTAAGTACCTCATGTGTCTATGTGCCCTATGAGCCTCATTGCCTCATCGCGTCTCAGATGAGAGATAATCTACTCAAATGAGACTTGAATGAGGCAGCCGTCTCAGACTGTCTAATTGCCTCATTGCCTCAATGAGGCAACATAGGCAGGTGGCGCACTTTCCTGATGATGACGGTTCAACAGTGTGCCGCGACAAGAATACCTTCACGCTCACCTCAAGGTTGCGGCCAGTAGGGAAGAAATGAGCTCGTTATGCATAACCCTCGATGCTCTCAGTGACCCGTACATATAGACATAGAAGGCTGCCATGTAGGAGAGAATCGCTGTGATCATGATCAACCCATAACCGCCAATAAAGCTTGAAGGAACACGGTCAGGAAGTTGCTCAGGTAAGCATTGGAAACTTACTATGGTGCTATAACTTGCGACGCAGGCATTTCTTCGTATTGCCTAGCCCAGAATCCCAAGAACCAAGTCTCGAGAATGGTCAAAAGACTGGAAAGGAGTAGGCCGCCAATAAAACTTGACCAGAAGAAGACTTGGTGGTTCCCTCCAAGCCTGCTGATATAGAGTCTCACTGATGTGCGTATCAGTAGGAAACCAGGACAAGGAAAATGCCAAGAGTCAAGACGTACTCGCTTGCCAACCAACATGCCCGACTGTGACCTCTTCTTCGACCACAAGTTTGCCGTCCTCTGTCGCCTCTTCCGGAACTTGCTCATCGACGGTAGCTTCTGCTTTCTCTATTTCTGCCTCTTCTTTGGCAACCTCGGTAGCCAACGCCTTGTCATGCTCGAGGGCGTTTGCGATCAAACCCTGACTAGATATGGTGCCGTTCGCGCCGAGGGCAACAACGAAATCGGCGATTGGACTGGCCAACAAGATGTTGTGTGTCTACCATGTATTCGATAAGTCATGGGTTCACAATCAGATAGTCTGAAACAGATGCGAACTAGACTTACAACGAGTAGCACTGTCCGGCCGCACACAAGATCACCTTTGAGGCATTTCTCGACGATCCATCGTGATGTGTGAACGTCTAGCGCAGCGAGTACCTGGCAAGCAAGCTATCCCTGCGGACTCATGAAACTTAACTTGGCACTTACATCGTCCAACAATAACGTCTGCGCCTCCGAGTATATAGCGCGCGCGAGCGTTATACGTGCCTAGGTTGATTATGAATGAATTTTCAATGAACTGAACGCAATGTCGAGTAAGTACCTTCTGACCGCCACTGGTGTTTAGACAGTCAGTGATTGCAATCAACGATGTCCAAACACGAAATGATACCTGAGCGTGATGCCCCTCTCGCCTACTTCCGTCTTGTCACTCGCAGCAAACATTTCGAGGTCGCGTTTCAAAGCGCATTGCTCAATGACTATGGGGTGGGTGAGTTAAATTGTCGTCTATCGTGTTTCATGTCAACGTACCTTTATGATAGCGTTCCTCATTGAATGATGCGCCAAAGAGGATGTTGTCCTGCTCAAATGTAGGTCACCGTACTCGTGTTTGTGGCAAATCACGAACCCTTATGGTTTCATTCTGAACCCATGACTCCTGCGCAGCGTAAGCAATTCCACGAGTTCGAGGGAGATTGTAGAATGATTCGGGGCTCGTCGGTATGTAGTGCATCTCGCCCAGCAGAGCCATCAACAATGAAGTCTTGCCTGAGCCAGTGGGGCCGACGATGAGGTTGATCCTTCCGCTCTTGAAGACCAGGTCGTCGATGCGCAGGGTGAAGTTCCTTTTCCCGCTTCCGGGAGTTGATAGAACACTGCTGGCTTCTTTTGTCCAGGTGAATGAAGCGTTGCGGAAGCCAATCACGTCCTCCTCGTGCTGGGTGACGATGTGCGTATGGGACTCATCAGACTGCTCAGAGTACTGATCGAGGAGCTCTGCCTGCGGCGTGATGTGTCGTTATCAATGTTCGTTAATTATCGGGTAGAGATAACTTAAACCAACCTCCTGCAAGAAGTCATCGACTCGATCCAGCGATACCTTGGCTTTAGTGCGAATGTCAGCATCGTGAATCGTCTCCTGTCGGAGATATGGACCTACCTCGAATCAACATAGGCACGTAATCGAAGACCATGTGCATCAAATGGCGGAGGGAGTCAAATACTGCACATGGATGAGTGTCATATAGTCTGCCCGGGATCATGGGACATACCGGTCATGGATGAGAAGACGACAGAGGCTATGAAGCAACGTAAGATATGCCAGTGTGCACGTATAGCTAGCAACCACCTCACCAGTGAGGCCTCGTTTCATGATTATTGTCTTGCAGTCATTGTCAGACCGTACTTTACATCTTTACTGACCAAGCAAACTCACGTATGTCGCGTAGGTCACCGCCATGGTTAACAGAGGGATGATGTGACTTGAAGCAAGTCAGTCCGAATTCAAGGTGAACGGGTGACTTGTCACACACGTCAAGTTGTTGTTGACAAGGTCGACGACCCGATTCTTCTTCACGGACTGAAGCTCCTCCTCACGTTTATCCCCAATTTTCGCGGCTACCCGGGATTCCCAGCCGAACAGCTTGATCATGCGAATGACGCTCATAGCTACAAGAGATTAGTAAGTATGTATACACAGAGTGATATCGATCTTACTATCTGTCGCGGTCTGCACGCGGGCGTCGGTCTAAGGTGTCGTGCCGCTGCGTCAGAATAATAATGACCAAAGCGCGAGAGATTGACTAGACCTTCTTCATCTTCGCTATCTGGGTGTCGCGGACTACTGTTGCAAGCATACCGGGGATCGGGTACAAGACGATGATAGAGGCAAGTCCGACAAATGCACTGTTGATCTGGTTCATTCTCTGTGTTCTGCGTCGTAATGAACACGCTCACCTCCAGCCCAGAACAGCATACAAGAACCATATACTGAAAATAAGCTTGACAGGAAACCTAACGACTGTGCAGCAAGACATTGAGCAAGCAAAGAAGTACTCCGCAGCGGTATACACGCACGGATAGCCAAGAACTCCCTTCCCAAGCTGAGGGAGGCGAGGTCGGACGAGATGAGGTTGTTGATCTTCCCGACAACGTTCTTTCCCTCAGTGTCGTCGTCCCGACGCTTCACCTTCGCCTGGACTCCGGCCTTGTTTGTATTCTCACTGTGTCCGGGCAAAGGCATAGTCTGCGCCGTAGTGGACTTCTGCTTGCCCTTGCCCGCTGACGAATCACTGTCGTTGTCGCTACCGATCTCTTGGGCAGCGGTGGCACTGGACTCCGAATCGTATGCCGTGTCGAGCGTCCCAGAAGCAGTGATGTTGCCTTCGCTGTTTCCGACATCGTCCGAGATGTCTGCTTTCATGCGCATACGCAGGGCGTGCTCGAAGACGAGCTGTGTGATGATCGCCTCGACTCGGGTCAGAAGCCTCGACTGAGCAAATGACGGTAAGTAGTCACCTGCGGGCTGAAGAGCAGGCTCACGCACGGAGATGTAGATGTAGATGGATCCTAAGACGTAGTCGCCTATATCTCCAACGAGTAGCATCGTGATCCAGAAGCAGGGCCGGATTATCGCGCCGACGCCGTCCGTCTCGATGTACCTGAGCCAACATGATTGCAACAGGAAATGAAGTGAAGATATTGTACTCACAATAAGATGTATCGGATAGCGAGCGGACTAATTAACTCCATGGCTATCTGTGCGATAGGTTGTCAGCGTGTACAGGTATATTGGTGCGAGGAACTGCAGACGTACATCTGCAGTCGTCACGAAAGCCATGACGATCCAATCCGTCCCTGTTGGACGTAATCAACATGTGTGAGTCTTGCCCTGCAAGACGAATTTGAACGTACGAAAGACACGCAGAATACCCCACATCAGATGCCTGCCCTTCTTCTTGACTCTTAGTGGGTCGAGTTCCTTCCGAATATGTCAGCTCCTGCCTCGCCGCCACCAATTGGTATGCATACATCGGCACTGCGCTTCATCAGATTCTGCGCTTCATCGTAGTCGGCCAGAGGAGGCAGCATGTCGATAGTGAGGTGTTTGACGCGCGATCCAAGCCTGACAGTCGGTTCGAGCCAGGTGTACAGTAGGAACGACATGATGGAACTGGTTTGCTCCGGGGACGGGACAGGCCATGGGTTCTATAGAAATGTCAGCCGTCTTCTCTTCCTTGCGTAGTACGCTGACGCCGCACCTCTGGATCGAAGGGGATGTACCATCGGGGAATAAGGATAGGCACGAAGATACCGCTGACGGTCAGCAGGGATAGCTTGGCCCATAGCAGCGCGCCTTCCTCGAGATCCATGGGTACGAGTGTGAAGGTCGCCAAGGGCCAGAGGTCACGATACGCATAGGCCGACCATGCCGTGAACAAGATACAATTGAGGTGGCGAACGATGGTCGTGCTAAGGATCGGACCTACAAGAAGGGGGACAACACTGAGGGCTGATGCATACAACTAGATTACGAGATCGTCTCGACTGGGCACAAAAACGAAGTATAGGAAGGCGCTCACGTAGGTTATGCAGGTGCTGACGTGGAAGACAATCTCGAAGCTCCGAGGTCCCGGAGTTGTAGAATGGTCCGGGACTTTGATTGCGCTGTATACGGACATGCATAGTAACGCCAACGTTGACGCAGAACGCACAAGGTTGAACACGATGATCGAAGCGCCGCCATGTTTCTTGATGTGCTGTGCGAGCGTTGTCACGTTTTCGCTCTCTGGAGCTTGAAGAGCTTCGGATATCGGTGGTGGTTCTGACTGCGCAAGCTTCGTGTATGTCTTCCGGGTCCTCTGAGTGTGAATATGCAAGGTCAGCTGCACTAGTAGTACTAGGACTAGTGCATTGCGCGAGTATACCCCCGGGTACCAGTGCATGTACCCGTACCCCTACCCGCAGGGGTCACGTACCCTCCCAGAGGGTACGGGTCACACAGGGGTACGGCGGGTCGTCACGGGTCACGGGTACCCGCGGGTTTCGCAGTGGTCCAGCCTCAGTATCATCATAAACTAATGTAATCTTGATACAAGTTGTACACTACATTCAGACATCAGACAAAGAAGATAGCATCCTCACGCGGCTCCGAGAAGCCCCATACGTCCTCAACGTCTTCGGGAAGCTCCCCAGAAGGGTCTTCACGCACCACGGACATGACGTCTTCGTCCTTGATGAAGCCGAGCACGCTCCAGTTGTTGAGACACAGGAGCGCGCGGATAGACGCTGCCGAGAGTCCATTTCGCAGGTGCGAAATGAATATCCGGCCCTTACTGAACAGTCGCTCGACAGCGACGGACGTAGCTATAAACGACAGGATACAAGACGTCAGTTACTAGTGTATGCTTAACGTGTGAAGATGCACTTACGAGGGATTGTGAGATAAGAGATCGCCATGCGAGAGAGGTTGGGATACGTCGTGCGTTGCTCGTGGCTGGTCCACCAGCCGAGCGCGCTGTCGATGGCAGGGTTGGCGTCTGTGTTCAAATAGTGGTCGAGCTCGTCGACGATGGGTACAGCAGCTTTCTTGCGGCTTGCACGCGCAGCGTCAAACATGTTTGATTTCTTGGATGATGTGGCATGCTGCGCGTCCGTCGGCGGCTACATGCACCACGACAATGAGCTCATAAGCAACGAAAGATCTGGAATGATGAGTTGGGAACATACCTGTGGCTCCTCGGCACCCTCTCGTTCCTCGTGCGACACCGCCTGACCCTTCCAGTCCTCGTCGTAGGCCTGCCGCACCAGGAAGCGCGCCTGCGCAATCCACTCCTCCGGCCAATTATTGTCCCGGAAATACTGGACTTTATGGCGGGGATCAAGCACTCAAACAAAATGTCAGCGGCAATGGTATCAGACGAGGTACTAAGCACGCTCACCCATTGCAATACGATAGACGGCGGACTCGTCGGTCTTGTTGTAGTAGTGATTCACGGAACGCTTGCCTAATCCTAATGCAACACGAATGGCAGGGTCGAGGGCTTGATTGAGTGAGCCAGTCGCGAGCTTCTGGTCGATGATATCCATAGCCGGGATGACGTCGGTGAGGTCGGGAGCATCTTTGCCCGCGCGCGAGAAGTACTGGGTGGCATCATAGAACACCTGGTTGGGCACGCGCGCGAGGTTGGCCGCAGTCGCGAGAGGCAGACGTGCACGAGGATGCCCACAGCGCAAGGTGTGGGAGCCCATGTACAACATGTTGGCGGTCCAGAGCAAGTCGATTGTAGGTCGGCCGTGCAGCGTGTCGAGCGCAGAATGTTGAAGTAGCCGCGACGTGGCAGCAGAGTGACGGTGAGGACACAGGTCCCGGAGTGTCGTGGATGACGAGACGGCAAGACAAGTAGCCGGGTAGTGAGTTGATGGTTGCGGGAGAGGAGCAGGATAGCAAGTCGAATGTAGGACAGCGAGGTAATAGCGAGACAAGCAAGACGTATGCGGACAAGGCAGCAAGCGCACAATGACCCAAACAGGTATTGTCAAACAAATACGGTAAGTAAACAGTGGACCCACAAGGTGACTAAGCGACTTGCCTGTAGCACGTCGCGCAGTTGCGTGGCAAGCGTCCACTCTCTCTTGTCGAGCTCCCACTTCCGTAGGCCATTGGCCTGCGCCTCCGTCATCTTCTCTATTGCAGCCCTGTACTCCACCGCAACCTCAAGCATTCGGAACGTTGAGTTCCACCGCGTGCAAACATCGCGCGGGAGCTTTCGGATGGCAAGCTTCATCTCCTCGAGGAGTCTTGTCCACGTCGGGAGGAGGAGCGTCGTCGAGCGATGGATGGAAATAGAGATCTTGCGGAGCTATACAAAGGTGAGTAATCTAATCGAAGCATTCACTGGTCGTACTCACCTTGAGTAGCATCATCTTCACGGGCTTGACCTCGGCCTCCATCGACGCGCGTTTGGCGGCGTCGAGATCGTCCCGGACATCGTAAAACCCATCCAGCGAGTCCGCTCCTGGAACGTTCTCGTCTTCGTCGTCAAAGTCGAGATCTTCCATGAGATCGTTGAGCTCCTTGTCCCAATCCGTAAGATCTGGATCGTCGTCTTCATCGAGGTGCACGTCTGTTCCCTTCTTGTTCTTTTTCTTGCGTTTCGGTGGCTCAAACTGACGCAGAACCATCTTTGCCACCAGGTTAATAATGTGGCAAAAGCACCTGCTGCGCGCGCGGCCACCCCGGAACGACAAGATCATCAATTTCATTTCCTCAATCATCACATCGTTCGCCGATGCGTTGTCACAAGTCACGCCGAGCATCTGCAGGTAAGTCAGTCGTACTTTAAGTAATGTGTGGGTCAATGAGCTCACCTTTGTGTCTAATTTTAGCTCGTGAATCATGTCCGAGAAGGCGGTTGCGAGGTTGAGCCCACTGTGGGATACAGCCACCTCGACGACGTCAAGGATCATCGTCATCGGGGCCCCCTGGTGCTCGAAGTGCACGGTGAATGCCACCATCGCCTTCTGGTTCGGGGAGGTCCACGCGTCGGTAGCAAAATTCAATTCTCCATCATACTCCTATCGGTGCGTGAGCTAAATTATTCTCGGCCTCTATTTACAGCTCATCCATGCTTGCCTGCAACCAGTGCGCTACACGCTCTCGCACACGCGTGAACACCTTACGAACATCGCATCCAACCGTCGTGGGCGACGGCAGCTTGTACTCCGGCCGCCCTGTTTTTATCAAACACTCAAACCCGCGGTCCTTCACGATGTTGAAGGGCCGCATGCTTTCGGCGACCCAACGCACAATCTCCGCACTGGTTGCAATGTTAGATCAATTGATTCCCGCGGTATGTTCCCACTCACCGCGTCTCTGATGGTGTATGCTGAACCGTTGAGTAGCGAAACGTTTTCTTGCTCGCCGCGCCGAAGGCCATCTTCAGGTTCTGCGTCCGTTTATACTTCTCAACGCTCTCCTTCGCTTTCGACGACGTCGACATCCGGTCGGCTGCCTCGAGCGCTTCAAGACCCCAGCACTTCTTGACGTGCTTACGCAAGTTACTCGTCGACCTGGCATCCTTCGAGGTAAGATACCGGCGCACCACGTGCTTGCAGCCGGTGTTTGCGCATCGGAAGGCATGGAGACGCCGTCCGTCAACAAACTCAATCGCTGGGTCTGGCTTGAAGAAGGCATACACCGGCGCCGTCCACTTGCGCTTCATGCGCGCTACAAGGTGAGTTAGCATACAGTGTTATGCATGCATGATGACGACCTACATAGCTCCTCCTCTGCTGTCTCCTCGGCAAGATCCTCACCGCCGCTGCTAGTGCAGCTGCCTGCACGCCGACTACCTTCATCCTCCGAGCTCGACGTATTGACGTTGATTGGCTCGCTTGCCTTCCGGCGCGGGGGCACATCATCAATGTCGTCAACGTCCTCGATCTCAACAGAGCGGCGCGGCTGCTGCGAAGTCTTCGCACTGCTCGCTGCCGTGCCTTTTGTGCTCGCCGCTGATCCCTTTGTACTCGCTGCTGGACCCTTCGTACTCGCCCCTGATCCCTTCGTGGTCGCCGCTGAACCCTTCGCGCTCGTCGTTGAGGCCTTCGCGCTAGGCTAAGGGTCAGCGCTGTCGGTACGTGCCTTTTTCGACACCTTTGCAGGTCTTGGGGGTGACTCTGCGGCCCGTCGTTTTTCAGATGGGATTTTAGGTCTGTTGCTGACACGGCTGCCGGACATGATGGGAGGTTGGAATTGTGGGGAGCTCAAGGGGGAAAAGCTTTTGAGGGCCCTGCTGGCGTGGCCGTGGCTTATGCAATCATGTAATCTGTACAAATGTATATTATATTCTACCGGGGCCTGGCTTGGCTTGCTGCAAAGAGTAAGGGCCACAGATGAAGATCTGAGCAGGTGGTGAGTGCCCGAAGGCTGGCCGACACAACTTTCCATAACGGGTAATGGGCGGGTCCACGGGTCCCGATTTGGCTACCCGTACCCCTACCCTCATGTACCCGTACCCGTGACCCCCGCGGGTCGACCGTACCCCTGCAACGCACTAACTAGGACCGAAAGCGCAGCAACACTGCAGGGCCAAGACATTGTGGAATCCGCAAAGCTATGTGTTTTGTGAACCCGTCAGTCAATACATGAATGGAGTGCCGAACGTACTTGATTCCGTCTTGTGCAACACTCAGCCCGAGCACAGAAACACTGTGATTGCAAGCCTTTCGCGCCTCGGCGAAGGCATTTTGAACTGTTCCCTGGATGCTCACGGACCAACTCGAAAGACTGAAGGGCTGTTGGCTCCTTGTGTCCATCATGCTGGCGCACTCTCGAAGGACGTGGAAGGGGACAAGCACGATCAACGCCGAGTCAGAGAGCAAAGCTCTATATACTGCGTCATTGCAAGCGCAAGATTCTCGGCCTAGGTTTGATCCCTTGACGATGATCTGTCAGAATGTGAGACTATGGCCTGTTCAGACTCAGATGGTCACTGTACCTTTCCTCCTCTACAAAACCATGTTGTTCCAGTGTTCCGACCAAATGCTACCAGCGGCACGTCATTATTGTCCTTATATCTGTGCTCGCCATACACTACTGAAGGCGAATCCACGCCGTCTCGGCGCTTGGGGCTTACAAGAGTGGGTCAGCCGACTATGACTCCGAGCGAGAGCCTAAGTACTCGACCCCGGACCCTGTCGGAGAGAGTTCGCGCTCACTGCTCACCGTTATCGCGAGCTGTCGTTAGTCATGTTCTGTTCAAACGCCTGACAACTGGTGTCAAACCTGGCGTTTCAGCGAACGTCAACGACGGTTTACATTGTCTTCGCCTGTGTGGGTTTGGTGTAGGACAAACTCGACTTTCATTGTTGCGATAGTTGTATATTTGGGATCTTCGTCCACAGAATGCGAAGACCAGACGATGGTGCGGCCGCCAGTTGGCAGTTGCATTTTGTTGTCCAGTGTGCACTTGTGGCCGCGCAGTCTACCCGAGTGCTCCTCGTCGAGTTGCCCAGCAACAGGCTATTCTTCTCTGAGCAGACGCTTGAGATCTATCCTGTTCGAGTGAGGTTCCAGAGAACGGCCGTAAAGAGACTGCAATCATACACGCACGGTCTTGCCCAACCCAAGTTCGGTACACTAGACTGAGTGTCGACAGTCGCGGTAACGTCATTGGCGCCAGGCACCAGGCGGAACAATCGGACTTACTGGTTGATATGTCCGCTCACGTGCAACCATGGCCCAGGCTCGAGCTGCTGCAGGTCAGTAACTTACTGACGATCATTCAAATTGCTCGAGAGCTATAGCTACTAATAGTCCGGCAACTGTACGTCGTCTTTGCGAGTCAGTGTTATCAGTACATCTGATAGCAAGTGGGTGCGTAGGTTTGCGCAAGATTGACTCCGGTAACTTGTGGCGCGAGATTATACAGTAACTCTGCTCGTCGTCGTCCCGACTCCCGAACTTGAATACAGCCAAGTACTATGCCACGCAGACAGATTCACAGCCGGGACGTGTGGATATGCCGCTACTTCCCAACAAACAGTACTGGTAGTTTGTCGCTTTCCCCTGGCTTGCCCTCTCGACACACCCCCGCTCGAGGGCTTCGAGTTGACCACTGGAGTTGACCAGATAGACAGATCTACGCTGTCCAGCGCTGCGTTGGTCTAGGGCACGGCGTGGTACCCTCGCGCCATGCATAATCTCTACCGCCCCGTCGTGATCCTTGACCGCGCCAACTTCAACATGTTCTACAAGCGGCAGTGCCGCGCGTCCCTGTGCGTCAGGCCCCGACTCGCAAATACGCTGGGGAGGTCCTGAAGCGTTTGATTGCGGTAGGCGTGACGAAATTCAAGTGTCGGCGTTGACAGCCTAGTGCGACAGCCAGCGCTGTGTCCGTCTGTCAGTCCTGGGCAGGAGGAGGCAGGATCTAACGGGGAGGTGAGGTGCAATGAAACAACAGTTCTCTCTGGATACCAGTATCACGCTTTACGTTCGGCCCTGCATGCTGGCAATGGCATAGGGTTTGTGACACTCCCTAGGTGAGTGCTCTTTGTATGCGCTCTGTGCTATGTTGGCTTATATGCTGTGTAGTACAGAAATAGCAGGTCTAGGACACATACGAGACTTGCATATATCATCTCAATCTGTCATCTTGTGTGGCGCTGTTTGAGCGCCTCAGCGGGTCTGCTGGCACAATGTCCAACAACATTCGATGAGCTGTCGCATAGCCATGTTGACCATCTACGGGTACAAGAGGTAGGACAGAGCAGTGGTGCAAGCCAGGCTGGTCCCCATCACTCGTGCTGCTTCGCTTTCGCATACGTTCGACTATTCGATTCATCTCCTTCTCACCGCATTCAGCACAGTGAACAGCCCTTTATTCCTTCAAGAGTGCAACGACACCTGCCATGCGTCTTACTGCTGCTTACCTCTCATTCTTTGCTCTTCTTTGCACTGCCATCCTGGTGCAGGCCGCCCCGCGTGTCGAGTCTTGCGCGACACAAACGGACTGCGACTCTTGTGGTGCGTTATCATCGTCCTGGCAATGCTGATACTGTCATACTTATCACTGCTGTAGTTCGTACGAGTCACTGCGGGTTCTCGCTCGATACACGAGATTGTGTTGCGAAGGACGGCCATTCCGGTACTCTTGCCGCATCTGCAGCTCAGTGCAACAAGGTATCCTTTGTACGTACCTAAAGTGTCATGAATGGTACATAAGCAACATTGTTCATCTGCACACAACAGATCCTTGCTGTACGAAGGCTCACTCTCGCCGTGAGGGCAGTTGTGGATGAAAAATGGAAGGGCATGGAATCACACGTTCTGAAAGGCAATGACAAAAATCCAAATTCCGGCCGGCATCTCACGTCGACTTGGTTCTCGCATGAAAAAAACAAAGACAGCGTTGAGCACATGACCATCGACACGGCGACATCTCTCGCACAAGTAAAGCTTGGGGTGAGCTAGCCCGCCTTATGTGCTTTCCTTGCCTGTTCACTGAACGTGCCTTCTAGTCGAAGACAAAGACGCTTTGGATCGACAACAACGCGGAGGGCAAGGCAACGAACCTGGCACACATGTACAGCAAGGACATGGTCGCTGCGATATGCAAGGCGGCGCTCGCGGCGGCGCTCAATTCGAAGAACTCAGTGTCGAGCGGCTCGTATTCCGTCGCAACAGCTTTTGGGTTCAACATTTGCGTAACGGTGTCCAATGCACAGTGCTTCCCTGCGTACACTCATGTGACGCTGGTTCCACCGGGTGAGAAGTGTTGAAGGTTCTCGTAGGGACCGCGGAGAATATCGCGTTTGTCTGAGCTCTGTCAAACGCGTGAGGTACATACAAAACAGTAGCGAGCTTATATCGTCTGTATGCACGAGATTGCGAACTCCAACAGGAAGTGCGACTAGTAGTGGTGGGCAGACCGACAGAGATTGAACGGAACTGAACCTTGTGGTTCTGTATGTGCATGCCAGCGAACGTGGAAGACAATGACACTTACTAACAAATGGCTGCTGGTGTGGCGCCCTTCCTTGCCGTATAGCATACATACCGTTATAAGAACGCGTCCTCCAGATCGCATCTTCCGTTCGCGTAGGTCTGCTTGTTCCGCTTTGAGAAGTTGCTGTTTGCGGACGTCGTGAGCTGACTTACATGACAATTAGATCATGCCAGTGACTGCGAGGTCTACAATGTCAATCAGTAAAGATGATCCTGCCGAACTACTAGGCTGCTAGCGGGGGCCGGATGCAATGGACTACTGAATGCACACAGCCTCTTGCGTCATCCCGATGTGTGGTCAGCTCTTGTGAGTAGGGAGTATTGGCATAGCACATGTCAAAATACAGGCAGCAGTCACGGTCTCAACACTGCTTCAAGTTGAAGCGGATTGTGCATAACAGTAAAACTGTGTAGTGGTTTTGCAATGAGGTTCAGCCTGAGAACGCACCGAAGACTCCGTCGAAGTACTGTTTCACTCCGTGCGCACTGCGGACTATCCCTCCTATCATGCCGTCTGGTCGAACAATGATTACTACGAGTTCATCCTCCTGTACCTGGTATCCCGCGTGTACGTGCGCGTCTCGGTCGACCACGGCCACATCAGCGTTCACGATATTTGCCCAAGAACGCGTGTCGTCAGACCGGGCGCAGACCAACACTTTGCGCAGGATCTCCAAAGGATATGCCCCCAAGCACGACCAGATTTGGTCTGGCTTGTCTGTCCCGTCGCAAAAGACCATGACAGTATGATAGGATGGTCCGAATATGTCGAACAGCGACGTCGCCGTTGTCCTCTGTTGCCCGCCAGTGGAATCGAGTATGATAAGGCCAGGCGCGTTGGGAGCACGATCACCCGCCCGCACGATGTCCGTGGCCGAGTACGACACACCGTACGGGTCGACAGGTATCTCCTCCTTTGGCGTGCGCTCGTCGACCACGATTGAGCTCCAGCGGTAGTTTACGCCGAACATGTGTAGCTCTCCGCCCCGACGCCACGCTTTCTCGGTGTTTGCGCTATCCCATGCTTTGACGTGCATGGCGGAGTCAAACAGCTTTGTGGTTGCCTTGAGCATCTCTGCGATGACTGGGATACGCTCCTCCGCGTAAGTATCGAGCAGTAAAGGGGCTGCAACACCTTTCTCGACCAGGGAGAGTTTCCACGCGAGGTTCACCTACACATAGAGGGATTAGTCCGCTGGATGATATTCTTGCATGAGAGCAACTCACAGCGTCCTGAACACCTGAATTGAGCCCTTGTCCGCCAAAAGGGCTGTGGATATGCGCGGCGTCTAAGGAGGCCAGTGAATACGACATCGACGCTGATAGAAGGTTAATTACCACCAGCAATAAGGACCCGGCCTTTGCCGAAGTTCACGGCCATTCGAACATGGGGCCTGTTTACGAAAGTTCTTCCAATGCATCAACAAAACGAACGAAGTATCGGTACCTGTATTGCGCGACGTAGCGAACCTTCCCCAACTGAATGTCCGTGCGACCGGTACCGATCCTGATGACTCTCTCCAGTTCCGCCCGCTCCGCGACGACCTTCGCATGGTCAATATGACCTCCTATGAATAGGAAATAGATGCCGTCGTCCTCAGTCGCACGGAGCATGACCCTTCCACGTTTTTAAGTCTGTGACATGGCTATTGTGAGGAACGACTTGCTCACATGATGGTGCTCATATCCCCCCAGTAATGCCAGTACTATGCATGGTCAATAAGAGAAGATCATTATGCAACATTTTGCGTACTTTATTGTCGAGTCCTTTCATTTCAATGTCTCCGATGACCATGTGGTGGGTCGCTCCTAGCGTTTCGCCGTTGAAGGCAAGACCGAGCTGCTTCCTGACGATTCCTGCAGATATGGAGCCCGATCAAGTCCGTACGTCTTTCAGCAATCCGTGATGAGAACTTACCTCTGGCCCCATCAGTGCCAATGAGCCAGCGGCATTTGATAATCTCGAGTATTTCCTTATCACCGACCATCTTGACAACGTGTGCTAGGACGTAGCCATCCTCCGGCCGGAAGCCGGCTAGGGCGGTCCCAAATTCCACTTGACAATCATAGCGTCCGATGTGTGTCCGCAAGATCTCTTCCGTGTGGTCTTGGCCCAACATAGACGTGTTTCTCTACAATGTAGATGGCTTCAATTCCGGATGTTTATGAAGGTGAGAATAGTTCAACGACGTACATAAGGCCTGGCGGGGCTAGGTTCCGCCCCTGGTTCCACCACGAACGTCGTGAGAGGTTCAACACCATCTGGCAGCCTATACATTCGCACTTGATTCATTGGCGTAGCCTTCGCGTGTATATCATCCAGAATTCCCAAGGACTTGTAGATCTCCTGAGTACGAGGCTGAAACCAGTATATGAACGTCAAAAGCCCTCGGTGACAAGACATATACTCAGTACGCTTACCATGATTGCCGCGCCGCGCTGCCCAACATGCACCCTTGAATCTTTCTCAATGATACGCACAGGTACACCGTTCTTGCGAAGCGTGAGTGCAGCAATGAGGCCTACGGGCCCAGCCCCAACCTGTGTTGCTTGTCAATGGAGGAAGCTGTGATATGACTGGTGTTTGCGCTTACTATCAGCACAGGGATGATTGAGCTATCAGGCATGGTGAGTTGCGGTGCGGGGTATGAAGAAAGGACAATGGCGGTGACATACTGCACTATTTGTATGTGTGCAACCGAGTCGATCCGTGCCTCGACCCGGGCTTGTAATGCGCGTCCATTTCGCAACGCCTCCGTATCAGGCTTACAAACGATGCAATGTAAGCCGCCTGACGGAGAAGAAGATTCAAGACATACGCCATCGAACTCACAACAGATGTCACCCCGGCGTCGAGTCACTGCACCGATCCTCTCATGCATCGGCCGTTTTCGGTGTTCATATGAGTCCGGATGGAGAATGCAGGGTAAGATTGTTGCGGCGTATGGCCCTCCGGTATTGCTGTTGAACGAGCATTGTGAAGGACAGATGAGGTCAGTCAGCCTGAGTCGGCAATCTTGTCTTCGAGACCCTTCAGAAGAATCAAAATTGTTAGAAAAACACACAAGAATCAACTAGTCAATGAATAACCGATGTGGTGAGCCGCGGTCTCGGCATGGAGATGGTTTTCTTCGGTGGTACGGAGCCGATTCATGACATAAAATCGGTGTCTGTTCGATGCCGCAAAGTTCGGAGACCAGCCTAGCAGGCTGTCACGATGACGCGCGCCTCGGAGGCTATAGATACCAGGGGCCCACCAGTCATACATGTTCGTACATCGAGCCTTTCGGAGGTGCGATAGGTCGGCCGATCCTGTGGCGTCTACGACCCCACCATGTCGAATCCAATGACGAAGACAGAACAGAAGCATATCTCATCTGTTCAAAGATTGAAGCATCAGGAGTCGTAGGAAGAAATTTTCGAGCGCACACTCACATGCCATATACACCGCAATCTACCGTCCCGAAGTGAAGACATTAGAACGACAAAGGCTACGCGTCGGAGGGATGGGTATAGTAGTACTTCAAGTACTACAGAGCCCGGCGCACCCTTGGTGTATCCAGTCCCTGTCCATCGAGTGTTTCTGCTAGATTGCAGCTAGGTTGAAGGGTTACACCGAAAGCACCTTAAATCCGGCACTGGGTATCACAGCATTCGGATGTTTAATGCCAGTGTGAGGCCAGAATGTCAGGAAATCTTGAGAATGCCGGCCCTGGCGCACAGGCGCACAACTTGAACCGTGTGAGTGTGACGCGCCGACGGGTGGCTGAGCGATCGGTATGCGATCTGTCATGTAACAACGTAAGTACATGACATACAGAGGCAAGGTTTCGACGTTCTGCGATCCGTATCGGACGTAGCCTCTAGTACTCCTCGACGCATAGCGCACCATGATGTCAGATACCACTGATGGACCTGAGCACGAGTGGATGTAGGCTTGAGTCACAGCGCTTGTGCTCTCCCGGCACCGAAGTACGGAGACAATGGATGTAGTGGAACATAACTTGCAAGCTTATAAGGCGGTGCTCATTGGCAAGCTGTGGTACATGTGGAACAGGATAGCCTATATCAGCGGTGCCGTTAGTGAGTACTTGAAGGATCACGCATGCGCTGTACACAGTACAGAGATTACTAATTACTGGATGTTGTCCCTGCCTCGGATCAGACGCCCCGCAACACTGTCAGATTCAGAGAGGTGGGCTCCATGTCGTCACATATCAAGCCTGGACTCTAAGTCGTCACTCTATGTACATAGCACTACAGTATCTACGAAGCAGCTTTCTGAATCTATATGGACGGTTCTGAATCTCCATGGACGGCGCATCGTCACCCGCTGCGCTCTTGGTAACGTACAAGCCAGTACATGACCATGCCCACCGACATAGCCACCGTAAACCTGTCGATCGAGGGGTTATGGTACGGCACTGAGCTGTATATCATCCGGCGTTGAATCCACAATGGGAACCTCGAGACTCAGAGAGTCACTCGCTCGCAGTCTAAACGTCGGCAGCGAGCTAGACACCATCTCGAAGCCGTTTGAGGTATCGGAGTCGTCCAAGCCTGAGGGCCAGCGTCGGTCGAGTGGCTCGCCCATATTTCCGACCGTGCCTGCGCTGAATCCCATGGATTGCCAGCGAAAGGTACGTCGGAGGTTGAGCATGAACCACGAAATCAATATGGATGAGACGCTTCGGCGGAAAGTCAGTACGGCAATCGTGACCACATGGATCATATCAAGGACTCACGGTGCGACGAACACAGAAACATAATTTGTGAGGGCCTGTAGGTTTCCATTAGTAATTCGCAGGCCATTTGACAGAATAATACGGTTACTATACCCCATTAACTGACTTCAGCACCATCTGCAGAACGTTGAGAAACAGCAAGGAGCTGCACAAACAGAGTAGGTGATCATGGTTTGCCTTTCGAAGTGTAGACTCACATAAAATATAATGAGCCTAGCGACATATGTTCAGTCATTGAAGATCATCTGTACCGTAGAACATACCATCCTTCACTAACGACTTCGTAAGAGGAGCCCAAGTACCGGGATTGATTGTGCGTTGTATCTTAAGTGTTTTGTGGAGCGTAAGCCCGATGAGGAGAGCATCCGCCAGGACTGCGCATAGGCGCGTAGCAATGAGTGCTATGTAGTACTAGTCAGCGATGCGCGATTGCAATGTACGAACTACTATCACTCACCGCTAAGAACGACAGACATGATACGGTTCAAATTATCATCACTACGTGGAAATCGTATAGACGTACTTATTATAAGACTCTACTGAGTAGTACTCTGTGTAATTGCAGACGGACATGTGCTCAATCACGAGAACATCAGCGTAGGAAGACTTCGCTGTGAAATACTGTGGAGGGAAATAAGTGCTGCTCGGATGAGGCACGCCATTGCAGACAGACCATGCTTGCGACTGCGATTGCGAGTCCTAGGCTTAGGGTAGTCAAGGCGGCTAACCAATTGCGACCACCGATGGCGTATGCTCGAAGGGCAGAGAACACTTCAATGCAGAGTCTGTCAGCCTCGCGATATTGACGCCGGCGTAGAGGCGACGTACAGGCAATCACAATATACAGTGCGATGGAGACTACGTCGTATAGCAGAATTGTCGCTTCGCAACTACAAGGCATATGAATCATGAGTGACACCCTGAGGCACTATATGGCATACCTCTGCGAATTCTATAGTCAGTCAAAGTCGAACAGGGAGGGATGCTAGCTCACGAGAGGGGTATCCCAGGGGACAACTTGTAGGATGATAGCCACGCCGAGCGTCAAGACCATATATCGGTTGAGCAGAAAGATAAGCGCGGCCCCGGACAGTCTCTGGCCCCATACATATTGCACTTCCTGAGCGATCGTCATCATATGGTCATGGAAGATCATGGCTAGTGATGTCAACGGACGTAATGTGATCTAAGCAAAGAGCGATGTGACGACTTACTGGCTGCCGCAAACTGGCAACAGGAGTTGGCGAAACTACACAAGTATTACAAGTCAGCAGAACATACTTAGCTTGTAAGATGAGATTACACAAACGTTAGTTTGAGTGCGGTAATTTCCGCTTGTGTGACCTGCGGCGTGCCTGAGGCCATCGGGGATATCGGCGTGAGGAAGGGGGCTTACACAGTTGCAGGAGAAGCGCGCCACGTCCATGCAAATACGCTGAGCTGTTCTATATGTACATACATCGCATGGGCGGCAATGGCACTATGTAACGGTCCACCGCGGCCACCTAGGGTGCCAGAATGTGTCTCAGTCTGCGGGTCACGTACCTTGCGGCTGCATGCGAGGACACCGTGCATTTGATTCGACAGCCTGAATGACAACGGCGAGCCACGAAGATGTGGGAGCGCCCTCCTGCTGATAGCGTTCAAACCTCCAAAACAATAGAGATCCTTCTGTTATCGGTGGAACAGTACAGTGCTGAGTTTATTGACCACAATTAAGCGCGAGCGTACGTTGTCAAGGACCGAACTGTGTTATCATCTGTTCAATCTCTTCTCGCAGGAGCGCATACGATAGCATGAGACGCGCTGGACGATGGCAGCCCCGGGCCTCCGACAAGTCCAAACGTCGCCGGCAGCCTTGAATGGCATTACGACAGCGCTAAGAAAGCCGAGGACTGTGAAATGTGGTTGTTCCAAGGTTCCTCATCGGACGCTCGGCGCCCACGCATCAGTTCGTCACTTCACTGCTAGTGATCAAGACGTACTCAAGGCCAACATTTTCGGGACAGCGTGCTTCTAGCTGTGTTCGAACTTTGAGCTTAACCATCGACATGTAATCGTTCGCTATATGACTGGTGAGCATGATTCGAGTACAATGGTCCTGGACGTACATGAAAGCACGTACTATGTAGGCTACAGTTTGAGTTGCTACCGCCGTAGGTTAACGTTGACTCCGTGGGCCGATCGAAACTGAGACGACCACTTCAGAGGTCATTTGCGGCGAGCATGCGTCGGAGATTGACAGATACGGTGATCTCTAAAGCCGAATGCACAGGTTTATGCTACGCCGAAGGTTCGAACAGGGCATGGGAGCTAAAGTTCAAACCTTCAAACCGTGTTGAAGGTAGGAACTTGAACCTGTCGCATTAAGGAGGTGGCAAAGGCCTTGAAGCAACGCCGACATATCTCCGTGTGTGTCCCGGCGCCGCCGCTCTCGGCACGGCCCACTTCCGAAGCTTCAAGCCACGACTGCGGCGACCGCCTATGTTCCTGGCAGTGGACGGGTCATTTCCATCGAACCGTTGTTGTCTCTGTGTTGTTCATCCTGTCGGGGCAACGGAAAGCACGCACAATCAGCAGACAAAAGTGTCCTAACTGAACAATTGTCTCACGATCCATGGGCGACACTTCTTGATTGTCAACTACCAACGCAGTGAGTGCTCTTCCTGCTCAGTCGTCTTCCTCGGTAGCAGAGCGCACGGAGAGCAACATTTTGGCGCACTCGGAAAGCTCCTCGACAATGTGGGAGGATCAAGTGAGAGGTTTCCGTGTCTCGCCTATGATCCATGGGTTTAGCTGACGATAGCAACCTAGCTCTCTCGATATATTGACGAACTCGAGAATGAGGCATACGCACTGAGCCCTGAGGAGCGGGCTTATTTCAGCTTCAGACCTCTTGCTCTTCCTACAGCGCTCACCGATCGCATCCCAACCGAAATCTACGAGATCGTCATTGACTCCATGGACGCAGGGCCCATGCTAGCCGCCGCGGCATTGGTCTGCACAGCGTGGTATCCCCGAGCCATGTACAACCTCTACCACGCCATCGAGCTTCGTGACAGGACGAGCTTCACCCTCCTATCCAAGCAGTATCGCACATCACCGCGCGTCAGGAAATGGCTGGCAACCACCCGCGAGCTATACGCCGCGGACCGGCACAATCAAATACACGATCCCTCACCGCAGAGCAAAAGAACGGAAAGAGGCTACTTTCACGTATTCCCCCTGACCATAGGCCACGTCATGTATGGGCTACAGAACCTCACCATCAAGAACTTTAACTCGGGAACTATGCCCTTGACTGCCTTCGCCGCGCTGTCGCGAATCAGCTCTCTCAAGTCGTTGACGCTGGCTTATTGTATGTTCAGCAACATCTCCCAACTGCGGCGCATCATCTGCGCTTTCCCCCAGCTGCAGTCCCTTCGTTTAGGCGACATCTTCATGGTACAGCGGTACGCTGCCAGCACTGCGGGAGTAGACAGCACCCACCCACAGTCTGACGTCAGGCTTCAGAACCTCGCGATCGGTCTGAACGATACCGGAGCGTCTGGTACTGTCATCGACTGGATGCTGGCTTCAGGGATCTGCACCTCCCTCCGTCGTCTTTCCGTCTGGTCAGTCGACCCTGACGGATACGTCATGGAACATGTCGACAGGCTCCTCGCAGCCACGGGACCATCCATAACTGAGTACTTTGAAGATCTTCCATTAAACCGTTGAGTATCCCTTCGTCATGTTCAGTCTGATTAAGTGCTGACATACAGCGTTCCACGCAGACGTAAACGGGAATCTCATTCACAACACAGCGTTGCGATCCCTGGACTTCAGGCTTCCTAACACGAATTTGCGGGGCGAGCCGTTGCTTGTCTTGTATTCCAGAACGACGGAATCTCTTCGGAGCGTTCTCTCGAGCGTTCGGGGCGGCCAGCTTAACCACATCCGTATCAAGGCCGAGACTCCGCTCTACACATACACGCTGGAGGACCTCAGCGACGTGCCCGACAAGCTCTACATGCGGAGCCTGCACAAGGTGATGGCCGAATCGTACTTCGACGTGCTGAAGGATATTAGGGTGGAGATAATGCTGCTTGGTATGCATGGTTGGGACGAGGCGGACATCGACAATATGACCCGGGGCTGCGGGGATGTGCTTCGTGGCTTGTTTCAGCCATGGATAGACCGTGGTATAGTCAACTTCTCCTGTCGTGCTGCAGTTTCCGTATGAGCGAGCTCTTCTGTCTCTACCTGAACGGGCGTCTGTCTCATCTCGTTTGTAGTTCATAGAAAATGTCACAATTGTGACCCTACTATACACTACGGTCGAGACAGACATATCGAACGTGCTCTGATCCTCTGGAAGCATCGCTGACGGACAGAACGATCGCTTGCTCAGTTAAACCCAAGGCTGATACTGTGCATCCCTCCCGCAAGGGCTTGTCAACCACTAATCGGTCGACTTCTTTGGGAAGGGGAACCGCCGCAAATCGGTGACGCACGCCGACCCATCCAGGAATACAAGGACGAGCGCAAAACCGACTGTGATTCCACTGAGCCCGCAGGATCGCACCGGAGTCCCTCCAGCGCGATGGCTAATCGTCCATACGCCGCCGGCTTCCTGTCCTAGGGTCGAGGCAGAGTACGCAGGTGAACGAATCCGCCTTCTGAGCATCTCCATTCTCATGTGTGTTGAATGCGACGACGACGTCCAGCGCAGCGACATACTGGACATCGTACACTGACAGTGTCTTCGATGGGTTCAGAGCGCCACCGGACGGACATGGCTTCCGCATCAAAAGCGTATATCGCAGTCTGGCAGCCGCCTCCGCTCGGTAGGGCCCCGCTGTCTGCCTCGCAGACAGCCAGGAGGAAGCTATTATGGCTGAAAGGTGCACTGCATGTGGATGCGATCGCCGTCTTCAAGGGAAATGCGGTGCCATTTGGGGTACGTGGTCTTCTGGGAGTTCTTTCATGCAGCAAGAGCTTGAACTTTCCATCATAGCTGGACGGCAGAAAGAAGACGCTCTTCATCGACAGCACGGTGACGGGGCTCATCGACAAGATGACACAGCTGTTCATCGCGAAGTGCACTAGGGCGATCATCGAGCGTATGTGCACCGACGCGATTGAGCAATCACTGAAGGAAAACAAGTCGAAGACGACGATGCTCGCAGGGGACCACTTGTTTCGCTGTGTCGTCGTTCAGCGGAGGGCCGAACGCGTGCGTCACCGTAGATGGGGATAGCTGCTTCCCATCATCAATGCAATCGACGACCAAGAAGCTCGGAGAGAGTTGCTAAGGTGCTTTGAAGGACCGTGTCATGGGGATATCCACAATGCAACGGAACAAACCCGTTGTCTCTGGGGATGGACTGGTCTTTCCTTCATAGAAGCATGTCATTGTGAGGATGGCTATTTCGTTCGGATCAAGCGACGAGCTCACCTGCGGCAAATCACCAGGGACCGCGATGAACTGCAGCCCAGACATCAATTCAATTCAGTTCCGATGCGTCCCACTCCAGCTGAGTGAGCACAGCCCCCATTGTCGGCCACACCTTCAAATGTGTCGCGCGGCTGAGTACACAATCGCTCCCAGTTCGTCGTCAGTTGCATGGTTCAGTATTATGATGTCATGATTTTATCCCGGCGTGCCAGGGAATGAGGGCTAGAGTAGTCATAACGCACAGTAAATGCCTAGATCGTGAAAGGGAACTCCGCGTCGAACTGCTCCTTGTTCAGCATCCGACCATGTTCGTTGATGAACTTAGTGAGCTCCGCATTGAGGTCTGTTGGGTGACAATGTGTACTTGAAGACAGCACGAGAACATGAGAGGCTTACCGCCGAGTGCCATGGGCTCCACGCATTGAATAGAATAAACGTCCGAATGCTCATGGAGAATTGTGAGCGTTTTAGGTAAGGGTGTCCCTGTCGCGAAAAGACAACAACGTCAGTGCAATAATGGTAAGGTAGAGACTACGGGCCGAAGAGAATCGGAAATAACAGAGTTCGATCGGATGAGAAGAGGCACACGAGAGAGAGATTGAGAACCGTGGAGCAAAAGGGCACACAGACTAGCATACCTTCTTTAAGTACGTATACCAGGATATTGTAACCCCTGGCACTGCGCGCATTTTCTTGGAATGTTGGCGACAACGGCGGTCTCAGAGTGCACCCATTCGGACCTATCAATACGTCAAGTCACTGCATTACACAGTCGCGACGGAGTAGCGTTTGCGTGCCTCCGCGGAACAGACTATTCACAAACGACGTACCAATGTAATTATCTCTGCTAGCAGCCGACACAACACCATCCGAGTTTAATTTCAAGTCATAGCTGAAACGCTTCAACGCCTTTTGCTGCTGGTAGTCGCGGAGGGTGACGTTGTTCCCGGACTGTACGCGGGCGAGCTCTATGGGTACGTGGTCGTACCGGCCGAGGAGAGGTCGCGGGGTCGATTTAGTGACATATCTACGAGAGAGAGCAGGGAGAGCCGATGGAATGCGGGGCGCTGATGATGAGCAGCGAGCGAGGAGGGATGAAGGTAACATTGCTGGCGACCTCAGTGACGGTCCCGACGCGGCGCGCGCGCCAGTATGTCTTCACGGTCACGGTACATGTGACCGTAGCAAATGGCGCTGCGCTGCTGCCTGCGCATGCCCTCCGTGACCGAGCACCTCCTCCTCCTGAGCGACCACCGCTGTCGGTCGAGTCTGCTACCGTCTGCCATATTCACAATTGTTGCATCGTCTGGCGAGAAATAAGTACCACGGACAGAATGTCAACTGCTAGTTGCATCTGAATTGCCGCGACACGGGATCCGGGGTTGTACTATCCACTCGTATGTCAAACACTAAACCTTGCGAGGGCCGTTCTGCTACTGATTCCCTCATACGGCGATGTAGCTCAGGGACGGAGCCGATGGCATGGTCCATACGTTCGCAGATTGCGTCAGCATGCGAGTCACCATAGTAAGTAGCTAGAGCCTAGAGGAGAGGAGACTGACCACGAGTCGGCTCTGAACGAACATTTTGATTCAATGATGGTGATTCGTTGGTCAGTCAGAAGCATAGGTGGTCAGTTGAGTACTCTTGGTATGCACCGTGATCGGGCATAAGATACCTATGCTACAGTCCGTGGTCATGCTCCCGGAACAAAGGCACTACACAGGGCCCCAGGGCCACAATAGCAACGGTCACTTAGAGCCCAAAGCGATCGCGACCGCGTATGGCCTACTCACCCTATGTAGAGCGTTACTGTGGGGTGTTCACCTCGATATCTTGTGGGCGCATCAAGCGTGTGTGCGTTCTCTTCATGATTGCTCTTGTCTAGACAAATCGTGGACCTCGTTCGTGGGTGCAATCACCGCTCGCGGTGTTGGCGGTGACTCTGGCCGATAACAATCGTCTCGGTTTACAAGGGCGCCGCGTCCTCGCCGGGCGACGTTATAAGACTCGCTACTCTGCGTGTCTCTGGGGAAGATTTCAACTTACAATGCCGTCGCTCGTTATAGCCAACGACATCGAGTTTCACTATACCGATAGCGGTGTTCCCCCACTCCAGGATGTGCCGTATATCACCCTCATTGCAGTGCATGGGATGGGGTACAACAACGGTGCGTCGCAAACTCTGAACTGCTTCCTTACGATGCCCTCATCGATGATAGGTATATTCAAGAGGGTGCAGGAACTCGCCCAAGACGCGAATCTTCGCATTGTCGCAGTCAACCGTCGCCAGTACGCCGGTTCTACGCCGGTTCCAGACGCAGAATCCGCGGTACTCGTATCCGGCAGCGACGAACAGAAGGCAGAGTTTCTGGCTGCCCGCGGCCTCGAGCTTGCCCAGTTCGCCGTCACTTTCATACGGAAGGAAGGAACACCACCCATCTCGACTGACAGGAAGGGAGGTGGCGTGGCGCTCCTCGGATGGTCGTCCGGAAACACCGCAACGCTTGCGATGATTGCGAACGTCGACAGGCTACCGTCTGACATGCAGAGCTGCCTCGCAGTGCACTTGCGCGCACTCATCATGCAAGGCGAGTCTCTTCCTGCACAGTAGACTCGATAGCTTGGCTTACTTGAGCGACATGTCACTGCCACTGCCAGAGCCACCGTCACTTGCTATAGGTTACCCGCTCCCGCCCGGTACCTGGGCACCCCACATGGACACTTCTATGCCTCCGGAGCTTCACACGCCTTTCTGGGCGCAGTGGATCACCTCATACTTCGACCACGGAGACCCCTCCAGCCGCGACCCGGAGGTCCTCTCGTACATCGTCCCGTCCTTCTCCCGCCGGCCGACCATCTACGACATGACCGCGGAAGAGCTCGAACAGATGCTCGACCAGTCGGTGGCAGAGATGCCTGGGATGTTCTGCAGCACCGCGCAGGCGCTGGTGAACACTCGTAAGGCGTGTTTCGATGACAAGATTAGGGCGCTCCTGCCGCATTTGAAGGTTTCCCATATTGAGGGGAGTTGCGCTGCGTCGTTCGCCATTCCTGGTCGCTGGAGCCTCGAGGATGATGATCAGGCCAATGGAGGAGGGCGCATAAACTTCGTGATGATCTCTGGCGTGAACCACTTCGTAAGCAGCATTGTGGATTTTCTGTCGCAGTTGGACGAGCTGACTGTCACCCTACTTGCCCATTAGATGCATTGGGACAACCCACGCGAAACTATGAAGACGTACCTGGACGTTCTGTAGTAGGATATCTAGAATTCGTGACGCTTTTCATGACCATATGTGGCATCGCGACAGTATGTGACCGCTCGTGATCCGCGGAAAGTATGTTTTCTTGGGGACCCATGTAGCGACGAGAGAATTGGAAAGCATCTGATATGTCACCGCTGCGATGACTTCACGCGCCAGACATGTCGGTAATTTCAGCCTGAGTGCGAGCTCCTCCGCCATCCACACCACGCCGTACGATCATTCAAGTCCATCATTAGAGCTATATCCTACAGCGTCGCCCCGGGTGTAATACTGGGTACATGCATGCACTTGAACAACAGCGACATGAAAGGCTCATCTAAGCGTGTAAACGTCTCGAGGGGAATATGGCGTATGCAAGATCATCGGTAGCAAGGTACGTGATGCGCGATGTGTGGTGTGTGGTATGGTGGATAGACGTGGTCGGTTATGTGTACAACGTCGGCCTGGACTTCAGCGTGACTTCGCGGGAACAATCAAGGCCCAATACGGAGGAATAAGGTAAGGGCGAACTCTGCATGGTGCACATTTCTGGACTCGTCCCGGCGAGCGTCGTGGACGGTGGACCCCAAAACGGGCGCAGGTCGTGGGAACTATGAGAGCGGGGCCTAGTAGCCCAATAGTAGCCTACGCCCACTTGCCGAGGAGCGCCATGAGGCCCGCGCCGAGCATCATGCACCCGATCGCGAAGACGAGCTGCTTGTTGTCCCCCTCGATCATCTCCTTGTTGAAGATAAACTCATGCGCCAGGAGCTGCCACACGCCGCACGGTCAGCACCGCGCCACCACCAAAGAGACACTGGGGAATGCAAACTCACCTCAACGAGAGCGGTGTAGATGAGGATGCCCGCGCTGAACGCGTCGAGCACGCCCGAGACGATGCTCGCGGTCGCGCTGCCGGGGTTGTACGTCGAGCGCACGCCGAGGCCCGCGGCGATCCCGATGGGCGTCGTGATCCCGAAGAGGACCGCGCCGACGACGGGCACGTAGGCGTACTTCTTGGGCAGCTCCATGTACGCGAGCCGCGAGCCGACCCCGAGCCCCTCGAACGTCTCTGTGGTGAGGTGCGATGTCAGCGCAGTATTGGGGGATGGGAGGAGTGATACGTACGGTGGAAGATGATGACGATGAAGAGGACCTTGAATTCCTCGTCGACGGCAAGGGTCAGGCCGACGAACACACTGCGATTGGACCCCCGTGAGAAATGTCCGCGCCAGCGTACTGATGTTGAAAAGGGCACCCACCTGTGCAGCAGCACGCCGAACTCGAGGATCGCGATTCCGATGATCTGCGCGATGGCCGAGTCGGAGAGAACGCCGTGCATGCCATGTTCATGGGTGTGTTCGTGCGCGGCGTGCTTCTCGGACGCCTTCTCGGGGTCGCCCAATGTATGGTCGTCGCCGCGGGCGTCCTCAACGTCAACGTACTCGAGCTTGTTGGGGGCGACGGCGCCCGCTGCGCCGGCTGGCCGCACTTCCGGGCCGTGCGCAGAGTGCGAGCCTGTGGCGAGGCCGTGGCCGTGGGCGTCGTGCTCGAGCCCCACCCTCGCGAGCACGGCGGTGCCCCACCGGAAGGCGACGAGCTCGACGATGAAGATCATGAAGATGCTGCCGAGGCAGATCGCCATCGCGTAGGGCTGTGGGAGTCGGCGGTGATGTCAGCGGACGGGCGAGTGGCAGAGGGATGGAGAAGTGCGTACGTATTCTTGCCATGCGGGGGACAGGCAGGGAGAGGTGAGCTCTTGTGTCGCGGGGTCGAGGAGGTGGATGAAGGCTGTTGCGATCTGTGTGGATGCAATGAGCGATATTGCCGATGGGGTGGAAAGAGTGGAACACTGACGATGACACCGCTGCCAAAGTACTTGGCGACCTTGAAGGCGGTCTCTGGAATGTACAGCCCGAGGATCCTATGTCGACGAGCGAGGACAGGGAATAGAGCACCGAAGAGGGACGTGGCGAGGATGATGAAGACCGAGGCGATCCGGAGGCCGGTGTAGCTGTGGGCGCCGGTGCCGCTGGTACAGTCGACCCCGTCATCTCGAGCTTGCAGTCTGTGAGCTCGCATCGTCGAGAATGAACGCTGAGGCGTTGAAGTCGCGCGTCTGGTGTGCCGTGACTAGGTCAACTTCTGCAGACTGCTGTTGGAGGTAGTTCGGGGCGCCGAGCGAGGAACGCTTGGAGAGCGTTATATAGAGAGGGAGGAGGGGCAGCGCGCGGGAAACAGACTGGGATGGCGGTGGGGCAGTGGGCTGGTGTCCTCCGTGGCATGCAGCGGGCGAGCAGCCACCGGCGAGCAGCTGTCAACGCACCCATACGCAACAACACTGCGAGGGTCCTCGCCCCCCTCGCCCAATCACACGCGCCCCTTTGGCAGTTTTCCCCGTCACGTGCACCGCGTACCGTCGCAGTCGACAGCACCGAGCGAGTCCTCCTCGGCCACTGCCGCCTTCTTTGCTTCCGCCACCGCCGTCTATCTTCTGGTTACCACCTCAAATGAATCTGAACCCTTTGGCACACCTAATAGAACCACAGTCAAGTTCGGCCGTGCGAGCCTACTCACCGTCGAAGGCCGGCGGCCACCCTGGCACGCGATATGACTCTGAACTGCAATATCTTGGCAATATCGCCTGCTCTATCTTCCTGGCCCGAGTGTGCCCTGCAATCTACATCGCTCCTCGCCATCCCTTTCGGGCATCGTACCGGTGAGCACTGAGCTTGACGGTCGACAAATTCATGTCAACCTTTCAGGTTCATCCGAAGCACACCGAGCCACCCACTTGAATCCGCTGATCATAATGGACCACGTAGAGGCGTTTGTATCACAGACTACCGCTTGCACCGCAAGAAGGTGATGATGTATATCCATGGGCGGAGGAACCGCATGGCTCTCAGTTCTTAGTGTCATTGTGCTTCCCCGCGGTCATGGTCTTTGCGACTATCTCTCGCCATTTCTCGGTATACTGTACTCTCATCAGGCCTCTCGCTTCTTCTATGCCGCAGGTCGCCTCAAACTGTGTCGTAATGACTCCAAGACGCGTACTTGCGGCCAAACTCCGATGAGTACCAACAGACCTCACGCCAACCGATCTCTCACTTTACCTTCGCCCTCGCAGCATGGATTACCGTATCTCCCAGCGCCTGGGACCTGCTACTCAGCACACAATAATTACGGACTAGCACACATGCTCGCGCGCACTCGTGCACACCCTCGCAGTGACGGGGCGTGCCAGCCGTCGATCGAGCATCCACATCGACTAGCACGTCCCATCTGTCTCATCGAGGCACGCACCAGGCACATCTGCACTGCGACGGAACCCTACATGCTTCGCAAACTGCGTAGCGGAAGGAGTAGACTTGGATGAAGCACATGGGGACACGTCCGTTCAATCGCAAGCGGTTTGGACTGTTTGTGGGCTGCGACATTCGAACCCATAACAACGCTCAATGCAGAACAGTTGTCATCGTGCGAGAGGAAAGAAGAGGAAGCGATGCCGTGTGAATGGTTGCTGTATGTCTCTCCTCTGCCAGAACATCTCAACGTTTGTTCCCAGGACCGGAGGCCCGCGCCCTTTTTCAGTCGGCATCCTTCGTTCATGGAATTGCCAGTGCGCGCAGCCGCCGTCCCTATAGATAGCCCCACCTCACCGGGATCGTGGCCACCGCAAGGAATAGCTTGCCGTCGGTAACGTCACCAACTTCACGGTGTGTCCTGCTCATTGCTCAGGCCTAAGGCATCGTTTCGCAGGTGCAAGAATGTCCTCCGCACCGCAAGGTCGACACAGGAAATGCCGGACCACAATCTAACGTTCGGGACCGTATTTGACGCCGCGCCACAGAGCCAGAATAGATCGCGCCTCAACGTCGGAGAAGGACACAGACATCTGCAGCCCTGACACCACTGGGCGAGTACGCGATGCTATTGCGAGATTCTATCCGCCGCTAAGGTCGCGCACACGATCAAAGAACGGATTGCGCCTCACCGCGGGCACACCAGGTTGTTCGAACTCCGAAAACGCTACGAAAATTGGTCCCTCATGGGAACCTTTTCTGGGGGCATTTGGGCTCCGAACATCCTCAGAACATGATGTATTTTAGCCAAATTTCAGCATGTTCGGAGCATGTTTGTAGCATGTTCGACGAAAACACGCATGTTCGGAGCATTTTCGGAGCATGTTCTGGGTCCATCAAAACTCGCAAAAGGTTCCCATGAGGGACCGATGTTCGTAGCGTTTTCGGAGTTCGAACAACCTGGTTTGCCCGCGGTGCCTCGGAGGGAGTACAGCCAGGCGCCTGCGGTCAACGTGCGGTCATACTTCAGATGATTTCTAGACGAGTACACGTTGAGTACACGACGTCGCGCTCTGCGGGTTCCGTATTGCAACGTTCTGCGCGCTGCTGAGGTCCGGTCGGGCGTGCAGACGGTCGATGACCCTCGGACGACTTCGTCCTCTCTCGGCTCAAGCTCAATCTCAAGGTTCAAGCAGTCGGCCTTTCTGCTGTTCTCGACGCACTCTGCCATAGATGGAGCACACTGCCCGGTTACCGGATCAAACCATCCTACCCGCGCTCCACCACCCCTTCCAGCGGTCCGATCGGCGATGATTCGAACTTTCGTCTGGGTTGACTTTGGGCGTCGACAAACGATAACAAGTATGTTTCAATACAAAAGTAGCCGCCGAATGTCGGTTTGACGCTGCACAGCACAACCCCGTTCATTCGGGATACCTGCAAAACACTGCGGCAGGCGGGTGATCACGCTACGAAGGGTAGTCATAGAGATGGGTACGTGCATGACATTCTACATTTCATACGCTGGCTACCGTGGACCTGCCCTAGCATGTCATATGGACGAAATCGACGAAGGGTGTGAAGAGCGCAGTTGGAGCGCAGCCCCCTAGACATAACACACGTTATTTACAGTTTGTTGTAACACCGTACATCAAACTGCAGATAACGAGAGCGACGCGCGTGGGCACAATGGCTGGCCCGTCGCCTGCTCGCGGACCCAGGAGCGAGCAATGGAAGATGTGACTAGACTCGCTACAGGGTACGCTCACTTTTATACCTCAAGGTCGGCATCAGGTATATCCCGTCTGGGACCGCATATCCCTGAAACACACAAGCGGTCCGCGGACCTTCAATGACCGCGAAATTGATCACTGGAACACAGAAAATAGGCTCGAGGTTCCAATCCCTCGAACCACTGGCGAGGTCACTGGGGTCGACGTCTCGACCGCCACACCTGGCGCCCACAGGCGCAACGCTCCACCAAAAAAAAGAACACAAAAAATAGGGAATAATTCAAGGCAGAAAGCAAATCTATCACACACTAACGACGTTGACCGTTACGGTGTGAACAATGTACGTGGAGGATGACAAATCGTGTCCACAACATCGAGTTTACATATCATGTGTTTCTCGTCATCCCCTTGAAGTGTATGAATTCGAACAAGAGGACTTGCATGAATGTATGATAATGCACAGGCATACACCGATACAGAGATCGGACTAGCGATGCGGATCAGCCGGCTGGTGAAGTGCAATGGGTTGAATGGGCGCGAGCAGCAAATAGTAAGGCGAGCGGATGGTGCAGGTGGGCAAAAGGGCGACCGTGTGGATGGTATAAGGTCGGCAGGGTAACTATGACCATCGTCATTTTGACTGAGTAGAGTCGCGTTGTGCATGTTTGATGAGTGCTGAGCACTATCATGTCGAACTATGTTATAGTTGAGCGACTAGGGAAGCAATGTAACCACCTCTAGGCTCTCGAGACCTCCGGAATCATCGGTATGCTGGGCGTTGCCTGACCGGAGGTTTCTGAGTGGCAGTGAGTGAACGTTTCAGATTGACGACTTCACTGTCAGAACATCGGTGGGTTTTAGTTTTACAGAGAAGTCACTACTTACTGCCAGTCTGCTCAAATCCATGCCTGATGGGGCCGACCGCTCGGGTCCAGCGGTAAATACGAGAGACCATTCAAGTTCTCGGAGCCGCAGTTCTATCGGCGACGTTCTGACTCCTAGTTGACATTGCCCTCGGTCTTTCAATTCCGCCGTCCAGGCTCTAGAACGTATGCACCGACGTCGCGACCGGCCAGTGTCAGGTGCCGGAGGCGACTGGAAGGCCGAATGGTAAGAGAGTCGCTCGGCCGGCGGCAGTATACCCTGGAGGAATTGGTTGCGACGAGACCCCGTCACCAGAATCACGCTACGCAGGACACGGCGTTCAAGTTGCTAGTGGAGGAGAATCAACTCAATTCAACGATCTTTGTTGTCTGCTTATCTCTACTCCTAGAATCAGGACCACCGTCCCGCCCCACTGCCGGTACAGGCCCGATTCCACCGAGGTCGATACCCTCCCTCGCGATGCCTTCTGCGCGCTCGGCGACCTCGCCGGCGAGGGTGCGCAGCAGCACTGGAGGCACGCCCATCATGTATGCGGCGTAGAAAGTCAGCTTGTGCGTGACGTGGTTCTGTTTCTTGTCGGCAGTGAAGAGCGCGGAGAGGTCTGAGAGGGCGAGGAGGGCTCGTGCGCTTGGATGGGAGGCAGGCTCAGCCGTGGAAGTCGGCGCGGGGTGCGCTGGCGATGTGATGTCGGGCGTAGCTGGCACTGGGAGTTCAACCACTGTCGAGGGCTGGAGGAAACCCGCGGCGTCGCGCAAGAGGAGCGAGAAAAACGCTAGCGGCATGGCATCCTGCGCACGTAGATTTCAGCCGAGCAAGCTCACACTGAGACGGAGACTTACTGTTTGAAAACGAGAGAGAATGTCTGTAACCGCCGCAGAGAGCGAGGAGTGCACCGTCTTCGACAGGCGGTCCGAGAGGAAGGGCACGAGTTGCGCGATGATGCGGCGTGCTTCGTCTCGCTCGGATGGGTCGAGGGATGTCAGCGGGGAGGTGGCGAAGTGCCGCGTGACATATGCGTATGCCACCCTGAACATTGTATGGTGTCAATGATTGTGTGTCGGGCTCATTGGGTGGACGTACATGACGGCGCATATGTTATACAGCAGCAGAGGGTACTTGCCAGGAGTGTGCGAGGTTCCCACCATGTTCTCAGGGATTGGCATCATCGCGGGCTTCTTGCCGTACCTCTTCTGCGCACGCCAGGATGTGCTTGGGTCGTCGGTGCTCGGGTCGTCGGGTGCTTCCCACCATGGCTCGATGCGCACCTTCTCGAGCTCCTCGCTCGACAGGAGCTGTTGTGCGAGTTCGCTATTGGGGTCGCGAAGTGCCTTGGTGAACATTTCTCGCTCGGCCGGTGTGAGCGCTGCCCAAAGATCATCATATGAAGCTGCGTCTGTGGTGGTGCGTGGCTGGCCGTGAGCAGATCAATTACTCCAAAGATTGCGGGCGCATACCTATGTCGAGGTCTCTGAGTCTGCTCTCAAGGTTACCACCTTCGTCGTCAGAGTCATCGGCGTCAAGACCGAGCACATCATCGTTCATGGAGTCCTCTTCAAAGTGCTTCAACAACTCCAGAGTTTTCATTCTCTGTTCCGCAGTCTTGGATGCATTTCCGCGGACGTCAGACTCTATTTCCTTGCGGTAGAAGGATTCGGAGCACCCCGCATGTGTCTGGATACTTCAAATGTCTGCATGATGTTCGGGAACAAGCATATGGCAATGCTACTCACCTCAGAGCGAAAACACGTCAAAGAGCAATAGGGGATGTTGCACTTCGGGCAAGTGTACCTCGAGAACTGTCTCCGGCAACTGTTAGCAATGAGAATTATGGCCTGCGCTGCCTGAGGATGTCATGGACGCTTACATGGCGCAAGGCAAGGAGCTTGTAGTCTCGGTAGCTGGTTGCGTCTGGATGTCCGTGGGTGCCGGTGTGGTGTCCATGGATTCAAACTTTTTATGTGTAGAACTACACTGAATTTCGCAAAACTGTTCAGTGGTCAGTGATACTGATAGTGCTCAGTAATGGTCGTTGAACTTGGCCCTGCGCAGTGCAATGGTGGCGCCGCGGAGCCCAAAGCCACTCGCGATCACGTGGTCCAACTCAACTGACCCAGGTCTGAGGTCGTCGCGACGACCGTCCAGTTCTCGACCACCGATCACAACCCCTTGGCGACTTTGTACGATACGGTGACCCTTTGCAAGTCTTCTGTATGATCTCGATGAGGGTCTATGTCTTCATCATGGCGGAAGCGGAAATCTCGACTGGCCGAACTACTGAACTGCGATGGAGACGAGGATGCCGAAGCACTCGCCATGGACCGTATACTTCATGGCCAGAGCGTGATAGGCAAAACATGTACATTGACTCCATGCATTTTTTAATGTTCTGTCTTATGCGTTGTTTTAGCAAAGACCACTCAAGTTGACGGTTTGCGCTTCACGGACAAGGATCTGGACGTCGTGGGCACGCTGGAGTATGGTCAGTATGGCGTGGTGAGTCGCGTCCCTTGGTCTACCAAATTTTTGTAGGCTTGAGCTCGAGCCTTCAGATCGATCTAGTAACATGTCGCTTAGACGGCCGTGTATATGTGCGCAAGTCAACAGAGAAACGGTTCGCGCTGAAAACGCACGATGCATGTCAGCTCTCACTCAACCTCGCCTACCGTAGTTGACACCACTTCATAGCAATGCTCACCCCAGTCCGAGCGAGACATCCTCTTGCAGGCGTACAAGACGAAGGCCAAGTGGGCACCGCACCTCCTATGTGCATTCCAGAGCACGACGCATCTGAACCTTGTTATGGATTACGCGGAGGGCGGGACGCTATGGGATGTTCTGGAGTCCAGTCCGCATGATGGAAAGGTGCTAGAGTCTGATCTACGATGGTGGTCGCCCCAGATTGTCAGCGCGATACACTGGTGCCACACGCAAGGATTCGTTCATCGGTGTGTTACCTACAACTTCCCGCTTGGCGGCATTGTAGCTCACAGAACCTCCAGAGATATCAAGCCTCATAACTTCGTGCTGACTCCCACCGCGCATCTTCTCTTGATTGATTTTGGCTCAGCGGCGCCGCTCTTGGCGACTCAGTCGGATGGCAGTCAGCGCGTTGCGAAACATCACTGCTTGGTACCCGTTGGCACTTGCGACTATATCTCGCCAGAGATCCTGCAGGCGCATGAAGAAGTCCTCATGGCTCTTGAGATGTCTGATGCGCAAGCTTCGCTCACGAACCACGGCGAAGGATATGGTCGGGAGACAGATTGGTGGAGTATGGGTGCGATGCTGTACGAGATGGCTTACGGCGTCGCACCATTCTTCGCTAAGGATATACGCAAAACATATATTAAGATTACTGACCACCATGTGCGTACCCTGTCTAAGACTCTGACGAACCCACAAGCTGACATGAGATGGACAGAGAAGCTTGCGTTTTGCCGCGTCTGCTGATATCTCACTTGATTTCCAGGATTTCATTCGAAGGTGCGCGTACTGTCCGATTTTGTCACATCTGAAACTGACTGGTATGCAGATTACTGACCGATGCAGAGTTACGTTTGGGTCGTGCTACCATAGACGAGATACAACAACATCCGTTCTTCTCCGGCGTCGACTGGCTGCATCTACACGAAAGTGTGTAGTCATTATCTCTTTTGATGTATAAGCTGATGCTATGCTTCGATAGAGATGAAACCAGATGACCTCCACACCCCTCAATTCACGTACACCACTCCTTTAGCACCAGCTGAGGTGACAGGCGCGAGCTCGCCACAGGATGCATCACAGTCGCGGCCTTTCGCGTTCTCTGCTCTCTTCCAGTCCTCTCCGATGACTAATCCCGGTGTCTCCATGAACCCGACTTTGACACCATCTCATACGCAGACACCGAGTAGTCGCTCTATCCTGCGCGATCAACCTTCGACTACCTTCATTGGGTTCTCCTGGGGTCCGCCAAAGGACGCCTTTGATAATCAAGAGCAGAGACCCTCTCCGTCAGGACCAACCAACGCCGACATCAATACGCCGCGCCCTCTACACCGTCTCGGAGTTCCGACGACTCCCTTCGCACCTGCAAGCGCTATTCAGAGCACGCCGATCACATCCAACCGCTACCCCTTCGCGACACCCATACGACCGAGTATGCTCACGCCCTATGGCACGCTCCCCCGCGCGAGTACCATTCGTCGCACCGCACCACGGCGCGCCGTCTCCGACCGCGAGGCGCTGAAGCAGCTCGTCGACTGCGTCGGGCAGAGCGCGCGCAAGAAGGTGCTCGAGAGCGGCCGCAAGCCTCGCGCGGTCGGTTCGCTCACGCGTTTTCGCACCGCGAGCGCGTCGGGCGGCTCCGCGCTGAAGGAGCTCCGCTTCGACACCTCCGTCGCCGTCGTGGGCTCTGCGGGCGTGGTATCATACAAGCCTGATTCAGGCCCGTCCCAGTCACATTCGACGGCAGACGATACGTTCGGGGCGTCCCTACTCTCGCGGTCGGGCTCCGGATCGGCGTCGATAGGCTCGCAGGAGTTGCTCATCCCCGATGTCAGCCTCTCGGATGCAGACTCGGACATCCCGCCGAGCCCTAGTCCGAGCCCACGACCGGGCTCGGCGATGTCGATGCTGTCGAAGCGAAGCCAGACACCGACGACGTCGAGCTTCCAGCTGCCGCTGTTGAGGGTTGGCGGATCGCGGAGTCAGGAGGATTCCAAGCCTGCGTTATCGCCGCTGTCACCCTTGTTCCCTGCTCCCCCTCCCCCTCTGTCGCTGCCTGTGGCACATCCTCCACCCGCGAGACCTAAAGCCGTCGATCAGACTAGTGAACGAAAAGACGAAGCGGTCAAGACTAGTCAGGTCACACGAGACACGCCACTTAGAGACAACCCAGCTAGGGTTGACGCAGCAGCTCACTCAAGCAATGTAACCAGCTATGCAACGAGCACGAGCCTGTCTTACGACATGCTTGACGACTTCGACCGCCGATTTGCGTGCCTGATGCAAGACATCCTAGGCATTGAGCGTCGCCTGGATCGGGTATCAGATATAGCGAGGAGGTAGTATTGGCCTGGTGTCCTCTTAAGTTATTCGGACTAGACTATGTTGTGCGCCGGGTCATCCTCCTCCATATAGCCGTAGCATCTACGTGTACTTCGTGCCGGTCTTGCCTTGAAAACTCTGTATGTATCATCATAAGTCTCTGCGTATAATGTATAGACTATCACTGTCAGGATTGTCTGTCCTGAAAGACTCTTTCACGCCTGCTTTATAGCCATTGCACACTCTGAATCAACATGAAGATGTGACACCGTGTAGTCAAATGAATCAAAGCAAGACCTCTGTAGCTATAGCTACTCTACCGCCCGAACTTCTTCAACGGGTCACCCTTTTTCCGCCCTCTCCCTGCCGGGCCTCCCCTACCACCTCGCCCGCCTCGCCCTCTGCCTCTGCCCCTTCCTCGTGCACCATTTTTATTGAACGGCACGAATCCCTCCTCACCCTCCTTAGCGGCTGCTCCCTCAGCGGCATCAGCACCCGGTACATGTGCGATGCGAGGCAGCAGGTACTTCGGTACGTGCTTCATATGTGGCTGCACGCGAGTCGGGTGGAGCGGCTTGTCGTGTCGAAGGTACTCCAGGTCAAGCGGGTTGTCCTCGAAGTGTGCCTTGCGAACGGAGTCAGTCACCGACACTCAGAGCGCAGACCACCCCATACACGCACCTTCAGCTTGTCCGAATTCAAGATCTCCGACTTCAGCTCCTTGATCCTCGCCTCCCTGACCGCGGCCCGCGTCACCGCACGGAGCGCGTCCTCCATCCGGTATCTGAACGCCTCCACCTGCTTCATGTCGAACTTGTACTCCTTCACCTCCCGCCCCCGCTCCTTCTCCCGCCGCTCGATGCGCGCCCATACCTCCTCGTCGCGCTCTGTGCCAGGCACGCCTCCAACGACCTTGCTCTTACCGACCTGCTCGCGCGGGACGATGAACGAGAGCGCAATGCCCGAGCGCCCTGCGCGCGCCGTCCGCCCGACACGGTGCGTGTAGGCGCGGGCGGACCGCGGGAGGTCGAAGTTGAGCACACACGCGACGTCGATGAAGTCTACGCCCCGCGCAACGCCGTACTCGGCGTCCCGCGCATGTTTTCCCTTGCGCTTCCGCTTGCTGGCTTTACCGCTGTCATCTTTGCCTGAGGAAGGAGACGGCGAGCGCTTTCGTTTTTGGGGTTGCTTGGGAGTCGAGGTGGATGCCGTTGGTTGTTCGCGTTGGGTGGTGGTGACTGTATGCACGTGAGATGGGGTCAATTCTTGCGGAGGGAGCAGTCACTCACATTCATCGTCCTCAGCTGCATCTCCGCCCTCTTCCGCCTCATTCTCGCCCTCAGATATCTGCGCTTCATCTTCATCCTCCTCATCCTGCTCTGCTGCGCCTGCGCTTTCGTCTGACGCGATGATGTAGTCATATACGCCCTTGTTGAACTCTTGTACCACATGATACCTGCAGCGTATAATGAGACTTCCAGAAGAGAAATGGTCAATAAGAATTCTGACCTCGAATTGAGCGGCAATTCCGAATTCAGTACACAGCTCTTGATCCCGAACTGCTCCAGGAACAGCTTCACGCGATAACAACGCTCGACATCGTTGACGAAGATGAGGCACTTGCCCTTGACAAGCTTAAGCTTGAGGACAACATACGTCAGGAGGAACTTGTCGACCTCGCTGCAGCGCACGCTGAATTGCGTCAGGTTGTGTTCGTCCTCGTCCTCCTCGAGCTTCAGGATCGCTGGACTGCGGAGCGTGAGGCCTTTCAGCGCCTCGACATCCTCCGTCATCGTCGCGCTCATCAAGAAGGACTGGAACACGCGCGGTAGGTGCCCGCCGGACAGCAGCGCGCGGATGTCCGCATCGTGCCCGTATGAGAGAATGAGATCTGCCTCGTCAATCACAAGGGTGTCGAGGGATTCAAGGGAGAGTGTCTTCGATTGGACGAGCGCGAACGTGCGGGAGGGGGTTGCGATCACGATGTCAGGATGATCAGAGAGAAGGGACCTAAGCGACGGAAGGTTAAGACTATGTTAGTGAGAGACAGATAGACCGACGTACTTCTGCAACTGAGTAGAGCTCGCAGTGGATGCATTAGCCACCGTGATTTCTTTCTCACAGTACGCAAGCAGGCCATTGAGGTGTCCGTATACCTGCTCAGAGAGCTCGCGAGTGGGGACAAGAATCAATGCCCGAGTCGCCTGTCTCGAGCTGTCTTCATGAGGTATTCCCTGTGGCCAGGGTAAGTCTTCGGCACTGAGAAAACTCTGAGCAACATGCATACCCACAGCTTTAGCGTTTAGGATCTTCTGCACGACCGGGATGCAATATGCAGCAGTCTTCCCGCTGCCTGTCCTTGCACGTGCAAGGATATCTCTGTTCTCGAGAGCGAGGGGGATCGCTTTGGATTGGACGAGGGTCGGGCGCGCAAAACCTAGGTCGGCTAGGGCGCGCAGAATGCGGGCGTCGAGTATGTGAGAGAAGGAGGAGAATGAGGTCTTGCGATCCGCCAGACGTGGGTCGGGAGGCATGGTGGGGAGAGCGAGTCGGACGACGAGCAGCGGCCCTTGGACAGCGACCAAGCAGTAGGAGGAGGGCAGCGTACCTTAGCGCCCGGCTGAATTTCTCGTCACGTCGGTTGTGACGATCGTGCGCGCGTCGATGGTCACGGCGTTCCGACTTTCGCGGACTTGCTTGACGTGGACTTGACAGTCACTGACAGATCTTCTGAATGCACAACACGGCCAGCAGCAATGACTGAATGCGTCAGGAAAACATTCGTCGTATGTCTCGTATCTTCTACATTTGTGAGGACGTTGACACAGAACCTGGCACCGCCGGCCGACTCGCCGGCCACACTTACGCTTCCCCTCGGCATGACTGGACTCTCTTTGCATATCGCGGTCTGGTCAACCGACGACGCTATAAGGAGTCCTGAATATCGTTGAGCTCAACAACCTTTCATTCATCTCTCCTCCACCCCCCCCCCCCCCCCCACACACCGTGACTGAGTCTGACTCTACTGAGGTCGATACAATGGCCTGCGCCGAATGCACCAGCGGTTCTATCCACACCGGGACGCCCGTCGGAAAGGAGATTACGCTCGGGGGACTCCAGAGCTACGTGACAGGAGACGAGACCTCGCAGCGGATCATTGTCTTTGGCACCGACATCTTCGGTTGGCGCCTCCCTAACGCGCGCATTCTCGCGGACGAGTATGCAGCGAAGAACTTCTGGGTGGTGGTCCCGGACCTCTTCGGCGGTGAGCGTCATCCTGTAGCACACAAGTTGAAATTTCATGGAGTCTATGCGTTCATTCAGGTCGTGAGCTACCGCGGTGGACGCTGACTGCCACGGAGCACACTGACAAACCTACACTCAAGCAGAGGCTCCTTCGCCCGCTTCTACTCTTCCTCTTCATCCCCTTCCTCTTTCGCAACACCAAAGCGTCTCAGTCGGACAAGATCAACGGCCTGCTCACGCACCTCCGTGCGACGCGCCCCGACGCCAAGATCGGGATGGTTGGCTTCTGCTGGGGCGGCCGTTACGCGATCACGATGAACTCCCTTTTCGATGCGACAGTCGCAGCCCACCCGTCGCTCGTCAAGTTCCCCGGCGAGGTGCAGGAGATCAAGAAGCCCGTCAGCTTCGCCGTCGCGGAGACGGACAAGCAGTTCGACGCGAAGCGCGCCGACGAGACAGAGGCGCTGCTGCGGAACAGGAGCTTTAACGACTTCGAGGTGGTCGTGTACAAGGGCGTAGACCATGGGTGGACTGTGCGCACGGATATGACGAATCCCGAGAAGAAGGCGAAGAGGGATCAAGCGAGGGACCAGGTATTGAACTGGTTCGAGAAGTACTTGACAGTGTCTTCGACTTAAGTCGTAGTTGCTGCTACTTTGGCTGCCGTATGTCCACTGATCAAATTTTTCATTGCCTTTCGCCCTACTTCAAAGCTTCAAAGCTTCATGTTCTATCCATCCCTCGCCGTTTGAGTGACACTGACGCCGATTTGTGTAGTGCCCTCCTTCGAACGCATACGTTCACTGAAACGTCTGTCATTGTGACCCCGGGCCCATTTATGCATTGACTCTCGGATGCTTTGCGAGGTCAAGTTCTCTGCCGTTCTCCCTATTATTCTACTTCCGTAGTACGTCCTCAATCAAAGCACGCCCTCTTTCCTCCCAATCATCCCAGCAATGCCCCAGGTAGATAGTGAACCTGCCATACCCTTCAACTTGACCGTCCTTGTCTTTCTTCACCGTTGCTACCTCCTTGATCGTGTCCGGCAGATCGGGGCTGAGGAAGTACATCCAACGCAGCACGCCCTCCTCTCTGAACCCCAACCGCTTCGCCAGCCCTACTGATTTAACGTTTTGCGGATTGGCGCACCACTGAATGCGGCGGAAGCCCAGCCCGGGCAGGGGCGCGTCCGGCTTCTCCAAGCAATAGCGCAGCAGGAGCCCTATCGATGTCCGGGCGACGTGCGTGCCCTGGAACTTGGGGAAGATGAGGACGAAGCCGATCTCGGTGTGGAGATTGGCGGCGGAGGTGTTGTACAGCGACATGACACCCGCGAACTCGCCGTCCTCGCCGTCCTGCGCCGCCTCCCCCGTCTTCCGCGTGCGGTCGAACACCGCGAACATGCACCACTCGGGGTTCGCGCGGAACCGCTCGAAGAAGGGGATGAGATCCGTGTACCCCTCCGGGCAGAAGGTGTAGAATCTGAACAGCTCGGGCGCCTTCGGCCCGACGTGCTCCCAGTATGTCTTCAGATGGAGTGCTGGGACGAACGGCGCGATGCGAACTGTCGGGCACGACAGCGTGTCGAGGTGGATGGGGAACGCGAAGTTGACATCGTAGGGCTCTGTCGAGGATAACACGGCGTCGACATCGGCGATAGGGGTCGGTGCGGGCGGCTTGTAGTTGTTCACGTAGGTCTTCGACATCCTTGCGAATGATGGGCTATCAGTGCAGGTCGGAGGTCGCGCTGATCCCTATATTGGATTGAGTGCTGCTCTTTATGCTACCGAAGGCCTCTTCCACTGGCGCTTCGCAGGCTTGGGGCGTTGACTCGAGCAAGTCCATGGCATGATCAACAACACATGTATCTGCATCACGTACATTCTGATTCGTCGAAGTAGTTCTTACCGGTATACTATGCAGGTAATTCTGTTGCGCGGGTCCAGAATGGCGCTGTACTTGGGCAAGGTATGGTTGGGTCCAAGTGTGCTCGTGCCGCCTCCGTCTCCGTCTCCGTTTCCGCCGGAGCGCCGAAACGGCCCGGGCGTCCCCGCGTCGAGCCGCGTCCGAGTCGTTCCCGCCTTCCGTCTCCTCCTCCACATTTCGTGTTCTGAACTCGGCTTGGCTCGATGTTGGGAGGCTGCTATCATTGTTGGACAAGGTTGGTAGCCTTTGAAAGTCAGGGATGCACAGAAACCTTTTGTGAGTATTGATATCCTTGTGTTTGTGCGTTTGAGGGCTGATGGGCAACTTGAGTCTTGAATAGAGGTAGTGCTGCGCCTGCGAGGCGATGGGCCTGCATTGTACCGGTTATTCCAAGCAGATATACGACATAGTAGAATGTAGGTTCCTCGACGTGTGGGTGGACACGAGCTGTGTAACATGATGCTACATGAACATAGAGCTCATTGAACCCGTCCTTGCAGACAAGCGACGCGCTGTCACCTGCGAATCACCCCAATGCTTTGTGTATACGACCCCTGCCGTATTGCACCCACTGGTCGCTATTCTATCGTGATCTCATAAGACCTAAACTCGTCCGTCCTCGATAAACATTTTGAATCCAATACACACGTTTCTATGCAGGCGCCCATTGGGCACTATCTACGGCATTATCACTGCACGGAACCGCGCTGAAGACAGATGGTCGAAGGCATTCTGAGCCTCATCGAGTGAGAATTTGTTGACCATGACCCTGACTCCGTTAGCCAAGGCGAACTTGCAACAATCCTCACAGTCCGCGGGGTTACCAGCTGGCCAGCCGCGGATAGAGGCTCGCTTGTGCATGATAGCGACTTCGGGTTGTTGCTGCGTTAGCGTCTGAGATCGGTATAGTTGGTTAAGTACTTACGCAAGGGCAGCTTTGTGTCGCCTGGGACCGCAGCCAGGATGAGCACCTCCCCATTCACTGCCAATCCTTCCATCAGGCCCGTCATTACCTCGCCGCTGGGTGCTGTGCACATAATTAAGGCCGCCCCACCAAGCTTCTGCAGCTCTGAACCCTGGTCGACCTTGGAGCCATCCAAATACAGCTCGGCGCCGAGCTCCTTAGACAGCTCAGCCTTGGATGCCGAAGAAGACAGCGCAACGGTTCGGTATCCCATCTTCCTGGAAAACTGGAGAGCGAGGTGTCCGAGGCCTCTGTCCCACCAGACCGTTAATCTTTGGCTTCAACGACGGTAGCTCATGCGCCCTACCCGATGCCTTGAACAGCGACCAACTGAGGAGGTTTGCAGGACATGTTCCGTAGCGAATCTAACGTGATGTTAGAGCGTTCAACACACACACAAGGCCATACAGCACTCACGGAAAGTAGTCACACCCGCGCACATCAGGGGGGCAGCTTCGGCGGGATCCATCCCATCCGGAATCGCGGCGACCGCCTCCGTGCGCAGAGTAACGTATTCTGCGTAGCCTCCATGGCGAGTGGCGCCTGTCGCAGAGTAAGTGGTCAGCCGTCAAGAGCATGAACCATAGGCCAAAAGCGTCACCGTGAATGAGCCCGTTCTCGCAAGTCATGAAGTCGGCTACGGAGCATCGCTCGCAGTGCTGACAATGTCCGCCATGCCAGCCTGCTCCAACGCGTTGACCAAGCTTCCATCGCTTCTCGGTGTCAGGAATTGCTACAACGTCGCCGACGATCTCGTGACCTGGAACGATGGGATATGTGATTCCTGGCAGCACGCTATATTTTGCGTTCTCGTCTCTATCAATGAGATGCATATTAATGAGTATCATCGTCCATGCGCTTGATAGCCAGTAAACGCACCCAGCGCATACGCCGCAAGCGATGACTTTCACTACAATCTCACCTGGGTCGGGGTCTTGCCAATTGAAGAGAATACGCTGGAGATTACCACCCTTCTCAAGGAAGGCGTAGGCTTTGTACGTCGCTGGATGGTCAGAAGAGGGCATTTCCGAAGCTTCGAGCTGTCGTTGTTGACCGAACGAGGTGAGGTACTCTCTCAACTGCAACGCCGGACAAGTGTTATATACTACCTGCAGGACACGCCAACGCGGACAACATGCATGCTTTTGAGTCATCGTGAACGACCCAAGCCGGATAAGTCGGCGAGAAGAGCGGACGACGTACCATACCGAGGGGAGGTGTGGGAACGCGACCCGCCGGAAATCTATGTGGGGTTTGATGTCGTGCGGCCTCAGAACGGGAAGTGCGGGAGCCATAGGACGGTATGACCCAACGCAAAGCCGTGTGACGTGGGCATTGGTACACTTGAAGAGGTCATACGCGTCATACTGGCAAGTCAATTTGGATTCTCCGGTGCATACAAAGGCTCCGATCGCTATGATACATACCGCGACCATGATCAGACGTGGTGGTACATTTGCTCGTCACTAGTAATGGAGGGGTCGTTTGTCACCGAGGACGAGCGTAGGAGACCTACGTAGCTGATTGCGTTCGCGAGCCGACGAAACCACCGCTATGATGTGTACCCATCGCCAATTATGGCAATGCACACTCCTCGATATCACTGCACTGATAGCATATTCTGTGAGCACTGTAAGATATGAGTATACAGCAAACAAGTGTTCTGCGTCGAGTCTGGAGTTCAAAGCGCAACGAGCGGGGCGATTTCAGCAGAACCCCCACTGTCAAGCTGGTAGTCGAATGAACGTACAGAGAGAGAGTCATGAATACCAGAGTAAACACCGGCAATACTTATCAGTAGTACGGTAAGTCGGGACTCTGATGAGACCGTCTCATCACAAAATGCTGCTATTTGCCATGGAGGCCTCAAACGGAAAGCATACTACGAACCGGGCTATCATGATATGCACTGTGGTCGATCATAACGACTGACCGACAACAGTTAATGGACGGTTTATATCGAACAGGCTGGGACTCACTTCAGGTTGGCATAGTACCGACTCTCTCATCATCGGGACAGCCAGCACAGCATCGACTCGGACGGAGTATGGAGAAGCATGACGGTAGCACACGACGACACTGCACTCAGCTTGATCTTGTTGAAGACGTGCTACTTCGAACGGTATGGCTCGCCGGAGAACGACGGAAAGTGGCTGCATCCCTGGCCGGCGCCCATTACAGTATGAGCGCTTCTGGCGCCTGACGACGCAGGCACCGTGTCTGTTCTTCCTAACAGCACTCACTCACTATTGCCTCTGTTCCCACCTTGACCTGGTAATCTCCGGAGCGTGAACTTGTTACCAAATTGCTGCGGACGGCCCAGACGAGCCGATCTTCCCTCGTGCCAGCGCTACTTGGAGTCGACTCCGTAAAGTTCTACAACACTGTCACTGTCAGCCGGTTCTGAGTCGATAGGTCTTCTCAACTAGGTTCCATTAATGTGGGTTGTATGGCTCTGACATAGTTCAATCGTAGGAGCTCACATACAAACGTGATTGCGGTTCTACAGCCGCTCAACAGCGACTACTATCTTGCCACGAAAGCAAGCAGTTGCCATGCGCAGTCTGAGCCTGACTGGGCGTACCGTCCTCGGGATGGAAGCATTGTGAATCGCGGAGGAAGGCAGCATAGCCCCGAGTCCCGGACGGAACCAAGACGGAACTGGTGCACAAGACGAGCGAACAACGCGATTGCACGAGCATGGGGGTTGGAACTTCCCGAACCCCCAAGGCGGTGCTACTACACGGTCACGTGGGCGTGTCATTGGCGACGCGGCAAGTCTTAGTGTCTCTTTGCTGTGCTCATCGGAACCCAATCGTCTATTTTGCAGCTGCAGGAAGCACGTTTGTTTCCCGAACGAGGAAACTGCTGTATCGCCTCCTCACAATCGTAGCTCTGTCTCCCTAGATCCACAGTGTTCTCCCGGACATGAGGCAGTGGAGGACGCAGCTGAGTACCAACCGCGCTTTCACCTCTCGCAGGGAGCCTCCTCACCTGCCGCACCCCTCACGGAGCGGACCTATTTAGCACCATGCCCTGAGACTATTCTTGCGATGCTCCGTGTAGGGCGGATCTAATAGCCAGTACCGTGGTATCGGTGAACTGCCACACGAACTGGCCCCCTGTCGCTGGTCGCGTTAAATTCGCTACTCGAGCGGCTACGCGGACCTGGCGGGCGTGACAGCCGCACTAGATAGTCCGTGTTGACTGGTGTTGTGGGTTGACTGGTGTGGGTAGATAGCCGCAAGTATATCATGGGGGCAGAGTGCAGTGGATGGGGAGGCCACCCCTCCTCTCGTCCTTCATGCGGCTGTATAACTGTCTGTCGATACCATCTGCGTCGTAAGACGCATCAGCGTCGCGGGCGCGCGAGAGTGCCCGCACTCTCCGGCTTGGACGTTCATCGCACGAACCACTCATCCCCTGCTCAGCTCGACGACCTCTCCACACCTAGACATCGATACCCCCCAACCCTCCTTACAATACGTCCAAAAATGGTATGTATCTATACAACCATGCACCCTTGCTTTCAAACGCGCTCATCCTCTCCATAGGTGCTTGTTGGCGACAAAAAGTATGCATGGTGAGTAATTGAAAGTCTCGCACGAGAGCGGACCTGACTCAGTGTTCATTGTGCCGCAGTGAAAGTTGCATCAAAGGACACCGCTCGTCGACGTGCCAGCATATCGTTCGTCCGCTCTACGAGATCAAGAAAAAGGGCCGGCCGGTCACGCAATGTGAACACTGTAGAGAGCTCCGAAAAACCAAGCAGATCCACGTGAAGTGTATATGTGCGCACAATGATGACGACCCCGGGGTGCATAGCCCTGCCGCGGGCCCTTCGGCTCCGAGAAAAGGTGACTTCCTAGACTTGCCCCATTCCAGTAGCGCAAGACTGACCTTCAAGGTCTGTTGCTTTGTGTGCGGGTTAGGTAGTTCCAAGGTTCCGGCGAGCGCCGCGTTTCCGAGCGGGCTTCCCCCAGAAGCGCTGGGAACGTCGGTTGCGCTGCGCTCTCCACTTCCGGATGGCTCGGACTGTGAGCGCGGTATGTGCAATCACCGAATCGGTCTTGCGTCCTCTCATTGACGCGCTGCAGGCCACAACTCCACTCCTCCACACGAATGCCACCATAGCGGACCGTGCGACTGTGCTACCCGCGCATCGCGTCACAAGGGGAAGGCCAAGGCGCGTCCCCGTGGCGGAAGCGCAGAGCAGGCCTCTACCTCTCAACGTTCGAGGGAACCACAGGTAGCTGGGCCTGCCGGTATTGTCGCGTCTGCACATGCGTCCGGGCACCGTCCGGTGCTACCTCGACCACCCCCTCCAAGTCACGAAGCGACCCTCCACGGCCCCGCGCACGATCCGTCTGTGGCTTCTACCCATGCCTCTCGCTCGCGGCCTCATTTGTATACCCAATCATCTAGCCATTTGGGAGATACATACAACCAGATGGCACGCGGAAGTGACGACTATGGCAACACAACCTTAGCCCATCGACGCACAAGTGCTATCCCAGCTGCCACAGCCTCGCCGGATCTGCAATCCTGGGGTATCTCCTTCAATGGGCCATCTCCGAGCTTGTCGCTCCCTGCGGACGTCCCTCTCTGCGGTTGCGGGCCCACCTGTGCTTGCCCCGGCTGCATCGAGCACTGCGGCCCGGACGTCCTCATAGGCGCGGAGTGCGCAAACCCAAACGCATGCGTAGCCTGCCTCGAGTATGCCATGCTCGGCATGCCTGCTATCCGCGGTTTTAACATCCAGGGTGTGGCATACGACCCTCAGGACGTCGACGATTGGCTCCGCCAGATGGGAGCTGCGCAGCCGCAGATGCAATCCCAGTCGCAGTTCGCGATGACGGCGCAGTTCTCATCGACATTGGGACCATCGCATACACTTACACATTGCGTCCAACATTCCGACCAGTCGCGATCACCTCGGCAGGACGCATCGTCTTCGAGGACTTCCGTTCACGCTGGAGGCCGCGGTGCATCGGATACGCAGTACGATCCAGCCCTCCTCCAGACCTACGCTCTCTGGAACGACCTTCACGATGCGCGGACACGCTCTAGGCCGGCACAGGGCGAGTGGGACGCGCTCGACGAGCTCGACGAGGCTGCGGCTATGAAGTGCTGCGGCGGCCGCTGCCAGTGTCCTCCAAGTATGTGCGCATGTCCGCCCGAGTGTTGTGGGTGCTGTCAGGGTTGCTCGTGTGAGGGCCACCTATGTCGGCATGGCGCCGCAGGCGAGGGAGGCAGGTTAATGTTCGCGCTGAGCGGGGAACGCGGGGGCTGCTGTCCTCCGTCTTCATCTTGGCGGAATTCGTGACTCCGAGGTTACTCGCAGTCTCAGCCTACCATAGACTCTTAGGCGATGCGAATGGACGGGATGGTGTAGCGTCGCTGGCTGAGGTGCATTGGATGTTCCACGGGTGGCTCTCATAGTGTAGCACCAATGAATATCGTTGTCTCCGTACCATGATCGACAATTCGGACATTGTCCTAGTGCGGGTCGAATAAGTACAGGATTGCATCTATTTTCTCTATCAACGCGGTACAGATACAACGTCGTGATTGGCTGCTTGTAAACTACATATTCGCTCCATGACTACCAAGCCCTCACATGAATCAATAGGGTACAGGGGCGATGTCCTGCTTCAGCACGTATCTGTACTTGACGTTACCCTGCTTCACAGCCTCAAGCGCAGTCTTCGCCTGGCTCATCGGGACCTCCTGCACCCACGGCTTGATGCCCTTCTCCGCGACCAGCTTCAACATCGCATAGCAATCGGTCTTCGAGCCAAGGTGCGACCCGCCCATGAACGCGCCGTTCGTCTGCAGGTCGAAGGCGTGCATCGGCGGCAGCGGGTTGTTGGCGTCAGGGAGGCCAACGTTCACGAACTTGCCGTGGACGCGGAGCATGGAGAGATAAGTGCGGAACGGCCGGTCGGGGCGCCAGACGTCGATGGTCGAGATGAAGATGTCGAGCTTGCCGGCATATGGCTTGTGGAAGGCCTATTATATACGACGCGGTGTTATGAAGTGGCAGAGCAGTGTGGCAGCTTGGCACTCACATCGTCGTGCGTGTCGATGACGTGGTCTGCGCCCATCTTGCGCGCGTCGTCCGCCTTACTCGGGCTGTGCGTGAACACGTAAACTTCTGCACCCATTGCCTTGGCAAAAATAATGGCGTAGTGGCCGAGGCCGCCGATGCCCATGACGCCGACCTTCTTGCCAGGGCCAGCGCCGTGACGGTAGAGAGGGGCGAACACCGTGAGGCCAGCACATAACATCGACGCAGCGTCCTTCAATTCGACCCCGTCTGGGATCTTGAAGACGAACTGTTGGTGCGCGCGAATGCCCGTCGAGTAGCCGCCCTGGGTAATCACACCGTCTGGGTACACGTCGTTCTATTGAGTACTGTCATGTGAGCGCTATCATCAGCGTTCAAGATGGTGTGAGACCCACGTAGGTGTGCACCGTTCCGTCCATGCAGTAGTTCTCGTCGTCTTCTTTGCAGAACGTGCACTTGCCGCAACTCGCCACCTGGGCGCCGACACCGACACGGTCGCCCTCCTTGAACTCGCTGACGTTCGCTCCAACGCGTGTTACGATACCAACGATCTCGTGGCCGACAACCAGGGGCAGTCTGCTCTTCCCCCATCCCTGGGTGAGAGTGTGGATGTCTGATCCACAGATACCGCAGTGCGTGATTGCGACCTCGACGTCTTCATCTTCGAATGTCTTTGGCTTGAACGAGACCAATTCGAGATTGCTCCATGCAGATGGATCTGAAGGAAATATAATAGTAAGCGCGCCTGAGCTCGGGATAGGGAAAGGGATATGGCTCACCAGTAAGAGCGTAACCCTTGAATTCTACCATGGCTAATGAGCGAGCAGGGAGGCGAGGCTGGAGGAGTGGGCGGAAGGTAGATATTGTCAATGCCCAGCCCGGGGCGCATGTTTCTGCGTATACTTATACGGTTTTCGCGGAGAACATTACGCTGCGCGATATCTGGGTATCGGTCAGCAACGATGTGTGTGGACGGTCCAGAACGCACGAATACTACTCCGGGTGCGGAACATGCGGAGGAGAGGCGAAGGGCCAGGGCGGAATAACTTATCTGTCCTGAATCCAGACGCGCGGCGCACCGTGCCTCGCATACGGCAAGCCTATCTTTCGATATGCACTTCAGACGGCCCCTGGTGTGAGCATGAACTCGGACGGCCGGACTGCACTCGGACTGCATTCAGAACGACAGCGACTGAGTATTGTTAAGCTGCAGCAGATTATAAGACCTGAACCTGGCTATTGTACGCCGTTGTTGAATCGATAAAGGATCTGCTAGTCCAAGTCGTTCTCAAGCAACAAGACGGGGCGGCGGGCGGGTGAAAGGCGCGGCTCGGGTACGGCCGACGTCCCGCCCGAGGGGCACAGCTTGCGATCGATCGGTGCAGTTGATCCGCATCCTCCACTCGCATCCCGATTCCGAACGTTGAGTCGCCGGGCCCGCTGCCAGGCTTTATGAACTCGGCATGTGCCAGTGCGCTCCCATGATAGTCCTGCCAAGGCCCTGCGCCTACGAATAGCTCCTGAATGTTGCTCAGATTGGGCTGAGAGACTCACAGAAGATACAACACAGCGATCAAGTTTCCTCTGCAGTTAAATTTGGGGTTCGAATGAGCGTCCGCCTCGTTGGATGAGCCTTCACGTTCACGAGTTGATGTCCACGAGGCGGGCGCGTGGACAGGATGGGATGTTGAACCCTCGGATGGATGAGCTTGGACCGAACCGACTGCCTCATGTCTACGCGAAACCAGCCTGAGGATGCGGGTACGAGCTTTGCCGGAAGCTGGAATCCGCGCGACCATGTACTTAGGACGCGCTTAACAAAAGGAGATCCCGACAGACGCGGCCAAATACCATGAGATCTCTGCTCGAAGGGAACTGAATGAGTCAGCCCGCGCTGGTTCTGCGGGGTTTACAGCGCGAAGACGGACTGAATTCAATCGATGTCACTATACCGCAAGTTCATGACGGCCACCATGTTGCTTGCGACCCAGTGGGTATCATTAACCCCATGCACGAAGCACTCCACTACTCAACGATGGATGGGATACAGATGGTGCATACTACACAGACTAGACGTAGTAAGAACGATCTAGAGGCCATACGGCCGGAAGCTTGAAGAGAGACAGTGCAGTATGTACCTCCAACACGGGCCACACTCGAAGTGGACAAATAGCATCGTCACGGTCTTGAGATGGAGGACCTCACTCTCCCTCGCCAAACTTTCAGAACGCCGCCGTGGAAGAGAAGGGCGTCCCAAATATACACGAGGTGTAACTTTCGATGAGGAGAAAAACAAGGCGCATTAAGCGTTTATATACGTGGCGAGCAAATTCTCACGGCTGCTTCCGAAACGCGGTCATGTGACGTATTGAGACGCGCAATTTGAATGGGGCGCGTTGGTGGCGAAACCAGAAAGTCGGAACCACGGGGACATTCGTCCCGGGGACGAGGGACGCGAGACGCGAGACGTCACAGTCAGTCACAGCACACCGTGAGTGGCCGGCCGCCACCATCACTTTACCTCCCACTTTTAAATTGACCAGCTTTGACATTGACATTATTGAGGGCCAGAAAGACAATTCACCGGTCAGCTAGGTGTCTAGATATACATATCGACTGACTTACTGACTGAGATTTACGAAGGCGTCACGGAGGCCAAGCATAGTGGCGCGCTACGTGACGGAAATGATTATGTAAGCATACCACAGGCACTACTCATAGGCTCTTGTATGTAGTTACCTTGAACGACACCCATTGTTTTCGAGACCGTGAGGCTAGATTAGATGGCGTAATTACTCAACACACAACGGTTGTTGTACACGGAAACGGGGAGTACATAAGTTATTGGAGGACTTCCTGAAATAGTAGCCCCTGTTACTCAAGTAAGCAAGTCAGTCAGTGTGACAGCGTCCCGCGGGACGTCCCGCAGAGCGTCCCCGGGACGTATGTCCCAGTCGTTCAGACGTTCTCGGCGAAACTTCAAACAACACCGATCAGTCACGGGGGAGAAAGAAAGCATTGATGAAGCAGAGATGCTTCTCGGTGGCTCGCTCCAGCCGACGCTGGGCTTGATCGGTAACTGAGACATGCATCTTTGTCGTACTTATATAAGGAGGGTGAGTCCCTGCGTCGCTCTCCAGCCCATTCACCTTCCTCGAGCTCGAGCATAGCAGCGGCACTGGTTGATGAGTAGGTTTGGCCGCGCAGCTGCGGCCTTGCGAGGATTCGAGCTGATGAACTCGTTCCTGCTACAGCACTGCTTTCCTACAAGTTCTTCAGTTCCATTTCACGCTTTCCTTTCGCTCGATCGCTCCTCCTCCGATACTGCCCGCGACGCTGTCATGCGCTATTTTACGATCGCTCTGCTTGCCATGAGTACTGTGGCGCCCGTTCTTGCCCTACCTGTCTACTCGTAAGCCACAACTATAAAGCTTATTGTGATTCATACTGATGGAGCAGGGACAGAAACGCAGCTAGGGATGTAGCTGGCACGCTTTTGGAGCGCACATTCGAGCACGACCTTGATGCGCGCTTCGACGCCGACAGCATGCTGCTGCGCCACGACTTCCTTGATTCTCGGATGGATGCACTCCTAATGGCTCTAGAGAGGCGGGGTAAGCCGGAAAGCGGGTATGTCACCAAACCGAGCAAGCCGACCCGTCCCAAATGCCTCGAGCCCCTTGACGTCCGGTCGGACGTCGACGACGTCCTCATGAATCTAGAGAGGCGAGGGAAGGTGGACAGTGGGTATGTTACTAGCAAGCCGAAGCCGAAGCCGGCGCGGCCAAAGCGTCGGAATATCCTCGAGGCTCGTCTGGATTTCGATGACCTCTAGATGGAGGAAGGGCCCGGAGGAGTACTACAGATCGGAGGATGGGTCTGGGTTGATATTGATATGCGCAAGAGTGGTCGCGTTCTTTGGCTCCGCGAACCAAGTCGACGTGAGGTGCCGGCCGGACTTCGGTTTGTTGGGTGTGCCGTTGACGGTGTGAGGCCCTACTCTGGTATCGTATATCTCCGCTCTTATGGCGAGAGTCAAGCTTCGTGCAGCAAGTATCTGTAGATATATCTGAGCGTCGTCACTCAGATACTATAATCCAAAGATTACTTACCGAAGAGACCTTCTTGCATTGAGGTGCAGATATAACAATAGTCCCGGAGTGACCCTTCTTCGCGATACAGCTCTGCGTGTCAACAGAGTAACCACAACGGCTCGCATTGACTGTATAAACACCATTGTGAAATATATTCAAGTCAGCTAGAATCACAACATACCACAAGAGCCGCAATCTGTCAGTTTCGCGCATGCTTGAGCGTCGTGCGACACGGCCTGCACCAACGCGCCGGTGGAAAGGAGGGTGAAGACGGCGAGGAGAGTGGCAGTGAGACGCATGGCAAATGTAAAGGATTGGACGTCAGATAGAGGGGAATTATATGCTAGAGACTAGACGGTGAATAAAAAGATTAGACCGGATGGATGAGTGTACGTTAGAGCAGGGCAGCACGAGTGATGGAGGACGAGCCTGGCTTGTATCGCTGCTGCGCCCTCCCTCTTATACCTTTTTCAACACCGGTGTGGACTTGCAAACGGCCTGTTGAATCATATCGCGCAGTCCTTCCAGAAGATCGGTTGAACGTTGGGTGCCGCCCAAACAGCGCCCACAGCTTGAAGCAGGATGGGGGAGTGAGACGATACATACGTGATCGGACGCAACGGATCACGCAGCGGGTAAGCCGACACATAACGAGGCACATGCAAGAGGTGCTTACCCTTGACTGACGAACTCGTCCGAGAACATCGTGCAGGGACACCAGAAGTTTCGCACTTAGTACTGCTGAGTCGCACCGACGGACATAGGGCGTATGCAGGAACCAAGCAGCTGTGACCCTTTCTGGTCTCCGTGTTTCCTCTGTCTTCCAAGGCTCTAGGACTGGCCATCGCACTCGTCATATGCTGCATCGGCCGCGGTCGTCAGACCGCAACTTCGGGACGAAAGCAACCGAAGCCAACAATCACCGAGTCCGCCACATTCGATCGTTACAGGAAGTCGTTGGTGGTCATCTCGCGCCTGCGCTCCCCGAGGTATCCCGCATTGGATTTGAGAGAACGCATCGGACGTCGTGCGGTTCATCATACAACAGCCGCAGCTGTTGATCTGAAGACGCCGCTCAAGATGTCTGCAGTGGGGCTGTGCGACGCAAGGACGTAGGTAGTCTCTTCAGGAGGTCATAGCTTCTCCACGCCTCAAAAGTGTTCGAACGCACCTCTCACCACGACCGTTCTGCCTTGATTTCCACAGAAAGTGAGACGCTGTATTGAGTTCACGTATGATCAGTATTCTGACGCGCTCTGTCCAGCCAGACTTACCCACTATCTACCAGCATGTCTTTAGCCAGCCCACAGCCCCTGACCCCCGAGGGCAGCGTAGAGGCGTTCTACGTTCATGAGCCGTATGTGCTCACCTTCGGCAAAGACAGCGTCGATATCTGGCGGGCAGGCGGCCCGCACGGGCGCCTCGAGCATATCGCGACCCTCGCCCAGTTCGTACTCGCTCCGCCGTCTCGCCTCGACCCCGTCTTCGACACCGACCGCAACCTCATCATCATCGCCGATGGCGCTCACGGCGATGGCTTACCTTCCCTCGTCGTCTTCAGCCTCGTCGATGGCCAGCTCATCCGTAAGCTCGAGCTGTACGGCAGCCTGAACGAGAATGGGCTCCCGTACGCCGACGGCAAGATCCTGGTCGCCATCGAAGAAGACAAGGAACACTTCCCACCCCATGGCCTAACCAAGATCTTGCTCTGCGACGTTGTGGGGGATGGCGGTATTCTCGGCAGTGTCAATCTTCCCGCGCGCCTCCAGGCTCGCGAGGAGCTGCGACTGAACACGGACGGAGGCGTGCTGCTGCCCGTCCACGTCCGGCCGAACGGCGATATCGTCGCGACATCCTCCCAAGCATGGGGCGAGAAGATGGAGATCCTGTTCTGGCGCGGGGCGGACATTTCGAGGTCCCCTGAGCCAGCGGCGAGCTTCACGCTCGACTGTGGAATCGAGGACGGTGATACGATCTACCCGATCTGCAGCGCACCTCTGGACGAGAAGACGCGCTTGCTCGCCGTCTACGAGGCGTTCGGTAGCACGCCCCAGGTGGGGTCCGCCTGCCAGACGTCGATCTTCGCCATCGACGCGGAGACCATGACCATCCGGTGGCACGCGAAGCCCATCGGAGGCTGCGTGCACACCATTCGGTATATCGCTGCGCTGGACGTCATCATCGCCTTCGGACAGCACCAACAATGGCAACATGACGACGAATATGACGACGAAAGTAAGCGCGACACGTTCCAGTATGTAGTTGCCCTCGACCCCGCGACTGGCAGCGAGCGGCGGATGGAGACGATCAACCACGGCGTGCAGGGAAGTGCAGTGATATACAGCGGCCTCAGTCGGATTGCAGATGACTTCGTAGTCGTCGTTGTTTTCAACGACGGGTCAACGTGCGCTGTCGACTTGAGGCGTTTCCTCGAACATGGCTTCCTGAGGGAAGGAGAGCGGTTGGTGGTCTCCAGGTCGCCGCTGGGAGAGGGGTTCAATGTCAACGGCGAGGTAGCCGTAGCTGGACAGACGGTGATCGTTTCCGTCGGCCCTGGCAGGGGGGCAAGTAGCTTGTATTTCAGTCTCCCGTAGAGCTCCAGGAGGACGTTGAAGACGACGACATGGGATGTGCTGCGTTGTTGTTCTTGATTGAATCACTTGTGTGTACTGCTGTATACTTCATAACTTGGAACAAATTTCTTGCATGTCGACAAGTCGGATACAGGCACTGCGCGAGCACAACGCAAGCACCTTGCATAGCACCCGTCGACTGCCCACCGAGCTTGATGGGACAAGGGGCGGATGGATCCGAATAGACGTCGATGTCGACGTCCAAGTCGACGCAGGAGGCTCAACTTGCCTGAAACTGCTTGCGCTATGTTCGTGGGCGACGACTTCGAATCCTTGCTGGCGACGCGCGATATAGAGGGGAGCATCGAGCTAAGGACACCTGAATCAACCCTCCAAGACCACTTAAATTGCGTGCTGCGTAGCTACTCATCCTCCATCCACTGCCACCGATCACGAACCGATGTGTGGAGCGCCCACTATCATAATAAGTAGTGTTGCCGAAGAGAAACGAGAAGTCGGGGCAAACTTGTCGAACCCAACGCACCCGAGAATACATGTCCAGAAGTACAATTGCCTTTGTAGTCAGTATAATACATTGAACAACCATTACATATCTACTCAAAATCCTCAAACTCTCCAATAGGTCCACCGACAAACTGTACAGTGTGCACAGCAGCACTGTCACCGCCGGGCTCGCTGACCGCCATGTCCGCTTCAAGCCGTTCCTCCCCTCCATCCATGTCCACGTCCACGACCTCGTCGTCCGCCTGTTCCTGTTCAGGATCCAAGAAGTCCAAGCACCCCCTCCAGCAGCCTCGCCACCGCACAGGGACTCCCGCCCCGGCGCACTCCGCCTTCAAATCAGCCCCCGCGATCTCGCGCTCCCACGTAAAGCGCTCTTCCGCATGCCTTACGAACACCGGGACGCGTCCATTCACCCAGCCCCCGTCGGGCGTGCGGTGCACAGGCGACGGGCACACGCCGATGCCCGGCGGGGGCTCTTCTACGCCGTCCGATTTCGCGGGGCGATCAGCGCCGGGGCCACTCGGGGACGCGGAGCGCGCTTTCTTGGGCGGAGAGGGCTCATCGGCGGGTTTCGCGACGGCGGAAGGGAGGCATGCACGGAGAGTAGGCAAGACGGCGCAGACCTTTCCTGATAGTGATAAGGGCAGAGCGTAGAACGCCTCGAGTATCGTCTCTGGGCGCCGCTCGCTCTGAGAGTCTGGTGCGATGGGCGACAGCAAGAGGCGGAAACAGAACTCTGTGAGGGGAGGGATATCGAAATGGACTGTGGTCGGTGATACGCACGTCCGGGTAGGCTCTGAGGTAGGCCCGGTACGCGTGCGCTGTGACTGTGCCGGCGGCTGTGGGATGTTTGGATCCTCGTCTGGCGGGGGCGGTTGGATCCATGTGTTGTTGGTGACCCGCAAACGCATCGGCTGCATGCCGAGCATCTCGGACGGAAGCCAGCTAAGCTTGTTGAAAGGAATGTTGAGCTCACGAAGGTTCGTGAACTGCGCGATTTGGAACGGCATCACAGATATACAGTTTGAGCCTAATGACACAAAATGAGATTCACAAAGCAGGGCTGTGTGATGCAATGAGACAGTCACAACGTACGGAGGGCAAGGACAGTTAGCCCTATCAGCTGAAACAGCTCGAGAGGTAGGGACGTGATTTTGTTGCCAGAGAGGAAGAGCTTGAGCTCGCACGGGTTCCTGGACGTCGACTTCGGAAGCATCGCGGATGTCGCCGTCCGCACGAGCGCAGTGCTGCCTGCCTTGTGTAATGCCTTCCGTCGCATGTCGTCATCGAAGAACGCGGCGGCTCGAGACGATGACACGGGAACGGTGGCTGAACGTATGAAGGGTCTATGTGCAGAAACAGCGATGGGGGCCACCTCTTGAGGAGTGTGTGGTGAGGGAAGGACGACGAGTCCCGCAAGGTCGGAGATGAATGACGGTATGTATGTGAGTGGATTGCTCATAAGAGACGAGTTCCTTGAATAGTCTCGAGTAGGCAACAAAGATCACGAAGACAAAGGAACACGTACTGGAGGTATACCTCTCCATCGGCCTTCTCTATTGCCGTAGCAATCGCCTTCTCCCAAATCTCTTCCTCCGTAATCATAGATGGCCTATACTGCGGTAGTGCTGCTGGTTCGTCATTCAAATTGACGACGTCGTCGTCGTCGTTAACGGCTTTCTGACTGAACGATCGTTCATTGGGTGCTAGTCCACTGTCTGCTGTATCGTCGGAAAGAATAGTCGATGTTGACTGCGCACTCGTTGCAGACACTGAATGGGAGGGGGGCTTCTTCTCTCGACGAGGAGGGCTCCATGCCCCGCCCGCAGAGGCCGCGTATGGATCCATAGGTCCCAAAGAGGATGGGGACGCGTTTCTTCCGTGCTCGCAGTGTGATCCAGTTCTACGATGTGTCTTTGAGTGGTCCTGCATGCTGCTCTCGCCCGACATGGGCGAAGGCGTGGCGAATGGATGGTCGCATGCGGTCTCGTCGCGCTGCGGGCACACGCTCCCAGAGTCCCATCCTAGAGGCTTCGCGCGTTCGACGTCGTATTGCGGGGGTCGGTTCCACTTGTTCAAGCCTGCATACGGGTCCAACGGGCCCGGTGATTCGGGCGGGGTCGCGACTGGACCGATGCTAGGCGACGAAGGTGGGGAGGAGTCGACGGGCCATAGTGAAGGTGATGACCCAGGTGACGAAGAAGGCGAGGATGCTGCGCTCATTGCGAACGGGTCATCGGGGTCGAGGTCAGACATAGTGTGTGGTGGATGGTAGCAGAGGAGAAGGGAGTAGCGGTGGTGGCGGGAGTGGGAGTGCCATAAAGGGCGCGCTAGACTCTAGTCGCTGTACGTAAGGCTCGCGCGCACATGACCGCGTCTGTATGAGGCCTGGGGCCCGGGCGTCCGCCACCCACTCAGACAATGTACATATTAGGACTGTACCATCGATATACTGAAAATATTCTGCATACAGAGAGGCAATGATAATGACACTAAGACTGTACGCGCACGTCGGCTTTGTATCTTCAGAAACGACCTCCAACAGCCTGAGGCGACTTCAGCGTGCAAGCCTGTGCGTGACGCCGGACAGGCGTCACTGAGCAATAAATTGTATGATACGTCAGAATCGCCTGTAATATTGCATTTGGCTACCATGCTGGAAAGTGCTTTCAGGCCTATCCTGCATTCTCGCTCGCTGTCGCATGTGCAGTCGGTCCTTGGCCACTGGCGTCTGTGCATAGTGATATTCTGTCACAGTCACGAGATTTGTGACTGCTGGCGGCACGACGGTCTGACACTGCGGACAAAGCAGGTTGCACGGAGGCCGGCGCCCGCCGCGTCTTAGCACCATTAGAGTTTGCTTGTTGCGGAATATAAGTGCAGAGTTCATCATCATCATCAGGTTGCACGGAGCGCTTACATCGTCAGAACATTGTCAGAACGTGTATATCATCTCGAAATCCGAATATTATCTATTTTCCTGGACCGAACATTGAAAGGCAGCCAATGAGGAGCCGTGCCTTTCAATGTTTGGTCACCGATAATAATTCATGTTCGGATTTCGAGATGATATACTCATTCTAACGATGATCTGAGACTTATCCGACGCCAAACAAAGGGGTTTGTCCGCAGTGTATGGTACGCCGGAAGGCCACAGTTCGATTTCCGTTTGAGGTGGCTGTTGCCGAGGCCCGATCTGCTTATGTAAGCTAATCTGGCGAAAGTCTTGTTCCGATTCGTGCCTCCCCTCACTAGATTCAAGCTCTACTGAGTGCTACAGACTATTCTTGATCTGTATCGGGTTGAATTGTAGCTTTTGAACACATTGTGGGGAGTCCATATCTCAAATTTGAGCCGGAAGAGCCGGAACCTCGGTAAGCGCCGTCGGGTAAGTAACGGTCACACTTGGCGGTGGACGACGTCTTCGCACGGGGGCGATTGGGCGCAATGCTTTGAAACTTATCTGGCTTGACTCACAAAAAATGGTTGGATAACTCACATCGCTGCGGATGACAAGAACTTAAGTGCAACCGATGTCCGCCGCCTGTCCAATTTAGGCAGGTGTGACCGTGAGTCTGGGGCGCTTACGGAGTTCCGGCACGCCGAGACAGACAATCCATACCACAGAACACCCAAAATCCATTGGAAAGCCGATAATGCACTCAATAATGTCTCTTGTGTGTCTCAGAGTACATGGTGGATGAGCTACTCTAAGGGAGAGCACAGACGAGGCCATGCAACACTCGGCCAGAGTGGCTTACGTAAGCAGATCGGGCCTCGGTAGCGGCCGTACCATGGCCGTATCACTGATTTGAACTGTGGCCTTCCGGCCGACCTTACGCAGTGTGACCTGGATCTCTGACTCTTCCGCCTCGATTGCGAGACATGGCAGCACGACTCACCAGTATGACTCGACGCGATTTCACTCTACAAAAGGCGCGACCCAGCTCCTACGTTTCCGAGGTAGATATCTGGCGTCGCAATGTCTCCGCCATACGTGAACAACTACGCTCCCCCGAAGACGAACGCCTACCCCGATCCGGAGGTTGTTCTCAATTCCAAGGAACCCTACGACATTAACTTCTCCTTTCCGCTGCATCTCGACACCCTTGCGTGTCCTACTGTCCGTCTTACGCCATTCGTGCCTACCTTACACGCCCCCACTCTCTGGGAGCACATCGGTTCGCGGGCACGCGAGTTGTTCAGGTACTATCCCTACTGCCCAGACACCTTCGCGCACTTCCTCTCCGTCGTCGAAAACATCCGCGGTCATCCCGACAATTGCGCATTCGCCATCTTCGACCGGACACGCAAGTCGGATGGAGGGGACACGGCCGCTGAGGACGGCGTGCTCGCCGGGGTGATGGCCCTCATCAACACTAACAAACCGCACATGAACACCGAGATCGGCCTCGTAGTCGTCTTCCCCGCGTTTCAGGGCACGCACGTCGCACGAACCTCGGCCGGCCTCCTGCTTCGCTATTGCTTGCAGACGCCTGCAGCCTCGCCGCCCGGGTTAGGATTCCGCCGTGTTCGCTGGTCGGCGCACACTCACAACAAGCCCTCGCTCGGACTCGCGAAGCGCATGGGGTTCAGGGAGGAGGGCATCTTGCGCTGGTCGTTCTCCATTCCGGACGTGGAAGAGATGAGGCGCGAGGCGCACGCTCTCAAGAGAGAAGGGGAGGAGGGGTGGGGACGTGACAGTGTCTGTCTCTCGATCTGCTGGGATGACTGGGATGACGGCGCGGCGTCTGCTGTCGGAAGACTGCTCCAGTAGTCGCTGAAATACAGGTCAGTCGGCTCTTGCGCGTTATCTAGAATGCTCTAATAACCGTATTATGTAGTCTAAGAAGCACGCTTAGCCCCACATAATGGCGAGACAACATCGAGGCAATACGAGTCCGATGCTATTCGTGGCTGATTGCCAAATTCAAGGTCTCAGCTAGAGTCTAGACCACGAGGCGAGCATTGTAGAAATCCATTGACAGTAACTCGGCATTATATCCAGCGCAAGCCATACGAGCGATACATTTGGCGCCATCTTATGGTGTAGGCGACTGTTAGCATGCTTTGCACTGACGTCGCATTCCTCCGCTCGCGGATAGCTGATCGACCGTTCAAATTGCAAAGGCATCAGGAGAGCATCCGAAGATAACGTACCGTGTCTCAATGGTCTGTGCGACACAGGTGAGATCACAACGAGAATCCTTCTTTATGAACCGAACTGACCCTCGATTTACTCCGCTTCATCAAGGCGATAAGCTCCAGTTGAGACGTGGTTTCCTGTGTCTGAGGGCCCGCAGGACATCAGTCTTGTGGGTAGCCAGAAGTTGAGAGAGGGACACATACCGCGAGCCTCAAGGTCTGGTGCGTTACAGCTGGCTACTATGTATACCGGGAAACGCTACTGATGAGGCGACAGCATCTGACCTTCACTGGTACCTTCATTGTCGACACGACAAAAAGACGTCAGCATCAGTAGTAACCTGGCAGCCACGCTAACCCCCAAGGAAGACCCGTACACGTACCGATAAGGCGCCTCTCAATGCCAAGAGCCGGTGTGGCAACAGTGACCTCGAGGAGTGCGCAGGCGAGAAGACCAAAGGCGATGGTGAGCTTCATGCTGATGGCAGAATGTTACGTGGACACTCATATCTCAGCCCACCTTTTATCACATACACTGTTATACACAACCGCCCATGAGGCGCACCGTCGGACGCGCATACTGTACTCACACGTTGAGAGCATAGCACCACATCTGCATGGAAATAAACCCTGGCCCTAGCTGTCACGTCGTCCTTTGAGGGGAATGGGGTGTACGTGGCTGATGCTGATGGAAGTTCATCGCATGGTCGCTCTTCTGATCCTGTCATTGTCTGCTTACGATTGTGGAGGACGTCCACTTGAGTTCTGTCAAGCAAAGCCTTACGGCAGGCTCTTTGTACTTCGACAGCACGGACGCCACGTATTGTACCTCATCTAACCAGTTGGGTTCGCCATCGCCGACGAAGCCCGTGGCATCCTCATCGCCTGAACGGCGCACTTCGTTCTTACAGCATCTCTGTACAGTTAAGGTAACTTACTGCTGCCGAGGTATGTCTCAGCTGCAATACACCTTGCACATATCGACTCATTCATGTACCAGAGTCTAAGAGACTGCTTTGGCGCTGCTACAATCAGCGCGGGTGCGTGGTTAGGTGCGTGGCTTCGATGTGGGCATGGTAGTATGGCTGATTGTGGTTCTCACCTAGCTAAGGTCTCATGTGCACCTCCAGCTTCACGGTTGCACAGGCCGCCCTCAAACATCTACACACATGAATCATTCAGTTCTTTCAGAGCACAGAATGAGCGTTGCAGGGCGCAGATATATACGTTGCGATATCATCTACATATCATTACTTGCTCAAGGTCTACGGTGTATATCCTACCTTGAGCTGAGTGAGAACGCGAAAGCATAGTGAGCAACAACTCAGTCATTATTCCAGATAGGATGAGCTGCTGATGATCATTCCAGATGTACCTTTCCGAGCCTCGCGAACAACGCCCCATTCTCAGTAAAATCACGGAAACCACCGCTCGCGCCTCGGCGGTACCGGCCCATCTACGTTCAGCAACAATGGGATTCTGTCATCACCCCGTTCCACAAAGTCGATGGGCCAGTGCGGCAGATACTTGGCATTCGCCCGGTACCTGCCCTCCGGATGCGAGCGCAAACAGAAGCACCCGCCGCTCGCACGTAGCCTTGGCAGCCCGCACGCGATGGAAGCAACGAACTCGTCCGACCACTCGAAAATAACGAGCGCGATGACAAGATTGGGTCGATCCATCGCCAGCTCCACAAGTGCGTGGTCCAAAGGCGCAAGAGCGGTTATCAGGGCACCTGGCTCGACGGTGTCTTCTCCTACCCACGTAAGCACAACTTCAATGCTCTCCAACACCGACGAACACAGCCGGCGAACGACTTGGCCCATCCACACCAAGTCCTCCTCGCCCGGAGTCTCCTCAAAACGATGATGGTCCATCAATACCAACGTCCGCAGCCTCGCACAGTGCGCGAGTCCGAGCTCGGCTGCTTCGAGCTCCTGCGCAGGGTAGCGTCCGTACAACGTGAGGTGCTCTAGCGTCGGCCCCGCCCTGTGCAGCACGTCGCGGATCATCGCATGGAGCGTGTTCGCCTCCTCTCTGTACGTGAGACGTGCCGTCTGTGCATTGTTCCATGCGAGGCTCAGGGACCGTAAGGGAAGTCTCGGGAGGCCATGCAGCAGCCACAACACCGGAAAGTCGACGGACTGGTGCCATGTGAGCGTGTCGAGTTCCATCGTCGGGGGCGGGGGCTCGATCGAAGACGGGTGAACCGCCAGCGAGTGGCGGGTGTCGAATTCCAACGAGCGGATGTGAAGTGCGCGGAGGCAGGGGAACGCAAGGAGGACGCTGACGAGCTCGTGGACTCTGGGATAGACGGTGTCCAGCGTGAGCTCCCGTACGCTTGCGAACACGCCGGGCAGTGCCGGCATCTGTTGCAGCGGTGGCGAGAGCTCGCGCTCGGGATTCAGCTTCTTGGGGCGGAGCCAGTGCTGGAGACGTAGGTGGTAGAGCCGCGGGAGCCGGGGCACAAGTGCGAAGAGCTCGGGGAAGGTGCGGCGCACGACGACCCAGGTGCCGTCGATGTGCAGCTCGCGGACGTAGCACGCGAGGTGCGGGTGGGAGCTAAGCATCTGCTCGGCGCGCGTGTACTGGCCTATGCTAATGACGATGAGCACGCGGAATATGTGCGTACGGGCGGTGGGCAGCCAAGCGCGGCATGTCAGGCTGCAGTTCACGAGGGTCGGTTGGTCATCGTATAGATGGTCAAGGACGTGGTACTGCAGCTCTGGAGGGAGCCGCGGGACTTCTGGGTTAGGCCCTGAGTACATCGACGTCGAGAAGAAAGACAGCGCAGGGATCCCATCTCAACGTTCAACACGCATCTTGAAGACGGAGATCAGAGAGCTGGGCCACACCAGCAAGAGTCGATTGGGCGCCTTCGCCATTCGTCTGATGCATCCCCACGCGGCGGAGAACAATGGACAGATTAGACGATAACAAGGAACGCTTACTTGGGATGTATCACAATGGTCCCGTATATAGATAGGGTTGTTATGGGCACTCTTGCCTACATTCCGGCTAACGTACAACATAGGTCTTGCATTCGTCTTACTTCTGCGATGCTTCAAACTCCTGCGGTTGACGAGGTCAAGGCTTGTCAGAGTGTGATATACGGTGTCATACCTTTCTCTTCGCATTCAACTCGCCACGCTGGGCAAGGTACGCAGCACCCGAGTCCGCCCAGACTTGATAATCAGTGACCTTGCCTTCGTGGTCGAAGTCGAGCATGTAGGCGAAATCCTCTTCCCAAGTCTCGCCCTCGCTACCGCCTTCGATCCATGTGAACGTCGCGGCTCCTTTGGTGCACACCTTCCGCGCCTCGGTGTCGACCACCCATTCCCCAAAGGTCATTTTCTCGTACTTGAGGTACTTTTGGAGCAAGGAGAAATAGGCGGGAACGGATTTGGGCCCGTCCCGACCCACGAAAGGGCGTCCGATGAATGGTGCTAGGAAGGGCTCGCCATGCTCGGCGGCGAAGATCTGGTGGGTGGTAGAGAAGTGTGAGAGGAGTTCGTCGGTGGTCGCCTTGTTGGCAAACGCATTGCAGAGGGCCTTTGCGGAGGCGAGAAGGCCAGCACGGTCAGGTTCAGACATGGTAGAGAGAAACAAGGAACGCTCAAGCTCTCAAGACTCAACGCGCCGGTATTCGACTCATCTCCCTCACTGGCGTCCGTTCTAGCGGCCCTACATCTATCATATCTGCCTATGGTGGACAGATGTGATGCGTTCAGAGATAGTTTGTTTGCCAATTAAAATTCAGGTAGGGACAGTGGGCTTGTATCATTGATTCATTCTCACCCTGTCAATTGATATGTGTTGAAGTGCGAGTCGAAGGCGCACAACGCACCAAGACTGGCAACCTTAGCGTGAGATTAAGGGATTGAACATTAAGTGGTCGCGAATGGGTTCAAGAGCGAGCTACATAGCACAAATGGCCATTCCAACAAGGACGGATAAGAGGGTGATCAAATTCAGTCACAGTGCGTTGTGAAGATGATTTCAAATTCATGTCATTCTGTAAAAATCAACCGCTCACGATGAAGCAGCCAGCTTGAAGAAATGAGGTGTCCGGCACAAAGACTGCAAGTATATGATTCGAAGTGTAATACAACCAGTGGTCTCAGCGACCGAGTGCATAAGCCGACATAGCCATATCTTGACGGATAGTACAACCAACGAATCGTAAGCATTGCAGTCCGGGGAAGACATGAAGGTATCGCGCTACCAAGTCATGCGACACGACATGCTCAATCCAGATCGACCGAATCGAAGAATTCACGGTCGAACAACTCTCTCGGACGCGGATTGCCTCCGTGGCCACCGAGGACGTGACGGGTCCAGTGCACCTGGCCGTCGCGTTCGGATAGTTGGTCTTCGTCGATGCTCCTCGGGCGGGCGCCGACACCATGGCCGGTCTTGACTGCCGACGACCAGTGCACCTGGCCGTCATGAACACCGAGGTAAGCACGTTCCGACAGCTCTGACCCGTCGACGCTCCGCGGGCGGGACCCGACACCATGGCCGGTCTTGACTGCCGGCGACCAGTGCACCTGGCCGTCATGAACACCGAGGTAGGCGCGTTCCGACAGCTCTGACTCGTCGACGCTCCGCGGGCGGGACCCGACACCATGGCCGGTCTTGACAGCCGGCGACCAGTGCACCTGGCCGTCATGGACGCCGAGGTACGCACGCTCGGACAGTTCGTCGACGCTCCGCGGGCGGGACCCGACACCATGGCCGGTCTTGACTGCCGGCGACCAGTGCACCTGGCCGTCGTGAACGCCGAGGTAAGCACGTTCCGACAGCTCTGACTCGTCGACGCTCCGCGGGCGGGCACCTTGACCATAGCCCTTGGCTCCTTGCGCCCAGTGAATCCGGCCGTTCTGAGTACCAAGGTAGGTACGCATGTCCGTGTTGCCATCGCTCCTCGGGCGAGAGCCGACACCACGGCCGGTCTGGGCTATTTGCGCCCAGTCCGCCTTGCCAGTACGCACGCCGAGGTAAGCGCGCTCGGACAGTTCGTCCATATCGCGGGCGTCGCTGTGGACATCGTCAGCTCAGCACCAAACATCAACGCCGTTCAGACTCACAACTCAGCGGACGAGGCGTAAATTGGTGCCGCAGAGGCGGTGGCAGTAGCCAAAGAGATAGCGAGGACGGTGCTGACGCGCATAGTTGGATGTTGTGTTCGGTGATGAGACGAAGACGTGCGATGCGGTCGTAGTGAGTGCGGGCTTGGTGGATGTAAGCGAAAGTCGTGGAAAAAATCAAGCAAGGCTATGGATCAGAAGGTTAGCACTATGCTCGAATATGAGGAGTCGAATGAGACTACTCACCAACCAGTGCCGCTGCTGTCGTGAGCTCGAAAGATGAAAGTTGAGAGAGCTGAGGAACTTGTCCAGACAGTCGGCCTGTATTTATACAGGTCGAGGGTAGTCTCAAGGCGCCTTCCCCGACCGCTCAGACGAAAGGATCTGTCGCAGTTTGACAGCGGTAGGCATTGTCGATTCTAGGATTCGCACTGCGTCAATACAATCGCTGGCGGAGCGAATCTGCCAACCATCAGAAGGAGGCCCTGAGCGGTCGTTCACCGTTGATCGGCAGCCACGCACGGTCTCGTACGTGCTGTAGCCGTGCACCCTACTCCACAACATGAGTGGCCCGGAGACGTCAAGCATTGCGCTACGAAGTGGACCCGGTCCCACAGCGGTGACATGTCGTTTGAGGCTGTATACAGCCTCTTGAGCCGCCCGCTACTGCACATACAGACAAGTCACTGCGTGACCAAGTAGGCAACAATATAGGGCAGTACTAGTCCCAATTCCCTGGTGTACATGCGAGTTTGAGTGATGTTGAACACAATGGGTTAATGACCCGAACGCATATCCACACACCTCGTTTCCGCAAGCCTCCAGAAGAGATGTATGTAGGAGGGACAGACCGTAGCCGCTATTCAGCCTTCCCCGCTCTCGCGCGGCAAGGGATGCAGGTACGTATCATTTGACACACTGAAGCAACGGATCAATTGGTGCGGCCCATCGTGGCCGAACCTACTGCATAGCCCACTGACTGCGATTTTCGCGCACAAGATTGTGCGCTGCACCTCAATGAGCGGTGCCGGTGTGTGATGCGTTGGTACCTACGAGCGCCACATAAGTATCCTTTATGGCAGGTGCCGTAGCTAGCTGAGGATGTCCTGGTTTCGGTTACTCGGTAACTTTTGGCCGTTGGGGACAACACATGACTGTATAATTTTCTGCAAACAACTGGGATTGTTGACTGGAGCTTGCGGACCTGCGCGTCGGGTGTGTTAGCAGTCGGCACTACATAGCGGACGCTGCGATGGTGATTGCACTTGCCTGTCAGCAGGGTGCCCTTCCTTAAAGTTACATCTTCATGGGCTTCGGGTGATCCTGCCGCCATTGCCCTTGCATGGCTGATCACAGCTCAGTGGGCTGCATTACGTCTGAAGCTTCCTGTAACCACAGGACTTATGCCCGGGTCATCGGCAATGCATTATCGCGCTCCGCCATGTATGTGGATACTGATGTAAATTTGCACGTCTCGGTCCCCGCGTCGCACACACTCCAAGGGTTGCGTTCTTGTACATAGAGACTTCCGGAAGCGAACAACGAATTGGCGCGTCCCGGTATAGTATGGGCGTCCAGAGGATTACCGAACGAGGTTCGCCATACCGTACGAAGGTGAAAGAGAAGTGAAAGAGACCATCGAGGCTGGCCTGGCTGGCGAAGGCGTTGCGAAGAACGTGCGGAGGAGGACCAGAAGAGAACGGACATGGCGGAGGAGGTCGCGAGGCGCACGTGAGATGCACGGACATGCGACGGCGCTTTACGCGGTGGCGTGGATCAGCTGCCTGCTCGTCTTCATCCAGCATGCCAGGACTCTTCATTTCCCCCTTCTTTTCTTTGCTCGCCTCCGCCTCTCCGCCTCTCTCCGGCTGCCTGCCCACCGCCATCTCTCTTGCGGCCGCTGCTTGAGACGTCTATGGCATCTGAGAGGGTAGACAACTCGACTCCGACCGCTGAGCGGCACGGCCATACGGGTGTGCAGCCATCGCAGAGCGGAGCCTCGCAAGCAGGGTAAGTCGTCTCCAGCAGAAACCTCGTTCTTTATCCTGAGGATTATCTGCCTGTAGCGACTTGAGTGCTGCCTTCGCCTCCGTCTCTCGCCGGACTCTGCGGTACGAGCATCAGATCAAGGACCTCGAGGTGAGTCAGGTCGATGATCGGGGTTAACCTCATGTCAATCAAGTCGACCTCTCGCCCTCCTCCAGGGTAAGCTCACGGTCAACATGAGCAACTCTCGCGCGATCAACAACCTCCTTCAGGAGGTCCTCTCTGCTCTGCACGTACGTACGGCTTTACCACTTCTCATCGTCAGTCTCTCAAGGCGTCGCGCCGTTACAGCAAAGTCAACGCCGCGCAGACGTCGCCCTCAACACCACCGTCCCGCACATCGAACAATCCCTCGCGGAAGATCTGGACGCACTCTCTTATCTCGACGAGCACCTCCCTCGCGTGCAGCAGCAGGTCCACGACATCCGGCATGTCTACGACCGCGGTAGGGACAAGGTGCGCTCCTCTCGCGACATCCTCCTCTCGCCCACATACGGTGCCTGACCTGGACCGCCCACCAGGCACGCGAACTGATCACGGAACTGGAATGGCTGAACACCCCGCTCTCTGCGCGCCTCCGCACCATCATCTTCACATCGAACGCGCCCGTCAGCTCTCGATGGAAAGCCTTCATCGTGCGTTCCCCGACCTTATGTCCCGTCATGCTGAGCTGATCAGTCTGGCTCACAGCGCACACTCTTTGCTCTCGCCCTCTTCATGTGTATATGGATATCATGGATCACTCTGCGCGGCGCCGTCAGAGCCCACCGCCAGCGCCTCGTCTGGGGCGAACGTCTGATGAGCTGACACTGAAGGATCCCCAGACGCGTACACGCGCATCACATCCATACCGCCGGGCAGCTCCATCTCCAGTGCGACGTTGCTCCGACGCTTCGTTCACGAATCAGGGTCCTTTCCTCAACATATGCATCCGCATCTGGTTCGCTGCACGGTCGTTTGCCGACATGAACTCGACGGTGCTCTATCCCCGAGCCGTAGGCTCATTGTGACTATGTGTAACATTATTGCTGTATTATATTGCTGGATGCGCTTGTGTAGGATACAATCGTTTCATAGACCTGGATCTCGTGTATGTCTTCCTGTGTTTCATTGAGATATAACTTCGTTTGAGTGCCGACTTCTTTGCTCAGCTCGTGAACAGGTCTACTTACGGATTCGCGTTCTTTCGAACCCGGTTCGAGTATGTGTAACGATGGGTTTAACGTGCGCGAGGGAAGGCGTCGCTGACGCTGTCAGTGCATAGTTCCTCGTAGGCCGACTTCGTATCTGACAACTTGAACGGGAGGAGGATCGTCGTGTTAGGGTCAGGGTGAGTCACGGTGCCGGTGAGTTATGGCAGTCTCTATTGAAGCGGACGGCCCAGTTACGCGGGGGAATGGTAGTTGAACTGATTTATGCGACTACAAGGTGATCAACTGCGAGGTGCACGACAGCTGCGCTCGCAGTGCACATGAGACCTTGTGATGTAACGACGGCGGTCAGTTACTCCTCGCCTGTAGTACAAATAGCTCGGTGCCGACGTACCGAGCCACGCCAACGTATGGAGCCTCCCAGAATTGTAGATATTACGCTGATGTTTTGGCGAAGTTCAGAATGCAGTGTCAAGTTATGCCAAATGACTGCCAGTACGGGTGGCGTACCTTGAGAGGATCGCCGGTACTATAGCCGATTGTGTAGACGAAGCGGCAGAGGGACCAGATGCCGCATAGCATGGCTGCGAGGACCGGATACTTCACGGAAGTGATGATGGTGCTGTGGACTCGCACATCATGATCAGCAATGTCGGGCCCACCTGAGCGGGTGGCGGATAGTGTACTAACCTAGTAATCACAACTGGTAGGTGCTCAATCGTGTTGTAGGCGGCACCTGCAAACCGTTTGTTAGCGTGACATAGATGCAATGCGAGCGTCGCAAGGGAACGTAGTACGTTGAGTACAGTTGAAGATCATTGCTTCCTTCGACTCTTCCGCTTCCGCCTTCTCAGCGTACACTGCCCCGAACACTTGATGTTCAGCCCTGCCTACGTCGTACGCGCGTGCGAGTTGACGCCTACCCCGCGGATACTCAATCCCGGCTCGTTTCCTGGCACCTACAGCCTTCATCGTCTGCCAGAATGACAGCCAGAACGTTGACACGATCGCCGCGGCGGGGTAGATAGCCCTGAATCAGGTGAACAACGATATTTTAAGTCAATGTAGACCATCAACGAAGAATCGTACTTACAACGTACCGGTGAGAGATGGTGACCGTGAGTGACATTGTGCGCGACCCCTACTAGTCAGTTGAATGCACGTCTCAAGATTCGTGGCTCTCCGAGGTTCTGGTATTCTGTGTCAGCCGATTCTACCCAGGTTATGAAGTTTCTCCTGTACATCGAAGGCCGCATTTATATCCCAAATCAACCGCATTCAACTTGTCCGGTACCGCTGATTCGACTGTGGTTACTCACCTACAGAGGCCGTCATAATTGTAAGATCGCTCAGTCAGGCGGGGGCAGTTGCGTCGAAGCATCCTGTTATCAGGACAACCCCTCGTAGTCGGTACGGCATGCACAGCCACACGACGTTGTCTTGCTGTCAGATGGTCAAGACGCCTGATGCACCCGACCAGAGAGCACGTAATCCCAGAAAGACCGTGACGGGTTTGGGAGTTCGAACTACAGCGACGTATCCTGTAGTACCGCTTGACGTAAAGCATAGCGCAGCCGTGTTCTGAAACTACCCAGGTTTCCGTCAGATTCGGAGTAGGCACAGGGCAGACAGAACCGTGAAGTTCAACCGGCTATCGACTTCTGACTTTGACCCATTGATACCGCTCGATCGCTATGCTGATGTGACATGTCCGAGCGCGGATAGCAGTGGCCGCAGTGGCAGACATTGTCGAGAACTGACAAGGAGCGCGAGAAATCAGACCTAGAGACGTGAAGAGATGAGTGCGTCTATTGCAGCCAGGAAACGTTGAGGAAACGTACGGTCAAACGATATGTATTGGTACACTGAGCGTACGTACTGACCTCGGAACGCTTGAAGATATGCTCCAGGCCTCGCGTGGGTAAGCACATCAGGAGCTCGAGGATCAGACGACGAGATAACGAGACAACTCCTGACCTCACTATAGGTCATTCATGTGCGACTTACAAATGCTACAATAATGAGATCCTGACATGACATTTCATCCAAGGAGCATACCCACTCAGCAAATCATTACGATCTTCTAAAGATGGCTTGCAGCATCCGGTGTCAGAAAAGGAATGCATGATGCGAATACGCTTGACTCACCTTCATAACATGGTTGAGGAGTGCACCGCACGCAATCTAGACAGGCCAGGAGTCAGAGCGGACAGTGGTAATCCATGACGTTCCAGCATCAGGGTACTGTAACGAGCTTCTTTCAGCCGATGCAGACACAGACATTCAACGTCAAGCCTACCTGCCAGACCATGACACCGGCATCTGGGAGGGAATGCAGGTTAACACGGTATCCAGCTACGTCATGAGTTCAGATACTCACCCCAGCCGTCGTTCTGGGCGTCTTCTACACACGTCGCCAGTGTAGAAGGGTCCATATAGCCGGTGCTGGCATCGCCAGTCGTCGCGGGCTTGCCAATGACAAGTTTGTCCAGGGTGACGCCGTTAGCGGAGATCTGGAACAGCGCCGACTCGGGATAGGTAGAGCTTGATGAGTCGAGCAGACCAGAGCACGTCGTGTACTCCGAACTTCCCTCTACGTACAAGTAAAACATATGGCGTGAGTTCGATATGCAGTCCAGAGGAAGAATGGATGCATACGGTTGTAGAACTGAGCAGACGCGAGAGCTGGTCAGCTACCAGGTATGTCATTCGTGTTTATGATCTCACCTGAACGTTGTACTGCACCAGATCATACGCATCAGTGTCTTGTCCGATAGACCAATGCATCGACATACCCAATCGATCAAGTTCCCGACTTGTGAGTCCACCTGCAGGTAACCTCCGTTCGTCCATATGCTGGGTGAGAACCTGTTTTCCGTAAGTCTTGCTTCTCATAGATCGTCACGGCCCTTACCAAGGCGCGACCGCTGTTGACTATGCGTAAGTCACAGTTCTTGGTCTGAGAAACAAGAAGAGAAGCCACTGACGAGCATGTGTGATGATATAGTCTCCCGCAGGGAGTTGGCTACGCAATTGAGTTGTAAACGTTACCAGCCAAGCTTCGGCAGTTCCAGCATCGAACGCGTCGAAGTCCTAATACGATGGCGATAAGCCTTTCCCACTAGCGATGAGATACACGTGGGGCGTACCTCGTAATCGACATCAATACCGTCCAAACCGTACTCGGTGACCCAAGCCGCCATGGTATTGGCGGTGCCCGTCGGGTCCGCGCCGCTCGTGGTCGGCGTATCACTTGAGCCGAAGCAAGAGACCATGAGCGCGATACCCGCATCGTTGTAATCTGCCTTCGTTGACGAGCGCTCATCCGCAGTAAGCTGGGTCCAGCCTTCGGCGTTATCCCAGGCGCCCTCGATCAGGAGGAACGCGAGGATACTTGAAGGGTACTTCGGTCAATAGAATACTCTTACAGCTCATATGCATGTGTACACTCACAAAACATTATATCCCTGTGACTGCGTCAGTGGAGTGAACCACACCCCGGCTGGCAACGTACCGATACGTCAGAGACCGGCGGGGCGCCGGTCACACCCGATGCATACGCATCGAAGTATTCCACCCAGTATGGGGCCGAGGGGCTGTAACGCTTTCGGGGCGGCGAGTGAACGGCAGCCTTGATATCAACCTCACCCGCAGGAGGAGCGGGGAGAGCGACAACGGCAGTGCCGACAAGGCAAAGAACGGCGGTAGAAATCAGGGGCGTGATGAAGACCATGTCAACAGAACCCGAGATGAGTACCGATCCCGTAGAGTGGTTTGCGAAGAGGCCTAGGGGGGTCTCCGCTGAGGAGGACCGTACAAAACTGCGATCTTAAGTAGTTGGAGAGCGTGAGTCAGTATTGTTGGCATGATCGGCGGTATTGTGCAGAGAGATACGCACTTGTTTCGAGAAGAACGCACGAGCATGGATGTTCGCCATATCTGTCGCGTTCAGTATGTCTGCCACTCCATGCCGCCGCAGGAGTGCATGTCGACAAGCCATAAAAAGCATTCCATTGAGTCACGATAGGCATTCCATGCTGAAGGAGAGGGTGCCGTACGGCTCTTGAACAATCAACATTGGGTGGGCGCGTGCCACGCAGGCACCACTGAGGCACAGAGCTTGCTGCTCCGTACCATGCAGGTAGCAAACCGCACGCATTCCATGCAACCTGCATGGTACATAGTGCAGAAAGGTACCAGAGCGTGTGCTATGAATCACTAGCACAACAGATATGTCGATGTGGTCGAGTCTCCGGCGCGTGTGGCACATGCTCGAGGGACTGCGAGAATATGGGGATGCAATACCGGGATACCCTTACGCAGAGATGCAATGCGCGATGCTAGGCCATTTGCTTACCAAGGAGGGATTTACGAGATCGAAGTTGTGGATGTCCTCGCTGGCAACTTGAACAGTGCCGCAATACCCGATAGCGATCGGACCGCCAGTCTGTCAGGGGAGTAAAGCACTGAAGGAGAACGGATCGCTCTCGTGAACGTCATCGCAGTTCTGGCCAGGCTCAAGCATCGGCGGTTGCGATAAGGACTGTAATATCTGTTTCGTGCATGACAGGAAAGGATCGGCATGTGTAGTTCCCTTGGCTCACCAGAGCATTCTCGGCATGGTAGGTCGCGCATTCCGAGACTAAGACACTCGAGGCTTCCTCGTTTCTTCTCTGCTGCGCCGGCAGCGAAGAACGTGGTGCATCTCCATTATGCGCCAGATAAGCACTTCCCGCTATCGAGCGAATGTATATAGTCAGTATGGAGGCGGTTGAGGTACTGCAGCAGTGACAGGTCAGATAGAAGCAACATTAGTATCTTTCTATTTTTCCGCGGCAGGAGCGGACGAACCTTGTCTCTTCAACTTGGAACACATTGTCAAGCGAACTGCCGCACTTAAGCTCAGAGCCCGAGAAAGCCAGAGTATGCATGAGACAATAAGTCGACAAGCTTCAGGCTGGCGCCGAGTGAAAGTTCAAAGCATGTGGCACTCGGGGACGGGAACTGAACCGAACACTCTGCGAAGATAAAAATGATGCCCTGCTGCGTTCCTGCGAAGCAGACGTTGTGGCCGAGTGCAAAGTAAGAGTCATCAAGCGCCGAGCGATGTCCAGTGAAATTGAATCATGTGATAAGAGTTGGTCTTCAAGCTTCAAGGCTTCACATTTCATCGCAAATGAAGACTAAAAACGAGAGTATCTCTTTTTGTTGAGTAATGGAGACTCATGAAAACTACTGTGATGCGGGATACAGAAGTGGTACCAATACAGCGATATATCGACCGACAGCGCCTTGTACCACAGACTCTTCAACTTAAGTGGATTGGTATCAAAGAAAGACGTAATGCATCTGAAGAGCCTGTTCCAGACGGCCCAATTTGAATGTTTGCGTGGGTATCTATTTCAGGATCAGACGAATGAATTTTCTGAATATATTGCTACTGTACCTTCTTAGTTCGGCGGGCAGCCCATCTATGACGAGACGGGCCAAGCGTCCGCGCGTACTGCTGTGATCCACGAACTCCCAGCATCGGGATACTGGAAGACGTGTTAGTTCCGCTCACAAGTCCGAAGCTCGTCGAATAGCATACCTCCCAAACCATGACACCAGCGTCTGCACAACGCATCGTTAACCATCATCGCACTCATTCGACGCCATTAGAGTCTTACCCCATCCTTTCCCTTTGGCCTGCTCAACGCATGTCGCCAAAGTCGATGTGCTCATGTACCCGTTGTTAGCATCGCCTGAGGTACCAGGCTTGCCGATCACCAGCTTCTCCTGTGCGACGCCGCTACTGATGATTTGGAAAAGAGCAGAATCCGGCCACGTAGAGCTCGAGTTGGTAAGCAGGCCGTCGCATGTGGTGTATTCGCTGGTACCCTCTGCATGGTACGGTGAGTGTCAATTTCCAGGAAAGTGGTCACAAAAGACTGACGGTTGTAGAACTATGTCACGGACGCAGAAGGATGCGCTCAGTTCCGTGCGTGATGGGACACAAAGGGTAGACCTACCTGGACATTATACTAGTAGGACGCATCAACACTTGAGCCATGCTATTGAGACAACATGAACGTACCCAGTCGATCAAGTCGCCAACCTCGGTGTTTACCTTGAGGTAGCCGCCGTTTTTCCATAGGTTAGACGCAAACCTGAACGATAAAGTATGAATAGATTGCACGTCGCATAGGGATCACATCGACGTACCAAGGTGCGACGGCTGCATGTCGCAGACCCGAAAGTGTTCAGTCGATGTCGCTTGAAAGCAGTACGACATTACTTACGCGCGTGAGTTATGATGTATTCACTCGCCGGGAGCTGCTTGCGCAACTGAGTGGTGAACGTGATGAGCCATGCTTCGGCGGTCCCAGCATTGAACGCGTCAAAGTCCTGGCGTGGACCTGTCAGACAAAGTGCTCCTGATACGATACAACACATCCGATGTGTCTCACCTCGTAGTCCACGTCCACGCCATCGAGACCGTACTGCTGCACCCACGCCGCCATCGTGTTGGCCGTGTTGGTGGGATCGGCGTTACTCGACGTCGGAGTATCAGTAGAACCGAAGACGGACACCATAAGCGCGATCCCAGCATTGTTGTAGTCGGCCTTAGTCGAGTTACGTTCGGCCGCTGTGAGGGAAGCCCAGCCTTGGGCGTTGTCCCAAGCGCCCTCAGTGAGCAGGAACGCAATAATACTACAGATGGCGGAGAAGTCGATAAGGATATTCAAGCGATCAGGTTACAACACTCACAAGACGTTATAACCCTGATCAATGGAGTTAAGCCAAGCCCATACGCGGAGAGAGGAAGGCACGTACCGACACATCCGCTACAGGCGGTGCTCCCGTTACGCCCGACGTACCCTTGTCGAAATACTCGACAAAGTACGGCGCAGAAGCGCTGTACCGCTTCCTGAAAGGCACATGTTCGCGCTCTTCCAACGCGCAAGCTGCTCCATAGGCACCGAGCGCGGAACCACAGAGGAGAACGACAAGCGTGACCAAACGAGAGAAAGAGCTTGCTGCCATTCTGACGGTGGAGACACTTGCCTGTCAACTGCGCGGGTGCGATGGAGGATCGCTTGGAGAGAAGTCGGAAGTGGACGACGCCATTATATAGCACGTTCCCTCCAAGATCCCTCCTGCCACGGTGATTGGAACTGTCAGGGAACACTGACGATAGTTTAGAAGAGACTTCGGCATATGGCCTTCTCAGGATGCACACGGAAGTCTTCGACGCTATCAGCTCTGGTTAGCTACCGGTGATCCTCGTGCATCGTGGAAAGGGTACTCGCCATTCAACAGCACAGCTCTTCTGCGGACACCATGCAGTGAGAGGTGTAGCGAGCGGGTGAACACACGGAATCCTGACAGACCTTCGTGAAGCGTATAGCCCGTCGCGCGTGTACCATACTCAAGCCGGGACTACTGCCAATCGGCGGCCTCATGCAATGGATGAGCGCCGAGCGCGACCATAAGTAGCCGCTGTCCGTGACATGCGGCCGACATCAAGGGGCCAATCAAATCAAAGCTTTTGGGACGCTGGTCTTACCTTCTTCCCAGCGGAACCTCACGCTGCACTCGACATGCACACGCGAACGACAAACATAGGGGCATGTCTAGTGAACACCCTCGATCTAAACGCTCGTTGCACGATACGGAACGGAGCATCAAGATGCATCAAGTACTGGGAATAACGAGCCGACGTACCGAAACGTTAGGCTGGCCACACCACATAGCCGGATAGGCACGATATCCTACGATATCGCGCTGCTGGAACACTGAAGTACCTCGTTGCAGCCTCTCTGCAATGGAATCGGGATAAAATCACCCACCTACCAATGCAGCTGCCAGAAGAACGTCCGAGCTACTAGCTGAACTAAGCGGGCCTCCGTCCTACGCGCCGTGAGTCTCGAAGACACAGATCGAACTCATCTGTGGAATCTGCACCTATCTCAGCCTCCGTTCGGTAACCATATGGATCATTGAGAACGCGGCCTTCGAGTTCGATTCTCCACTGGCGTATCGTTGGTACGTCGTCCGGGAGAGCCAAATTTGGACTCTGGACGCAGTACCACGAGGGGAGTCCTGTCCTGAGTGGCAGATAACAGAGCTGGTCGTACTCCCGCTCGTGCGCCTAGGATAGTGCGCCTAGAATGCAGCCTTTCGTGAGAGCCGCCACGGAGTCTCAAGTGGCCGAGCTGTGCTCATGAAGGCAAGCTTCGGCAATGGAAGATATGAGATCACGTGAACACGTTGGTGTGTATGCAGTATAAATCTATCATCGCATGGACCTGGCGTTGCTGCGACGGTTTCGCAACGTTGCTGTGATATGTAAAGCAAGTTTTCGCCTCAATAGTTGAGCACTGCGATCCCCTGTGTCAAGGAAGAAGATACGCTGCTGGAGGCGTGCGGACATACCTGCTACTGAACGAGGAGGTTAGTTTCCTCATTCTTGGTACATTCGTAGTGAAGCGGGTTGTCACGAGCTCTCCACATTGGTATGCGTTGAATGCTTGATTCTTGCGTAGTGCCTAACATGCATTGCCATGTCTAGATCGGAGACCTGTGGTCGAGGACGTCTGCTTCACATGCACCCGATGATCAGCTGGACAATCGACACGTTGCAGTGGATCCTCTGCAGGTATGCCGAGTGCTGCGGAGGACGAGGTCGCGTGCATGTCATGTCTGTGAGAGCATCGGACGAGAATAACGAGAACATTCTTGAACCGTGTGCCATGTAGCTGCGCACTGTGTGCGCCATGAGACGTGCATTCAAAAGTAATCGCCTCGCACATGGTAGTAGGACATACCATAGGAGTGAGGGTTGGACACGCCGGGGCAGGATACTGCGGACGGGCTCGCCTGCTGACGCTTCTCACCGTGTAGGCAGACCGCGACGGACAACGGCGACAAGTTGCGTACTGCGCCTCGCCGTCCCGCCTTAGCTCTTCCATCTGCGGCTCCACACTTCGAACGGAGAGGTCCAGCTCCTGAGGCCGTCACTGTCTGAATCGTCGTCAGCAGCGCTCCAGGCAAAGTGCAACAGAGCGACGCGTTCTGACCTCGAAAGCTTGCGATTGACGAAGAGGGTGCTCAGCTGGACGGCGGTCTGCTGCGCATGTCCCACGAGAAGCAGCCCGCTCTCATGCTTGAAGCCGCCCTTCAAGTTCGCGGTCATCCCGTCGGTATATTAGTTGAGTGCCATCCAGCTGCAAAGTCATCTTCGCAAGGCGAGCCGATATATGCGCTACAATTTGAATATGTCATGAACGAGTTGAGCCATGGCCCACGTTGTTCCGCGGGGCATGCAAACACGTCGATGGTGCTGTCGAATGAGCATCCCACGGCCGTCCGCGGGCGAGGCTTTCATCGTTCGGCTGCACATACTTATAGGGGCCGTCCGAGGGCACTCGGAACGTGTTTCGCAGATATTCGAGTTCGACATGCTGATCGTCTGAGAAGAATGAATCGAGCGTCAGCGAGGGATGCATATGTGGTAGAGTACACCGTACCTCCCGGATTCCGCTCTAGACACACAACGCCAGCGAGGCTCGATGAACTGGACTGCAGCTGGAGTCTCAGTGAAGTTGTCCACGGAAAGGAGTAGGGCCTCGCGACCTCTGCGTGGCTCGCGCGTGGTGATTCGAAGCTGCATGTTGAATGCAGCAGACAACGGCATGATGATGCAGCGCTTGCAATTGGACGGGCTTTATCACTTGCACGTTGAATGCAGGACAGATTAATTGGTAGATGTGAGTTCGAATTCGGTACGCGGCACGGATGCTCGACGACGACAACGATCCCTCCTTGACCTCGTACCTCCACCATCTACCGTTAGGCGCCCGCTTATCGGCCCCCATCTGCCCCATCTCTCGCCCGTTCCCTCCTCCCTAGTGTCAAGACCCCTCCAACGGGGCCCCCACAGTCTCTACGACACCATCGACCAACTCGATCGACAATCGGGACTGCGGACGCCTCACGTTGTTCGCAGATTGCACCACTCGATCCTCTCACCCCCTCACTAACCGACTCCGCCACGCCCTCCGCGTCGGGACGACATCTATCTATCCCGTCGTAAATTCCCTCTTCCGTTCAGGACGGTTGCCACTCTTCCTGCCACGCGCACCTCCAACAGCACACCCCAATTGCGGGGAGGCTACGGCCGACCCTACACGCTACCCGCAACGGGTTTCGACCGCAAAAGCGGCAGTCGCGACTGCGGGATGAACCCGTGGAATGACAGCGACAGCCTAGGAGCATAGGATATGGTGTGGAGTGGGGTCTGGGTCTCTGGCGGTATGTGGTATGTCTGGACGTGTTGGGGGAGGGAGGCGGGGGCCTTTGGAAGGGCTCTCGTGAATTGCATCAGATAAGCCGCCATCCTTCTGCAGGCGGTACTCAAGGCTCCTGGGCTCGCGGGAGCAGCTGGGAGTTTATGATGGAATGGGGTATCGCGCCTCATGCGGCCTGCTATCATGAAGACTGGAGCGCTTACCTACGGGGGGTCGCGTTTGGCGCCGACATCTCGACGCCAGCACTCAACGGTACTGCCCGTCCTCGGACTCAACAAGGCACGAAGGAGAGTAACCCGCAGGGACCCACAAGGGGAAATGGGGCTCGGGAGGAACGGTCTTAGCGTTCGGTAGTGATCATTAGTGCCTGCATGTACCTCGGCGTATGGGCTTTAAACTCGGTGAATCAAAAAAAAAAAAAAAAAAAAAAGACGACGACAACGATGCATAGCGCCCGGCGTATTCCGAGTCCATAGTAAGTACGTACTCCGTACTTAGCTGAGTCCGATTTTACTTACATAGTCCGTTTGCACGAACGCCAGTTAAGCGTGCACGATTCCCAAACGACTGGAGGCACGCAGTTGAGTGAAACCGACAGGTTCGCGACAGTAGAACCACTCACTCGTGTCTTCCAGTCATTGAATCATTCCGGCTTCGAACCAAGACTCGCCACCTCACTCAAACAGCACACACATCACGAGGATTGGGATAACAGATCATGTTCAACACGTATAGCAGCATGCAATGTATACAATACACGCACACAGACACATAGCAGTATATCAAATACAGCGACAGGGGGAAGAGGGGTGGTCATCGAGATGCACCCCGCGCCGGCTCGCTCGGAGCGCGGCGCCAGAGCAACAATCCCTGGGATCGTGCTAATATTACGGATACAGTCGGTCAGCTATAGAGACAGAGAGTGACGCGTGCCAGAGCGGTCGTGAGAGAGCGTAAGAGACGGAGAGAGTGTATGCAGATAAAGACAGCGATTAATGCGACGCAAACCCAAAACCCAGAATTGAAAAGACCCGCCCGCCGCGCTCGGGCGGCGAGGGGGAGTGCGCGCGAGCTGGCGCGTGCACCGAGAATGCGTGTGGTGGTCGTGAGGGCGGCACCGGGCTCAGTTTACGGGGAAGGCGGTCGCGCGGACGGCGGAGATCCATGCGGAGTCACCCGTAGGGTACTAGGAGCCAGTCAGCTCGGTGATCGTGGTATGAAGTAGGCATAGGTCAAACTCACCTCCCAGGTCATGACGCCCGCATTCCATCCCTTGCCCTGAGCCTGCGATACGCAGGACGCGAGCGTCGCGGTGTCCATGTAACCGTTGCTCGCATCGGCAGCCGAAGCAGGCTTGCCGATGACGATCTTGTTCAGGTCAATGCCCGCCGCGGCGATCTCGAAGACCGACGTGCCGGGGAAGGTGCCGCCAGAAGACGTGAGGAGGCCGTTGCAGTCGGTGTACTCCGACGCGCCCTGGTTGTAGAACTGGACGTTGTACCAGTCGATCGAGGAGCCGACCTTCTGGTCGATGTCGAGGTAGCTCCCGCTCGGGTACACGGACGTGCCCGAGAACCAAGGCGCGACCGGCGCGTGCGTGATGATGTACTGACCGGCGGGGAGCTGGGCACGGAGCGCGCTGGTGAAGGTCTCCAACCAGGCGATGGCGCTGCCGTCGTTGAATGCGTCAAAGTCCTCGTAGTCGACATCGATGCCGTCCACGTCGTACTGCTTGACCCATGCAGCCATCGTGTTGGCGGCGGTGGTAGGGTCAGTGCCGGAGCTGGTCGGAGTCTCGGTGGAACCGAAAGCGGAGACGAGCAGGCTTACGCCCGCCGCCTTGTATGCGGCCTTGATGGTCGAGCGGGTGGTTGCGTCGAGAGTTTCCCATTCTTGTGCCTGGTCAACGGAGCCCGAAGCAAGGAGGAAGGACATAATGAAGACGTTGTAGCCCTGTAAGGACAACCGCGCGGGTCAGACATACGCTGAAGGTGAAACGAAACGACAGATGGAATCAAGATGCTATGTTCACGTTTCCTGAGCACCCACGGGCACCATATCAAACGCACTGTCACGAGCGTCGAATGAACCAGGCACCCGTGAGTATATGCGGGCTTTACAGACCGTGCGATGCGCGTTTCATGCCCAACCATATGCACGGAACGAATTCCATAGCCCCGCACTTTCCATGCCTCCGATGGACACTCCAGAGGACGCGCATACAAATCAAACAGACGCGAATACTCACCTCAATGTCAGAAGCGGCGGGCGGGCCATTCTCGCCAGAAACCCAAGAGTCACTGTACACAACCCAGTGAGGGCCAGAAGATGAAGTCGTCGTGCCGTTAGAGCTGGAGGTGGAGTTAGAAGGGGAGGTAGAGTTGGAGAGGGAACCTGAACCGGACCCGGTGGCGTTCCCGGAGGAAGAGGTCGAGTTGTTCCCGCCGGTGCGGTTGCCGAGCGAGCATACCGGGACGGGCGCGGCGAGGCCCAGTCCGACGTGAGTGAGTGCGACAAGCGCGGTGAAGACGTGGGCGAACGAGAAGAGCATCTTGGTGGCTAAATAGGCTGGATGTGCTGAAGCAGAAGTTGGTTGTCTGGAAAATGAAGGACTTGAACTTCGGGAAGCCTCAGAGGGAAGGGACAGTGAGGAAGAAAGAAAGGCGGAGGCCAAAGAACGGCTAGACTGCGATGAGAGCAGGTCTGGGGAACGAAGGCGGGCATGGCTGCGGCTTATATAGGACCGAGCGCGGGGCGTTTGGCTTTGTTCTGAAAATGATGGGACAAGGCAGGCGCGGCATGCGGCGCCGGAGAGGCACAAGCGCCCCAAGGCACAGCCCGGGACCCCCGCTCCCAATTCTTCTCCCCGCGAGTCACAGCTATTGTGACGCACGCGTATGTCGAGACCTCGAACACTCACCGCACCTATTGTTCCTCCCGCAACAAAGGCTCACTGAGGCTCAACCAGTGTGAGTCGCCCGCCGGTCATATGCAACGCATCCGAGATGGCACTCGTATGGCCTCTTGAGGCCGTCGCTGACAGGCAGCCATGTTCTGTGATGGCGAGCCGAGAGGCACCCGAGGAGCAGTGAGCCAACGCCAGAAAACTCCATCTTCAGCCGAGTGGGGCACGGTCATCCAACGCCGCATGAAGGTCGAAAGAGACCAGAAAAAGCCCAGCCTCCGCCTTTTATACCGGCCACGGCTCTTCACAGAAGTCGCGTGAAGCGCAAACGCGACGCCCGGAAGAGCAGCGTGTATTCCAAAAGAGGCAACTATTTGGGCGGCTTTGGCCACAACGCCGCCACAGTTGATGACGTAGCGGCGGGTCGGGTAGCTCCTTGTGTCGAGTGATCATGTCGCACTGTCATCTTCCTTAAGTGTGTGCGGGTGCTGTATGTCGTTTCCTGGACTGGGCAGAGAACAACAGGCGGGGAGCAGTGTCCGAAGTCCTCTGCACGGGCACGGCCAAAGAGGCTCAGCGCCCGTCACAGTCACGTCGCCCCCTTCGGAGAGCGCACGCTTCTTTCTTCTTTCCGGCGAGGGCGATCGAGATCATCTTCTGCGTCCGACATCGAGGAACGCTCACCTCCGTGCACAATCGCTCGCCTGGTCACATCGTGTTTTTCAAAGGCGGAACACGCCAGAACAACATCTGCTTTGGCCACGACACTCCCCCGTTGGTCTCGAACCTCATCTGTTGCGGTGTCGACTCGGACAAAGACATCCCCAATGCTCGTTTGTTCGTCGCGAAACGTTCGTGTCAAGTCCTCCTGGCCGCGCAACTGCTCGTCTATGCTGGCAGAAGCTCCCACCTCCAGAAGCGAAGCCTCATTCGGATTGGAGGGAAATCATGGACCATTTTTTCCGCGACTGCACGGATCGCTCGTCCCATCTCCACGCCGGTCACCCGAAATTTTCTTAAAACGTATTAAAAACCCCGCCAGCGTGGGTGCGGAGAACGAACGAACCTTTGCTGGATCGAGTCATTCGTCGGAAAGACCCGATCGCGCGGCAAGCCTGTGCTGATTGGCTGTGCGATCCTATACTTTTCCGAGTCGAGGGTGGCTGTCAGACTCATGCTCAGCCTTCCTCGTCTGGGCGTGCCTCAACGTTCACCATCACATCTGCTTGGATGCTTGGGTTCGCTGCCGTCGGCCAACGACCGGTGCCCGGCGTCGACACACCGCCCTCTTGATCCTCACCGCCGCCACCAAACTAAGTGCACCGGCGCCGGCGACGGTCCACCGCACCGTGTGCGACGCTCCGCGGTTGCCTCCCAATCGGTGCGCGGTTTGCTTTAAGCGTAGCTACAGCAGGCTCCATATGTACGGTCCCGAGTAGCTCCTCTATTGTCAGGCGTACTGCGCAGCACGCCTGAACGAGCGAAGACATGTGCTGGTGGCGCGCACGCGGGCCTCGAGGCTCCCGTACCGCCCATCGACGGTCCACGGCCCAGCGCACCGGCACAACCCTCGTCCATGATGGCATTCGGGCGACACGATGGTCGCGAGGTGATATGTGGGGATGCACGTTGCTGCAGGACCGCGCGGGTGCTGCAGGAGACACGTCCGGGGCGGAGGACGACCGGGCGGCGGGCGCCGACTCGAGGGGCGCCGAGATGTGTTTCCTCCGCTGTAGCCGTGGCTAGGTGCGTGGGCGCGCCGCGAACGGTCTTGGTCGTATACTCTGTCTACTGCCCGTTGGAAATGTTGCTACTGGAAACCTCTGCATACTGCTACCTTGCTGATTCGAATGCCTATAGCTACCGCCATATGCTGCCAGCTTAAATATAGGAACTCTGCAGTAGTTCGAACTGTCGTTACATCTGACACTGAGCACGCACAGTACTGGAACTCGACGGTTGAACCTGGCGAGCGCTTCCCCGCAGTTGCCTCAGTTGGCGTACTGGCCTGTCCGTCCGACATACTACGCCATGCGATGCTTCGCCATCAACGACATGGACACATGCCATCCACGGGCGTATTTGCAAGACTTTAATGAAGTGCGACTGCCCGCATACTACTCGTTTCGCGGAAGCCAGAAGTTTCAGCAAGCTGACATGAACAGCGTGGGACTCGCGCGGGCATACAAGGTCATATCACTTTCCGTCATGACATTTGAATGGGCATTTCTGTCGTGACTGTGATCCGGCTCCTACAGCACGTTTGCGGGTCGGCTTCCCATGCCAGCCGCCTTCTGTCCTCGATCACGAAGGGTAAGTACCATCACCACATCCAAACAATGTATATCTGCAACGGGCAACGCCCACAAACCCTACGCCCCGTCCACGCAGTACATGAACCCACTCACGCTTAAAGTCTACTATTCGTGGAAGGCGCGCGCGGCAGCTCGGCCCTCGGCCTCAGGCCTCAGCGGGTTGCTGTTGCAGCAATACCTGTCTCCTATGGCAGGGTAGGCTGTCCGCCCAGGCGACGAAGGGCTGGGCCGTGCCACCCGACGCGTCGAATGCGGCGAACGATCAAGACAACTCGACGTAGGCGAGCGCTACCCCACCGTTGCCTCAATTGGCGTGCCAGAAGCCACAAGGCCTAAAGCTTTGAAGAAGCCTCAGCATGCCGACCATGAACATCGTGGTACTCGCGCGAACCCCTACAAGGTCATGACATTTTTATGATGACATGAGTTTTCACAGCACCCTCGCGGCTTGCTCGCGGCCTGGCTTCTTCTGTCTTCCTTCTCCGAGCACAAGCAACTATGTAGTCTAAGTACCCGCACACCACATTCGAACAATGTATAGCTACAATAATAGGCATCACTAGAAACCCTAGATCCCGCATTACATGAACTCAATAACGCTCAAATCCAAACCTTTGAACGTAACACGCTGAACAGACTGGCGCACGACAGCTCAGTCTTGGTTGCCGTTGCAGTAATCCGTGTTCCCAGTCGCCGGGTTGCCCGCCCAAGCGGGGAAGGGCCGGGGTGTCCCCGACGCGCCGAACACGGCGAACGAGAGGATGAATATCATGACTTGCGCGCCGCCATCCAGCGCACCGCCTGCACGAGGGCGCAGATGAGTCAGTAAAGCGGGCCGCGAACAAGATGTATGAACCACGCGCGTGCACGCACCGAGGATATAGTTGTACTTCCGGAACCAACCGGGGTGGTACCTGCGCAGCCAGAGCTGCGAGACGAGGCCCGTGATGATCACGGACGTGATAGGCGAGTTCGTTCCGGCGGTCATCCACGATGAATACATGTAGATGAGGGGTAGGATGATCGAGTCCGTGCGGATGGGCCCAATCCGCGGATAGCGCTGCGTCGGGGTTTCGCACGAGGTGAGTCCGGTGGGACGAGTACGGGGGGTCAGGAACAGTTACCTTGGAGAATAGCCATTGGAAGAATGTCGGGATCATCCCGAAGAGCAGACTGAGCGGTACCCAGATGTAGGGTCCGTGCGGTCCGTACAGCTCCTTTGCCAGCGACCAGGTGATGGCTGCGCTATTAAGGCTCTGTGTGGTCTGGCCGCTGGAGCAGACTGTCAGCAACTATGGTGACGAGAAGCAGAACGTGACAGACCTCCAGACGTTCGTCCCCTCGGGATCGAGAAGGATGTCGCGTTGTGCGTCGACGATGGAAACCATGACCGCTGATTGATGTGAGCCAGATGGCATATTGCCATACAGAAAACGTACCGTAGTTCACAGCGGCGCCTGTGCGGGTCTTCGTGTCAGCATAGCACCTTGGTTTGGCAAGAGAACAGCATGCTAACCTAGGATGGTTCCCCATACCTGCGTGACAAACATAGCACGGGGTGGGATCTTGAGATACTGCCCCATCTTAAGATCGCCGGCAAGCCCGATGGAGGTTGAGACGACATCGTGACTCCACATCGAAAACTGGGCGAAGTGACAAAGGCCCCGTCAACGAGACACAACAGAAAGATGTGAATAGACAAGCATACGTAGAGGTTAGCAACAGGTCGGCCGGGATTGATCGCGCCCGCAACCATCTTCATCAGTTGATTCGTCGCAATGCCGTTGCCCATGCGAGCATACAGCAATGTCGAAAACGGTGTGACAAACGCTGCGGGGGATTCTCAGACATTTGCTGAGCCGTGGAGCAACTTGGCCTCACCTCCCAGCAACAGCGCAATCAAGTACGACCACCATGGAAGGGTGGTCTGACCCTTAAGGACGACGATGAGACCTAAGACAGTACGTGTCGCCTTCGTCAGTGAACCGAGAAGCACGGCGTTGAGTGATGTCGTTACCAGCAAAGAACGAAAGTATCAGCAAGCCGAGGTACCAATACCAAGGTACTTCCTTGTAGTCACGGATCATGATCTAGCAGATGCGTGAGACTTTCGTCGCGCTTTGGCTGGGGCAGTGCGCACCTGCCAGTGAGGATCCGTCTGCGACTTGGTCCTGGCCTGTTTGAATGACTCTACGACGTATCCACTCCAAAACAGAAGGGTGTGTGCGACGAGGCCGCCAATCTGACGCGTGGTACGTCAGCTAGATATATACCTGAATCGAGGCAAGATCATACAGCAAGGTTAGCGGTAAGCTGAGACCATGCGTTTGAACCTGATAGGTGTCGGATAGGTCAATCGGCACACGGAGCGGGCGAGCGAATACCGACCAGTCAGAGCGGGAAGACCAACTGCATCCAAGGCCGTTTGGTTGAGGATACCACCGGACCCAAAGACGGCAGCTTGGTCGTACACAGTACCATTCGACGAGAAGATCGACGTCGAGAGCATTGGGAACGACAATGACTATCTCGAACGTACGTGAGCAGACGTCGTTCGGCAAGCAGGTGACAGAGACTTACGTTCCATGCATTCGAGTAGTAGATGGCCATGACGATGACATAGCACAAGCCATATCCGACCCACGAGTTCGCTGCAGTTTTTGGTCAATAACGTCACATCCAAAACCCAGTGAAGATGTTCACCTTGTTGGATCAGAGGCAGACTAGTGTACAGCGACGTAATGTACTGCCAATCGAACGAAATGCTGAGCAAGCCCAGTCCCTCATTGCCGTCCGTGCCGCCGAATAGGTTCGTGATGACATTCTGCGCGGATGGAGAGGCCTTCTGCGTTGCAAGGCAGATGACGCTGACGCCATTGAGCAGCGGGAAGATATACGCGGGGATGACTTCGAAACAGAACATCCCCATGAAAGCCGACCAGAACAGCTTGACCCGCTTCTTGTTAGCACCGTTGTCAAAATGGAGTGCTGCATCGGATAGTCAGGATAACCTCCGTCTCTAGTTGACGCACACTCATGAGATCGGGCTAACCTTGGAAGATGGAGACTGAAGGCAAGTTCTAGTCGAGCGCAGTTCAGTGGTCTGATCATGCTGATAAGGCAATGCAACTTACACCCCAATAGACCATCTCGCTCGGGTATACGGTCAGCGGGCGAAGCAAACCGACCAAGCCATACCTTCAGATGACTGAGCATGGGGAACATCAGCTGAAGAGATGTCACTCACCCGAAGCATGCCGTTGAGAAAGTGGCAAGTACTGCCGTCGTTCCCTCGACGTTCGTGTTGTAGTAGAGCTGTAGAATGTCGATAGCCAGCTCTCACGATATACCATCATGAGAGGACTTACACGCTGGACTGCGAAGTTCTGTACTGCACTACTGCCACCAGAAGCAGTAGAGGCGACAAGAGTGGCAATCGCATGCTGTGATGGCTGTCAGGAATCGCGCGCTGCATGCGGTGTACGTATGGCATACCTCCTTCAACTTAAATTCACCGGGGTTGATGAAGTCGAGGATGGGCCCAAGCCGTGCGAAACGAGTTCCTTGCACTCGAGTACCTGTGGGTAAAAACTTGCCCCAGGCCGTTCCCACGGAATAGATGAGCAGCAAGAGGAAGACCGAGGACACGACGACTTGCACCGGTTTGAAGAGATAGATCTACAGTATAATTGTCAGTCGCTACGAAGTCGAACCTGGGCCTGAAAAGCGAGACGCACCTGACAGACTGCAGCACCGAGTCCAGCAAAGATAGTGCCCAGGAAGAGGGATCGGAACGTGAGCGCAGTGTCATGATCGTCTCGTAAATCTACGAGGAATCTTGAAACGTCTTCCCCCGTCGTAATCACAGGCTCTCCCTTCAGGTAAGTTGTCTCGCCGCCGTCTTCATGTCGATATCGAGTCAGTCAAAATAGCATGCCACAGACAAAGTCACTTACCCGTTAACGCATCTGAGCTGATCCGCTTCGCAAGGGTCCCCCCATACTCAGCTTCTGGTTTCTCAGTCGTCGGGGAATTATCAGCCTTCTCGTCGAATGACTCTTGTCCGGAGAAAGGCGAAGCAGTCCGGGGCAATGATTCGAGGTGATCGGCCATGACGAGCAGAAGTCTACGCAGCGGTCGCGAGACTAGAGGGCGGCAGGATACCGGGTCTGAGAGTAACGACGCTCCACTTGCTCACACAAAGCTTTTGAATGGAGATCCCGCACCTGTATGTGTGTCCCGGACCTCGAGACCAATAATCGAGAGGTTCGGTCCCTGAGGTCGGGTATCTCAAAACTTCTGAGTTCGCATCGCGTGCTCACGCGCGACAGAGGGTCGGGCCAATAACATCAAAGAGTTCGATGGACGATGTCGACATACCGGATCGGGATTTCAACTCATCGCTGGCTTCAGGTCTTGCGAAGTCGCCTCAGGTACAACGATAGGTACACATCACGCCTAGAATCCTTGCGCATGTATGTGCACTGTACAACGTCAACGAGGAGCGGCAATATCAAAGCACATAATACTTACAGCGGTAACAAGCGCCCATAGCAGTTCATGGCGCGATATGGCGTCGGGGAGTGTTACACGCGGGTCGCATTGAATTGCACGTTCTCGAAGCTCTGAGTCTTTGTGAGCAGAGCACGCAGCAACATCTGGTAAAATTTTACCCTCAGTAACGCAGGGACTTGCCTTCGCCTACGCGGTGAAGCTCAGGTATGTTATCTTTGTGGACGGGTCAGGTCGGATATAATGCCAGCGTAGAGTCTCTGAAGGGTAGATCATGGAACATAGGGAGCTTGTCGGATATACCACAAGGTTGCCTCGCCACTTGAGACGTTAGGAAAGGGATACCGTTAGGAAGGCGGCTGTTATATCTGAAGAAGAGAACCGCTGGCTTTGAAATGGAACAGACGCGTAGTGCGGCAATTGCGGCAACGGGCTCCCCTCCGCCTGTCGAACAGCTGTGATGAGTAGTCGGCATCGTCAATGGTGTAAACAACGAAGGATCGAGACGAAACGCACTATAAATCGACCGTTCTCGCTGACCGATAACTTACAGTACCAGGAAAGCGACCAGCACACCAGCGTCCGGCGAATAGCCAGGAAAGTGGATCGTGGATGCAATAAAGTGCCGTGCGAAAGCTGTTGTTGGCGATGGCGAATGTGATCTGACAGAAAGTTCCGTGTACGGACAAACTGTAAGTACAGCTCATTGGGCAGAACACTCACCATAAGTCAAAGAGCCTGTACTTGGACGTCCTCCGTCCGAAACCAAAGTCATCATAGAAGCATTGCATAGTAGCCTATGCATACTCGCATATATGCGACTTGCAATACGCTTGTTGATACACACCATTGTACTACCACAACGTCAAAGAATAATAGTCAGCTCTTAATGATAAACACAAGGTATAATGAGGCGGGGGATGTCGAGGTGCCTGAGGTGGCATATTACGCGAACGTGGTGCAATATATGCAGTAAGAAATGTGGAGTAAAATGTGAAGTCCCATGGCGATGCAACGAGCGTGAATGCAACGAGACTGCAGTACAAAGTACACGTGTATGAACCATTCAGGGGAGCAAAGTTTTTGAGTACGAGAGATGAGACGGAGATGAATAAATCACTGCACCGAGCAGCCATTGCTCGACTTTGAATCCCGATCACGCCGTCGACTGCTCCGGCTGCCCTCCCGGTCTGCCGCTGAGAGGATGGAATAGCCGGTCATCTGAGAGAACCTGGAGTCAGATTGTTCGGCATGTGCGTCCGTTTCCGTGGTCATCGTTCGCGTCGAACCTCGCTGTGTACTAGCCAGGCTCTCTGCGGCTGTTACGGCGCTGCGCATGCTCGAGGTGTTGGGGCCCGTGCTGCTGCTAGAAATGGAGAGCGGTCGATCTTTGCCATCGGACTTGCGCTTCGTGAGAACGGAACGCTTGCGTGTCACTTGTCGACGATCGGAGGGGGTGGGAGGCAGTGGGGGAGAAGAAGGTGATGATGAAGGCGCAGGAGAGGATCGGTCTGAGTGTTCCGTCAGGAAGGACTTCGAACGCTTGAACGCGGCGAGCACTTTGTATGCGCTGGGTGGATGTACTGCGCCACCGACAGAAGTGGGAGACGGCGAGCTGGGCACATCGAAACTCGTTCTGGGGGTAACGTCGCTGGCGTCGGACGTAGGGCTGAGAGGTCCGTTCGCCTGTAGAGCCTCGAGCAGCTCCATAGGGTTGCTGTACTGTCCTGTCTGACTGCCGGTCTCTGCGTACTGAGCATACAGGAGCAGCTGCGCTCGCAGATCGCAGGTCGGCGGAGCGTTCGGAGCACACTTCGCATGGCAGATGAGGCTGCATTGCTCGCAAAGCACAGCACTCTTCTTCACGCCTTGGTTGCACACACGGCATATGACGGCTGGCAGGACTAGTCAGCCCCTTCAATCGGTTATGAAGACGAGATGAACTTACGCTTGCCGAACGAGGTTCGTACAAAGGAGTGTTCGCGGGGTGAGAAGTGTTCAGGATCGTTGGAAAGTCTGCGTGGAGGAGGCGACACGTCTATGCGTGGACGCTTGTCGGGGGACGAAGACAATGCTGGAGACGCCCTGTCCGAGTCTGGACGTTCGGGCATCTCGACGCCGGCGAGATATCGCATGACATCTGCCTTTTGTGCCTGGTAGTCGGCGGAGACGCGACGCAAGAAGGGAATGCTGTCCTGAGGCCGCAACTCCTGCACTAGCCGTTAGGAGACGCACGCCGAGTAGCCATCGTATCACGTACCTTGTTGTGAATGACCCAGTTCTTCTTCAGCCATTCATGCTCACACAACTCTTCTGCACTTGGTCGCTTCGTCGGATCCTTATTGAAGCATTGCCTCAAGAAGCCCTGCAGAGGCTCCGAACAACCGTCTGGAATGGGCGGCATAGAATCCTCAACGATGCGGAACATGACTGGCAGAACGGTCAGCATGGGCTGGGCTAACATCGAGCCTTACTCACCGGACATGCTATTTGCGATCTCTGCATAAGGAGGATGACCTGTGAGGAGCTCGATGACCGTGCAGGCAAGGGACCAGATATCGGACTTTGTGGAAGCACCCTTAAGCTCAATGACTTCTGGAGCCATCCAGTTGGGCGTGCCGGCTACGTCCTTCATCTCGCGTTCCATGGCTCGCAGATTGAGCGAGACTCCAAAGTCTGACAGTTTGACGTTCCCATTCTTGGTAGTAAGGATGTTAGCCGCCTTGAGATCGCAGTGGACCACATCGCTTTGATGAAGATAGTGCAGGCCCTCGAGAATCTTGACCACATAGCCGGCCACAAGACGCTCATTGAGCTTGCCGAACGCCTTGAGGGTCTGGCCCAACGAACCGTTTTCTGCGTACCTATTCCCACCGTAAGAAAGGTAATCCGACAGCGCCGATCAACACGTACTCGAGAACAATGCTCAGGCTATCGTTGTCCCTCGCCATGCCCTCGTATTTGACAATACTCGGGTGAGACAAGCTCTTAACGAGATCGACCTCCTTCATGAGCTGCTTGATCTCGTCCTCCTTGAGGCCCTCGAGACGGATCCTCTTGACTGCCACCATCTGACCGGTGTTTAGGTTCAGCGCCCGATAAACGGCGCCGAATTGACCTCGCCCAATGCAGTTCCCGAGTTGCTTCAATGCCAGCGTAAGTCACGGGAGAAGACGCAGACAACTTCTGAATACGTACGAATTGAGTCGGCGGCTTGCCGTCCTCTTTAACAACGAGAGTCTGCCGCACCGCGCTCCCCTCATAAGGGTCCCTCGAGAGGAGATCGCTTGCACTCGCATTGCTTGTCACGACACCCAGGTTCACCATGCTCTCATACCTTGACCGACGGGGCTTGGCGCCGAGCTCGTCATACGAGTTGGGACGGGGCTTTCTGCGCGAACTCGACCCATCAATCTCACTTTGGAAGCGACCGCGAGGCTGACGGGGTTTGTCGGGGGGACCAGGCGACCCGGGTTTGGAGGTCGTCGCAGACGACGGAGGCGAGGACTCGCCGGAACGATCGTGGGCGGGCGCAGACGTATGCTCGGCAGAAACAGTCCGGGGGAATGGAACTCGAGTGTCACTGTCTTGCGAACGCGAGTCACTTCGAGGTACGTAGACGCCGTTCCGATGAGCGCCTGTGCGCGTACTGCTCCGTCGCAGGACGATCCTTGGGGATGACGGACCGCCGTCTGGACTGGAGTCTCGGAGGAGCACCTGATCCTTCGGAAGAAGGCCAGGAGTATCGACGCTGTGTCTCGCACGGTGGGTCGGACGCCTAGGGAACTGTGGCAGACTCTCGACGCTTGCGTCAGGCCTCGAAGCGCCGACAATAGCCAATTTGCGGGGAGGTGAAGAGGAGATGGGTGTCTTGGGCTCGTAGACGCTGAACTCGTCCCCATCAAGAATGGAGGACTTCGGGGCCTGGAACGCGTCGATAAAGTCATCCGGCCACTTGCCTTTGCCCAATTTAATGGGCGACGCCTTCTGCGGAGGCCACTCTCGAGCCTGCTCTGGCTTGCTGTCGGACGCCCCGCTCTTGGACTTGCTCTTCGAACTCGACGAGCCCTCCTCAGTCTCCTCCGCAACTCTGGCCAGGTCGATGGGTACAGTTTCGCTGGGGCGGCGCTCGCGAGGTGGTCTGGTGGTCTCACCGCTTCGTCTTCGAGGCAACTCCTCAGACAAGGACACAGCCATGGCCTTACCCTCCGCGAACGTGAACGATGGTGTCTCGCTGGTGTCGATGGAAGTCGCTTCAGTTGTAACCGTGCGAATCGTGCCAAACTTGTTCTGACCCGTACTGGTGCTCCTCTGCACCTCCAGCAGGCTCGAAAAGGCAGTGGTGTCCGTCATGGTGGATGCCTGGGACTGTCGTATCGGAGAAGCAGCTATTGAATCCGCCATAGACGCTCGCACGGAGTCGCCGACCGAGGCGCGTGTCGAGTCCGCTACGGAGGCGCGGTCGACGCTCGGCCTTGGACGCAGAGGAGATCGGGGTGGGGGAGACATGATAGGCGGGACCTCGTCGAACTCAAGGTCGCTCTCACCACCACGGTGTGCACGACCGTTTCCGACTGTCTTGCCATCTGAGGAACCGCCCGACCCGGCGCCGTCCTCCGCGGGACTCGCTGAGCGAAGCGTCGGCAGCGGTTGTGGTGGGCTCCAGCGTTTCCTCCCAGTCGGCGAGTGCGGAACAACAGGTGAGGTAGAGCGCTGCATCTGGGCGAAGGTGAGATTCGGCGTCGACGCAGCAGCACGCGAGCCACCTCCCGCGCTATACGGTCCCTGTCCTACACCACCCTGCATGAACCTTGACTTGTCGGCGGCAGGGAACTCCGCGTGTCGTTGCAGAGCAAGAACGGTACGAGCAACCTGGGCTAGGGACTCCGCATTCGCTATGGTGAGATCGTCTCGGCCGAAGCGATCTTCTGACGATATGCCAACAGATGTGCAAGCTGCTAGGAAACGGGTGACGTTAGAGGAGCGCGCTACGCCGTCCTCCCTTGGATCCACGCGAGAGATGGTACCCGGAAAAAGCTTGTTCATGAGCCTGTTCGGAGGATACGGCAATCAACTATGAGCGCGGTCCGCAAATTAGAAGGCAAGTCAACAACGTACTGGCAGAGGACATAGCCATCTCGCAATGCCTCAGTGAACAATCGCCGTTCCCTCTCCTCTCCACTTGCGCTGAGCCCGCTCGTGCTCAATCCACCTGCCGAGCTTAGCTGGGACGAGCTACCCATCCCCGCTCCGCTCTTTCCCCAGACCCTCTCCAACCTGGCCAAGCCCCGCATACGCACCTCCACCTCCTCCCACTCTCTCGGCTGCAAGCTCGAGTCGTTCAGCTTGGATGGCGGCTTCAGCATCTCCTTGGACAAGTACGACGACGCGGCTCGGATCTGCTCCCGGTACTCAGGGTTGGAGGACCCGCCGAGCGAGGTTGTTGACGAGTTGAGCAGCTTGTTCTGGTAGTAGTTGGGTGTGACGTTACGCTGAGTCGGCGAGAGGGCGCGGGGGCGAGTGGGTGTAACGGGCGAACCGGCGCGGTCCAAAGAGGGTCTCCTACCGTCCAGCGATGACCTACTCAGATCAAGGGAAGGCTTGCGCGCTTCAACGGATGGCCGACGAGCGTCCACGGAAGGCCTCCGACCCTCGATTGAAGGTCGCGGCGTGTCTACGGAAGGCCTCCGTGCTTCTAACGAGGAGCGTCCGATATCCCCTGATGGCCTCCGCGCTGACGCTGAGGACGAGGATGAACCTAGGGGGAGATGAGACGAGGACGCCGACGGACCGGCGCGCGTAGGCGTACGAGATATAGATCTCGCACGAGACGGACTGATCGGGCGTAGGGTAGGCGATGAAGGAGGGCTGGAAGTGCCGTTCAAAGGCAAATGGCTAGCACTAGCTGCTGCTCTTCGAGACGACCCCGCAGCGAATCCCCGAGGCGTTGGTGACGGAGGCTCTGGGGATCTTGTCGCGTCCCGGGATCGTCGCGTTGGCGTTTCTGGCCCAGGCGAATTACTTCCACGAGAAGAGAGCGACAGTGGTGGAGGTCTCCTGCCCTCCCGCGGCGATCCTGCTCCGCCGCTTGAACGCGGATCGCGGCGAGGCGCGAGTGGTTGGGGTCCACTGATGTCTCTCGTACTGAGGCCACCAGACTCGGACCTGCGCGTACGCTCGCGGGGAGGCGAAACCAGCGCTGCGATGTTAGATGTTGAGCCGCTCGGAAGCGCAAACGGCTGGGTATACGCAGAGAGTGTGGGCAGGACTGGCGAGGACATGGACGCTTGTCGAAGAGAAGGCGTGAGGAAGCTGGTGTTGCCGGCCACGCGCGTTCTGTCCTTGTCACGGTCTCTCGCCGCTCGCGAGGCTTCCTGCCCAACGCCCGGGACAGGTGGTGGAGGCGCAGAGGGCTGCATGTCTCTCGCCGCTGGTCTCCGGAATGAAACCTTAGATAGCATCCTCGATCTAGACTTGCTCTTCTCCTCGGGCAGGTGCTCCTCTGATGCACGGCCCTTACCTTTGCCATTGACCCCTTCGCTCGGGGCGATGGCGCCGGTCTCGTCGACCGGAGCGCTCATCTTGGCCTTGGACTTGGTCGCTGTCCGGATGCTTTGCTCCAATGACGACCGCAGTCTCTTGAATGTCTTCGGCTGTGCGTCATGCTGAACAGCTGACGATGAGGGCTGCGAGAACATGTGCAACTTCGACGAGGAGGCCGCCGCAGGCGGTGGGGGCGATGCCGGGTCGGGGCGCTTGTGGGAAGCCATCTGGAAAGGATTCGAGATGGACAGCTTGGAAGAAGACAATACGGCTGCTGCCATGTGAATTCGTACTGTACAGAGGTGCAGTGAGTGTGGGTACGGGCCTCGAGCCTCCAGGAGATCGTCAGAACCAACTTGAAGCAAATCGAGACCGGAGAGGACTCACTGGGAACGGCGAACGGGAGGGTGGATCAGTTCGGAGGTCCCTGTGAACTGTACGGTCCGGTGAGCATGAGAAGCAGGGAAGGAAGGTCGAGTGACTGAGAACAATCAAACTTGATGAACAAAGTCGAATGGTGGCAAAGGCGGGCTGCAAGTGGTGACGGAACGGGGAGTGCAACAGTATGGAGGACACGTACGATTGCCGCCGCTGTCAGTGCCAGTGTGTGCCCTCCGGGGAAGTTGGTTCCGTAAGTCTCATCAATGAGAGGCGGTGGGCCGTAGAAGCTTGCTGGTGCCTGGGGATGGCGGGGTGTGCGGTACGCGTTTGTGGGTGGTGGGCGAGCGGCGGACAACCGCGTCGGGGTAGGGCGTGTCACGACCGACTGAGAGTCCTCGTTCAACGACAGGATGACGCGGTGTACGGGCGGTCTGGACGAGGGCAAGCGTAGGAAAGAAATGAGCGAATATCCTGGTGGTCGTTGGCGAAGAGGTCGCTACAACGACCTCGTGCTGGAGTCCGGCACTTTGGCCCTGGGCGCCCACTTTGCCGATTGCCGCGCTATTACTGTCGCTACTAAGCTATCAATTGGTTATCAATACACCTCGCGTAATTTCTCTTACTGTGATTGCTTATCACGAAGCGTCGTGCATTTACTCCGAGCTTGGCCAGACCAAGTCTGTGTTGTTCCGCACATACACGCACTCTGACCTCCTCAAGCTCCTCACTTTCCCTCTCACCGTTCCGCGTCGCAAGGCTCGGAGCTACGCTGGATTCGTACAGCGCTGGAGCTCGATGCCAATCAATGTTGCCAATACGCTGATAGGGGCTCCGCTCGCACGAATGTAGCCTTCCTGGTGCGGTCGAGCTATGACGAAGGTCATGACGCGAGGCACTTGAATTACTAGGATATGTCAGAGACGACATCAGGCCCACGCTGTGCCTCGAAACCGCGATTCACAGGCTGCCGACCCTCTGCCGTCGACCACTGAACACAGCACCCCCACAGCCACAGTTCTGCTCGCAATACTTATGCTGGCTAGCTCGTTACTGCACGCACCACTGCCATGGCCAACAAAGGGTCCCTCTGGGCTGGAGGGGCCATGCCGAGCCTCCAAGTACAGACTTGCCATAGGACTGGTGGTCTTCCTACACCGCGGTGCGCATTGTGTCGGTGCTGTCAAGCCGCCTGTCTGGCGAAGCAACTACCTTTGTGGCACAAGCAATAAGCTCTTAGCCGGCGAGATGGGGTAAGATGGGAGCATATGCACAGTGGATAGAGACCGAGGCGATCACCGGGAGACGCGCAGATAACTCCGTGGTAAGTCAGCTGTACTTAGTACTTCCCCAAATCCTTACCTCGAGCCTTTCATTGGCAGATATCAAACTCGGACGTAGACAATAATCACAGTAAGTATGATTGCACCGAACTCCGTCGGCGATGGCTCCTCGCGGAAGTCTTTGCTGTATGCGGTATTTGTGCGGTATTGACTGGAGGCCGATTCCGTGCATTCAAGTATTGGAAGTAGAGAACCGGCCGCCATACGTACTTATCAGAAAACACATACCTACTATCTCATGGAAGCTGCATAGAAGACAAATGACTTCGTCCGGACAGCAAGCCTCGAGGTCCATGCTGGGTCCATGCGTTCCCATTGCATATGGCCCAAGTATGGCACACCAGCGACGGGCTGATCCAGAGCGTACGTGAGAATGTAGCGTACCTTATACCCAAACGTACGCATAGCATGGATCCAGAATGTGTTCGTGGATAGGCAAGCAGCAAGCACGCGAATCCTCACTGATTCCAGTCAACCAATGTCGGTTTGTAGACGACAGCGTGAGATCAACCTGTTGGAAGCACCATTGGAGCTACTGATGGCAGACTACGGCAGACAGCCACGGATGACTTCTCGTGGGGAGAGATCATCGTATGGGAAGCCATCTTCGCAATGTTGTAGCTATTAGTATGACACTCACCTTGGTGTGTCTACATGCTTGATGCCGGGTCTCTGGGTGGCGTGCTGTAACGCACTATGCGTGTATGAGTGAAGCTTGTAGCTTCGGAACACAGTCCAAATATGTAGATTGTTCGGAAATACACTATACATTCTATGGCTTGTCGAGACCTCTGCTTAGTCCTGAGTCGCTAAACGACGTTACGACTCCATTTCCTGTCAATTTACGCCGACAAGGAGGCAAACCGCTGGAGCATCGCATCGACGCCATAGTTTGGCGTCAGGTCGACTTTGCCCTCCGCCTGCGCCTTCTTCCAGAGGAACTCCACTTCGGTCTTGAAGCCGGCGACTATGTCCGTTACGCTGTATTTCGGCGTCCAGCCCAGAGCGCGCGCACGCTCGCCCTTGCAGCGGCACGTCGACGATACCACAGAGCTCGCGAACTAAGGATGTGCCATGTCAGTGAGCAAGTCGAGCGAAGATAGGTAGCAGCAACTGACCTCAGACTTGTAGTACTTCGTGATCTCGTCCTTCGTGAATGGAGTCACCTCAGGAGACTTCGCCGCACCGAGCTCGACGAGCGCCTTGCCGATCGCGCTGGCGATCGCGTTCCACGATAGCTCGCCGTTCTCGAGGTAATAGTAGCCCTCCCAGCCGTGGCCGACGCCCGGCGCGCCCGAGACAATCTTGTCGAACAGCAACATGTACATGTCCGCGACTGTCACAAAGCGCGCATCAGCCTCGACTGCGCGGTGCAGGCTCTGATTCAAAGGACGTACCGTCGTTGACGTGCACGGCAGCCCACGCGCCCTTTCCGTCGCCCACGACACCGGCTTGTTTCCTGTCAAGCGCAGGCCGCATCAGGGCGGGGGCCTGGATGGAGTGGCGGTGCGCGAGACCCGCGTCGTACATCGGGCCCGAGGCGAGGCCAGCGATCAGCGGAGGGCAGACGAGGTAGGTCTTCACGTAGCCTGTGAGGAGCGGTAGTCAGCTCATGAATACGACGGAGTGAGGACTGTACTCACCAGCTTCGTCGGCTGCTATGGCTGCGAGGTCGACGTTGCGGTGGAGCGCAGTAGGTGGGACAGCCTTGACGTCGGCCAGGTCGAGGTCGGAGTGGTCACCCGCTGGGTCGGAGGTGAACAGGAGGATACCCGTCCCAGACTGGAAGAGTTGAGAAACAGGCGCATGGATCGTACTCAGAGGGTACTCACAATGTGGATCAAGACGGGGGCAACAGCAGTGGCATCAAAGCGCGCCTTCAGACCCTTGAGCAGGGCCGTCGTCCACGGGAGGTAATCCGCGTCCGCCTGGTATGAATCTCGTATGAGTTGCTGTGCAACACATCCAGAAGCCAAAGTAGTACTCACACAAGAGAAGACAATGTCCGCCTTCTTGCCGAGGTCCTCGATGACGGGGTAATCCGCCTTGTCGAAGAGGGACCCGACAGCGTACTTCAGTGTGGGATTGAACTTCTTGAGGGCCTCACCCTTCTCTGTGCTGCGCACGAGAGCGGTGATAGAGAACTCGCTCGCCTTGGGGTGATTCTGGAGACGGGTGAGGATGCCTGCGCCGAGGTATCCTGGAAAAATGGGCGTTAGCCCAAAGTCAGGGTGGCAGTTTGACCAGGCTGAGAAGGTACATACCCGTCGCGCCGAGGAAGAGGATTTCAGTCTTGGGTGCCATTGGAGTGGTGAGAGAGTAGACTGGGTTTTCGATGTCTGTGAAGTTGAGGAGTTGGAAACGGTGAATGCCCTCTACACCGTCCATCTACCAGGCTTTTATACTGCTGAGCATCCCTGCACACCACGCAAACCGCGGCGACGCCAAGTCTCGCACGCACGCATGTACCAGTGGGTCTACACTACCTGTCATTAATTTGTCAGTTTCTCATTATTCATGAACACGTCCAAGCGATCGATCTCAGCTCGGATCTGTAAGGTCCACGGACATTTCGGCGCCCTTCAGAATCAGAGGAGTGAACATCCTCCATGACTGACCAACGGTGTCGCATCCTGAATCAGCAATTGTTCTACCAAGGCTGGGTTGCGCTACCGCGGACCCCTCGTCGTCCTACATGGTGCACTTATCAAGCATGAGTCATCAAAACAGGAAGAATCAACGTTCCAAGTGTGCACACATACTCACCCGGAATCCCTCGAGAAAGATCTAGAAACCACTATCAATCCGAGGACTCGGAGGTGGGTTCGAGCGGGCAGTCTGGGGTCAAGCAATGGTACTCGTTGGGCGCGACTAGTAATACGTCCCAGTTCACCTGTAACCAAGCGTTGACGATAAGCACAAGGAGACATGCTCATGCCGCAACCTGCTGCTACCGGAGCAGAATCCTGCTGCCACGCACGGCCTCGATTTCTACTGCACTCGTGTGTGTTCAACTTCAACTGGCCAGTTGCGCCGGAGTCTAGCAGAGACTGCAGAGTGTGAACTGACAGTTGCCAGAATGAGCATCAGAGTTAGACGCCAGGCGTTGTGGCACCGTGTCACGCGATCCTGGGAGCCACAAGCTGTGGCGACGTCAATTATTTTGCTGCGGGACTTCTCTCACAACAACGACCACCTCAAGCCACCACGCGCGATGCCCGCCCGACAAGACACGACGACGAAGCAGGAAGAGCTCGATGCCAAGGAGAATGCGAAGTCTGTCTGGAACAAAGCGAAGAACAAGAGACCGCGGACGGCAAGTAAGGCGTCCAAAGTGCATTGTCTGTGTCGGAAGCCCGATGACGGATCGCCCATGATCAGGTGCGAAGAGTGCAGAGATTGGTACGTCTTAGCTTCACCTTCGCCTGTGGGGGTGCACGATGGACAGTGGATTGACTGTTGGACGCGATATAGGTTCCACTTCCACTGTGTAAATCTTGACGAGAGGGATGCGGAAGATGCCCGTAAGTCTTGGATTCCTGTGTGTTAAATCCGTCGAGCTAACGTATATTCTGCGCTAGAAACGTACATATGCCCACCGTGTCATGAACACACGGGTTTAAGGACGATCAGTGAGTATTCCGGCTCAATACACGGCCGCGTTGACCGCATGTTGGTTTCCGTGCTTGCCTGTTCATGTACTTCGTTTATACGTCGTGTAACTTTTGCTCTCATACGACTGTGCCCGCACTGTTGAGAGACCGCCAAATTAGTCGCGCCTACGATAGGTAGTGTCGATTGTGGCGTTTGCGTACATGTTGAGCGCGAGCGGCCTAGTCGACGGCGCGATACCTTCCGTGAGACAGGTCGGCCAGTGATACTCGGATGGTCCACCACAGGTTGCTGTCGTGAGGCATACCTGGCGAAGCCCCGTTGAAGGTGGCGATGTAGTCGGGCACTGTCCGTAGAGCGTCTTGGAGGGGCTATACCACATGGCCTAATTGTCATATTTCGTATCTGTGTATGTGCAAGGGCAGTGGCTGATATTCATTTTTGTAGTGGAATGGGAAGGCGTGGACGGCCTGGAAGCGATCAACGACGGCTCAAAACCTAAGGCACCGATTCGCAAACACCAAAGTCCGGACAGCGGGAGGGACACTGACATGAACTCACCCGAGTCGGATAATGGGAGCGGAGACGAGTACGTTGCGGAGGAGTCCAAACCACGAGTAACAGTCAAGGTGAGCACCTGTCCTCACTATCCTCCCTCTGCGTCATCTTATTTTGCTCTGTCGCAACCATAGCGTCGCTCTCGCAGAGTATCAGTTTCGTCCAACTCGGACTCTGATTCCGAAGGGTCTACCAAGAGACAGAAGGGTTCGAAGCGGCTGCGCCGCACAAGTACCACCACTCATGAGAGCGGCGTGCGCAAGTCTACTTCTCCTGGCGCGACTTCCTTGGCCAAACGCAGACAACCCGGCACGGCCGAGCCTCCCGCGAAACGTGCGAAGCCCCTTTCTGGCGAAGACCCTGCGCGGAAGTATTGCCTGACCAAGTTCGAGGAAGTCTTTTGTCCAATCTTCCTCCGCTACCCTTTCTTGGATGGCGTGAAGGCAACCCCAGGTCTCTTAGAGCCAAACAAGAAGCAGGAGGATCTCACTGACGAGGAAAAAGAGAAGTTGGAGATGACTGCGAGACGCTTCGCTGCCGACCTCGAGCATCGTGTTTTCGACTTGTATGCAGACACTGACAAGAATGGGAAACGCGCCGTGGGAAGCAAGTATAAGTGAGTCGTGTGATGCATATGAACGTTGTTCTTGGTTGCTGACGAAGTTTTTTCAGGGAGCGTTTCCGGATGCTGACATTCAATCTAAGCAAACCTGACCGTGCCCTACTCCATAAGCGCATAGCTTCATCGAGCCTCACACCCAATGAACTATCGACAATGACATCCACCGAGCTGGCTGACGAAGAGACAAAGCTATCCATCAGGCATGCTGAAGAGGAGGCGCTTGCTCACTCTATCCTCAAGAAACAGTCACTTCCCCGTGCGAAAATCACGCACAAGGGTATTGAGAATATCGAGGATGTCAACGGTGCTGGGCGTGATGTTGAGCGTGCGCGTGAGGAGCAGGAGGAGGAAGAGAGGATCGAGCGCGAGAGGCAGGCTCGTTTGCGGCTCCAGGCTGAGCGTGCACGATCTGTGAGCACGCAGGGTCAGGGCTCTGTTCCGCCTGAGTCTCCCGTTGTTCCGCAGACCCCCACCTGGGGCGCCCCGCCTCCTGTTCCTTTGCATGCTTCGCACTCAGATGTCAATGCGGGAGCGTCAGTGTCTGGCATGGGCAGGCCTCCGACGAATCCGCTATTCGTACCGACTGCGTCGGATTATCAGGTTCCTGTAGAGGGCGAGCTGAACCTTGCCGACTTCATCAATATTGACGAGGACATTCCGAGCGATGTTCCCGCCCTTGCACCCACACCGACGCCCTTCGGTGAGGATACCCCGCCGCCGTTCCAGGCACAGTCCCCCGGTGCCCAAAGCCTACCGCCGTCCGATGGCCCAGCCCCGACGTCGTCCACAGGAATATCGCCATTTGCGGCGAAACCTGACCTGGCTTCGCGGCCGTCGTTCGATCTCAATGCGCTATGGATTTCTAAAGGCGAGAATCCCGGAGAAGAGCAATCGACTGGGCCTCAGGATGTGCCGATGCAGGATGGAGAGCCGGGGCCAGTCCTTGAGCCGGATGCTCTGGGTCAGGCAGCTGACGATCAAGACTTTGACATGTTCTTGGGCAAGGACGAGGAGGATCAACCGGCGCCGCCACCCCCGGTGGACAACAGTCCGGAGGGACAGCGTGCTGCATTCGGAGCACTACCGAGAGTCTGGACAGGCACAGTACGTAAAACACATTCGCTGGTTTGGCTTTGCTCTGACGACTCTCCACAGCTAAGCATGCCGCTGGACTCGGCTATGGCTCAAGACGTTTCGCTCAATGCTCGCCAGAGTGGTGGGCGGATGCTTGGGGACGACTCGCCTCTTTGGCAAACGTTGTTCCCCTCCAAGGAACTTCGCATCGATGGCAGAGTGCCCGTGGATAAGTCGGCGCAGTATCTGACGCAGATGCGCCTGAATCCATCGAAGGAGCTCATAGCTGTGGCCTTCTCTCCCGAGCCTGGCCCTGGGATTGAGAGCACGGGCTTCAAGCTTCTCATTGATCACTTGATTGCAAAGGGGTACGTGTCCCTCTCTTCTCGAGTAGTGTCATATGCTCATTGGAGTCTGTACTCTAGACGACATGGTCTGGTCTTCCCTTGGGGCAACCGACCGAAGGACTGGGCTCCCGGCCGGGAGCTGTACATTATACCTCTACTGATGAATGATCCCATCCCCGAGTATATGGAGCTCCTGGACGATCTTTGTATCCCAAAACAACGCACCTCCAATTACCTCGTGGGTATATGGGTCTTGAACAAGGGGAAGCTCGCACCGCCGCCAACAGCATCTGCTTCTGCGCCACCGTTTTCTGTCCCGGGCGCACCTCCCATTCAATTACCGCAATCGCTCCTCGACCTTCTTCCCTCCATCACGAATCAGTCGCAGCCTGAAATGCAGCCTCAACCCTTCGCTGTACCTCCAGCGCAACCTCCGCCTATGGGTTCTGCCCTGGCGGCAGAGGTGGCCCAGCTGACCCCGGAGCAGATTCAGCTCATGCTGCGTACATTGACATCAACTACGCTTGTACCACCGCAGCCCGCTCCCGGTCCATCACACCCTGCCATCCCAGCTGTCCCTCAAGTGCCTGTACCGATCGGCTATCCCCCGCAACAACCAGTGCTAGGCCAGCAGCCCATCCCCCTGCAGCCTTGGCTCAACCCCTCATCGAGTTACCCGCCATCATACCAGCCACCTCCGCAGAATATGTACCCTGGTCAAGGCCCTCCTCCGTCGCATTCGTACCCAGACATGCACCAGGACTACTACGAACGAGACCGGCCGGGTCCGCGTGGCCGTTTCGACGGTCCTGGAGACCGTGGACCCAGAGGGAGAGGACGGCAACGGGGAAGGGGACGCGATCGCGAGCAGGATAGGCCGAGAGACTCTGGGTGGAAGAGTCGAGGGAGAGGCGGCGGTGCGTCTGGTCCGCCGCGGGGGCGTGGACGAAGTGACCATCCGGGATGGAGTTGATGATACTATGCTCGCTGTTCCCTCCTGTTATTTTCCATGAGCTGACCGTGACTTATTCCTCTACTTGTCTGTATCAATAGTGTTGTGAGTAGCTGCTAGTAGTACTGTAGTCCCCAATCGCTGCCTGATATGCCTCGTTTGAGCTCACTGCGACAGATGACCATATGGCGTAAATTGTGAAGGATGTCATTGCAGTGCTATGCATATGCGACAGCGTCATAGAATGAGTAGTAAGGGCCAATCATCGAAAATACATGCAGTCAGAATGTATGGTATCAAATGCGTTATTAATAGAGCACGAAGTCATGTCGATGAAAGCACCGTCCGTCCCCCCCAATCCGAGAATAAGCTGGAGCTCAACGTGATCGTTCGATGAATCACTCGTAGGGCATGTTGGCCACCTCGTCCATCATCGCTGCCCAGTTCGCCACAGCGGACTCGGAGAAGTCGAGCTCTTCCCGCGCGAACGCCTGGACAGCTTGCGAGATCAGCGTGTTCTCGCGGTTGTGCAGTACAACCCGCAGTTCGTGCCACATGCTACGGGAAGGCGATATGAGTCCGAGAGCGACAGCGAGGAGGCACGCAGACACTTACCAGGCACGGACGAATACCCTTCGATTAAGCGCAGCCGCGATCGCCGCCTGGTCCTTCTCGATGAGGACCGTGTACTTGTCCGCTTCCTGCTCCCAACCGTCCTTGTGTGCTTGCTTGATGCCTTCTAGCTTCAAGGAGTTGGCGTCGACGCGCTTCTTGAGACGGTCTACTTGGTCCCCTGAGAGCCTGTCGTATCGTATGAACAGGTCTCTGAGAGCGATGTACAAATCCCGTTCGCCCTATCCATGTGTCAATACGAGAGCATCTCCACATGAGGCAAAATAAGTCCTCACCTTCAACGCTTCGAGCGTTGAATATTGCATGGTGCGTGACTAGTCTCGCGTAAGCGTGCAGTCGTTTCATCCATGGCACGAATCAACGCACCCGATGCTCAAGCATATCCGAATGCTTTTGCATATGCGTCGCCGTATCAACAAGCCCCTGCCGGACGCCCGCACACAACTCGCACTCGTCGCCCCGCCAACAACGCTCATTCACCTCCACCAAACTCTTCATCGTGTTCGTCAACCTCGATAGGTCCGCCTGAGCGTCGATGAGCCGTGGTCGCGTGAAGCCGCCGAAGATCGAGGACGCGAGCGATTCAGTATCGGATGCGGTCGTGGGCGAGGACGCGGCGGACGAAGGCGTAGGTGCGGATATGGACGTGGACGGCGAAGAGAACGGGGGCAACGCGAAGTGAGCCGGGAGGTACGCGCGCCGGACGAGATGAGGGACCCGTACCGCTTCTGCCTCGCGCCGCCGGATGATGCGCTCCGCCAGCATGCAGATCCGCTGCCAATGCTCGATCAGGTAGCCGACCTTGCCGCGCACGAAACTGTGGACGCATAAGTGTACGTCAACAGGTGCACAGAACAGAGGGACAGACGCACTTGAGTTTTTCGTTAAGGTCGCTTGGGATGCCCATCTCCTCGACGCGGTCGACGCGCTTGCTGGCGGACTCTTCTTCGTAAGAGATGGACGTATGTTTCCGCCAGGCTTCGAAAGAGGGTTCAGTGAGGAACACCGCTAGCACGCCATCGTCCTTGATGATGGGATGGTTCCTGTTGTGTCGACACGTCAATACGAGGTAGACGTAGATGAACAACAAATGGATCACGTACACGATGAAATTGAGGAATCGAGCAAGTCCCTTTCTGTTGGACGATTGGAATGTGTCGGCCAAATCAACACACGAGTCCGGACTCACCTCCGCTGTTCCAAAAAATTCTCATCCGCTGTGTATCATGAATTGTCAGTACGCCCAAAACGGACAAAGGCGCAACAAACACTCACGTCCTACACGTTTCGGAGGCAACGCCGGTAGTAAGCGGAATGGGTAACGTTTGACAAGGCAGTCCCAGAGGAACACGAATTCTGAGTAGCGCCTAGGCACAGGTGCTCCTCGCTATCGCACATGTTCATAAGCATTTGTATGATACTCACACTGATCCGTCTCACATCGCTGGTAACCTCATAGGCGAGGTATCGGTTCAGGAGGAAGCCTTGTTGTCCGAGGATGTTGACATGGATCGTTTCTTGCTTGCGCCACCACTCCTTAGGCAAACCAGTCCCAGCTATACTTGAGGTTGCACCGTTCGTCACGCCACCTGCCCCAGGTCCCGCTCCGTTTGTTATAGGTGGCGAAGTTATGGCGGATGACGGATACTTCGGGACGCTCCAAGGATCCTCGGCCGAGTAACTGCGCGGCGCTATACTACGCGGAGGATCAGGCATAGAATAAGGGCCGAATGTCGAGTTCGAAGAGGGTAGCGAAGCCAGATCGAGAGTGGGAACCGGCAACTCATCATCCTGCGCCAGCTGCGCAACGCGCTCGATGCTTACATCTGGACCCCAGCATGATCAGTAAGCGGTGCGAGGGACAATGAAGTGCTACAGACCTTTGCCACTCTGTACTAGGGCGGCAAGGGCAAGGGCCACATAGAACTCCAGCCGGGATACGCGGGGTCGCGAACTGACCAAGCTTACGATCTATGCTGGTCGGTAAGGCGTCGGACATCGAACAAAGGGAGCATACCTTGTCGATGGTAGATGCAGGAAGAGCAGATGTACGCAGTACTCGCGAGAGCGCGCTCACGGACGTCTCGCCAGTGTTCGTGTCGTCCACCGTGACGAACGCCTGAATGTAGATCGGCGGAACAGTCGCATTGCCTGTGCACACATCCGAATGACATCGAGCATGAGATGCGGCCGAGAAGAGACTTACCGATGACTGAACTCAACCCCGACGAGGAGGTGGTCGGGTACGACGGGACGGGCGGCGGCGCGGGACTGGGCGAATTGCTCCATGGATCGAGTCCGTCGTCGTACATGGAGCTGGCGAGGGGGTTCTCGCTCATGAAGCTGTTGACACCGAGGCCATTGGAGGTCGACGCGCCGTACGGCTGCGAGGGTCGGGGGGCGTTGAACATGTCGGGCTCGACGTCGCCTTTGAGCCCGCGCGCGATAGACGGTCGCCTGTGGCAGGCCGCTTTAGGCAGGCGTTGCGGTCGGCTGCTGTGCGCTCAGAGACTCGTGCCCGGCGCGTGACGTGTGCTGATGGTTCTGGGCGACGTGCCTTCCCGATGCTATGGACAGCGGCGGGCGAGGCGTCGGCGTCGGCGACTGGGACGAGCACAGCGTGTGTGGTGGTGGCGAGGCCTGTGAGGACAGCGACGGGTGCCGGGGACGACCGTTGGCGGGGCCGCGGCCGTGAGCGCGTCGCTTACGTCAGCCGGTCGCGGTGGTGGCGAAAGGACGACCACGCGGGCGGTGGCGGATTTCAAGCTCCGCCAACACGCTTTGAAGCGCGTCTCGGCGCGCGACGACGTGAGAGCCCCAGCCCGCAAATCCCCCGCCTCCGCCCGACGACCGTCCTCGACGACCACGACACCGACGCCAGCATGCAGGCCGTCGCTCGCGCACCGGGCCAGCAGCAGCCCGTCAAGATCTACAATGCCGTCTACTCGTCCGTCCAGGTACGTGCACATCTGCCCGCCGCAGACACGCTACAACGCGTCGTCGCGTCTAGGTCTACGAATGCATGGTGCGCGGTATCGCGGTCATGCGCCGCCGCACCGACTCGTACGTGAACGCGACCCAAATACTCAAAGTCGCCGGCGTAGACAAGGGACGCCGTACCAAGATTCTCGAAAAGGAGATCCTGCCAGGGAAACACGAGATCGTGCAGGGTGGGTATGGCAAATACCAAGGCACATGGTGCGTGTCGGTCAGTCCCTGGCAGCCCTCTTCTACTGAACATGCACACAGGATTCCCCTCGAGAGGGGCCGTGACATTGCGGTGCAGTTTGGCGTCGCGCCTCTGCTTGCGCCTCTTTTCGACTTTGTCCCAAATGCTAACGCTCTTGGGGGGCTTCCCGCCGGGTTGCCGAATATAACCTCTGGTCAGTATTGTTTTGTAGCATCCATTATGCCGTGCAGGAGATGGGGAAATGGCCGGTTCGCTTGCACCGCGCAGTGCTCGTGAGCGTCATGGCACGATTACCCGCGTCGTTCAATGCTGCGACTCGCCATGACATTCTGGGATAAAATGCGCTTTCTCTCACGTTAATGGTCCACTCGGTGGCGCTATTCATGCCCGTGTCTGCGGACAGCAGACGGGTTGTATGAATCGCCACCGTAGGTCGTCTTATGTGACCTCTACCATAGCCCCTCTTGCACCCTATGTACCATATCCATCTCTATAGTTGCTAATATGTGGGGCAGGAAACTTCGTGCCCGCTGGTCTCGCACCCCCACCGATCATGCCAGGTTCTGCTCTTCGTTTGTTAAATCAGGGGCGCGCACAAGGCTTATTTACACCTTCAACCTCAGGTACGTAGCCATTATCGACTGTAGTCCATTCTCATGGAACAAACTCGCGCATACAGCCGCGTATCAACAGCATACAGTCAATGTATCTCCCACACCACCCCCGCCCTCTCTCAAACGCTCGCGGTCAGACGTTGACGGCGAGTCTTCCCCTGCTTCCCCGAACCTAGCTTCTCAACAAACACCGAATCATATTGAATCCCCTGATATTCAAATGGTAGAACAATCACGACCGTCTTCATCATCGCCGCAGATGGGCGGTGCGGGCCCGTCCAAGCGCCCACGATTGGACCCGTCACCCTTGCAAGCAGACACAACCATAGACCCTACCCTTGCTGGCATGCACGATCTGCGCGCTGCCACGCCTACAATGGTCAACGGAGTCTCGCGACCAGCCAGCTCTCAGTCCCTCCTGATGAATGGTAAGCCCGACGGACAGGTCGATCCCGAGGTCCTCGAGATCCGCTTCGCGTCTAAGCCATACATACCGAGGACAACGGATGCGGCGGCGCCACTGCGCGACCCGCGAAGAGCGGCCATCGTCACCGCCATCTGCAGAGGCGACGAGCCGCTGCCAATCATTGACCAGATACGCGACATCGGGCCAGACAACCCTGCGCTACAGGTAGACATTGACCTCGTCCTAGACGACCAGGGACACACCGCGCTGCACCTAGCGGCGAGCATGGCGCGGCACGCGATCGTGAACGCGCTCATCGCCAATGGCGCGGACGCGCACCGCGGGAACTACAACGGCGAGACCGCGCTCGTGCGTGCATGCCTTGCCACGCATAACGCCGATCAACAGAGCTTCCACATGCTCGTTGTGGCGCTGCACCCATCCATCCGTACTCTCGACTCATCGAAGAAGTCGGTGATACACCATGTCGTCGCGTCTGCGGGCGTGAAGGGGCGTGCGTCGGCGGCGAGGTATTACCTGGACCAGATATTCTATTGGATCGCGCAGCACCAGGCAGGCGAGTTCCGTTCGATCGTGGACCTGCAGGACGAGCATGGCGATACTCCGCTCAATATCGCTGCAAGGGTCGGGAACCGGAGTTTGGTGAGAACGTTGCTGGATGTGGGTGCAAACCGGATTTTGCCCAACAACCTTGGCCTGCGACCTAGTGACTTCGGCGTCGAGACGGAGGTAGGGCGCTTCCAAATGTCGTAGAGACGCGTATGACTCAATGTTGATGCAATTTGTCGTGATTCGTAGGAACTTGGTGGTGGACCTCGTGCAGAGGACATCCTGAACTCACTTCGATCTGGGCCCTCAGCACCCGTTTTGAAGAGTCAAGATGTTTTAGCTGGTATGTTCGCCATGCTTCTGTCGTAGAATTCGTCTGATGCGAGCGCGTAGAGATGACGACCATGGTCCAAATGCTGGGAAACGACTTCTCAGCGGAGATCAAGACGAAGCAGGATGCGCTCGACGTCACACAGGCCCACCTCCGCGCAGCGACACGTGAGCTCTCTGAGCAAAGGAAGCAGATACATTCTTGGACACAGCGTTGCGGTGAGATGGACCAGGTGAACCAGCGGATACGGAACCTCGAGAAAGCGCTCCAGGAGGAGGACGAATTCGAATGGACGGGCAGAAGAGAGCTGGATGGCTCAGACGCCGGCCCGGTAGCCGGACCCGCGTTCCGTCTGCGAGGACCGACGTACACGATGACGGGCGCAGGCCCGGTCGACCTCTCGTTCAACTTGGATGCTGAGCCGCCGATGCCGACGGTGGATTCTGTACCAAGCCTGATCAAGTTGCGGAGGATGAAGATGTGGCATGACCGGACGGAGCGGATGATGGATGCGAGACTCCGGTCCTTGCAGGGCGCGAGTGCGGAGAAGGAGTTTCAGTGTAAGAAGATCGTGGCGCTGTGTACGGGCGTTCCGATTGACAAGGTCGAGGAGGTGCGTCGCGCTAGCTTTACCTTTAGTGCGCTAGCAGCTGATCATTGTGTTTGTCAGATGCTCGAGAACCTTGTCGTTGCGGTCGAGAGCGAAGCCCAGATTGTGGATATCGGCCGTGTATCAGGGTTTATGCAAAAGGTACGGTAGCCATTCTGCCCGTGTACTGTGCACCGTAGTCATGGCTCTGCATTGTAGGTCAAGAATGGAGTGCTATGATGAGCATTCTGTATGTACCGGACTTTTTCTTCGGGTGCTCGTTCCATGTTTCTGTTTCTTGCAATGTACCATACACTGCATGCATGTTCGGCCATAAGTGCATAATTTTTTTCGTGGCTACCCCTCCTTTCCGCGCGCTTCCAATGGTGTGGTGTGCCTGAGTGACCTCGTCTGGGGCCTCGAAGTCTCAGATATTAATAATCAGAAGTACTGCAGCGTTGCGCCTCTGATGGAATATACAAACACTGTATCTACCTCAGAGGCCAGGATTGATGTGAGCCATAGGCTACCATAGGTTTGGCTTAGACCTTCTAAGTAGCACTGTTTTCCGTCTCAAATTTCATTATGATACCTGGCTGGAGCGAGCGCTGTGATGGAGTCAATCGCGACGGCGAGGGACTGGGCAAGTAGTTAGGCGGCGGGCGTGCAAGTGACATGTTGGACTACAGTACACACTAGTACACGTTGGAGTCATAGTCATGTCTGTGATCCGTCTTCCACCTAGCATGTGGTATCAACACCTATCCTTCATCCTAGGCCCCCCTTCCCTCGAGACGGGAGTTCAGTCACAAAGGGCTGCGGCGGTTTGCTTGAAAAAAATTGGTGATCAGTTCTGCCAGCTAAGAAGCAACATGAGATGATCGAGGGTCAGAGACTGGTTGCACTCCGAGCCAGCGTACTCACCGAGACGGACGAGCCCCGCGAATCCTTGGTAAGATCCATATCACGGAAGGTACACTCATCCAGGGTATCATCATATAGCATATGCGTGAAGAAAGGCTTCGTATGTTCCACGCCAGCTTGCGTTCTGAGCTGCATGAACTCGTGAAGCATACAGTTGGAGGCCTTGGCGACGACTCCTGTGCAGGCCTCTTTATTACGTCGGTGGCGCTGGTACAATTGATCCAGGTAGAGCGGCTTCAGGTTGTCTGCCGGTCGTTTGATGACGCCCACTCGAGCCACCCCCGTTGTTTCCTGGACTTGCGATGTCTTCAGCAACTGGCCTCGCTGAGAGGGAGCATAACTCTCAGCGTCAGGGCAGTGGTGTGATGTCATAGGAAGTGAACTTACAGCCGCGTACGCTTTAAATTCTGTGTCGTGCAGACCTTTCCTGGCAAATGCTGCAGGAACCTCCACTGATCAGGCCCGTCAATGATCTTGTAGACAATGCCGTTTTCCCCGAGATTCGCACTCTCCTGCACCTTCAGAGTTGTACCTTGCATCACCATGGTCTCGACTGTCATCGTGAACGAGAGTCAGCATGCTGGACATGCATATAGGTAAGTGGAATCTTACTGCCAGTGTGCGGTGCACCCTCGGGCTGAGGCACTAGTTGTCCACGCGGTCCGACTCGGATACCTGTATCAGGGATGTTCATGGCATCATCAGCGGCCTGGATGCTCTTAGGCAAGCTGTCAGCAATATACGCAAGACGGATACGAAGCACACACGCACCGTCCTTGCGTTCTCGAGGTAAGCGATGGCATCAATAGGCGCAGCCAATGAGTGGATTACCAGGAGAGAAGGAAGGAGGATGTACAGGACGAAAGCAAGCATCACCGACTCGAGGGCCTCAGAGACGGAGCGAGGAATGGGTCAAGAGAACGCCGGACTGAACGAAACGAAGAGGGAGCGGACCAGCCGGGCTGAGCTCCATGGCTTCCTCCAGCCTTTTGATGTGCTGTTGTACGCTTCTTAGACAGATTCATTTTCCTACGATGGAAGCGAGACTGTCTGACACAGTATGAGAGGCCGGCGAGAACACCGAGAAACATTCTGACCTGCTTCGTACAGCCTTCACTCTATGGAGTAAATTATCCACATATCACAACTCGCTCGCATGTGGTACATGTCCGTTGAGGCCCACTTTTCAAGTTTGAGAGTGGATTAAACACCGTATACAGAGAACACATGCTACAGGGACAATCCGAGTCAGTGACCCACATATGCATTGCACTGTGTCGAGCGCAAGGGGTGTTCTCACAGCGGCTAACTCTTCCCGAAGTTGCGACTCTCCATGATGGTGTATGGGTATGATCATATGCTTAGACTCCCTAATGCTGAGGGGGACCATGAGCTATCACCGAAAGCCTCGCCGAAGCATGTGTGCCGACCCACCTTTCCGAGGCCCACTGTTCGAATGAGAGACGTATGCACTCTACTGTGTGTTATTGCTGACAAGGGTCAGCATGTCAAGCTCAATACGAAGGTCACGTCACAATGCCTTCACACAGGCGGTATGTGCGCACGAGCCCGGGAACCACGAATGCTCCGCAGGTCTGGGTGACCGGAATTGCTAGGTTCGGTCTGGTGTGAGACTAAGATTCAGTTTCCAATGAGACACAGGACCAACACAACCACCAGCCATGGCTTGGCTAGTCTCGACTCAAGACATGGGAGTTTGTCTCAATCTGGTTGTGAAACCTAGGGGCCTGGAGCTTGGCAGGGTAACAAGAAAGCATTTGGATGCGGATACGAGCGATACAATAAAGACTAGACATTACGTACATACAGGTCAAGCCTGCCTCCAACGAGATGTGACGAGCATTCCCCCCTTCCTCCTCTCCGTGGTCCACGAAAACATTTAGTGCGAGTTTTTGTCTAGACGTCGCTCGATGGCTTCGCCGCGAAGTGCAGCGTCCAGGACGACAGTAGCCGCCTTGCGTTGACTTGGTCGCCGTCCAATCTGCAGAGGTTGTCAGCAATGTACAAGCAGATATCAAGAGGAGAGCATACCCTGGCGTCCCGTATGTGAGGGGTGAGATGTAGCAGAACATGATGAACATCGCAAGCACGAAAACCCCGACGATGATCGGGCCTTTCATGCCGACGTCCGCGTACGTTGAAGGCTTGGGGTGCGTGGAGGGACCGCGGATGGAGATGGGGTAGTTCACGGTCTCGGAGAGCACGAAGCTGAGCACGGAGCCTGCGACCAGCGCAGATGCGAGGTGCGAAGGGAGGTAGTGATGGATGAAGAGCTGACGACTCATCACGTAGAAGGGGAAGTAGTGCACTGCCCAGAAGATGAGGAAGAAGCCGGTCGAGTTCCAGAGCCTGTTGCGGACGGCTGCGAGAGGCGTCAGCAGGTAGCGTAGGAGATATAATGGTGTACTCACAGTCATGGATGGGTTCAACGCCTCGTCTGCGGGCGATCAAGTCGGCCCCGATGATACCGACGTACGTCGAGATTGCGACGACACATGTCCACCAACCGATAAGGTTACCGATCAGGTAGATTTGCTTCTGCCCCGTGTTGTCCGTCCAGAAACTGATACCGCTGAGGAGGAAAGGCCAATTGATGGGGCTGCTGGCGTAGGGGTGAGACGCAGTCAACCCGGCGTTGTGCTGCACCATGAGAAGCTGCAACTCTGCGAACTTCTTGAAGAAGTTGCGGCTCTTGGGCTTCTTGTTGCCTATGTTCAAGCGGTTCCCAACATCGGCACCGGCTGTTTCACACAATGTCAGACGCGGTCACGTGGAATAAATTAAGCGCGTCTTACTTTCTTCGGCAACGATGTTGTCGACGAACCAGATGTTGCTCTTCTCGTTGATGTTCTTGTTGCCGTTGATCTCCTGCTGATTGAACGCCCACTCAGGCAATTGTTTCGGGTGCGTCCACATCGCCACCTTGGTCGGCACGTGGATAAGCTTGAAGTGTCCCGACTTGCTCTTCCACGACTCCCCTTCCTCGGCATCAACAAGCGATAGTCTAAACAGCGTGTCGTTGTGACGCGAGTAGTCGTCTTTCGGCCAGGTCGTAAACTCCTCGTTTGTTGCCATAAGCGGCGATGCGACGTCGTGCGTGAGCAAGTAGGTCTGAGTGCTGACATGGAGCAGCTGGATAACGTCGTTCTCGCGGACGATGCGGCCACGACCAGTTTCGGGTAGTGCTTTGGTGGGGATAATCTGCCAGTGGTTGTTAGAATCCTCGTGGCCATAGCCCGTAACCTGCTGTCCTGCATGGAATGTAAGCAAGAAACGGCAACACAGATGCGTTTACATACCTTGACTGCTGACACGGCCATCATCATATCTCAACGGGTAGCGCTCCGGGTGAGAGTGCAAGAAGACGCGTGTGTCCCTATGCCGGATGGAGATTGAATCGAAGTAATGGATTTCTGACGCGATGTCAATGTCTGACCACGAGAGGGAATGCCTTGCATACCTTGGCTGTTCAACAGCAGTTCGTTGCCCTGGAGTGTCTCCTGGAACGCGGGACTCATGAACGTGTCACCGGGACCAGTGTGCGTCAAGATGGTGAGGTGGATCCAGAAGAAGAACAAGTAGAGGAATACGGGTAAAACGATGAGCCCGACAGCCCTGGCCATGAAGTGTTTTGTGAAATATTCCTGACAACGGGCCAACCATTAGAAGAAGCACGCGAAAGAAGACACACGACTAACCATGCTATGTCCCTTCTTGATGTCGAGAATATCCCAAAGGTCGATCAACACAGGAATGCCAATCGCCACGACAGTCAAGATACCGTTGACTTTGGACGCCCATGCGCAGGCCATGAAGGTACCCGTACCGAGCAGCCAGCCCCACCATTCGGACGAGAACTCCCTGAGTCCTCAGTGAGCATTGTATGAAAAGGACACGATGATCGACATACTGGTAGCGCAATTTCCGGAAACGAACATAGCAGTACATGGTCATGGAAATAAAAAAGATCAAGATCGCATCCAGGAGGATGAGACGGCCTTGTGCGACGTGAGCACTATCTGGAAGTGAAGGTTACTATGCTTACAACCATGACGCAGTCATTTCAACGTACCAAAGAGGACCAATGACGCGGAGAAGGCTGCAATGATCGTAGAATATCCGCACTCCTTCATGATTCCGTAGACGATGGGCACAGTCATACTCGAGAGGAACGCAGGGAGTGCGCGCATGCCGACATAAGGAACGTGATTCTCCGTGTAACTGTCTCCGATGTTGTCGAAGAGGAAGTGACCATCGTACCCGACAAACCAGCCAGCAAGACCGAATAGCATCTTCGCGAGCGGAGGGTGCACATCGAAGTAGTATTGTCTTGTGATGTAATACGACGCGAACTTGCCGAAATGCACTTCATCGAAGCTAGATGCGTATATAACAGTGGTTCACGCGTCAAACCACGATGATGGCACGGTATGGATGTGGAGACGCACACTACTTGGTCTGGATGGTTGATCTTGTAGAACCGGAGAGCAAACGCGAGCACGGTCAAAATCCCGACCACGGCAATATTGGCCTTGTCAGTCTCGAGGATCCTCTCGGCCGCACTCCGGTTTCTCTGCAATGTTCACGCGTCAGTATGACATGCGCTGCACAGCCCTACGTGTCACGCACCGGGCTGGTAAACTCGACCTGGTCGTCATCCTGCGAAACGACGCTGTAGTCTGGGGAGCGTGAGGCTGGACCTCGCCGCTGTCGGAGGGGGGTGGGGGAGTTGAGGCCCGACATGGCGGGATGGAAGTTGCGGGGGACAATGGCCAACTGCCCGCGCCGTTATGTTCAGCGCGCACACGTGGCCGATCGCACAACAGATCTAAAGCCTTTGCCAAACAGACCACAACAGCCCTCGTCTCTGGCGCCCGCTACCGACCATCCTTCAGCCACCGCCGCGAAGGCTCTCTGCAGCCATGTCCGAGCTTACCCTCGATACCCTCGTCGACGATGGCAACTACCTGGCCTCGGAGCGCGCTCGCCTGGAGAACAAAGTCCTGCTTGATGAACTCGAGCGCAAGAAGAAGGCGCGTAGTCTCGCGGTGCCTACCGACGACAACAAAGTGAAAGCTAGACTGCGTGAGATTGGGGAACCCATCACGCTCTTTGGTGAACGCGTAAGCTCGCTCTCTTCAATGAGCATGTGCTGGACCTTATCCTGGCATAGGCTGCCGACAGACGAGACCGTCTCATTTATGTCTTGTCACAAATCAACGCCGCAAGGGGGGACGATGCTATGCAAGTGGACGAGGAGGAGAGCTCAGAAGAAAGTGAGGAAGATGTACGGCGCACAGATCTCTACTGCGTTATGCAGCCCCTGAACTCATTGCTCTAGGTGGAAGAGTTTTACACGCCCGGCGCTTTGGAGCTGCTCGGGGCGCGTAGGCGAATAGCGGAGTACTCTCTGCCCAGGTTGGATTTCCGCTACCGATAGGTGGATATCAGGAAGGTGCTTACTGCGTCTTTTGCGTGCTGTTGATCCCATGTAGAGCTCAAAAAAGAGTGGCGCAGCAGCGGTTAGACAGCAAGATTCCTCTGGGACGCATTATTGATATCCGGAAGAAGGTCTTCGCGGAAGCTCGGGTGCGTCTTGTGTGGTGACAATGGTGGCCTACTCAACCCAGCATCAATACGTTTCAGCGATTTGCGGAATTGGGTTCTCAGATCGGTGACGACCGACCGATCGCGCAAGTCAGATTTTCTCCCAATAGTGAGATCCTAGCAACGGGTAGTTGGTCAGGCAATGTCAAGCTGTGGAACATTCCCAACTGCACACCAATGCGGACACTACGAGGTTTGTGCCATGTGTTCACAGTCGAAGTGCGCAGATACTGAATTCTTGTGAAGGCCATACTGACAGAGTCGGAGGAGTAGCTTGGCATCCGCAAGCTACACTGAGCCAAAGTGGAGATATTGTCAATCTAGTCAGCGGCGCTGGTGATATGAATGTGAATCTATGGTCTCTGAATAGGTGTGGCGCATTTTGGGCTGTATGGGAAATCCATCTGACGTCGTACCAGCGAGACACCACTATCGACAATGAAAGGACATGCAGATCGTATATGTAGGGTGGCCTTTCATCCGAGTGGCAACTATGTTGCTAGTGCCAGTTTCGACACGTCATGGAGGTTGTGGGATGTCGCATCGTCGAGAGAGCTTCTTCTCCAAGAAGGTCACTCCAAAGAGGTTTACGCAATAGAGTTTCAAGAGGATGGTGCTCTTATCGCATCAGGGTAACTTTCCTATCCCTTCTCGCTAATCAACCTCCATTAATACTATGTCATAGAGGACTGGACGCAATTGGCCGTGTTTGGGACCTAAGGACAGGTCGTACAGCGATGGTGCTGGACGGCCACGTCCAGGGCATCTTTTCAATTGCGTTCTCTCCCAATGGGTGGGTATCTTGCTGCGCAATTCTCATTGTCTTGCTAACGCCAAGGACAGTTATCAAATCGCCACCGGTTCCGGCGACGACACCATACGAATATGGGACATGCGGTCCCTGAAGGCACTCTACACCATACCAGGCCACCTTTCTAACGTCGCAGACGTGCGCTTCTACCGCGGGATGGACTTGCCATATGCCCCCTTCTCGCCCACACAAGACGTCGAAGTGAATGGGATGGACGAGAAGCCAGACGCCGACGACAAGGCACGCGCTCAGGAAGCGGAAGAACGTAAATACCGCTCTGGGCTATACATGGCCAGCGCGGGCTACGATGGCCTGGTCAAAATCTGGAGTGCGGATGACTGGCAGCTCTTGCGCACGCTCCCGACGGACGGAGGCAAGGTGATGTCGGTGGACTTGTCAAACGACGCCAAGTATCTCGCGTCGGGGACGTATAACAGGAACTTCCAACTATTCGCTCCGGACGAGAGCGTTGTCGTGTAGGTAGCATGAAACGCAGAGGTCGATGTATACCCGCGTGTGTGCGGTTTCCGTTGTGGGTCGATTTCAGGGAACAGAACCCGGGAGCAAATTGACGTTCTTGTGTGAACGAACCCTAATTACGCGACGGTGTTCAGCGCCGTTCCCATGTCAGTTCTTCGACTTCGTTACTGAGCCCCAATGTTCACCACAATTTCCAGGCTGTGCGTTGGTATTGCCCAATCATTGCTTGTACTTGTCCCTGTTCCTGCTGAGCCTGATGGTGCTTTCTGAAGCAGTTGTGTGCGGGTCGGCTAGCTATGTGATAGGAGCGCCGTTGATCATTTATTTTGATCCGCACAATCCGCGCGGCCGCTATGTAAGTATGAATACACTGATAGTTTTGTCGCTTACGTGCTCGTGGGCCATGACACTACATATATGAAGGGCCCTGAACAGTGTCGTGGCGAAGCTTCGCCCGTTGTTGCCGTCGTTCACTTTGACTGTGATCTGCAGACCTTCTTTCACAGTCCTCCTGTCCCGTCGTTACTACCTCGCAGCGTCACCATGGCTGGGTTGCTGGCTACGCTCAGATACTCCAGGCGTATTCATAAGCAATGCCGCCCCGCAGAACCCACGTTCAATACGGACCAGATACCCGATCTGAGCGGCAAGGTCATGATAGTCACAGGTAGGTCTATTCAGACACATGATCGAAGACTCCGGAAAGGCTCTAACGTGGATTTGACAGGTGGAAACGCTGGGATTGGGAGACAGACTGTGAAGGTATGGCCACGGTAACCTATGGTCAACCAGTACCCATGCTGGTCCGCACAGGTTCTGCTCGAGCACAATGCAAAAGTCTACATGGCTTCGAGGGACGAAAAAAAGGCACGCATCGCCATTGAAGAGTTGAAGGAGCAAACAGGGAAAGAGGCTCTCTATCTGGAACTCAACCTTGCAAGCCTTGCATCCGTCAGAAAGGCCGCGAGCAAATTATCGAGGTTCGCCCTCGCCCTTGTTCAGATAAGATCCTGCTGTCAGGGCTGAGGCGGTTCTCCGATAGCAAGGAACCAGAATTGCATGTCTTGTTCAATAACGCGTCAGTACACTCTGAGCATGAAGGCATTATTGTTCCCTGACGCGGTCATTCCGAACAGCGGTGTTTCGACAATCCCTATCGATTGGGTCACAGATGATGGATATGACATGACGTTTGGGACAAATGTCATTGGTGAGTCTACCCTATTCGACCGCTCGAATGTGCTGACATTCGTTACGGTAGGACACTTCCTGTTGACGAAGCTGCTTCTTCCTGCCCTTCTTGCGGGCAAGGCTACATCGTCAGACCGTTTCTCTCGAGTGATCTGGCTGTCATCCTACGCGTCATATCTGTCGACACTGAGTTATGACACGTTCAAGGAGGGTCCTGCGCGAAGAAAAGCTGGCTACGGCATGATGTACTTCCAGAGCAAGTTTGTCAGAATTTTTCCTCGACGAATCTTGCGCCCGAGTCTGATCAGAGTCTTGCAGGCAAACGTTGTTCTAGCTCATGAGTGCGCACGACGTTTTGGATCACAAGGGATCCTGTCGCTTTCGGTCAACCCTGGTACGCTCTGAATCTTTGTCATTGGGTAATGCCAGGCATTCTCATATAATCAGGCAATATCCAGACGGACATCATGAAGTACGCTTCAGCGAGCGATCACAAGTTTGTCGTGAGTCGCCGCTCAGTTCTCACCTTCTACAAAGCATCCGACAAGGTGTGCTTTCCTAGGAACTCTTCCTTAAACTGTATCCGGTAGAATACGGTGTCTTGGGTCAGCTCTGGGCGGGGACGATGCCGGAAGCATTGAAGCACAACGGCGAGGTGAGTGTGGTTATAGAATCAGACGTCCAAGAGAGGTTTATGTCATTCGCAGTATGTTGCCCCATGGGCAAGAGTCGACATTCGTCCCAGAGAAGACGCCTATCAGGAGAAGGTCGGTTCGAAGTTGTGGGATTGGTTGGATACCGAAGTAGAAGCGAAGTGATGAGAATCTCAGTGTTGCGATTTCCATCACATTGTCCGGCACTCGTTCGGGGATACCGCGCTTCTGCAGGTGTGTAGTAGTATATTACCATTGCTAAATTGATCACGCAAGCTTCTATGCGCCATTCTCATCCTGATAATTCGAGGCTTCCTTGTTCACTCCTCACGCATCGAGCAAAGCGGAAGATCAAGTATTCATATCATCAACTAAAGGCGCATCCAGACGTATCGTAACACCGGAGCAAGTAACACAAGGCGAGTCGCGAGCGACCATCCCAAGCTACCTCCGCTCTGACCAAACTCCTAAGCAGCAAACGCGAGCTTCCTCTTGAGCGCACCCCAGAACATCCTCACAGGGCTAGGGGACGTGTCGGGGCAGGAGGGGATCGAAACGTTCTCGATTAGCGGCGGTGCCGCTGCGTCGGTGGCTGCTAGTGCTGGGACGTCAACCGCGATATCGCTCGCGACGTCGGCGTCCTCAGGGGGAGCGTTCATGGTGGGGGAAACCCAGGAGAACCACCACCAAGGGTCTTTGTCATCGTCGTCCTCGCCGAAGGGAGCGGGAGTCGGGATGAAGGCCGACTTGACTGTGACGGACTCGTGGACTGGCGCGGGAAGGTGTGTCGTCACAGGTATCTGCCTCATGGCGACCTCAAGCCAATTACTGTAAAGAATGTCAGTGGACTCGTTCATCAAGCTCATTGATGAAGTGGGCTCACATCGACATGAAGTAAGGGTGTTTCTTGATCGCCGCAATGGAGGGGCGCTTGCTCGCGTCAACCTGTAGCATCTGGAAGCGTATGAGTTTCAAGTTGTCCAGGTTCCACTGTAGGGATACTCACTTTGTGCACCAGGTCGCGCGCGTCGTCGTCAACATCTATATCCAGGTCGTCGGGGAAAGTAAGGGGTTTGCGAATAGTAGCGAAGCACGTCTCCAGCGCAGGGAGGTACTTGCTATGTGGCCCAAATGGAAGCTATATGAGTGCGTGTCCGTCAGCCATCATTCTCGTATACAGAAGCGGCGTACTCACACGACCGGTAAGCATTTCGTAGATGGTAACGCCCGCGGACCAAACGTCCGCTGGGTATGACTGGGGAGCATTTGGCTTGCGCCACACCTCCGGGGCCATGTACACGGGTGTGCCAACACCGCGACAAGTCGCGTCCGCCCTTTCGAACTCGAGGTTCTTCGGCTCGACGATGCCGGCTTCCTCCATGGCGTCCTGGAACTCCTTCCATGGCGCGAGCGGGCTTGGCTCGTTGAAGCTGCGAGCCATACCGAAGTCTGCGACGACGAGGTGGCCGCGGTTGTCCAGGAGCAGGTTGTCGGGCTTGATGTCGCCGTGTACGACGCGCTTCTCGCGGAGCAGGCCGAGCGCGAAGATCTGTGGGCGTTGTCAGTGGGCTCGCTACATGGGATTGTGCTCGACTCACCAGCTCGGCTGCGAAGCGGCGGGCGTCAACAGGAGAGAGACGGCCGCGGCCCAGGAAAGAACCTAGGCTGCCGTTCGGGTAGTATTTCTGCGGTGACGGTCAAATGAAGATCGCGGTATTTTCTGTACGGATAACTCACCATAAGAAGGAAGAAGTGTGCACTGTCGTAGAAGGAACCCTGCAACTCGACGAACCAAGGGATGCCCGCCAGCCGTTTGAGAGTAGTCTGCTCCTCGAACAGGTGGAGGTAAGACTTCGGCTTCAGCTTGGCAGCTTTGGTGACCTTTAGGGCGTGGCTGCGACCCGTATACCTGTCCTTGACGAGGGTGACCACTCCCTGTGCCCCACGCCCCAGGATCTTAATGCCCTCGAAGTCGGAGACACTGAGGGCGCCCTGCTTGCTAGTCTCAGGGCCATCGTCAACCAGCGTGGAGGTCCTGGAGAGCGCGGGAGAGGCGGGCACTGGGAGGGTCACGGTCGAGACGGTCTGTAAGGTGCGTTGAGATGTCTTGCCATCGGAGAGGTCGATCGTGTGGAAGGTGTGCGTCGACGCCATGCGGCTGAGCAGGCAGTGATTGACGTCGTACTGCGAACAGGTTGAATTCTTGACTACCAACGAGCGAGACACGAAGGTCTGGAGCCTCGAGTCGATGGGCTCGACAGGCTCGGCCTTGCAGGCGATCTAAGAGAAAGGGTGTGTAGAACTGTGAATAGCACTTCGAGACGAGGTTGACTTACGATGCTCCCAGCCTCGTCAAACACCAAGCGAACGTGGACATCGTCTGCATCGACGGCGTCCTGTACACAAGACCATGCGGTGTGTTCTCGGTGCTCGGTAACCTTGACTGGCTTGCAGGGCAGAGTCTGCATGGGTAGCACAGGGTCAGGGAAGCGCGAGCAATGCTCGAGACCCAACGGGACTTACGCGGGTTGGCTTGACCTTGCGGGGGCCCGAAGACATCCCAAAGAGGTTTGAGGCAGGCGCGAAGAGCTTGAAGGGCATCTTGGGCTTGAGGGCTGAGGGACGTATGTAGTTCTGCTGACAGGGAAGAACAAAGGACGTTCAGGCTGATTCGTACTGTCCCCCAGGCTTTAACTGCAGGGCTCATTGCTATCGGTCCTGGTTTCAGCGCGTCAGCTCAACATTGGGAACCAGACCGGGGCGTAAGACAAACCTTTCACACGTTGCCCGTCTGGCTGAGATTCCAAGGAGTAGCTGAACTGGTCTTTACATACAAAATTAGTTGAGTTACATTATACACCATCTTGTAGCCATACCGTACGAGTCTATCATCGTGCCATGTTCGCAGTCCCTTGAGGTTCACTGTGGTTAGTGCTTATCGCGACTCGGACGAACTTGGTACTCTGAGTCTGTATCATTAGCGTCTCCATGTGTGTTGCATTTTAATAGAGCACCACTGTCCATATGTGTTTGAATGATTCAAAAGGCGCATTGTATCAATCCTCGAGGTACGAATATCCCGGTGCCGATCGCGTCGAAGGCTCGACAAGGGTCGCGTATTGCTCACGTGACCGCGTCGTGTCTGGAAGGATCGAGCGACGGGAAGGATCAACAGTCCGCTCCGCCACGATGTGCAATACTCATATACGCCCGCCTCTGTATAGCACTCCCAGCCACAGACAGTGGCAGACACCGCCTCCTCCGCTTGCTAACTTGTAACACAATCTGAACATGAGCGACGAGCAAGAGTCAGCGCCTCACCTCAGTCTGCCCGCACCCGAGCCGCAGTACTCCCAGGATGCGACCAAGGTCCCGATCGGCTCAGAGCAAGGAGCCAAGTTTGATGCATTGGGGCCCTTGGTAGTGAACAGCGATGGTGTACGTATCGGCTATCCTCTCTATGCGGCGCGCGACACTCATAGCACACAAATACCTAGACGCTTTCTCGCATCGCTAATTGGCCAAACATGACCGAGATTGAGAGGGAGCGTACCAAGCGTATCCTGATCGCGCGGAATCAGTGAGTAGCTCTGTTCACTGCACCACGGCAGTCTTACCTGACCAACGGATCTGCAGAATCCGTATTGCGAATCAGAAGGAGAAAGAGCAGGAAGCAGGTCCGGGATCCACCTCATGAGCCTTCGGGTAGGAGGATGTCCGCCAACGACCGAGACATTGCCGGGAACTGCTGTAGGACGTGTGTATGATAGTAACGTCACATTGAATAGAGACATTCAGCTCCTCAAGGCATTTCGTAGATTTGAAGCAGTCACTAAGACGCAACGATCCAAGGCTGTCAGTCAAGCGTATGCATATGCGTGAATTCTATGTCCAGTGCAATCTTCCAAGAACAGTCCGTTGCCATACAAGCAACTTTCAGAGACCGAGCCTACCACTCGGCTCTACCCTGACTTCGACACCAACCGCTCCAACAGCTCTTCAATATGCTGCTGCCTCTTCTCGATATCCTCCAGCCGCCTATCCACAAGAGACCTTCCTTCCTCCTGTTCCTCCTCCGCAGTCTCGAGCGGCTCATGAGGCTGACTCAGCCCCTGCCTCGAGTCTCTGCCATTCTCGCTCGGACTCCTGATTTCCTTTGTTTCCGGACTCGACGACAACGTCTGCCCCGTAAGCCCCAACCTCGCGCTCGGACTCATCAGTGACGGCGCCCCAGGAGACCGCCTTGTGCCGAGTCCCATTCCATTGCCAGCCAGTCCCGCCATCGGCCCCCCTCCGAAAGGATCCATGTGTCCCATCCCGGTCGGCCGCCGCTGCATGGACGACAGCCGCCGCCTCGACGCCGGCCCGTAGCTCACGAGCGCGCCGCCCTCCTGCTCCGGGTCGTTCTCGTCTTCCACGACGAACGGCTGGAAGACCTGCGCGAGCGGGCTCGCGACGCTCTGCACGTTGTCGAGCCCGCGCGTGACGAGCGAGTTGAGGCGATGCCGCGGGAGCGGGATGGACGAGGGCCCGCTCGCGGGGCGTTCGCTCTTCGCGGAGAGCGACAAGGCAGAGCGCGGAGGTGTACTGGTTTGCGAATGGGACTGCGAGACGCGCCGCCTGGACGCCCGGGAAGCTTGTGAGGGACGCCGGTGCTCGAGGACATTGGTGGGGGACAGCTGGTCGGCGTCTTCCATGTCGAGTGCGCTGTTCTCGTACAAGTCTCCGATTTCGAAGATCTGCCAGACAAAATGTCAAACTTCATACCAAGTGAGCGGATGAGCCTATACATACTGCGTCAATATCTGCGTCGGGTCCACTTAGGCCTTCGAAGAACGCTAGATCACACGTGAGCGGCGGTCACAACAACTCATCATATTTGGCACCTACTCATGCGCTTGATGGAGCGAGGCAATGTGTCGAACACTTTGTCTGCCGCTTTGGACATGGTCTCGCTGAAAGTGAATGTCCCCGTCTGCTTAGCCTGTCTTTCGTACCACGCAATGAAGAGCAAGATGGGGAAGCTCGTGAGCCTACGAGCAGGAGCGAACCGTCAGCATCTCTACTCTAATGTGCGCTATGGTAGCCATTACCTGATCATGAAAACGTTGACCTGTACCAGTCTTCAATCAGCATGCGGAGGCAACCGGCAAGTGGTCTCGCCAAGGTACCTTATGAAACCATCGTGGTGTCAGGATGTAACTCGCTGGAAGCATGACACAGAGGGCGATAAGATTGATAGGCGGTTGGTATGAGAAAAGCGAGTCTGCCTTGACTCTGGTAGAACATCAGCAAAGGGGTTAAGAAGGAAACACAGGAGCTTACCCCTCGATGGTCAGGACGGCGCGACGGAACATAGCCTAAATATTTGTGAGCAAAAGTCATGCAGGCTAAGGAAGTCGTAGTACCTCCGCGGTGGCATCATCATTGATGGTGGCAAACGTATTCGAGAGGATCTAGAAGACATTGGTGAAGCAGTGGACGTGCGCGACTTAGTCCAAGTACATACGGAAACCAAGACTGAAGAATGCGATAATTAGCCTGCGGCGTCAGAGGATCGGAGCAATGCCTTACTTGTCAGTAAAAGGGTGTTGCTCAGGCATGCGTACGCAACCATCATCATCGGACCAAAGATGGGATGGAACTTTGCTGAAAGAACCGTCAATGGAGTGCGGCCAATCCGTGGATGAACACGTACATGCGTTGTCGAAGCCACTGGCATCAAGACCAAACCAGAGATCGAGCATCCACCAGGCGATCTGCCTGACAAGGGTGGTCTGAGTATTCGCATCGATCCGAGCGACTACGTCTGTTGAGTCTCACCCAGCTGTGTACCTGCATCGTACTTGCATCAACAGGGAAGACTAATTCATCGGTGAGATAACTCACCCAGCCTGATTTCTACTTAGTCTAGTAACATGCACGCTGTCAGAGAGATGTGCAGCCAGAATTCAAGTTCACCTACGTCCAGAGGGCATACAAGAAGCCGCCGAAACAAAAGGCAGCGATGACCATGAGGATGACGAATTGAACTATCATGGCGCGCAGGGCGAGTACCATGACGTTATCCTTCAATAGGACGAACGCTAGCCTGATACGCGTGTCAGTCAAAGCTATCGGCGAGCAGACAGACTCGCCTTGGGAACATGAGGACGGCAATAATGGCCAGAAAGTCCATGCCTGCTAATGCTGACCAAGTGTCTGGATGTGAACAAGCGCATAAGTGTGTCCGCTCCAAACAGCGAATGGATGAGCCGTACGATGGTGGTAAATGCCTACACATCTCAGAATGGCGTACGTGCAATAGAGCGTCACTGCCGCCTGAATTCAGACCGTGCACACAATGAGATCGTACAGCTAGGCTACTCACCGAAGGCCAGATCAAAGCCGTTCTGACCCGAGCATTAATGAAGGTCATATTAGGACGATACACAGTGACGCACCCAAGTTCCCTTGAAGTACACTTCACGCTGTTGTAAGTGATGATGATTATGTCAATGCGAAATCAAGACGTACCCTTGATTCCATGCTCCTGCATTGCTGCAATCTTCTCAAGCGTGAAGCCAAGCGCGTATATCATAAATATGCCCTCAGCGATGTTGATGCCATCTCGCTCGTTGAATTCCAGTGCAACGACGAATAGAATGAATAGGATAAGGAAACTGAACGGGTCAGCGTTAATCAGAAATGAGGTTACGGTGAAAGGAGTCGCTCACTTTGTCAGTTCCAGAACCGAGCGCACTGCGGGCACTTTCAGACTAGTCTTATATCAATATAGCGTGATGCAATTCTCCGCGTGAGTACTTACCGATAGTGATCTAGTAGCGGTGCTTTGTGGGGGTCATAGAAGTGTATCGGAGTGCGTTTGTATGTCTAGAATAACCTCAGACGCGCAAGCTCAGTGAAGCCTCGGTATGCTTACGTCGGACAAAATAGAGCGACTACTATCCGCTTGATAGACAATCTTACCGCTACAGCCAGAATCGTTAGCTCCCCTGTCGACAACATTCCAGATCCACCTGCTCACCTCCATATGCCATCAATGACCTTTTGGCAAGCTGAGCTATTTGTGAAGCGCTTTGCCTGTGCCAAAATCGCCATCTCGATGGCGTTTCCGATTCTCTCCTCCAAATCGTCGTCCCGTTCCTCTCTCGCACGCTCGATCAGTTCCGGCGGTGCGCCAGAGTAGACTGGCCAGCTCGTCGTAATGGCCAGCGCGAGCTCCAGCATGTTGTGCGCATGTGACCCCAGTGCGCGAATGGCCAGAATCTCGCAGAGCATGGCGCGTGTGCGAGACAGCGCAGCGGTCATGAGGTGGTCGTCCCGCCGGAAGTAGACGCAGTTCACGAGCAGACAGAAGACAATGGAGAGGTTTCCTGCGCGCTGGTAGCCGCTGTATTTCTCTTCGAGCGGACGCACAAGGGTGTACGTCAAATCCGGTGCTGTTAGCTGGCAATAGCAAGTCAGCACCGTAGGGTTAGGCCTGGTATAGACTGAGCAAGGCGTGGAAAGGTGTAAGTGACGTAGTAAGGAACTGAACCATGGCGCGCGGGTGCGCGACTTCAAGGACGTCGCCACTTGGGCGCAGCTTCGCAACGAAGCTTTCTCAGCAACACACTGCCTAGCAGTATCACACCAAGTGCCGGTGAGAGTGCGAGGCGATTCACGTCAGGAACGCGCGAAAAGTGATGATGCAGTGTGGACTAGACTAAGCTGATACTCACCGCTTCATAAGTAAGAGGTGTATCTGCATAGACCACCAAACGTTCATCGTTCAGTATGCAGACCTCACTGAGACCGAACCGTGCCCACCAATATAATGCTAACGAGATTGTGCTTCTGTTCAGCCACCGGACTACTCTCAGCAAGCAGAGGCGCTCACCGCAACATCCTATATCAAGGCAATGGTCATGACTGCTATGATGGTGATCCCCAAGCATGGACACGTACCGAGCGAACCATGAGAATTATAGGATAGACTTCGGTCGCATCCACGTCGTGCGCATGCAATAAAGGCTGGCGTTCATGTTGCGCCTCGGCCATTTGCTGGAGCACTGAGCTGGACTCGGGCTCGGAGTCGGAGGCCGCGTTCTTCGCAGTTAGCTTGACCTTGCGAATTCAGCCTACACTCTACGTAGTCCTAGTGAAGGTAGACAGACAGGAATGTCACGCCAGTAGCAGAGACCTCAACTTGTAGGGTGTCGTAGAGCGTAGGCGTGAAGTGGCCAGCCAGGTAGCGAACCGTGACGTTGCCACAGGTGGTTACTATATTCAGCCAGTTAGTCAACGCCGTGCGCTTACATAGCATATGATATCGATATCCCGACAAATATTGACGAGCCTCCTGGGTTTGCAATTGGAGACAAATTCTGGGTACGTGATATATTACACGTCGGGATAAGTACCTCCAATGAACAAATTAACCACATTGTGGACGTCGACTCGGACGTGCCACTCTCGGCTTCCATTTGGCCACCATATGCACCCATTAGTCCCTACAGACTCGTATAGTAATCGGCGAGCCGCATCCGTCCCAAGCTAAGGTGTGCGAGTCGAATGCCCATGTACCGGTCAGAGACTATTCAGACCCGTGCTGATCCCATACAATTCTTTGACATTGACTACCAGTAGCATGGCGCTCCGAGTAAGCCACTCAGGCGCGATGTGAAGCGCATAGAACAGCGCCTTTGCAGTAGGGCTGTTCAGTGACCCCGGAGCCGTTGACGTGAGCGAAGTGGTGTGGTTGCCCATCGCTGCCAGTCGGTAAACCGTTGTGATCATCTGCATTCCCGATGATGAATACATGCAGTGTGAGAGCGAAGTGTTGGAACGCACGAGGATGCAAATCATGCTGCACAAATAGAGCGCGGGTACACGAGGCGTCCGCTTGGGGCGCGTCACCAACGCCCACAGAACCTCGCCTAACGCAAGGAGCTGTAGGCATAACGCGATGATTGCCGAGGCGTATCTGCGCCGCATCATGCATGTAAGATTGGATGGGACGCAAGACATGGGTCAACATACACAACACACCTCATATACTGGACGAGAACAGCCTGGCTCTCGCTCGTAATCCCCTTGTAATATAGGCCCCCGGATGCCGCAGCTAATGCCATTGCTTGGATGCGCAAGACTACGGAAGCCAACCCTATGCGTTGCAGCAAGGCACGAACCTGCGGCTCGTCTGCGAAATCCTCCGCCGGCGGCTTGTGGTACGGTGACGATCCAACATCTACGCGCGCGTAGATCGCCTTAAGTCGCTGTTCTTCCACGAAGCGAGCCCTGAGGGAAAGATAATGAGTCGACGGAAGCTCGATAATGATCCTGGGGACGTCTTCTGTTGTTTTCACGACGAAAAGCCGTGCGAGGTTGCTGAGGTCCAGCGTCGTGCCGAGGAAACCCAGGGCGTAGGCACTCTGCAGCCAGCCAACGAAGAACGAAGCGGTGTGGATGCTAGGCTTCTCAGCTTCGGCGGCGCGTATGGCTAGGTCGATAATCCTTGTGACGTTCGTCAGCCATACCGCGACAATTGGAGCCGATTTTACGCACCTCTCGACCGTAAATATCGTAGTGCCGATGATTACATGGGTTCGTGACCGTCCAGCCATCATTCGGTAGGCCGCGACCAAACCGGTGAGAGCATAAAGTATGGTAAAAAGTAAGGCTGGTAAAAAATCGTGAGGGAAAGGGAGGCCTCCGATGGGCGAGGGAAATCTATGGTCAAGGCTCGAAGACATTGAAGCTTTTCAGAGTAAAGGGAAGCGAATGGAGTTTGACGTTTGAGGATGCGGCACTGTGCTTTTATACAGCATGACTAGGGAGACAACGTCAGGACAACATACACCTCATGAAGATTGAGTATCCGAGCGACACGGAGACATGGCCGGAGTGCACCCGATCACCGCCCTCTGTCGATCTACTTTCACAGCAGTACATCGTCATCCAGGTGTTGAGGATTGTCAGACGCAGCGGTGGCTAACTATAGCCAAAGGAAGTCGCATGACTCAAACCGCCAACAAGCCTTGGAACTGCATGTCGTCCTATGTGGTAGACTGAGAGGGTCAGCAGCGAGGGATAAATAGAGTGAGGAGGGCCTGCGGCGAAGCTACATGGGCTAACACGCCGTCTCCTTCAATCTTGTTGGTCTCTGATGTATTTTCGCGATGATACGTCTACTGACGTGAGGGCTGGACCTCCAGAATGGGAAGTACTATCCAGTGAGTACTAGCGTCAAGGTGTTGGTGATGGAATGGAACAGGCAAATGCATGCGTACCATTGAGCCAGGATCAGCGCATGCTTTCCCAGGCTGTAACAAGCTGTTCCAGGCGCTGCCTAGGGCACTGCATTGCCCTGGGCTACACTTGCTGATCATCGCCCTGGACTTGCATGCACACTTGCCTATCTAAGCGAATAAATCGATATCGAAGACCGGCGACTTCATGAATCACAGGTCCGCCCGCAGTGTCTATGAAATACCGGTGAAGGCCCGGGCATGTCAAAGGTGAGTCTGTGGACCAAAAGTGACAACTCCCGTACCATCGCTGGAATGTCGCTCGTGGTCCAATTGGCGAGATCTGCGCCGGACAATGTACACAGACGAGTCATCCGCGGCAGTGATGGCACTGGTGGTAAGCCTGAGTGGACCTTGCGCGCTGGATGTACGCCGGCGTCAGGTAAGACACGCAGCACCTGTGCATGAAACTGAATAGGCAAGCAGCATGGCGGTGGAATCTCGGTTTGCTGTGTCTACCCTTGCTCGGGCTCCAACACAACACACAGCAACCATTACATTGGATACAGTAGATACTTTGTGAAGGGCATCGCATCGCGCGACATTAGCCTCTCTTCAGCTTCGACAGCTCAATAGACACCAGGTATAAACTTGTACTTGACGATGGAGCAGTAGCGCTCCCAGTCTTTTCCGTACTTCATCGCGCACCTGTAAACAGTCAGTACGCCAACGCAGCTCGCATGACAGAGACCCAACGCACCTCTCGAAATCACGTCCGCAACGGTGAATCAGGACAACGATGAAGAAGACGGAGTAGAAGTATGGGATGGGCGACGCCGTGCCAATGACGAGACCCCAGGTCAGGCTCATGTGCCAGTCAGCAACGTAGTTCTGCGCCAGACGTCCATGAGCATCCATGTCTGAACAATGAAGGGATGAACTTACGGGCTTGCGAGAGTACCTCCACCATCCATCGGTGAGAAGGCGGTTGCTGACGACGCACGCGGCTGTGAGGCGAAGAGTTCGCATATGCCAAGAAGATTCCTTACCCATGTGCTGTCTGAACGTAGCTAGGATTTTCGATGGTACCCCAAGGAAGCTGAGGGAAAGTCCTGCGGTACGACGTGATGCCTTGAGTCTGCAACTTGAAGCGACTCTTCTGGGACATCGCAGTGTCCCATCTGCGAAGAACATGAGCTTGTCACAAGCACATCCAACGAAGCACAACAGAACCTACATGTAATACGCCGTAAGAAGCGTGGTATAGAGGGCAGCGTAACCGAGCGTAGAGAAGCGGTACTTCGAAGGGTCATGGCTGGCCATATAGACAACCGAGTAGATGTACGACTGCAGCGGCATGAGAAGTGAGAAGCAGTGAAACATACGAAGAACTCACGAAGGGAACGCCGGCGAAGTTCCAGAAGATAACTAAGAAGCCCCACTTCTCGTGGAACATGTCCCACGTTTGCGGAATGAGTTCTTCACCCTTGCCGCTATACGTCTGTCAGTAGACATTGGGTATGGTAGAGAAGCATAGTCACCAAGCATTGAGGTAAAGCCATGTCGCAAGACACATGAATGACATGTTCTGGTAGTGGCAAATGAGTGAACAGGGGACGGCCTTCGACAGTGAAAAGTAACATACAGGGGTGACGTAGCCGTACTGCTCGTACTGCTTGCATGCCCCGGAGACGGACATGAAGAAGACAATGACCCAGGGGATGCGGACTTCGAGCCACATCTTGAGGTCGACAGGACCAATGCGAGGGTTGAGACACGCCCCCATAAAGACGTCGTAGATGAGGTTTCCGGACATGCGAATCTGGTTACCAGTGGCAACGGTGAGGAAGTACATGCCAAAGGAGACACCAAAGCCGTAGATCATAGCGACTGTCATAAGATGCCCGAAGTTGTCAATGATTTCCGTCATGCGGAAGATGCCCGTTGTGTGGAGGACGGCCGCGGTGATCATGGTAATGTAAATCGAGCCGTAGGCGTTGCATTTGTACACGAGCGTCTTGTAACCCAGAGACGGGACGGGGAGGCCTTCTTGAATGTAACCAGGGACAACCCAAGCAAGGAACAGCTGGTAGACGATGAGACCGGTGTAGACTTTCCACGCGTAAGCGTTAGGACTGGCGTCCTGAAGAGGTGTGTTAGCTACCGGCAGACCAGTCAAAGTGAAGTAACTTACAACGCGGATATGCTCCCAGATTCGCCAGAGGAAAGGCTGGATGTCGTCCATCGATGTAGGGTGTACAAGCTGGCCGTCGTAGAAAACGAGACAAGCCCAGAGGTAGTACATGAGGGCGGGGAAGCCCGTCATGATCGCGACTACACCCCATGGGCCGCCAAACTCATACCTGCACCCAACGAAGTCAGTCCAAGAGGTCTAGCGCGCTGTCCTCAGAATGCTCACTCGACGTGGCTGTCAAGTATCTGGTCCGTCTTCCTGCCCTCGTCGGTGGGTGTCCATCCGTTGCCGTTGCCGTTCGTTGCGACGTTCCTTTGGCGGAGGCCGTCGGCCTGGTTGGGCTTAACCGCAGACATGGTGGGAGACGGAGAGAGGGGCGGACCGCGCTGCTGTCGGGCAACGTCGCACGACCCGCTCGTAAATTGATAAATTCAGGACGCGCCCTGGACTCGCGGTCACGTGGCGCATCTGACCCGCGGATCTCCGCTCGGATGCTCGGCAGCGGCCGGTGGAGGAGACGGTTGCCGGACACGTCTGTGCGCCAAATTCACTGCTCTCCTCCGGACCACATCCTCCCCGTCCCTCCTCCGCCTGCGACACACTCTGTAATATTTAGCACTCCGTTAATCATAGCGACTCTAACGAATGGCATCATCCGTGTTCTACAAGTTCAAGTCTCAGAGGGACGAGTCCAGGGTGACCTTCGATGGCACCGGCATCTCTGTGTTCGATCTCAAAAAGGAGATCATCTTAGCAAACAACCTCGCGAAGGCGAACGACTTTGACCTCGTCATCTGTGACAATTCGTCAGGAGAAGGTGCGTCCAGAATAAGTCCTGTGTTCATTCACCTCATCCGTATTCACGGCTCCCGGCAGAAATCAAGGATGATTCCCATATCATACCCCGTTCGTCTTCAGTTCTTGTAAAGCGAGTCTTTGTCCGTCCGGGCAAGGGTAAGACCGCTATGTATGTTGGCAATTCCGCCCACAACACGAAGGCTTTCGAGCCCTCGTCTCGAACGGGCGGAAGTCCCAGCACCTCCAGCACTTGGAGTAGACCAGGTAACATCTCGAAACGATTCGATGGCAAGGTAGAAGAGGGGCCTGCTCAGGCCGCTCCCAAGACGCATGCTCCAGTACGTCTACTTCAGATATCTGTGCGTTGTTTCGTGCGACCCATTTCGCAGGCTACCGCTGTCAAGTCCGCTGTCACGAAGGACGATGAGGCGGCTGCTATGGCCGCTATGTTCCAAGCACAGACGCAGAACTGGGAGGAGACCCAGGAAAAGATGTCTCAGTTGGTGTCGCGCTTACGCGGTTTCCTTGTCTCTGTAGTAGATGGTTCTAATGGACGCAATTTCACTGGTGCATTTTGTCTCTGTCTGCACCATTTTCACAGTGCTGTCCGTATCCATAATAATTCGCGCGGTGCCATGGGGCGAGGAGGAAAGCCCTTCCATCATCATCAGTCTGACAGGCCACTCCCTGCAAGCTATGTTTGTTATCGCTGCGGACAGAAAGGTTCGCAAGATCTTGCGGTTTGACGTGAAGCTGTATTCTTATGTTATGACAAGGTCACTGGATCCAGGACTGCCCGACGAACAACGACCGTGATTATGACAACAGGCCGCGCATTAAGCGCACTACGGGTATTCCCCGTAGTTTCCTCAAGGCAGTCGAATCACCCAACGGTCAGATCGGTCAAGGAGTGATGGTCACCCCTGAAGGCGGTTATGTCGTAGCCCAGCCCGACGTGTGAGTTCTCTGATACAGCTGATGATGTTGTTGACTGAACTCTCCTCAGAGTTTCATGGCAGAAACAAGTCGCGAAACACAAGCCTGGTTTGACGGAGGCGGACATTCGGGAGCGTACTCCGTCAGACCCTTCTCTTGTATGCCCTATAGACAACAAGCTTTTCCGCGATGCTGTGAAGACCCCGTGCTGTGGTACGCTGTACTGCGAGGAGTGTATCCAGACTCACCTGCTCGAACGCGACTTCATCTGCCCGAAATGTGGCGCTAAGATTGCATCGCTCGACAAACTCCTCATGGACAAGCCGATGCGCACGAGGGTCGGGGACTACATCGACAGGGAAGTCGAGAAGAGCCGACACGAACCCCAAGAGGAGCCAAAGGGTGAAACGCCAGAACCCGTCTACAAGGTTCGCCAGGTTCGTCAAGTTTTCAGCTGGTAAATGCGCAGACTTCTGATTCTACTAACATGGCTTTTCAGGATAAGGTGCAAGACCAGTCAGATGGCGCTGCATTCGATCAGGAGTACTACTCGGACCAACAACCGGGCGGCGACATGGACATGTCACACATCTTCGCGGAGACCATCCCCCAACTGCAGGCGCAAATCTCGCAGATCCAGATCATGCTCAACAACCCGTCGCTCCCGCCGCAGGTCCGGCAGCAGACGCAGATGAAGCACCAGCAGCTGCAGATGGAGCTCCAGCAGGCGCAGGTCGCGGCCGCGATGGCGGCGACGCTCCAGGCGGCGAGCTCCTCTGCCGCGGCGATGCCCTTCAACGGCATGCAGGGCGGCTACCAGCAGGACTTCCGCCAGCAGTGGACGAACCCGTTCCCGAACCAGCAGCCCGCGAGCCAGGACTCGGCGTACCAGCGGCTCCCGCTGAATAATAGGCGGAGGAACCACCTCAAGCGGGAGCGGCCGTCGGACTTCTTAGAGGTGGCGGGGAACGAGCCGGAACCGAAGATGCAGAGGTATTGGGAGTGAAGGACGCTCGTTTCCGGATGGAGAGGGGGATGAGGTATCGGCATGGTCCAGGGCATTTAGTGGCGGACATTCAGACATCATATATGCACAGCACGTCGCACATCCGCATGCACACCGCACTCTTACATGTACACTCCGCTTTGCAGCATAATAGAAAATACATCATTCCATGTGAGAATAACCCGGCGTGACAGCATGGTATCATATGACAGTATTCGCAAGGAAGCTGAAATATGCGGTGAGGTAGCACTAGCAAGCGCTATGATACAGGAACAGCGGCAGCGTCCGTGCTCCTCCGCTGGCCCGTCGGACCAGCAACCTTCAACAGTCTTTGCTGGTAATTCTCCCATTGAGAAATGAGCTGCGCAACATAATCAGACCCGGGTCTGCTATGCGCACGCAAAGGATGACGCACCTCCTTCTGCCGCGTAATCATCCCGTCCAAGAAGGCCTCGAGTGAGTTCTTGAAATCCTCGACGCGCTCCTGCTCGAACCGCGCCACCTCAGACTTGACGAGCCTCGACGTCTGCTCGAACTCCGTCTTCGCGTCCAGCGCTCGCCTCTCGGCCTAGACAAGGCAAAATCAGAGTGGAACAGGGATCGACGAAAACGCAACGCTTACGTCTGCAACCATGGAGAGCGAGCGGCTGAGCTGGTCGGAGGGTAACCGCCCTTGCGCACGCTGCGACTCGTGCCGCTGCTTCGTGCTCCGGAGGTGGGCATCTGCAGATTGCCAGGCGTGGTACGTCCGGATGCGCGAGCTGAACGCCATCTAGCGAGGGCGTGTATGAGCCTACCGTGCACCATCATCAACAGACAGAATCACGCACTCGAACAGAGTTGATCAGCCGCGCATATTCGTCCACTGATGTTACGCGTCAGGATCTGTGTCGTGGTCGTGTTCGCTGACGGCACGCACCTGTGGCCATGACCGTCACCACGTCGTCGTGGGACTGCGCCGTCTGTAGGTCTTGCGCCTTCCGCTCAACGTCCGCGAGCCCGGCAAAGGAGCTGGCCAACTGCGGACCGATGTCCGACGACGCCAGGTCCGCGATCGTCTGCGCGAACTCGCCCGTCGCGATCGCGACCTCCGAGCGATGCTTGGCCACCAGGTCGATCGCCTTCACCAGCCCGCGCAATTGGGACTCGAGGCTATCGAGGTAGGCTTTTTGTCGGTCGAACCACTGGGACGATCAAAGGGTGAGCTCGTGAAGGTTTGCATGTGATGCCGAGCGCACCTCGTCGGTCTCGTAGAACCTCGGTCCTGCGATCGACTGGCCGAGCGACGCCATGAACCCCTTCTCCTGGCCGAGCTCTGCTTTGCGGTGCTTCACCTACGGCGCGCACACAATCAACGAACACTCTAGAGCACCGGCACCGCACTCACATCCAGCGAGAACGTGTCGCTCTCGAGGAACATCCTCAGGTCGGGGTCCTTTTGGAGCACGGGGTGGTTCGCGATCTTCTGGATGCACTTCTCGAGAGCGAGCCGGCGCTGCTCGACGAAGTCCTGGTCGAAGCGGCGGTACGGGTTCTTCTCGGGCACAGGCGGAACGACGACGCCCGGGTTGTTCTGCGAGAGCGTCTCGTAGAGCCAGAGGAAGTCGGAGTAGCGCCGCAGCACGGAGAAGGAGGACTTGCTGTAGAAGGGGGAGGTGGTCTGTGTTTACAGTAGGAAGGGTGTCAGGTGTGTTTGGGGGTGAGCAGGACGGGAGTAGGAGGGACGGACCTTGGTATGCACGGTGTACATGGTGTAGGCACGGATGGCGTCGCCGACCTTCTGGGGGTCGTCGACGGTGATCACGAACGCAGGGGGGAGGCCGTTCTCCGTCCGCTGGCCCGCAGGTCTTGACTAGAGACGTGATGTCAGTACTCGCCGCGGGGTATACGGACGCGCAGACTCACTGCCTGCGCGGTGGGGATCCGGTTCGCCAGTTTCGCGGACTGCAGGATGGGCAGGTCGTCGTCGGACGAGTCCGAGTCGCTGCGACTCCGCTGCGAGGGCCCGGTGGGCGACTGGGGCGACGCCGGGTATGTGCTTGGCTCGCTCTGCCATCCGTTGAACGCGTCGTTGCCTATGGAGAGCCCGGCGAGGGATGAATCAATGCCGACGGCGGAGGGCTGGTCGAGAGGTGAATGGTATGTGGGTTCGGCGCGGAAGGTAGATGCGTTGGACGGACGAGACGCGTGTCCGAGGAACGAGCCGTAGGTCGCGGGTGCGGTAGCAGGAGGTACAGGCGATTCAGCCGGCACCTCTGCCTGCGCAGGCGGCGGTGAGGGCTCTCGTGCGGGCTGCTCTTCCTCGGGCTGCGCGACCTCGTCGATAGAGAGTGGTACGCTCTCCCGAAAGCCGGGAGACGCGACCGCAGGGGGAGTGGGTGTGTGCGACTCGGCCTCATCTGCGGTGGGTGTCTGGGGCTCCGCTTCTTCTGCGTGTTCAGGCGGGGAGTGGTCAGCGAAGACACTGGAGTCGGCCGCACTGTACTGGAAGCCAGCAGAGTCGCTGAAGCCATGGGAGTCTAGGGTCGGAGTGGTGCTGCGCGCACCGAGGAAGGCGTGGCCGTCATCGTGTACGGAGGGCTGGCCGAAGCTGGCCCAGGGGTCGGGGGAGCTGGGGCGGGGCTTTGCGAAGGGGTCGCCGAAGGGATTGTCGAGGACGTCGCGGGAGCGGGAGAGGAGGTCGTCGAAGCCGTCCATGGCAGGCAGCGGGAGACGCGGTACTGGCGGTGGCGGACGCTGTGGGCGCTGTTTGGACTTGTCCGCCAACGGCTTCCTCGATCGCCGCAGATCTCCTCCCACTCTGCTACACCCTTCAACATCACTCTCATCAATGCTTTCGTGTTCTACGACATATCCCTACTACACTATCCGTTCTCTGAGTCAATGAGTTACACCGTCGTCAAATCTTCGTCAAAGAATACATTCTGCACGTCCAGATCATCGTTGATTCATCCTGCATGTTTTTCGTTCCTGGCTGACTGCGCCCACACCAGGCGCAGTCAGCAAACTTGGCGATACATGGCTGGGGATTCGTCTGACGGACTTGCGCGACCCAGGGGAAACCGTCCAACTGAAGAACGTTGTTATAATAAATCTGAGTCGCCGCACCCGCTCTACTAAGCGGCAAACGGCCCACGCTGAGGTGCATATGCGAAGACGTGGGGACACGAACCTCTGAAGGAACCTGCGACGCAGATGGTGTGTACACGCGCCGACGACTCTGCAGATCCTTCGCGCATCGCATGGGTATCTCAGGCTCACATGTTGCTCGTGAGCGGACATGACACGAGTGGGAATTGCTGGTTAATCACCCGAAGGGCGCGGGGCAGTTGTTCTCTCCTGACGGACTTCAGGAGAGAAGCCAAGGCCGCCTGGGGCAAGCTGGTCAAGCGCGTCGCCCTGTTCGTGTATTAAGACATCCAAGAAGTTTGGTACTCAAGCAGAGCTAGCTTCAGATGCTTGGACTACGATGGACTAGAGCTATCGAAGCGGCGCACCTGACTGTGGATAGCTGGATGGCGTCCTCTGACTCTGAATCCCAGTCTTATTCTGAGTTCGCGGCCGACAAAAATGAATGACAGTTGGCTCTGGCGTGCACCCCATCCAGCCACCAAGTGAGTCGCGCTTTCCATCGACGCACTTCAGCTGTCGACGCTTGATGGCAGTGGAAGTTGTGGGAGCTGTCGCTTACAGCTTGATTCGCTTTCTGTCCCGAGCCCTTCGTGGCTACAGGGGCGGGATGTGCAGACGCCAGGAAAGCGAAATAGGAGATGAAAACGGGGACGATGAGGCCGCAAAGCTGCGGGTGCGCATCGAAGCGATCGAAATCCTGGAACTGAATCGGATGGGCAGAAATTGTAGTGAGGCGTGTTTTAAATTGGGACAAGAGATATAGTCTACCCCCTCACCAGGACAGTGACACCTGGACCAGCCAAAGCTGCTCTCCCGCAGGTCCATGTATGCTGTTATGTGTGCACACAGTACATACCAGTGGCAGTGCGGGGCCATGCGTCTGCAGTTCTGCCTCCGGCTGCCGGATCCTAATGGGCTATTGTGGCCAAGGTACGTCAGTCGGTCTGTGGACAGTCGCTGACGTGCTGTCTGACCCAAAGCCGGCTCAGGGTCAGTCGAGACGTGTTGCATCCGGAGGGTCGCCGAACGCTACCGAGCTACGGGACGGTAGACATTTCAAAGAGGACATGAACGGCATGGCGTCATTGCAGCCCTGCGGGGTCAGATACGGAGTGGTATTCAAGCCAAGACATACCTATCACTGTACAGGTATCCCAGAACCGAGGGCGGTATCGGCTTTGAGAGCGTCGACATGAGTCGGGAATGCGCAGCCATTCCACATGTTCTTCGACTGCCACTTATTCAGCTTCATTGCAGGAACAGTTGCGCAGACCAAATCGCACTGGCACGCCATTCGATCGTCCGTCGGGCTGTCACGCAGCGATGGAAACGCCGTACCTGTATGTTGCCAGAGCGCGGATGGCCCTACAACTTTCGGCCGCACATCCGCGGTGGGGGCGTCCCGTGCGGGCTGTTCGGTGGGCTAGACAGGTGCTATCAGCGGCCACCGTGGCAGATGGATGGTAGACCCCCTGTGTGGGGCGGTGGGCGGACGTCTGGATGCAAGTCGGTCAGCGCTCATCGCAGGAAAGACGGTCTGGAGTGACAGAACGGTGTAATATTCTGCACGGGAGCCATCGCAGGATCCGACGCTTCCCGGTCGCAGTCGTCGAGGTCGCTCCCGCCACAACTCGAGACAGGGCACGCCATGCCCCCCGCGCGCCATATAAACGTGCGGAGGACGTGGGGGACTGCAGGCAGCCAACATGAAGCGCATCAGCCTGCACATCCCGTCCACTCCTTCGCACTCTCCCTCCACGGACAAGTCCAAGGCGGGGACGCCTCCGACGGACATTGTGCTGCTGCCTGTGCCCGCTGCGGGGATGCGCGTCAAGGGCGTCCGCACCCTCGTCCGGCGCCTCCGGGGCGCCATCCAGATCGTCGCCCGATCCAGACATCACCAGTCCCCGGCCGTTGCCGCCCTCGTCCCCGCCCCGCCACCGTCCCCCGACCTATTCGCGCCCTTCGTTCCTTCCGTCCCCGTCCCCGTCGACCTCGCCCTCTCCTCCAAGCACAGCGACGACTCCCTCACCACCACCTCCGCCCAGAGCAGCGACAGCCGCCATCCCTCGCGCTCCTTCTCTAGCGCGCCGTCCTCCTTCTTCGCCACCGCTGTAGACCACTCGTCCTCTCTTGACGCGTCCTTGAACGTGCAAAGCATGTCCGCCGACGAGTCCTCGCTCGCGCAAGGCCTACCAGGCGACGCGTCCTCGTATGCATCGGCGGTCCCGGAGGGTCAGTCCGTTGAGCTCTCCGAGCCCTCGCAGGGATCGCTCCGCGCCGACGACACATCCGCATCCGACTTCTTTGCTGGGGAGTCCGAGTCCTCGGATGCAGAAGGTGATGATGGAGACACATCCCAACAAGCAGATGCCTCCGAGCCGAACACTCGTAATGAAGAACGCTCGTCCACGCTAGACGACGCCCAATTCGGTACGTCAGAGCATACTCCCGACTCAAGGGATCCTGCAGCAAGTCCAGCCATTCGAGAGAGCACGGAGTCGGGCGTACCCGACCCGTTTCTCGAGGACGACCCCGAGGATCCTCCAGTCTCCTCTGAGCAGCCTCTTGGGCAGCCCGCGGCGGATCAGCCACCTGCAGGCTTGTCCGTCGACGAGACCGCGCAGTCGCTCGCCGCCGCAGACGAGGTCACGCTCGCACAATCACCGCCTCCGGCTTGGCCGGTCTCCGTACCCAACACCGCCGTCGACTTCAACAAGGCCGTCCCGCCACCGCCGCACACGGACGACGACGACGACGAAGACGATGAAGACACCCCCGAGCTCTACCTCCCCGGGCTCGTCCTCCCCGCAATGTTCCTCCCCATCCCCAATGTAGGCTCCTCTTATTTCCACCTGCTCACCTGGTGGCTGCCCGGACGTCATGTTTATTATCCCTGTACAATCAGACGGACCCGTTGACTACGCTGCTGATCAAATTCATCCCACCTGAGAGCCGCCCCCACCGCGACCTGAGCGGCAACTGGCAGGGCGCCGACTTCAACATGCTCGTCGTGAGTCTGAGTCGCGTGTGAGCTCGTTGAGACCCGCCAGTGACGCGTGAGGGCACAGATGACGAACAGTTGGCGTGCACTCGCGAAGATGGCGCGCGACCGCCTTGTCGAGACAGACCCAGAAGACCTCGACCTGGTCCTCTCAGTGAGTCAAAGTCGTGCGCGCCCGGACGCGACGCTGGCGTGCCGGTGCCTCTCGATGCTAACGCGCCCCGCTCCCCCGGCAGCTCTGGTACCTCCGCCTCTCGTGCCTCGCGCGCCTCCGGCTCTTCAACCAGACCGCGGCGGAGTGCACGAACCTGTACACGGTCCTGAACGGCGTGGAGCCCGCGGCCGCGCGCGAGTGGCTGTTCGAGAAGAAGGTGCCGTTCGAGCTCGAGGTGCTCCATGCGCGGCTCAAGTACTGGACGGCCGACCACATGGGCTACCTCGACGCGCTGGCGGCGCTGTTGGCGGAGTGCAAGGCGCGCGCGCGTGCGGCGGACGGGAAGGCGGACTCGATGGGCGCGGGGATGTGGCAGGAGCGCGGCGCGCGCGTGTGCCTCATCATCGCGTCGCAGCTGATCGAGATGAAGGTGAGCCTCCGCGGACCGTGCTCGGCGGGAGGGGCTGAGGGCGACGCGTTCGTTGTTAGGACTTTGCTGCTGCGGCTAGATTGCTTGAGCCGCTGTGCAAGCAGCCGGGCGGGGTCACCGCGCCGCAACTCCAGTCCGCGGTGGGCAGGATATACGTCCAGGGCGGGTATATCCGCATGGCGACGAAACACTTTGCGGAGGTGTGGAACGACCCGACTGCTGAGCCGTCGCTGAAGCATATGAATGCGGCCGTGCTCGCTGCGGCCGACGGCGACTGGCCGAAGGCCATTGAGGAGCTCGGGAAGATGTTGGATGAGGACCCGGAGAACTTTATTGTGCGTCATATAGGCTCGGAGATGGTGTGTGTGCGCTGACGGAGCTGAAGGCTATCAATAATCTTTCCGTCGCGTACTTGAGCCAAGGGAAGATACAGGAGGTATGCACGAACCGTCTTACATGCAAGTGCAGTCGATGTGACACTGTAACAGGGTATCCGGGTACTAGAGGAAGCCATCAAACTCTCTCCATCCACCACGCTCGCCGCAGAGCCTCTCCTATTTAACCTATGTAAGCCCTTCCATGTCCCCGCCTTGCCCGTCTAACGCGATCACAGCGACAATGTATGAGTTGCGATCCACTGCAGGAGCAGATAGGAAACGAAGTTTGCTCATTGAAGTCGCGAAGTGGGCAGGCGACGGCCTGCGTACGACGTGTCTGAAGATGCCGAGCAACTAGGGCCTGCTGTCTGCGGAGTGTGCTATGTATGATTGTGGATATATGCTTTTAGCTCTTCAATTATCTTCTCCGCACCACTGGCAGCTGATTCCTGAGGCACGACTTTGCGGAATGACACAACTAAAATACCTGAATAGGAAGAGCGCGAGCCTTCTCCTTGTGCTAGAAATTCGTTCGACACGCGGGTCGCTCGAGCAGTTCTTGGGATTGAGTGGGCCACGTGATCGTGTCTACGTAGACGCCTCTGAGGAAGCGCCGATCGCCTGTTGGGCGCCTTCAATCCTTCACTGACCTCAGCTGTGGTCCGAGACCTGGTCGCCGCCCACTGCACCGACCGCGCCGTCCGTCGCAACGGGCAGCGGCTACCTCGAGCTTGTCGACAATCCACCAGTCGACTCTCTCGCACACCATCACCACCCTGACGCTGTGAGTTATAATTCGTTTGAAGCGTACAGACAGTTACTCACCCTTCGGACGCGCGATATGTAGCATCTCATTTTGCTCGCACCATGAGTCAGCGCAAACTTGGTGCTAAAACCTCTCTGCCCGACGACCCAGAGTGGATTACCTTCCCTCGCTCCGATGGAGACGCGAAACTTCTGCCGAAGAATACGGAACGTATCGTCGACTCATCAGGGCAAGTCAACTTCATGCGCCCCGTCGGCCTCGATGAGAGCGCGGCCATTAACTGGCGTGTCGGCGTGGGTTCTCAGGTTGCCATCAAGCTCGATTACCCTGGTGGGTCGTCTTCCCGCGTGCATGGCCTGCTGCGTTGACCGTTGCTACAGAGGGCCCAAGTTATGTCCTGAAGAATTGGCCCGACGGATACCAGTTTTACGATCACAACAAGGGCCCCGCCCCTTCCCCGCGACACGATCCATATCTATGTGGTGCGTCTCTTCCTAGCCCCCCCAACACAAATCTCATAGCTCCCCAGGATCTACCCTCGTCAATCGCTTTCGCTCGATCAACGAGTTTATACCCCACGCCGTCTGGCTAATGACCGACGAGACCTTGAACCGCGCCAACTGCGAATGCAAGTACTGCGCGAAAAAGCCCCAGCGCGTCGTTACTGAGGTCCTCGCTCTCCCTTCCGGTCCCAGGCGCGGATCGTCCACGGCCAGTAGCCCATCCAAGTCGATCCGCCGGCATCGCGAGGTCCGAAAACCCAGGCAGTACGCGCAGGTGCGTCGCGCGCCCAAGCCCGTCAAGACTGTTCGTGCGGGGCCAGAGCAGTCGCTCGTCCAGGAGCGTGATAACGATGTCAGACATTCGCTTGTGACAGGAGAGGCGGGTGTGTCTAGATGGCACAGGAAGGGAGAGCTGGTGTGGTGCGCGCTCAATCCGCCGATACGGGGGGAGAAAGAGGACGGCTGCATCCAGTTTTGGCCAGGCATCGTCGATCGCGTGGACGTTCACACCGACGTCCTAAGACATGAAAACGCTATAGATGCTGCACTGGAGAGCATGCAGATACACCCTGCAGAGCTTGATCCAGGAACCGCATCGGGCGAGGACAATTCACCCGTTGTGTCGGGAGATGCGACCACGAAGCCGCCCTGGGATGTGCGCCAGTGGTATTCCTACAACGTCAAGCTCCTCGCAGTCACTTCCACCTGCGTCGTATCCGATAACGAAGTCCTGCCTTACCTCGCATATGCCCCATCGGAACAGCTCCTCGGGACTTTACAGGACCAACTGCAGCAGATCATGCACACAAACGCGATTGCGGAGATGGACAGTGACCTCACCCGTACATTCCTTTTCAGCCCCATTCCCGAGAAGCAGGATGCGCAAGACCCGTTCGCAGGTCCTTCTACGGTCTTGGTCCCGGACTTTGCACGCTACAGGGAAGCCGTCGTCCCGTTCTCGCTCGCGGTACAGATCGCATCAAACGTTGCCGGGTTCTGGGGCCCCACAGACGAGTGGGAGTGCAAGTTCACCATTCCGACAAACACGCCGCCGCCGCCGCCGCCTCCCGAACCTCGCCCACATGCCTCTACACCCGCGCAGGAGTCTGATGCCGGCCTGAGCTTGGAGGCGCTCCTGACACAGGCCGCGGAGAATAACGCTGTGGACGTCAGCCATCGGGCCACGGCGCAGAATGTGCAGATCAACCCGGACGGGATCTACCGCCCACAGGGCATGTCGGACGAGGAGTTCGAAGAAAGGCGCACGCGCATGCTCGGCCAGCACCCCGTGCCGGCCCCAGTCGTCACCCAGACGCGCTACCAGGGCCTCTGGTGGGGCGCCGAGCGCATCTGGACGGACGAGCTTGTCCGCCTGAAGCTCGCGCGCTGCCAGTTCGCCCCAGCGGGCACGGATGTCTTCTACCCGCCCGCGGGCCCGAGCGCGTCAGGGCGCGCGCATGTGGAGGACAGCGGCTACACGGAGGCCGTGGACGAACGTGCGTTGGGAGCGGCGGAGAAGGGGCTGTTCATGCTGCTGGAGGGCCTGTTCGTCGTGGACGTGCCGAACCAGGACGGATCCGGCACGACAAAGGAGTGTCGCGCATGTGGACAGCTCTATGAGCTGGCGGACGGAGACTGGGAGGACCCGATGGAGCCCAGTCAACCGCCACCTCAGGCCAGCGGAAGCAACAACGGCAAAGGCAAAGAGAGGGCCTCCGATGTAGGAGCGGGGGCTAATGGTAGTGTTGCTGTATCGCAGGGACAGTCAGGACCCTCGTTCATGCCTGGACCATCCCCTCTGAAACCCCCACCTCTGCCCAACCCTGATCCGACCGTATCCGTGGCAGACACTGCACACGCCGCCCTTGCACAAACGACACAAGGCTCAGGCAAATTCAAGGCGCAGACTGTCGGCAGCCAGCTCTCACATCCTGCAAACTCGGTGCCGTATCCGCTACCGAGACCACCAAAGGGCTTCAAGTTCCACCGCATACACCCGCCTGGCCATGAGGTCGTCCTCTCGCTGCCTCTCATTAGCGGGAGGTATTATCCCGGGCTGCTGGAACATCCTCTCATGCAGCCGCTCATCGACAAGGCGTTTGATGTCCCGTCCTCGGATGGTGGGTTGGAGAAAAGCAGACATCTCTGGGCTATGGAAGGATTGGTCGCAGGGGTGCACCAGTCCATGGACCCGACCATTTGGAAGCCGTCACGCACGGTGCTGTTTAAGGACGCGGATGCAGAGTCGAGAAGTCATTTCAAGGCTCTGTGGGAGGAGGTCAAAGAAAGTCGAGTGCAGATCGACATGTCACAGTATCTCAATCCCGATGCGATGGACGTGGACATGTACTGAGCATGTGTAACATATATTGACTGCTTTGCTATCTTGTCTGTTATATCGCCAATCTTGGGGCTGCTGATTGTTCACCTCGCACACCGTGTTGTGTACTTAGTTTCAATCCATTCCATGTATCGTATACCGTCCACGATGCAGTGAAAGAATGCATGCAGAGTGAGTATGCATAAACGAGTGTAGATGGACACGTCGACGATTATAGTGGATATATGTTGCAAAACATCTGCGGTATCGACCGCGTTCCTATGCCCTAAACCCACTCCTCACGTCTGGCGACTCAATACGTACATGCGCAGATCTTGCCAGCCTAGATGAAACGCAGTTAGTAAATATGAACAGCGAGGGACATACGTTGACAACGTACCTCCTCCAACTCGACACATCACCCGCTTCGACTTGCCACTCGCCCCAGGGCGGGAGAGCGTCGTTAGCTTGCAAGTCACAATCTTGGTCGTGAGAGGGCCAGCAAACGAATATTGCGCGCGTATCTCGTCATTCTCTTTCGGCGTCCCGCGCAGCGGGGGGTCGTTGCGCTTGATGATGAGGCCATGCGCCAGGGAGTTGACGACGTTCGCGATCTCCATGTCGAGCGGATCGCGCGTGCTCACTGGGACGTACTCGTAGACGGGCACACCGCTCCCGTCGCGCTCCCCGCTAGGAGTGCCCGCACCCGAGCGGCTCGGCGGGCGCGAGCCCTGCCCGGGGGTGCGCGGACTCGCGGACTCGCGGAAGCTGGAGGGAGGCATGGACAGCCGCGGCGTCGCCCGCATCGCCTTGAGGATGTCGGGCGTGCGCGCGCCGTCGGCGGAGGTACGGAAGGACATCGAGCTGTCGGGGCGGAAGTAGTCCATGCTCGTCCCTGGGCGGGATGCGGACATGACTTGGACGCTCGGGATGGGGATCATGGAACGGCTGGGCGGGCGCGCGGGGATGACGCTCCCGCCGGGCGTGTGCGACCGCGGGCTGGTGGGCGAGAACGCGCGCTGTAGGAGGGAGTCGTCGCCGTCCCGCGAGGTGTCGGAGGGCGACGAGGACATGGAGCTCCAGTGCGGCTTGGACGGCGCGGGGATGTGGCTGGGTGTCCTCAATCGCGAGCGAGGTTCCATCGGCAGGCCTGGCGTCTGCGCCTGCGACCGTGACGGGGGACGGTAGGACATGGGGAGGCCGGGCGTGTTCGAGCGCGAAGGTGGGCGGTACATAGAAAATGGGGTCGTAGAGGATTGTGCGGTCGATACGGAAGACGTCACGGGGGACCAGGGCCGGGAGGAGGCCATAGAGCTGCGCGACGCGCTGCGATTGTACAGTGGTGGTACAAGGGGTATGTCGTCGGACCGCCGGTACATGCTGGACGATGTGGACGGCCGACCAGGAGACAACTTGACTGTGCCTGAACGGTCTTCATCCTGGACTTTCGTGGAGCTATTCCACGCGGGTCGGTGCTTGAGCGTTGTATTCATCTCCATCCTCTCGAGCCTCTTCGCGGACGGGGACGACTCGGGGGTCAGACTGTGTGAGTGCTTGTGGGAGGGCGTGACTGGTGTTACTGGCTGCGTGCTTCCGCCCATGAAATGTAACATCGAGGCACGATGGCGGAGCGACCGCCCAGGTTCAGAGGACGGGACGCGCTTTGGGCTTGCGGGTGCCGTTGGCGTCACAGCTCCGGGGGGCGGCTTGTGCGATCCACCACTAGTAAACTTCTTTGCGAATCTGCGGAACGGAGAAATGGAACGAGAAAGCGTGTTGGAACTGTGTGTCCGTTCCTTTGACGATCTCTCCAGCTGTGGTGTTTGCAGAAATCCATTCTTTGGCCGAGACTTGGACGTCGTGCCGGATGTACTGGAGCCAGCTTCACTTGAGGCGGCACTGATATCTTCGCCGGTAAGCACGCGCCGGACGGCCCCCATTTCAGCATCTGTTCGGGCTATTCGCTCTCTGAGGTTGTGCCACCGCTGTGTGGACTCTGCATGTCTTCTCAAGCACTCGCCGTTCTTGGTGACGCGATCTTGGACTCCCTTGTCGATAATTGAAAGAACTTTGGTAGTGGCAGGCATGTAGTGTCTGGGACGCTGTCAGCTGTGAACTCGGGCGTTCCAAGTGTGATACCCACTTCTTCTTCGCCTCGAACGAATCGAGGAGTGATTGGAACGTATCAAAGCTCACAGGCGACTTCTCAGAGCGAACAGAAGATACGGAAGGGGTTCCCGCATCGTTCAGAGCACTCTGTACCTTCCATATAAATTCCTGCGCGACATTGAGTCGGATTGCGTGATAGACAGCAGTGAAGGCACGCACCTGACAGCGATTGACTGCCTTCTCCAAACTTGACATCATTCCATCCGCCTGGTCGGTCACTGTTCGGAAGACAGTGAGCCACTTGTCTTCCTTCAGTTCCTCGCGCAAAACCTGTATCTCCTTCTGCAGCGCCTCCCATTCTGACAACATCGCGGAATGCTTTCGCAGCAAGAGGGTCTCCTCGCTGGGGACATGGCCGGACGCGACCGAGGTCCTGTCGCCGGCCTTGAGCAGCGGTTCGAGGGAGCCGTTTACGGACTTGATGCCGGCGGTCACGGTCTCGAGGCGTTCGTCCAGGCTGGAGAGAGACTGATCGATGACACCGGATGCATCCTTGGAGTCGGCCGAGGACTGCGACTTGTGTCGCAGCTCCTGGATTTCTATACGCGGATGAGCGGACGTCCCGCTTATGCGGCGGAGCGACGTACCAAAAATGCGCGTCTGGATGTCCGAGATGGAGTATGACAGTTCTGTGATACGGGTCGAGAGGGCGAGGAGATGCAGGGCTCTGTGCACAGCGTGAGCGGGAGCGGAGAGGTGGGAGGGGATGGTACGCGTACTCTTTACTCTTGTCGGTGCTCTTGAGCTTCATTAGTGAGCGGCTGGCGGTTATGGTCATATCCTCTGAGGCCGTAGCATGAGTGATTGGTATTTCCGAGATAGCGACGCGTCACTGACCATCATCCTTCTTGTGGGACGAGGAGGAGGAGGAGCTGCTGGTGGAGGATGTCGAGTTGAAATGAGAGTCCGAGGGCGAGGGCAATGCATGCTTGAAACTGTTCTGAGAGGGCGACGAGACTAGACTAGGCGACCGAGATATGCTGAGAGAAACCATGAGAACGAGCGGGGCACGAGAGCAAGGAGGAGCGAAGGGGATGGGTCGTGGAGACGGCGAAGCAGACAGTTCGTTGGCTCAGAGGATCCGCCGAGGCTCGGGTCGCTGCTGAGACGGGTGGGTATAAGCAACACTGGCGAGGGGGGCACGACGGATCCTCTGCCGCGAGAGAGACGAGTAGACGGGACGCGGCGGGGACGGGCAGGGCAGACGAGTTGGCGGGACAGAGAAACCTCCCAGCCCGCGCGCCGTATCACTCCCAGGCGCCCGTCGCACAACAGCTCCGCGCGCAACCTCTGATGCCATTCTAGCTACTAATATACATCCACACTCAGTACGACCGCACTTTCGAAAAATGGTAGCCCCGGTCGTGCTTCAGCGGCACCGGCGACACCTTCCCGCTCTCAAGGTTCACCGAGTCGTACGCCAGGAAGTTCAGCCGGTTCCAGCGGCCCAGCGGCCGCGACCGCAGCTCCAACGTCATCTGGAAGGCGTGTCGGTTCGTTGAGCCTGAAGGCCGTGGGTCGATCAGAGACTCGATGTGCACCGTCGTGCCGGTCAATCGCCAGCTGCCGAGGCTCAGGCCCTGCACTTAAGGTCAGGATCGCCGCGCTCGTGGATCGGCGTGGCACGCACCTTGATGTGCAGTGTGGGCTTCAGAATTGGGATGATCTCCCGCGGTTCGGCCAAAGACAGCAGGGAGATTACCTGCCCGTCGGGATAGAACCGCCTGGTCGAAAGAGTCAAGCATCATACCTAACGCGGACGAAGCAGACTTGCCGGGACTCACAAGAATCGGTGGTATTGTACCATGTGTACGGGCTGGACAGAAAGGTGAGTTCCGCCATCAGCACTCCTACGAGTGAACCACGTACGTTGATCCACGAGGTCTCGCTGACTCCAGTTCGACTGGAACGAAGTCTAGTTAGCGAGAGATCCTGCATGACGTAGAGTAGAGCGAATTCGTTACAGGCTTTACTGTCATCTGGCAACTTGATGTTTACAATTCGCCCACTCACGCAAACCGACACCATGCAACGAACCCGCTCTATTGAAGATAGGATATGTACATACGTGTAATGACATATTGCAATGTAGACACCGTCCAAGCGAATACGAGGCTGCTCAATGTACAGCCGCCTATGGTCTCCCTGGAAGTCGTTCAGCAGAACGGCCAGCTCCTCAATGTCGGGCAGTTGTGGAGGCTTGTAGATAGCCTCCACGAATTCCCTGTAACAGTATATTAGCAGCGCTATAACCTGGAAGTATTTCTTATGTACCTCCAGATGCTCGTGTCTATTGTCAGTGCTCGAGCTCGACGGCTAACCAAGGCGAATCGTTCTAGTGTGGTTGTGTCGAGTTTGCGCAAGACGACAAGCAGCACCTCGATCGGGAGCCTTTGTATCCAAGCAGGCTCCCGTTCATCCTCTGGCAAGAACTCTAGATCGTGTGGCCACTCAGTCATGATGCTAGCAAGGGAGCCCTGCGGCACCGCATCTCCCTCCTTGGCTTGGACAACAGCAGAATGAACGTCCAGCGCCTTCCAGTTGTGCACAATGTCGTCCAAAGAGTGTCTCTTGGAGCTTGACGAGGCCTGTCCGGGCTTCTGAGCGGCAGGAGGAATAGGATTGACATAGAACTGCGCCTCGATCTTGTGGTATGCGCGGTCGACGTTGGAGTCCATGCGGAACGCTGTGCGGTAGAGTGCGAGGGCCTCGTCGAGGTTGCTCTGCTGCTCGCAGAGCACGGCGCGCCGGTAGACCTCCACTGCCCTCTGGAGCTTCGGGCCAAGCGGCGCAGACGTCGTGTCCGTGAATCGGGGAACATGGACGGGATGATAGGCCTTAGCGGGATGCACCGCGGTCTGTGGTACGTCGGGTGACTTATCCTTCTGAAGAGCCTCTGGGCCATTCTGCTGCGAAGGCGCAGTATCCGACGGTCCTTCGGGTTTGGAGGGACCAGCGTGTGCTGCCGCCTTCTTCCTGCGCACTTCCTCCTTCCATTCTTCACGAAATCGTGCGAGGTCCTCGGCTGTGTTGGGAGACGATGCAGCAGTCTGAGCTGACATGAGCTCCGGCGCTGCTGGTGTTGGGTAGGATGCGAGCAGGTGAGTCGGCGGAGTGCAATGGAGGCTGCTCACACTGAGACTCACCCGCTCCGTCAGCACATATTATGTAACGCACAGCGATCGAGATTCCTCCGCCATCGAGATCCCCGGTCCGGCGAAATTGAAGGGGAAATAAGCTGCCCTGATTTGGACTTAGCGGCCGAAATTCGGCTGTGTGCATCTCCACGTCTCCGCGCCGTGCAGCCACCGCCCTCACCCGTCCTCCTCCCGCCGCTGAGCTCGGCCTACCCAGAGGCCGCCCCTCCCCAGCACAATGGAGAGCAACAAGGACGAAGCACTCAAATGCCTCGCAATCGCCCAGAGACGCAGGGGCGCGGCCGACCTCGCGGGCGCACGCCGCTTCTGCCAGAAGTCTCTCGCGCTCTTCTCGACCCCCGAGGCGACCAAGCTGCTCGAACTCATCGACGCCGACTCCGCCGAGGCATCGTCGTCCAGCTCCAGCGCAGGCTCGAGTTCCAGCGCGGGCCAGCCGTTTGCGTCGTCGGCGGAGGCGCACCCGTCTGCGGCGGGCGCACGACACCGGCATAACGGGTCTGCTGCGGGGGCGGGCCCAAAGACGAATGGGGACGCCAAGAAGGCTGAGGAGGAGAAGAAGCGGGAGTATACGCCGGAGCAGGCTGCGGTGGTCAAGCGGGTGCGGGCGTGCAAGGTTACAGAGTACTATGAGATCCTTTCAGTGAAGAAGGATTGTGAGGAGGCGGATATCAAGAAGGCGTACCGCAAGGTATGTGTATGACCCCTCGTCTGTGTGATAGCCTGTGCTGATTCTGACTGCTACAGCTGGCGCTTTCGTTGCACCCTGACAAAAATGGCGCTCCAGGAGCAGACGAAGCTTTCAAATGTGCGTACCGAGTGTTTGTGGTCTGAGTGCTCCATTGATACGGTGCCTGCAGTGGTATCAAAGGCATTCCAAGTGCTCTCAGGTGCGTAGTCAGGCGTTCGGTAGAGTTTGTCTCGAATCGTCTGACACGCCGCACGCAGATCCGCAGAAGAGGGCCGCCTACGATCGCCACGGCTCAGACCCAGAATCACGCTTCAGCGGCATGTCGTCTGGTGGTCGTGCACCACCAGGCTTTGCAACTAATGGGTTCGGAGGTGGCGGATTTGAGGGTGAAATCAGCCCTGAGGAGCTGTTTAATATGTTCTTCGGTGGCGGCGGTGGTCCATTTGGGGGTGGCGGATTTGGCGGGGGCCCTGGTATGTCATTCACAGTATTCCGAGGCATAGGCTCATCGTCTTTGCAGTCTTCTCAGCTTCGTTTGGCCCCGGTGGATTTAGAACGACGAACGTCCGGACCAACACGCGACAAGCACCACCACAAGCTGCAGAGCAACGATCAACCTTCGTCCAATTACTCCCGCTCATCCTCCTATTCGCGGTCTCTTTCCTCAACTTCCTCCCCAATTTATTCTCCGCACCCAGCACTCCGGACCCGCGTTTCTCGTTCTCGCCATCGCTGCGGTACAACATGGAGCGGCAAACGAGCAACTACGGCATCAAGTACCACGTTAACACGGCCGAGTTCTCAGGACACCCGATCGCCGCTGAGGTGGCGCGCAACGGAGACAAACGCGGGCCCGAGCTCAGCAGGTTCGAGAAGACGGTCGAGCAGCTGTTTACGCAGGACCTGTACGCGCAGTGTCAGCGCGGGCTGGACCTGAAACAGCGGAGACGGGACCAGGAGCTCGGGATGTTCGGGCTCGGGACGGACTGGGAGAAGGTGAAGAGGATCGAGGCGGAGCCGGTCCCGAGTTGTGAGCAGCTCAAGACTATGGGTCTCATCAAGTAGGTGATGGACATGCGTGTAATGTATCGGGACTGGCAGGATATAGACCACCGTCGTACTCATTGGCCGTTTACTTATTGCTCATGTCTATGTTCATGCATTTGGTGACTTCATCGTGGTCGTGTGGCCAGTCTGCGGGCGAACGTGGAGTACAGAAAGCAGTCAAATGCGGATTGCGGCGGGGGGTGACACGACAGTACAGCGTGGATCTATGCCTCCTGCTTGGCGCGCTCGAGCTTGAGGTAGAACTCCTCCTGCTTTTGGACTGGAGGGATGTATGAGCACTTGCCCCGGGGTGGAGAGTGAGTTCGCTGGGAGTCTTACCGGTCTTCAGGTGGACGCCATACCTGATGGAGGGTCAGCAAGCGGGAAAGCACGAAGCGCGACGCGGAACGGACCAGAAAGCGTAGCCTGCGCTGACGCCCATGCCGAGGGAGACGGTGAGGTCGAGCCAGAAGCGCTTCCTGAGCTTTCCGGTGATGGGTGCGATGGGCATGGCGGGTGCGAGGACGACGGCGAGGACGGCGGCGAGGACGGCGAGGACGGCGGCGAGGAGGGTGCTGGTCGTTGGGAGAGCTCAGCGCGCGAGGGCAAAGCCGGAGGGGGCGCCACGGGATGCAAACAGCGGCAAACACAGCCTCGAGTGCCCCAGGTCGTCGATCGACTTGCGCTCGCCGCATTCCAGACTCTCCCAGCACCGCGCCCACCAGCCCCGCTCAACATCGTCCTCGTCGCCCACGCGTCGCCGCCAATCTGCATCTACTCACCCACGCCCACCAGCCGACCGACGCCATTGCGATGGACCAGGACGCGTCAGGCTCAGGTGGATGGCGCTTTGCCCAGTGTTTCGGTGACAAGGGTGATGTCGAGGATATCACAGAAGGTCCGTGGCCTCGCCCCCGCCGTAACGCCAGTGGGATCACTGCTGACACGCTGCCCGACGCTCAGCCGACATCATCTCCGCCGTCGAGTTTGACTCAACAGGCAACTATCTTGCAACAGGAGACAAGGGTGGACGCGTCGTCCTCTTCCAACGTAACGAGTTGGTGCGTAATGCTCCTTCATCACTAGCCTCAGCTTTCTCATCGAAGGGTCATTCGTGGGCCACAGAAAAAGGGCTGCGAGTACAAGTTCTACACCGAATTCCAGTCCCACGAACCCGAGTTCGACTACCTCAAGTCCCTCGAGATTGAGGAGAAGATCAACAAGATCAAGTGGTGCAAACGACAGAACGCCGCGCACTTCCTCCTCTCTACGAACGGTGCGAGATGTCGCACGACCGTTCCTTACAGCACACTCACAGACGTATACAGATAAAACGATCAAGCTATGGAAAGTGTTCGAGAAGTCGTTGCGGGTGGTATCCGAGACCAACATGCACGATGGCCAACAAGCTCTTGCACCACCAATGGCCGCACAGGGCCTCAAGCTTCCGCGCATGACACCGCAAGACCAGATAACCGCCGCCGTGCCACGGAAGGTCTACTCCAACGCACATGCATACCACATACATTCCATATCCGTCAATTCTGATCAGGAGACGTACATCTCTGCAGATGATTTGCGGGTCAATCTGTGGAACCTGGAGGTCAGCGACCGCAGTTTCAGTGCGTCGCCAGTCCACCATGGATCGATGTGCATGTGCTGACATAACACTGCAGACATCGTGGACATCAAGCCAGCGAACATGGAGGAGCTGACAGAGGTCATCACGGCGGCCGAGTTCCATCCAAACCACTGCAACCTGTTCATGTACTCGAGCTCAAAGAGTAACATGAAGCTTGCGGACATGCGGGAATCCGCATTATGCGATCGACATGCAAAGCGTGAGTGTATTCCTGTCCTCTGACGGTCGGTGAGACCTTACACTGCGGACGGCAGTGTTCGAGGAGGAGGAGGACCCATCGAATAGGTCATTCTTCTCCGAGATCATCTCATCGATCTCGGACGTGAAGTTCAGCCATGATGGGCGGTACATTCTCTCGCGGGATTACCTATCTCTCAAGATCTGGGACATCAACATGGAGTCGAAGCCGGTTAAGACCATCAGCATCCACGACCACCTGCGGGGGAAGCTCTGTGACCTGTACGAGAACGACTGCATCTTTGACAAGTTCGAGTGCACCTGGGGCGGGGACGACAAGTGCGTATAGAGTCATGCGTGTGTGAATCGTGCGGCTCATGGCTGTGTGGCAGGCATGTGCTCACGGGGTCGTACCACAACTACTTCCGGATATTCGACGTCGACGACAGCGGTGACGTCGTGCTGCAGGCAGACAAGTCCGCATTCAAGGCGAAGAAGATGGGCGGTCCTCTTCCTGGCAACAAGGCCGGCGCCAAGAACGGCGTGCGGCCCGGGGGTCTGCGAGAGAACATGGCTATGGACACGCTTGACTTCAACAAGAAGATCCTCCACTCCAGCTGGCATCCGAGGGAGGACACCATCGCGGTGCGTGGGATCTGCCCTGTCCTCTTTTGCGAGTCATCTCACGACGATGTCATAGATTGCCGCGACGAACAACCTGTTCCTCTACAGCGCGGCGTGAACGCCACGTTGTATGCATACCCCCCATGCCCTGCATGCACATGTCTCCCTATGATCCATGCAAGCCGTCCCTCCTCGCACACCTACCCGTCGCCTGTCATCGCCGGCAGAGCCGAGACTGACGCACAGAGATACCGAGACCAGAATATATCGTCATCAGACGGACTGCCCCTCCCCGCATTGCATGTCTTCGTGCATATCGCCGCCGCCTTGCTGTCCTTTCCCTCTTCTTCCCTATTTAGCGCTCATTCTAATGGTCCATACCACCCATTCCTCCACGCAACGTCATCATGGCTCTGCACCGACCGCATCCTACTACTGTATATATTTACCCGTGCGTCTCCCCTCGGTCTCTCTCGTCCCCTCCGTCGCTTGACTTGGCTGCACATTGCGTCTGTCTGTATCTTACCGCTCATCATCACTCGTTACCGGCTGGGGAAGTAGAAGCAAAGAATGTACATTGAAGATCGAAGTAAATAAAGGCTGTCACATATCTCGGACGTCGTATGGTGCTACATATGGTGTGATTGAACGTAAGTCTTCGTCATTGGCCGATGCCAGCGCAGTCTTGTGAGCAAAACACTTCGTCACTGAGTTTGCAAGCAGGAACATTCAAGATCTCGCCTCTTGATAGAAATGTTCCGTCCATTCAAAACATCATCCTTGAGGCAAAGATATGCAAGGTAGACGATCTGCTGAGGACGGGTGAAGCAATATTGCCGCGTCGTTTAACGCCTGGGTGGTGGGTCGTACACACCAGACGTAGATATACACGGCATGTCATAGGTAAGGCACTTCAAGAGCACATTGTGAAACATTGGAGGGTTTGAAAGTCGTCGATTGAATGAGTGGTCGTTGAGAACGACTGTGAGATTGCAGAGCGGCAGGATTTTATGCTGGCAGTACTTACGTAATCCTGGATTTCCCACCGCCTCTGCGGCCTCACGAAGCCCCAGTTCTCCAAGCAGTCGTAGTACTGTCATTTATGCACTCACTGACAGTATCCAATCAAGGCTTGGGTGCAATAAGAATAACATTACACTACTGGACAGTCCCACAGCGTGAGGGGTAGAGTACAAAGGAGTGGCGAAACAACGAGTGGGGACGCGTAGTACATACACTAGTCCGATACAAGCCGGCGGCCGCCCGAGTATACATTGACAATGTCCGCTTCAAGCTGGGATGTGAATAAGAATGGATGCAGAGGATGCGTGCTAAATTATAGCGGACGGTATATTGGAACAATCAACTGTACTACGTGTCAACAAGAGATAGGGAGTGAGGTGCGCCAGTGTACCTTGAACAGACAACGCCCTTGGGGCGGAGGTGGACCTCAGCGGAGGAGAAGGGAGACCACGGCCAAGATAGAGCCCGTCAGGGCGGACAACAACACTACATCCAAGCAATTTAGTCGGCGATGTACTATGCTCTGATAGATGAGCTTGACGTACCAGGGCCGGTGTTCGTCCTGCTCAGGGCCCCGCTGCTACCCCCAGAACTGCTGCCATCCGTGCTCGACGCTCCAGCGGGCGACGATCCCGTGTGGGTCGCTTGCACTGATGCTATACCATATGGTCAGTACCTGATGCTACGAACAAGAAGAGTCGACGCACCAAGAGGCAGTGGGTGGCTCGAGTTGTCGTTCGTCTCAACGTACGCGTTTGACAGCGGCATGTCGAGGCACTCGATGATCGGCGTCATGTTGTACTTGGGCGTGTGCGCGAGCGCCTGCGGGAGGATGTAGCCGGTCGCGACGTCGACGGTCTGCTCGAAGAGGTCGTGCTCGAGCACGATGAAGCCCGTGTCAATCTTGGTCGAGTTGCCCATGATCGCCTCCCAGTTGTCGAGCACTTGGTAGACGTCCGTCGAGCCCGCAGGGATGCTCCAGTCTGTCCATGGCGCACATCATGAGTAGTACTCTGGTGGAATACGAGAGGAACTCACCGTTGGTGTCGAATGTCTGCGTGGTGCTGATGCGCGTCCATACGATGGGTATCAAGTTCATGGCTGTCGAGATCGCACGCACGCGGTCGTCGATGTCGCCGTACGGCGGCCGCCAGTAGAGGGGCGTGACTCCGAGGGTGTCCTTGATGAGCTTCTTTGTCCAGCCGAGCTCCGCGATGACCTGCTCGGTCGTCTTCGTCGTCATGTACGGGTGGCTCCAGGTGTGCACGGCGACCTGGTTGCCGGTCATGAACTCGTCCTGGAGAATGGCGGGGCGCTCCATGATGCGCGAGCCGATGGCGAAGAAGGTCGCGCGCAGGTCCTGCTGGGCGAAGTACTGCAGCAGGTTCGGCGTGTACGGCGAGGGCCCGTCGTCGTACGAGACGCCCCACGAGTTTTTGGTCGGGCATGCGGCGACGTCCGTCTCCCGCGTGCACCCGCCGCAGGTCCACCAGCAGTTGGTTGACGCGTTAGCGACCGCGGCGGTGTTGTTGGAGCACGCGCCCGGGTTGGTGACGGGGATGTCGGGGATGTCGACGTCCGAGTTCATGACCTCCTGGATCCATTGCTTCACCAGATCTGAATCGGTCGGCGGGGTCTTGTCGAGGGCCGGGTAGTTTGACGGCACGGGAAGGGCTGGGTGCTGAATGAGAAGGGATATGCATCACGGGCACGTGTGGTATATACGCACCGGAGGGGAGGCCAGGAGCATTGGGTACCCATGTCTGCGTCGCGCCGGCTTGATAGGTGGTCGACAGGGCAATGGTCGACTGGGTCTGTGTCAGACCCGTCCTGATTCCCGAAAGCGGGATGGCGGTGGGATTGACAGAGATGAGGGAGAATGTGAGAGTGGACGGAAGAGCTGAGCTTGAGGCTATCCCGCTCCCTACCACCGCCGTGCCGCTGCTGCTGGCACTCGCGGCGCCGCCGCTGGCGACGCTGGTTGTGGTTGGGGCCTGCCGTGCATGGTGAGAGACGGCGTTGTGGGCGGAGACCAGCGTGGGGAGGAGGACGGGGAGGACGGGGAGGACGAGGAACTTCATGGCGAACGGCCGGGTCGTGACGGTTCGTAGAAAGGAGAGGAGGACAACGGGGCGAGGAGAAAACTGGCGGAGGGCAACACTTCACACGGACGCATTCAATACTGACGAACATTCGGAAAACACTCGCCCTTCTCCGTCCCTCCAGCAGCCAGCAAAGCATCTCCGCCTCCGTGCGGCCGCCGACACCGTCAGCACGCACAGCAAGCTCGAGGCCCGCAGCGGCGTGCACTGGCGAGTGTATGTTCAATGTATGTTTGTGGAGAAAACACGACCGTCTCACGCCCGCCGCCGGCGATCATCGTCCACAGGTCCGAGCAGACGCCCAGCCACCCCGACACCAGCACCCAACGTTTCATTTCGCGACACTGTTCACGACTGCGCTCACGGAGTCGCCTCTCATGCCAGGATACCTCCCGGGCGTACAGATCCATCGAGACGCACCGCCCCCCCCTTCGGGACAGACGTCAGAAAGCTTAAAAGCATATCAGCACTAGCCGTCCCACGTACGGGCGCGGCGCGCAATACACTGTCGATCGCCAAGACAAATCCTCTCATATTGCCCATGGTCAAAAATGAAGTGCCGCTTCTGCAGACAGGCACAGAATACAGTCCTCGCATCCGAGAGACGGAAGCATCCTCACAGGAAGAACGTCCGCCGTGTCGTCTCTAGTTCCGGCTATAGCAATACCTCGAATGAGCGCACTCATTGCACGGAATACTAACAAACGCACCTTCCACATCCAGAGGAATTCGTCCGTCGCAGGCGGCCCGTGCTTCTGCGATTGGCCTTGACTCTGGGCATCTTCGTGACCGTCAGGCACTTCGTCGGTCTCCATATCGCCCGCAGCAGTTTGTTCGCTGTCCGGAGTCTCCCCAAAGTCGTCGAACTCGAGCGGCTTTTTCGGTTCCGCGTTGTTCGTCACAGCGGGCAGCCCTTTCTTGAGCGAGCGCAACTTCAGGGTGAACCGCGGGCCGATCTCCTGCAGGCCGACCTTCTCCGTCGAGCGGAATGCATACCTAGAGGCCCATCAGCAGGAGTGTTGTGTTTGGCTGCCAACGAGTGTAACGTACCGGTGTCGTCTGAAGAACAGAAAGTCACGCTGATTGTGCAGAGTGACCACTTGCCGTCCCTGGAACTCAGGCATGGGTGGGAACAGGGTCTGGAAGAGCCGTCCGACGGTGTGCCCGAGGCGTGTCACGAAGCCGTTCAGCACGAGCTCCGGGAAGTGGTCTGTTGATCGCGCGTGTCCCTGCATAGACTATAAGCGGTGCGTTCAGATGATGCGGAGGCAACTACGAACGTGGATTTTCTTCGAGAGCTCGATGGAGGTTAGCTTGAAGTAGGCGGTGGGGCCGTTCGGAAGGTATATGAGCGTGATTGCGTCTATATGCTTGCGAGATGAGCCATATGCGTGGAGAACAACACTGGATTGACTTACTCGGCTTTTTCGTGTCCTCATTCACAACCGCCATATGGCTGTACCCTCGACCAGCCGCCCAGCCTGCTATCCGCCCCATCTCGAAGCCCTTCCCCTTCTTCCGCCTTATAAACTCCGCCCCAGGCAACACATTGACAAGCTCGTCGCAAAAGTCATATGTCACGCGGGTCACCCTCGGAGACGTGGTGATGAGCACCTTGGGAGGCACGCTCGGGTCGACGTCTCCAGAAAAGTACGACGCGAAGGGATCGTTGGCGAGGTCGGCTGCGGATTCATCTTGAGGTTGTTCTTCTGGTGGGTGGGCAGTGCCGTGCTCTGCGGGCGCAGAGGAGGAGGATGCCTCCGGCTCGCCGTCCGGAACGGAAGAGGACGATGCTACCGGTTGTGCGGTGAGGAAGGACGGGTCGAACACCCGGGTGTTGTCCAAGGTGCGCGGGACATTCTGCTCTTTCCGCTTCTGTTGGGTGCACGCTAGTAAGTCAGATGCGGACGGGTGCTCGGGAAGTACACACTTTCTTTGCTACAGGGTCGGAAGCTTCTGCTTTTGCGAGGGCGAGCCGACGCTGCAGCTTGTCCTGGCCCTTTTGCTTCTTCTGCTTCCTTGCTATCTCCTCTCGCTTGACCTTGTTCTTGATGGTCGACGGCTCGAATCTGCTCGAGGGCATGATGGGCAGAGCGCAGGCAGCGGCGGGTGCTCGCGATCGAGCGGGAGGAGATGAGAGGAGAGACGCCCGTTCGAAAGTTGAAGTTCCCACGGCTGTACACGCCCACACCGGCGGCGGCGCGACCCGCCTCACGCCCGCCCTCCTCACGCCCATGCGATCTCTCCAGCTTTGCGCCCTCCTCTGGCTCACCGCCTGCGCACATGCTCTCCATCTATACCTCGACACCGACGAGAGGCGCTGCTTCATCGAGGAGCTTCCCACTGACACGATTGTAGAGGGTGGGTGGCTGTCTCACATCCGCGCTTTCAGTGCGTGCTCATTCGAACGCCTTGGTCGTCCCTAGGTCACTACAGAGCGTTGGAATGGTCGGAAAAGGATCAAGCATACGTCGAGAACCCGGAGCTGGGGATTCTTGTGGAAGTAGATGTACGCCGAACACATCTCTCCGGGAGCGTGCCACGTTGACCATAGTCCCTAGGAACTAGAAACGAGCCATAACGTCGTGAAGACGCGCGGGCCACCGGAGGGCCGCTTCACGTTCACGTCGCACGAGGCGGGCGACCACTCCATCTGTCTCTCGGCGTCGTACCCATCAACGGGCTCGTGGCTCGGCTCAACGCACGTCCGCCTCTACCTCGATATCGTCGTCGGCGCGACAGCCCCAGACTCGGAGCACGACCGCACGCACGTCTCGGAGCTCTCCTCCAAGCTGCGCGACCTCAACCTGAAGCTCGAGGACATCCGCCGGGAACAGCAGTACCAGCGCGAGCGCGAAGCGAACTTCCGTGATCTCAGCGAGCAGACGAATTCGCGTGCGGTATGGTACAGCCTCGTGCAGATCGTTGTACTGGTTGCGACGTGTGCATGGCAACTCAGGCATCTGAGGGTGCGTCGTTCTGTTGTTCACCTGCCAGATTGCCGTTTGATTTTTGCTGTAGCGATTTTTCGAGGACAGGAAGATGCATTAAGTCTGGCCTTGATGCTGAGCCATGTTTCATATGTATACAATCTGATTCATTTGGGTCTTGCACTGAAATCGTTGTTGTCAATGGCGTGGCTGAATGTGTCATTTACCATCACGAAACATTGGTGACATGTGAGTATGTTGCCCACTGGAAGCATGAACCCATTCACTCTCATCATCAAGAACTGAGAAGTCATGCATGATAAAGGGATAGCAATTTATGCTGCACATCCTCACAGCTAGGAGGAGTTGCTTTTAGCAATTTGGTAGGTTGTCATGTGGGACTTCACACAAGTCCCTTGTGTCATGGGTGGTGTACTGGACAGCTAGGCTGCACCTTGGAAGTTGAGGATTGACAAATGGTGCTTTGTTAATTATATTATATTGGGCCAGAATCTTCGTCAATGTTCTAAACATGGACCATTGCTAATTCAGCCAATGCATTGACAAGTACAAGGCTGTCTTTGGCTCAAAGGCAGAGATGATGAGCATGCAGAGGGTAGTGTAACAGTGCAAGAGTGCTGGGACATTGTATTGATGTGCTTTGGACTTCCTAGAAGGGACAGTTTGTCTTGGATTGGGAATTGATTGGACAATGTTGGACACTGGAGACACTGGTCAATGTGAGACTGTCCTAAATGGGGCAAAAATCCTCTCACACATTGTGACCATTGAGCTCTGATTTGGGGGTACAACAAATGTCAACCCAGATGTCAACTTTACAGTGAGGTATAGGGCCCATCTCAAAATTATCACCCTCAATGAAGGGTCCTTGCCACTCTCTCAGGTATTCATCAATGTGCTCTGAGTCCTGTGACAGTCAAATCCTAGTACAGTCCTTGCACTCCTAGAAAGGTTTAAGTCATCTCCTTGACTGACTTCAAGAGTGAGGTTCAGTGAGAGAAGGTTCAATATCACTGAATAACATTCCAACATTACTCTCACTGTTGGTGATACTTCATTACCAATGCCTCAGTAATCATGTTGTGGTGCAAGTGCCAATCCCCAACTCCTTGGTGGGACATTCCTACCTCAGCATCATCATTTAGGAAGCAGTCATAAGGCACCAGTATATGTTGCTTGAATTTCATAGTACCAAATCACTGCTGATCCTGTCAATATTTGCAAATGAGACTTGCTTGGAGGCCCTTGTGCCCATGGCAGCTTTGCTGCTTGGGTGTCTTGGGGCTTCCCACTTGATGTACAGTGAAGCTTTACTTAGCTGTTTGTTATGAAGTGGGCAGCCACAGCTACAGGTAGCACAGAGCACAGGTACACCCACAGGTGCCACAGCACATACCTGTACCTGTATCTACAAGGGTACAGACCCATCTGAATGGGTACAGGTTTACACACAGGTCATAGCGGGTCATGGCAGGTCATGGGTTTAGCATGGCTAATGTATGGGTCAAATTGCCAGAATTGCTTTCTGCATTGAGCTCATGCCAACCATCCTTTGAATTCTCTGAGCCCTCAGTATCCTGACTTACATCAGTTACAATGTTGAGTCAAATGTCCTGGCCATCAAAACATCTGTGACTGGGCACAAGCAGACATAAGATACGCCCAGAACAGTACCGACTACATCATGTGACAGGGGTGTTTGGCACTTGACACCACTTTCAGCGGGTGTGAACGTGTCTGTACTCATCTTCTGACAACACACTACAATTATTGTACCTATAGCACATGCATTCTATGCCTATTCAATAGGTCTCGTACATCCCCCAATTGTTTGAGCCCAACGCCAAGGGCAGAAGATGGATTGTGTACACGCACTCACAGGCACCACTTATGTAATCAGAATAATTGAATTATCTGTCAGGACAAGCGCACATATGACGGGCGAGCCAGCAGCCAGCAAAATGCCCCTAAAAAAGAAAGGCATGACTGGGCATCAAGAACCTTGGTGCTTATGCCCAGAAGAGACCCTACACAACCCCTGAATCACCATAAAAGGAAAATGTAAGCTTTGATTTGGGATAGAAGGCTTCCAAGTCAAGTGCATATATTGACCACTGCTGAAGCTTCCACATGACCTGGTTGACTCGCTGCCAGCTGCCGTTCTGCCTCTGTCTCCTGGACAGGTACATGCTAGAATGCAAGACACCTTTGCTGCAATAACCCAACCAACATGGGGTCCCCTTGTGCCAGCTCCGAGTCAACCTGATGACTTGGAGCTGGCCAAGGAACCAGTCATTCCACCACAAGATACTATCCCAGTCATGACAGACTCACCTTTGCTTCCAAAAAAGCGGCCTCTTTTTGAGCCACCTCCGTTGCAAGAGGATGCAAAACGCGCACAGAATGATCTTGGGGAGCTACTGAGGCCATGCAGGAAGAGTGGGCTAGGGTACCTGCCTTTTTTGGGAGGTGATATCCTTCAACGTTGCATGGAGCAAATTGCGATGTATCTCCACTTCTTCCTGGACGGAGACAAGACTGGGAAGAGCTTTGGTTGGATCAGTGCATTGTTGCACACTGCACATGCCTGGAGACAAGGACTGCACTGTGCACAGAAGTTGCATGAGTGGACACGCAATTTCCTCGAAGATTGCCATCAGTTGCCATTCACACCAGAAGCCTCCTTGTCAGTGTCTCTGCTGGAGAAGCCCGACCTCAAGGAAGCTCTCTGTGAGCATCTCCAGAGCATTGGGAAATATGTACAAGCTCTTGATATTGTTGAATTCATGGCGAACCCCGAGACACTCACCCGGTACGGTCTTCAAAAGCCCATTGGTCTATCGACAGCTCAGACATGGATGCACATCCTCGATTACCATTGGACAAAAGTGCCATCTGGGCAGTACATTGATGGTCACAAGTGCGAGGACATTGTTGCTTATTGTGACAATGTGTTCCTTCCAACAATGGCAAGACTTGAACAACATGCACGGGGCTTCATCGATGGTGCAATGGTCCAGGGACCTGTCTTGCCAAATGGAGCATTCTCCCATGAGGTGACAGTCATTCTGGACGACACTTCTGAACTTTATCATGGCATTGAAATCAAATGTACCATGGCCGATGGATCAGTTCACCGTGGAGTTGAGGTCGAAATACCGGTGGATGCTGTTGGTGCTGGTGACTCCCTCAAGACATGAGGCGAGTCATCTTCTGGTTTCACGATGAATCAACCTTCTATGTGCATGATCACCACCAAACACACTGGGTACACAAGTTGGAATGAGCGAAACTGCAACTGAAGGGCGAGGGAGCCTCACTCATGGCAGCTGACTTTGTGTCAGCTGACTATGGGTTCCTGGCACCTGCGCTCGCCAGATGGCTCTGAGTCTGTGAGAGTCGTCTTCCGAGCAGGCAAGGCCCGTGACAGCTATTTCACAAATCAGGATATCATTGACCATGCGACACTCGCGATGGGCATCCTTTCTCGGCACTACCCTGACGAACGCCACATTCTGATCTTCAACAATGCAACAACGCACCTGAAACACCCAGACAATGCGCTGTCTGTGCGCCGCATGTCAGCAAAACCCACTGTGCTGAACAAAACAATGTTTGGCGTCAATGTCAATGCAATTGGCCCAGACGGCCGACCTGTTTATAAACCTGCCAATGGAAAGAAGGTCAAACAACGCATCAGGATGGGCAACATGAAGTTCGCAGATGGCATGAAACAGTCACTGTACTTTGCGGAAGGCACGGAGCATCTGGGCGTATTCAAGGGCATGACGGTGATCCTTGCGGAACATGACTTTAACACCAGCGGTAAGCTTGCCCAGTGTCCGGACTTCAAGTGCAAGCCACCGGCTATTGACTGTTGCACCCGGTGCACCCTGTACAACCAGCCCGATTTCCGTGACATTGAGAGTGTCCTGGAGACACTGGGAAAATGCAATGGAGTCAAGATTGTATTCTTACCAAAGTTCCACTGCAAACTCAACCCCATTGAGCAGTGCTGGGGTCACACCAAGCAGGATTACTGAAAGTATCCATCATCATCACTCGAAGCTGATCTCGAGCAGAATATGCTCAAGGCACTCAATGCTGTTCCTCTCGCAACAATTTGTTGGTGAGTGTGATGTTACTGTCACCTGCAAAAAAGCTGCTGATTGAGATCTGCTTCAACAGTTATTCTGTGTGCACCCAACACTTCATGGACGCCTATCGGCGCGGGCTGTCTGGCAAGCAGGCGGTGTGGGCAAGCAAGAAGTATCATGGTCACCGAGTACTGCCAAACAGCATCCTTGATGACCTTGAGAAGGCTGGTATTTCACGTGACTAGGTGTTTGCTCTCGGACTGTTGTTATTGTACATGGTCTCCAAGTCGTACTAATTTCATACCCTGCCTGCATCACACGTCCCTGCTTCGCGCTGTTTGCGAGTACATACACTACATCACTGGAGCCCAGTACAGCCCCGCGTGTGACTGTGGCTGTAGCACCCATAGTAGTCAAGACTGCTCTGGGTATATCTTATGAATATCCAAACCTGAATGGCCCATCCTCTCCTCTCAGTCTGCCCAAAAAGCGCACATTGCAGTCAGAGACTGGGTAGAACCACAGTAGATTGCTTGATCTCATTTGGGCAGATACACAAACCCGTGACCTGCTATGACCCACTATTGTTACGGAACGGTTAGTCCTTTCGCATCCCATCAGTACGATCTGCATCATTCGTACCATCCTCATCACCCCGTGCGGTGATTATCTATCTCGGGCGGCCACCTGTAGCCGTGGCCCGCCATCTGTACCATACGCTACCGGACGCTGCCCCAGTGATCTGCTTACGTATCTCTCTGCGCTGATTGCACTATCTCTTGTATTTAAACTCGTTGTACAGTAGCGGTCGAACTTCACGTTCGACCTGGTTAACTCTTGAATCCTATCTCCTTCGCTTGCTCCCTTCCCCTACGCCCTAGCGGCAGGTGACGACCAAGCTCGGATAAGCCCGACCGACCAGGAGCCTTTGAGGAAGCCAGCACGGCTAGTCCTCTCAAACGCCCCGACGGATCCAGACTCTAGACAAGAGTAAGCCCTTGTTAAAGGCAGCGTCTTCAGTAGAAGTTTGTTCTTGTATTGGCTATCGCCTTCATCATTGTCCCGCTCCAACCTGTCGCGTAACATTAGGTCGAACGTGCCCTTTGCCACCATTCCTCTGGTGTAGCTATCCCATCTCAAGACCTCGAGCGTCATTCCGCTATCCAATTGCTTAGGGTGAACAACGCCGCTCAACGATAGGTCGATAGTTTCGCCAAGGTGGATACCTCGGACCTTCGCCAAATCGAACCCAGTATCTACGGACTGCCTGCGCTAAAAGGCACTCTCCTCTGGGATCCTACCCTCCGAGTATTCTACATCGACCACGAGCCCTCTCCCCTTGGGATCCGCCCACAGCAGGACGAGAAGAACGAGTGGCGCTGGTACCACTTCCACAAGGACATTCCGCAGAGAGATTACCCATCCCTCACTGCAGCTGTCCTCGACGAACTCCGGTTTGCTAAAGCCAAGGCGAACCTTCCGAAGCCCGAACCAAAAGCGACCGCATCGCTCCTCCGATCAATCTCCCAACAGTCTAAGGAGATTGAAGCCGACGAGTCCGACGAATCCGACAAACCCGAGATCCCTGTGACCTCTGGATCAGCACCCCAGAATGTGCTTGAGCAGGTGCAGCATCAGACCCATACCGAAACCGACATCAGCCCCGAGATTGATCGCTATCTGAACCCCGAGATGACGGAATCAGCGACCCAAGCACAGCTTCAGCAGCTGTACCATCAGATTGCCGAGAGGGACCAGCGCATTGCGGCACTGGAAGCCCGTTCAGGTGGCAGCGACGTCCGCGCCGCCCTTACCGAGAGGGTCAAAGTGAAAGAGCCAGGGAGATTCAAAGGAGACCCGGCTAAGCTTGAGACCTTCCTCTATGACATTGACAACTACCTCGTCGCCGCAGGATACGAGAAAGTCCCTGACTCGCAGAAGATTGCCCTCCTCCTCTCCTACCTTGATCGTGAATCGACACAGACAGCCAACTGGCTCCTCCTCCACCAGACTCTCGACACACAGGCCACTGCTGAAGGGAAATGACGGTTTAACACCTATGATGAGTTGAAGAAGGAGCTTCGTAAAGCCTTCCCAATTCACCGTGCCCAAGACCAGGCCACGTCGACATTGCGTGCCCTCAAACAAGGAAAGATGGGCACTAACGACTATCTTAACCTCCTAATCACTCTCCTCGCTTGTGCGGGTGTCACAGAAGAGCGCAACAAGATCTACGAGTTGAAGAACACCATTCGACCCGAGCTCTGGAGGTCAATTTCCAGCCACTACCCACCTCCCTCAGACTTTGATGGGTACATCGAGATGGCTCGCAATCTCTCGGCGCAGCACCAGCCCGACCGCGTCCTTGCCAACCCCTATGGACGCGTTGATGAGCCGATGGACATCGACCGGATGACACAGGAGGAACGGATGCGCCACATCCGCGATGGACTCTGTTTCACATGCCACAAGCCTGGACACTGCACGCGTGAGTGCACGGACAATCCACGCCGTGGAGGAGGCTTTGGCCGAGGTCGAGGCAGACCGCAACAACAGCCACAGAAGACCACTCGAGTCCGAGTCGTCGAAGACTGGGGCTCGATGACGGAGGAAGAACGCGCGGAGGTGCTCCCAGAACTGTTGAAGGGTTTTCAGTAAGGTCCTCTGCCTTGATGTCAGAAGGACCCTTGTATGTCTTGCACGTATCCAACGACAGCAATCGATCACTATTTATTCCGATTACTGTGTGAGGCTCGAAAATCGTCAACACTAAGGCCCTCATCGACAGTGGAGCACAATCCACGTTCATCCACCCTCGCATGCTTGTGCGCTCAGGGATAGTCCCCGAGAAGCTGGACGCCCAGATACGAGTGTTCAACGTCGACGGCACTCCCAACAGAGAAGGAACGATCACGCATCGTGTCCAACTCATCTACGACTGGGCTGGAACACGACGCCATATCCCAGCCTACGTTTGTAGCATCGGCAAGCAGGACGTACTATTTGGGTGGAACTGGCTGCAGCAGCTGAACCCCACCATTGACTGGGTGAAGCGCGAAGTGTCAGAACCGATCCCCAAGACTAGAACCAAGCCTGGGTTTGCATCTCTATGAACCACCATTGAGGAAGTAGCCGACGAGGAGATAGTCAAGCTGGACCGCCTCACGACCACGGACGAACCAATCTTAATGGAACGGCACCAAGAGAGATTCACCTCACTTCCCACTCAACTAGAGGAAGGGGAGGAAGACTACCACGAGGAAACACATGAAGAAATGATTGCACGCATGACTTCCGACCTTGAACGAGACGAGATGCTGTTCTCGTACGACCCCCAGAACCCGTTCCTGATGTCCCTGAGCTGGCCAGAGGCCCCGCTTACCAGGGAATTTGACGACGATACCACTATATGGTCCCGTGGAGCTCCTGTCAAACCAACTACGGATCGCTTCAAGCGAACCACCGAGGGCAACGTTGCTCCGGTGATACGCTCCCATCTGGACTACATCCCGATTCGTGGGGTATCGAGCTCTCGCGCGCAGTTCACCGACTTAGACATTGCTCGACATTGGCCAGCATGCTACGATTACACTAAGAAGACTCTAGCGGAAGTCCCGTCCCACGAAGGCTCCAGTGCTACGACCACGACCTCGGAAACCTCCCCTACGACCGACCGCGTCTCGAACAGGCTCGCCGAAGTTAATGCCTCGCTCGCGCCCTCCCAGTTCGGCGACACTCGTAGAGAGCGACCCGAGAATCCTACGAATCTCCTGCTGGTCCTCGCTCAGGCGGTGGACGGCGTTAGCCAAGTGATTGAAGTTGTCGGGCAAGCGGCGATACTCCGGCACATACAGTGGGTCGAGTTGGTAGGAGACTGGAGCCAGAGGCTTGTCAACAGCCTGGCGATGCAGGACGGACTCCTCGGACCAGGCGATGGTCGGATAGGGTGCGCCCAATGAGTCGTGAGGCAGCTTGTAGCGCTGGAAGATCTTGTCGATGTAGTTCATGACCTCGACGACGTCGTTGAAGGAGTACGGCGAAGGGACAGAGTTCGGGTCATCGGTGACCGCCTTGCAGTAGGACTCGAAGAGACCGCACTGGAAAAGCCGGTGAGGATCTATCCCTGGCCGACGAAGGCGACAGAAGACCTACGAGCATCCAACGAACGCAGTTGGCCCACGACAGCCATTCGCCACGAGTTACGGGCAGGAGACGTGGCTCTACGTCGGCCTCACCCTTGATGACTTCGATCAAGCGGTAGTAGTGGGCGACGTGAGCTTCCGCGGTCGGTTCAATGCGTAGGTTGGGCATGGTGGTGTTGGGGAAGAATCTGCAAGACAGCCTCGGTCGTATCGTCGCGGTGCTACGGCTAGCCAAGTATCGTTCGGGCGGTTACCCGGAGTTAATCACGTTCAACAGGGCCTGAAATCTTACGCCATTCTGGCGCACTCGGTGAGTGCTCGCTGGACAAGTCGATAGCCGGTGTGTTGGCCTCTACGATTGGACAGCGCTCGCATCGTTTGACTTTATGTACACGTGTTTTCCTGTTTGTTTAGGGTGTCGTTCCATCCTGTATATACTGCGGGGGCGAGCCCCCTCGAATACCAGATACCCTTACCCTCTCAACTTGCCCATTCGTCGTATGTCCGTCAGCAGTCAGTCCGTACGCAAGAAGTCAGTCAGTACGATCGTCAGTCCGTCAGAGTTCGTCAACACCCCGAGTGGTGTCTCTACCTCTCGTCCTGCCGTCGCTTGCCTCGTCTAGTCCCTCGTATCGTCATCAAGTCCTCGATTTGTTCGGTTCGCGACCGTGGTCTACTCGTCTCGAAACGTCCGCTACCTTGTCATAGAAGCAGATTGGGCCTGCGCGAAGCCCTGCCGACCTCGCTCCTTCCCTTATTGACCATCGTACCGTCTTGGTACACCCTCCTGGCCACTAGGTCTCGCATATCGGTGCTCGCCCTTCGTCGGGTGTGTTGTGTGTAGCCTTTGTGGTTCTTTCGGTCACGTCACCGGCAATCCCATCGTTGGGGAAGCTGACGAGTGCAACACAGATGGCTGCAGCAAAGGCCTCTAGCGAGACGCCTAAAACTGTTGAGGAGCTAGTCCCTGCGTACCTCCACGACCTCCTCCCTGTCTTCGACAAGAGCACTGCTTCGCGACTACCTCGACACATGGCTTACGACCACGAGATCAACTTGAAGCCCGGTTTCACTGAGATGAAGACCCACGTTTACCCACTCGACCAGAGGCAACGCGAGGAGCTTGATAAGTTCATCGAAGAAAACGAACGCAAGGGCTACATTCGACCCTCAAAGTCACCCATCGCTGCACCGTTCTTCTTCGTGGCTAAGAAGGACGGCTCGTGGAGACCCTGTCAGGATTACAGAACACTGAACGAGAACACGGTGAAGGATTGCTACCCACTCCCCCTCATATCTGATCTCCTGGATAAGTTCAAACACGCAAAGATTTTCACCAAGATGGATCCGCGTGCAGGATATAACAACGTCCGTATCCGAGAGGGAGACAAATGGAAGGCAGCCTTCGCCGTGCCAGGTACAAATGGGTCTCCACTGCGACTCTACGAACCCACCGTGATGTTCTTCGGTCTATGCAACTCCCCCTCTACGTTCCAACGCATGATGAACGTTATCTTTGATGACATGCTCCACGAGGGCTGGCTGGTTATATACATGGACGACATCCTGATCTACTCAGCCGATTGACAGGAGCATAGGAGGCGAACACGTATGGTCAGCCAGCACGACCTCTACCTTAAGCCGGAGAAATGCCAGTTTGACGTTGAGGAAGTGGAATTCCTTGGCATGATCATACGACCAGGAAGCATAGGAATGGATCCGGTGAAGATGGAGGGGATCAGTAACTGGCCGGTACCAACCAACGTCAAACAGGTCCAATCGTTTGTAGGATTTGCCAACTTCTACCGCAAGTTCATCCACCATTTCTCAGAACAAGCACGACCTTTGGTAGACCTCACGCGCAAAGACGTGCGCTGGCACTGGGACGTAACACAACAAGAGGCATTCTCCGACCTGAAGAACGAATTCATGAAGGCTCCCACCCTCCTGATGCCCCACGACTCAAAACCGTTCGCAATTGAACGCGACTCCTCCAAGTTTGCGACTGGAGGAGTGCTTCTCCAACAGGACGAGAATGGCGATTGGCATCCCTGCTCTTTCATCTCGCAATCACTGAACCCCGCTGAGCGTAACTACGAGATCTACGATCGCGAACTGCTTGCCATTGTACGCGGACTGGAAACATGGCGCCACTACCTCATTGGTGCACCCCATGAAGTGCTAATTTGCTCAGACCACAAGAACCTCACGTACTGGAGAACCACGCGCAAACTGAACCGGCGACAGGCGCGCTGGTCCCTCTTCCTCTCCGAGTTTGACTACAAGCTGGTTCATGTACCCGGGTCCCAGATGACTATAGCCGATGCCCTCTCCCGGCGTGCCGACCATGACAATGGTAGCGACGATAACGACGACATCACAATGTTACCGGACAAAGTCTTTGGACAAGTGCTCACAGTCGACCCAGACGAGATCCACCTCACTAGCGACTACACAACCCTCCTCCCCGGGCATCTGTTCATACGTGCGATAAATGCTGACCTACTCGACGATGTCAAAGCATGCGGGGAGAAGGAACCGCTAGCGAAAGAGGCCATGGATGCCCTACTAGGGCATGGACCCCCACGAAGATGTCCCTAGCCGATTGGGCAACGTACGGAGAACTCGTCTGGTACCAAGATGCTGTATATGTTCCGCCCGACATGAACCTACGCCGACGAGTCGTCAAACTCTACCATGACCTCCCCTCAGCCGGACACCCAGGCATCCAGAAGACTACCGTACTAGTCAAGCGCGACTTCTGGTGGCCATGAATGGGAGACTTCATTGCGAAGTACGTTAAAGGCTGTGCCACTTGCCAGCAGATGAAGGTCAACACCCACCCGACGTCAATCCCGATTATCCCAATACTGCCCCAGTCGCACGCTACACCGTTCTCTTGCATAATCATGGACTTCGCCACATCCCTCCCAACCACCCGCAATGGCTTCAATTCCCTATATGTCGTAGTGGACCACGACTCTACGAAGGGGGCAGTTTTTATCCCTTGCAAAGACGACGAGACCGCGGAAAGCACCGCAAAACTCTACCATGATAACGTATGGTGACGCTTCGGACTACCGACTCGAATGATCTCCGACTGCGGTCCTCAATTTGCCTCGCAGGTCATGGAAGAACTTTGCTCATTATGCGGTGTGGAACGTACTCTCTCCACCGCCTATCATCCGCAAACCGATGGACAGACTTGCTGGGGAGTGGGCCATGTCTGGCAATACGATCCCTTCAGTTTGAAATCTCAGAGCAAGCAGGCAACATGTCTAGTAGTGTCACATCTGTAACACTATCTCCTCAGCTCCAGACATTCAATCTTACATATCTCTCACTCTGGATTTTGACTTGTGCATGCCTTGATAACCCCACTATTCTTCTTCATGATTGAACTTACACATCCAGGCTTCCCTACAGACATGGTACCATCTACATACCAACAACTATTGAGCCCATCATCCATCATTTAATCTACATGGGTCCACAGAATTGTGAGTTCAAATGCCTTGCCTATGGCTAGAACATTGCTTTGGTAATCATTTCTCACTCCTCACCGCTTATATGTTCTCTAACCTCTGTTTTGATTATTGCACAATTTTGGTCCTCAGTCCATCTTATAATCTGTGCCTGTGATGCTGTTGGGTGCATGGTAGCTGACAAGTATTATCCAAAATGAATTACATGATTGTAATGAATGCACAAGCGAGTCAGTCATATATCTAGCAGCATTCATTGCAAGTAGTCACTCCATTTCAGCAGATGCTATTGCTGATTGGTGTTATGAACAGTTATGATAGTGTCACATGTAAAATCACATTTTAGAGGGTGCATAGGCATGCCAACGTGGTGTCAGAACAGTTGAGTTGCATATGATTGCCCCTTAGGCTCAGGCATATGGTTTCATTATTTGAGTGTATGCCTGACATATCTAGCGTACAGGGAGGTTGACTTATGATGCATTTATTAGTCACTGATTGCTACAGTAAAATCAACAATTAATGGCTTTCATATGTATGTTGTGACCAACCATTATGATCAAACAGATGTCATAAGAGAACTGCCCAGTGTGAGTGATGATGTCAATAAACATATTCTCTTAATTTCTCTGCCATCTTTGAGTTCCAGTCTGTCATATTTCTGCTTAAATTGTAGACAGCTGATTACAAAATCAATCACCCTGTCAATAGGGACATGAATCTCAGTGACAAAGATCTCTGAGCTATTCAAAGTGGTAAGAGGTTGTGAAACCCCTGATAATGCTTGGTGACATGGTTACCAAAATGGAGTATACCATTATAACTTAGTAATTGATTAGTATGATCATCATTTACCAAGCATACAACAGCAATTATATCAGTACTGAAGGATCCTATGATAACTGGAATGAGCAGGAACACAGTAGAGATTGGGAGATTGGTAAATAGTCACAATAATAGTCCAGATAGTATATGCATTGTTAAGTGCTTCAAAGCATTGAAATGTCAGTGTGCACATATATTGGTAATAGTACAACAAAAGCATGCAATGATGACAAGTGAAATTCTGACAGAAAAGATAGACAGACATAGAATACATATCAAAAACATTCAACAGATGTAGCCACTTGCTAATGGAAAAACAATGTGGTTTTCTTGCTTGAGCTCCAAGGTCATCTGCCTCAGGAACATATATTTGTGACTTCCCCTACCGAGCCAGTGTTCTCATTGAATCTCTACCCATCAATTCTTTTTTGATTTTGAGTGATGGCATGCACATTGGCATAAAGTACACAATGCTGAGTGACCCTTTATGTGGTGATATAGGCATAGGTTGGACAGAATAGGAATGTGGAGATGTATTCTGGTGGTAGTACCTATATAGTATTGATCCAACATGTAAGTATGCTTCATTTTGCCTGGTACAACACAAATAGCTGCTGGAATCCCTGTAGTGAAGTCAGTGATCACTCAATGGTTTTCATTGGATGCTACATAGAGGTGTTGCCACAACAAAAATGTGGGCAGCATGAAGTTGTTGACAAATTTCAACTTGTCAATATGGGTACAGCACTATATAGCCATTGTCAGTCATTTCAACCAATAATTTACAAGACATTACATGAGCAGCACTGTAGTAGTCAGCTTGAATATTGGATTGGGCAGCAAACACAGTCATATGACTTGCAAAGAAGCTGTCACTGTTGTGAAGCAACACCACAACAATTGTCAAGCATGCCCCAATTTTGTAATGATTATTGAGCTCAGATCAAACAGCAAACCACCAACTCACAGGGAAATCCTTCTGCCCAATATAGTAGCCAGATACTTTGATGGAATGTCTGTGAGTATTTTATTTGGTTATATGAATCAGATAAGTGGGAGAGAAACCAAATTTAGTCGGAAGTCCCTGGAGCTACATGGTAAAGTGATACCCAAGATCAGATCTATGATATGGCACATACCATTGTGGATTTTTGGGGTATTTTTGATTTTATCATGGCCATGGAAGAGCAGTAACACTCAAAAGGGCAGTTTTGACCAAAAGTAGCAGTATGCTAAGGGAGTGTCATTGCTATCCTGCATAGATATTATCTAAGGAACCTCATGAACTGTATGTCTAATGAAAGTTGCCCTGGATCCAATCTCCCAGTTTTGCATTTTGATTCAGCAGTCTAGCAATGATACAACTTCACTATCCAGTGGGTCTAAAAATGTGGATATGCTGTGTTATTTATTTGAACAAAGTAAAGAAAACCATGACAACTTGTGCACTTTTTGTTTTGCATATTGTGGCATGAGTAATGGACACTACAGCAAACTGATACCCATTATAGAGTCTATAGTATGAGGACTACTAGCATGAATATTTCGAGGTCTTTTGGATTCATTTCAACTTGTGGCTGGGCTGAGAATGGTGAATCCTATTAAGGACAATTACTTTTTGCAGCAGTTTGCAACAGAGTCTGGGAGACTACACTGCAAGATGACTTGTTGACAGGTCAAAATTTTGACCTGTCAACGAGTGAATCTCGCATGGCATGGGCGCTTATTGAGCACTTATTGCACAATGTAAACTGAATCATTACAAGCCTTCAAAGCACACATCAGTAACAAATGATACAAGCATACTATACCCTCCTGAAAGCCCTTCATTCAGAGGATATATTGTGTGAATGCTATGCATATACAATGGCTAGTGAAGCCACAAAATGCAAAAGAAAAAAAACTCACATGTGCCTCTGCATCTACAAGGGTGGGGCTTATATCAGAAACAGCAGCAAGTAGATTGTAATGTACACTACAGGACACAAAGATGCTCCAAATAGCAGGTCTCAGGTGCTTATAGGCATACAATTGCATTCTTCAAGATCATTTACCAGGCACAAAGGACCACAAGCATGTCACTGAGGCATTTGTGTGATTTCTTATTTTGTAAATTGTGCCCTGTGTACTGAACTGCATGAGAAGGTAAGACTAGCAATAGACTCTATAGTATGAGGGCTATAAGGCATAATATTTTGAAGATTTTACGGATTTTATTGGCCTATAGTAGCACAGTAACCATGCTACTAATGGTCTTGCAGCTGAATTTTAAACTCAGCCCAAACATCGGCAGGCCTGCCTTAACAGGGCAAGGAAATGGGTCATCCGCAAACCGATGGACAGACGGAGCGGATGAATCAGGAGTTGGAAACGTACCTGCGGATCCTTGCGGCCAACAACCGAGAACAATGGGACAAGCTTCTCCCGGACGCTGAGTTTGCGCACAACTCTCGGGAACATTCGACAACCAAGGCATCACCCTTCTATCTCATGATGGGATATGAACCTCGCGGCATTCCCCCGATCACGGAGAAATCCACCAACATAACCGCTCAGAACTGCATGGATTACCTAACACGTGCTCGAGAAGAAGCCTTCTACGCAATGGAAGGGGCCCAACGGGCAGTGGAACGACGAGTCAAGACACACACGCAACCCTTCAGGAAAGGACAGAAGGTATGGCTGGACACAAGGAACCTACGACTCCCAGGCCTGTCCAAGAAGCTCAACCTGAAACGCGAAGGGCCCTTCACCATCAAAGAAGTGATGGGGAAGGCGACGTACCGCCTTGATCTGCCAAAGACGTGGAGGCGAGTCCACCCTGTCTTCTACGCAGCATTGCTAACTCCATTTGTCGAAACCTCCGAGCACGGCCCCAATTATCTCTGTCCTCCCCCTGATGATGCGGAAGATGGAGCGAGATGGGAAGTGGAGGCGATACTCTGCCATAGGGGTACGGGATCACGCCGGAGATATCTCATCAAATGGAGAGGATACCCTACTGCGGAAGCAACATGGGAACCGGAAAGTTCCTTGGAAGGAGGCGGAGATGAGATCCTCTCAGAGTATAAGGAGTTGCACCAACTCTCCTAACCTCTCAGGCAGCGCACCCTCCCTCCTTTTGCCCATCCTGGATTCCGCAACCTCCGACCTCACCCCCGACGTGCCCTCAATCTACTCTACCGGCGATCCATACGAGCAGTACCACGCTAAGTTGACCGCCGCTGTCCCCGAATTCGCCTACACCGCGCTCCCACGTCGAGAACGAATCCTTGCCTCTCCTTACTACTCCTACTGCACCGTTTGCAAATGTCGCGTCAAGACCGAAGGCCACAAGTCCCGATGCCGACCACCTCATCGAGGACCACTCCCGACATCTGGACTCCCACCGAATCCGCCTTCCCCTTCCTCCCAGAAGCAGGATCAGTGGCCCCACTCGTGGTCGACTGGGGAATCCTATCCACCCTCGTCAACCGTCCCTACGATTGCTTCTCCCTCGTCGCCAAACTCCCGCACAACCAAGTCACGCTCAAGTGTAAGACCGGCGACTTCCGCGCCATCTCCCACTTTCTGGAAACGTATCGTGAACTCGCCGTCAGGCAGTCGCTGCTGGAGGACCAAATCCGCGTCTTCACCGAGTATCGCGATGACGCCCTCGAGAAATGCCGCAATGCCCTCGAGTACCTCGATGTCTGCTCCCTCGTCGTCTCAAAACTCCGAGAGGCGCGCCAAGCGGCAGTCGGGACCAAGTACCCGGAAGGAGCCACCTTCCCCACATCGCTCGTGAAGAGACCCCTGGACACGCTTTCCCTCGACGTCCTCCGCACTATCACCATGACCATGGCCTGTTTCCTCTGTACGACAGATGACGTCCTGCACATATCTCACGACCTCGTTGACTGCGACAAGTACGTCTGCCCTAGCTGCGCCACTCCTCACCCTGGTCACATCTACTCTGCGTGCCCCGCGCGATCTCGCCGACATGCTGACCCGGAGTACAAGGACCTCCTTGGGGTGGTTCGTGCCCTCTCTCCTTCTTCAGATCACCTGGCACTCCTCTCCTCTGTTGCCGAGATTTGCGATGCCGTTGCGGCCGCCACTACCTTCAGACCCGAGGGGAGGACCGGAAACCCTATCTTCGTCGACGAGACCCCCATCCCCAGCTGGCCGGAGTATCATGTTGTCCGGGGTGGTCGAATCGACGGGGTCTACAAGGACCCCAAGGAGGCACGTCATATGGTGGTGTCACGCCCTGCTGGGCGTATCTATTCCGTCCCCAACTACCAAACCGCCCTCGACCAGCTGGATGGTGTAACCCGTTTCCGCAACTGTGTCCTCGAGGGGGCTCGCTCACCCCACCTGGCTTTACCAGAGCTCATGACGGAAGCCCGCACGTTTGTGGAGAGCTACTACCGAGGGGTAAAGCGCGCCTTCAAGTTCTACGAAGATGTCCGAGGAACGCGGGTTCTCCTCCTGCCTACCGCTCACTCCCCTGGTTCCCCTCCTTCCACTCCTGTAGTGCGTCGTCGAGCCTCTCCAACTGGACCTCGATCCCTTCCACCCTCTCAGCGTGCATCCCCCGAACAGCGTAGGGCTCGTAGGGAGGCCATCGCGGACGCCCTCTCATCATCCCCCACTGCGCTCACCCCCTCACAAGTGTCGCCGACGACGGCTCTAGCTAGCCCAGGTCCGCTGAACCGAGCTCTCATTGAGGCGATGGAGAGAAGCGTCTCGGGGACCCCCGCTCCCCCGTACTCGACCCTACCCTCGACTCCTTGCACCTCCATCCTCGCCGCTTTCCCTCGTGCCCAGCAGGCCCAGGATGCCTTTCGCTTTGGGACCATCGACCTCGACAACAATGTTGGCGAGACCGACGGCTACAATGAGCCTGACCCGGAGGCCTGAAGCTAAGGTCGTCGAGGACGTCGACCATAGTTGGGGGGTATTGTTACGGAACGGTTAGTCCTTTCGCATCCCATCAGTACGATCTGCATCATTCGTACCATCCTCATCACCCCGTGCGGTGATTATCTATCTCGGGCGGCCACCTGTAGCCGTGGCCCGCCATCTGTACCATACGCTACCGGACGCTGCCCCAGTGATCTGCTTACGTATCTCTCTGCGCTGATTGCACTATCTCTTGTATTTAAACTCGTTGTACAGTAGCGGTCGAACTTCACGTTCGACCTGGTTAACTCTTGAATCCTATCTCCTTCGCTTGCTCCCTTCCCCTACGCCCTAGCGGCAGGTGACGACCAAGCTCGGATAAGCCCGACCGACCAGGAGCCTTTGAGGAAGCCAGCACGGCTAGTCCTCTCAAACGCCCCGACGGATCCAGACTCTAGACAAGAGTAAGCCCTTGTTAAAGGCAGCGTCTTCAGTAGAAGTTTGTTCTTGTATTGGCTATCGCCTTCATCATTGTCCCGCTCCAACACGTCGCATAACAACTATGACCTGTGTGTAACCTGTACCCATTCAGATGGGTCTAGTGCAGAGTAGGGGTATGGAAAACCCCCAGGGGTCAGGGTACAAATATTCCTACCCCCATACCCCAGGCATACCCCTAAGGTATTCTATCAAATTGAGCATATCTATGTCATATCAGTATTTTATCTTGTTTCAAACAGGGTAGAGCCCTGGTTTCCACCCTCATGGACAATTTACATGCCATGCATCAGGTGCAATCAAGGCATTCATATTCTTCACAGGCCCATACATGATAAGCACTTTTAGTGAGGAGCTATAATATCCCATGTCACCGCTTGCACTAGAGTTGTTTCATGCCCTCAAGTACCAATAGACTTAGGGTTCAAGTATATTGTGATGCTGTTCATTATAGATGTACCATATTGATTGTTTGTTCATTCATGATGGCTGCATCAGTATCAGTAAACTCAGGCTTATGGTGACCTAGTCATGCAATAGAATTATTCAACAGAATTGGTCAGAACTGGTGCAATGAGCTGATGTACTTACACCACTCAACATGCAGTTTGCATTAATAGGACAGAGTGTATGTGTAATGTGCCTGTTCCAGTTACCCCAGGGCCTAGGAGATCTTAGATAAGCAGATATGCTACTTATGGTTAATATACACTCTTTAGCCTTTTTCTACCTCATTGTTGCACTAGGTTGGGATCTGATGCACTGTGTGTGACTGAGGTCTGAGGATCAGCATTCATTACAGCATGATAGGTCATGTTGTTCAGTAGGAGTACAATTCCGATTTTCCAGGGCATTCCATAAGCATTATGTTACATCATGGTGTTCTCACAGTGTTGCATGATGGCATGTCTATCCTTGCTGTGGTAGAAGTGTCTTCTTAGTGACATATAAACCCCAATGAAGTGTGCATCAAGCCTGAGGATGCTTTGACCTCAGTCTACAACTTACATTCTTCCTCAGGCTACTGACAGACAGTTATTGGTTGGATATATGTGAGGGTGTGCCAATAACCTAGAGATTAGTTGGTCCTGATCAAAGACAAGCTTCTCCCTATTGTCCTTGTAGTGAATGACAAGAATTGTATGTAGTAATGATGTTACTGACCTTCAGCAATTTGTGAGGCTAAAAAGGTATGGACTAGTTATCTTAACTCTTGACTAGTGAGATTGGATTGACACCAATGCTCTTGACTAGTGAACTATTGCTATCGCAGTTGGATAGTAGTATAACTTGTCTTCTTGTGTACTAACACATTTGGTTAGTATCTTATGCTGCTTTGGCTTGTGCAGATAGTCAGAGCCTCAGGTAGGCTTGAAATATTTGAGCAGTTGTCAAGGATGAGCACACTAGGTGGTCCTGTATATGGAGTAGTCAGAGGAATCTAGACCAAAGTTATGTGAATCAGTGCCCATTTGAACCAGATGCTGTACATAGAACAAAAGATTCTCCAAATATCAATGCATTTCTCTGTTGTTACTGATTCAACTGTCAGTGTCCATAATGGTCCTTTGGCTGCAGTTGGAACATGCGACCCTTTGTGTGAGCCATGGCAGGCTCACATACGGCTGTCAGTAGCTCTTGATGGAGGACATGTATGAGGCCAAAGCAGAGGTAAGCGCACATCTGGAATGGTTCTTAGCAGAAATAAATTGTTTGTCCTCAGGTGCATTCATTATGCACACCTGCTAAGAAAGGCTGACCAAATGGAATCCCATGCAGAGCCACTGTAATGCTCATATCAACACTTATATCTGTACATGTTGTATGTCATATTTGCTTTGTGTCAAACAAAGTTGTGGTGATTGTACTGTATCTGCCAGAAGAGGGCATAAATCAGAAGTGCGCCACGTGTTTCCCACTTGCAATGAAGCATCTCTTAGGCAATGTATGTTGCACACAGAGGACACATGCATATGCCTCTACATATTGATATTTGTCACACTTGCTGTTTTTATACAGCCCCATTGACACATCTAGTCTTTCACTGAAACCCATTTAATTGCCCTCTTAGTATTCAACATATGTAGAACATTGACAAGGGTTCCAATTTCATGTGTCAGTGCTCTGAGAAGATATGTGTGTCAATCTGCTCTTCGGTATGCTCCAGCATTGTGTTTAGTGGTGACATTGCTCTGTCATTATTCCTGAGCTGATGGGTCATGGATTACTTGAATGAACTTAACATTCCATTATTGCCATATTTCCATAACACTCTCTTAGGTTAGGAGCACGCTGCATTGATTTTACATTCAGACAATACTATGCAGGCGTACACGGCATGATTCCATGCCAGTCTCTGTGCAATAGCATTCCAAAACCTCCAATCCTATGTAGGATATTTCCCAGGGCAATGGCAAGGCTCTCCATCTGGTCCAGCTCCGAGTGCATGTGCAGGAGACAGAGTGCTGGATGATTGTTGGAGCCTTCCTCTGAGTTAATGCAAAGCCATGCTGTCATCACATCAATGCAGTATTTCTGTATGAAGGCCGTGGCAGTGGGATGGTCCACATCACTGCAAAGTTCCACTGGCTGGTTGTTTGTCAGCACCTCTGCCAGTTTGGTGTCAAGCAGTGGTATGAGTGCCGAAGCCTCAATCACTATCCAATTGCGGTCTGAGAACGCCATTGGATCTGCCATGGCTACTATTATCCGAGCACACAACGTGACTTGGCCATCAAAACAAACTATCAATAATCAATAACTGTCGTGCTTACCTGGTCGTGGCTACACCTTGCAGACATGACGTGATGGTGGTAGTGAAGAGAGAGGTGCACACTGGCGCTTGCCTCATCACAATACACATGTGACACATTCATACGGTTATAAATCGGGCCATATCAGTGATGGGTGTGATTTCTCCGCACCTTCCTCTCACATATTGCTATTGATTGGCCTGGATGGAACATGTATCCATAGATGTAGTCGCGCATGAGGTACGTGGTTCATTGATTGTAGGACAAGAAATGACATTGCAAATTTAGGGACAATACAATGGGACACCAAAACCAGGCAACCACATGAAGACTACGTCTCCATCTCAACATCAGCCTCAGCAGTGAGCATGGCCTCCCTGGCCTCCTCAATCACTGGTAGGATGGTTTCTTCAAAAACAACCTTGAAGGTCTTCATCACCACTGCCAATGTTTCCAGGCTCTTCATATTGTTGTTGACGTCATGGAAGAGGTGGCACTGTGGATGGTTGAGAGGAATGAGTGGCTGCTGAAGATCCCAATTAATCAGTGGGCCAAGGGCCCTTCTCATGTCCACCACACGAGCCTCCATATCCATAATCGCATCAGCAACCTTCATGACGCCGGTTTGAAACAGCTCGCTGATGTAGTGGCTGGGATCGTCTTCAAGCATTTGTATCATACGTGCCATCGTCGGTGGCTGTGTGTGTGTACGTTGTCAGTGCAAAGCCCACCGAGGCAAACATGGTCATGCGTACCATCAAAGAGCAGAGGATCGCCACTCCTTCAGCCTCGCACTCAGTGCAGGACTGTGCGCCCACCCGAGGAATTTCACAGCACTGCTTGCGGAGAGCCAGACAAATAAGGCATCTGCCACTGCCATGCATCTGCAACACAATGGTCAGTACTGTTACAGTCTACATGAACGCATGACATCTACTTTTCACGGGCCAGTTCGGGCCGCAGTCCCAGCATTTGCCTGGGTTGCTTTTTGGCTAAGGATCAATTCCCAAATTTCAAAAGACTACAAGACTGTTTCTACCATTCGAGGGCTGGCTCTGAGGGCCAGATCCAGTTTGCACACGATGATTAGACATTTCTCTATATTAAAGGAGTATTGTCAGGTACATCAGGGTAGTCAAGAACACAAAGGACTTACGTTTGACACGATATGGTGGCAGGTGGGAGAGGGGCGCTTGGACAGGAGCTGCTTATATATATCCTTGCCGCAATCAAGCATGGGACCTTTTCCGGAGTGGATCAGATTGATATATTTCAAATTCAACCGGAATTAGGTTCATTGAAACATTCCTCAGCCGAATAGGTTTAACGAGCGTGACGACCTGTCTTTGTGCGTTGTACTTGCTATATAAATGCATACATGCCACATTGTACGTTACCGAGGCAGATATGTATGCATGGCATTTCCTGGCCCACGCATCCCTAAATGTGTCAAGCTGTTTGGTTGTGGAAATGCACAGCTGGTCTGCACTGTGCTATGGTGTGTCTCAGGTTCTTCATTGGTTATGCAGTTGAGACAAACCACATCTTTGGACGGAAATCAGCGAGTCTCACACTATTGCGGACATGATGGAATGCCCTCTACACATACGTTGAGTGGGTTCACCGAGGTGTCGCAGCGTGTGTGATTGACAATGGGCATGTGACACATTCACACATTTGTAAATAACACATATCAGCAATGGGAGTGATTTCTCCAGACCTTCCTCTGACATAGTGCCATCAAACTCGGCCTGAATGGGAGATCTATCCATGGACATCGTCGCACATGAGGTACATCTCATTGAGGGGAGGGCTTACTATAGGGGCTCATCACCAATCAAGGGATGGGATTGCAAGGTCAATGAAGACACAATGCAAAGTGCATACAAGTAAGCCACACAGTGCTACATGTCTGTGTCAACGGTTCCCTGAGCCTCCTCAGCGGCCTTCGCTGCCTTAGCTGCCTCCACTGCTGGTTCAATCACTTGCTGGAAGACCTGGTCAAAGGTCAGCATGACGACATTGAGATGCTTGAGGGTCGCCATATCCTCGTTGGTGTCGTGGAATATCAGCTGGTCAGCAATGTCGAGATCCATGAGCGGCTCTCGAAGTTCCCAATTAATGAGCCCGTGAAGGGCCTGGGTTACTCGCTCGACACTTGCCTCCATCTCCAGGATTGCATTGACGACCTTCATCAAGGTGTAGTGTTCTATGTTGGCTTGTATTGACTGTAGCATGCGCAGTCTTCTTGTCACTAACGCTATCGCACCATGTCGTCAGCGCATCTCTTGTCATATTTGTATTGCTCTTGCTCACTCGTCGTTGCTGTCATTTACCCATGTCGTACTGTACCATAACGTCGCAATATCATAGCATGTACCATATCAGCTGGCGTGCTGCGTGGATATGGCTGTCAGGGGATCTTGTGCGGGGTGGTCGGTGGCTGTGTGTGTGTACGTCGTCAGTGCAAAGCCCACTGAGGCAGATATGGTCATGTGTACCATCAAAGGGCAGAGAATTGCCACTCCTTCTGCCTCGCACTGAGTGCAGGACTGGGTGTCCAACTGAGGAATCTCACACAGCATTGCTTTCAGAGAACAAGACAAATGATGCATCTGCCACCACCATACATCTGTAACACATTGGTCAGTACCGTTACAATCTACATGACTGCATGACTTCTACTTTGAATGGGCCATGTCGGCCTGCTGCCCCAGCATTTGCCTGGGTTACAATCCCTGAGGTACAAAGGTATCATTTTTATGACTGGAGGGGAAGAAATGCCTACAGTTGATCTCCTTTTAAGGCAGGAGGCTCCCACAGTGCACATGACACATTGGACCCCAGATAAGCAGAGGTTAGTAACTGATACTGATGTCCCATTAGTGGGGCTTGAAATTTCAAACTCCCAGATGATGCAACTTGCACCAACAGAGACAAATAAATGCTGTGGCTGGCTGCTCTGTCCTGGGGTGAGGGTCCATGAAACACCTTCCCCAATATGGCAACTAATTGCTTCCATCATGTGACTTACTGGCTGGCTAACCACTCTGGCTAGCACTCACACTCTGTAGGCTGCTTATATAGTCAATTAGTAAGTAACCATAGTAGACATAGTATACCCATCTGATAGCCCTTCATTCACAGAGTATTCAGTAATATCCCTGAGCACTTACAGTGGCTGGTAGGGCTGGAAAGTGCAAAACAAAAAAATCCACATGTGCCTCTGCAGAAGTCAAAGTGCCTGTTTCTGCTCCAGATACTCACTGAATCATCAGGATGGTGTACTCATGCAGCTGAATGGCTTTGTACATGTCAGTTGCCTTTGTAATACAGAAAAGATGGGCAATACTGGGCAATTTGACCACTAATGTGCATGTTATTGTTTGTGTATCTTGTCCATTACTGACCTATGTCACTCATGATGACCACCTGTACCTGTTTAGTGTCCTATTATATTATCATGATTTTACACATTTTTACAAACTCATAACAAAACCATATGTCCTGCATCAGCTGTAGTTTCCTTTTTTGGCAGGTTGCCTACTCTATATGGCAATACACAAGGACAGCACACATATAGACCTCATCTGGGGACCCTCTGATTAAACACTGCATGTATGATACATGCTTAACATCTGTAGGAGTGTATGTGTGCTCCACAGACAGTGACATTTGCTTCTGTAAGCACTGGGCTGATGATACCAATGTTACTGTATTGAAGGTGTAACATGAAATAGAGTCTTCCTGTTCAATTGGAGCCTTGAAAGTCATTGTCTATGTTTTTGAGGATATTCACTGATTTCTCCGCATTTATACAGGTCCATACAAGCCAGTTTAAGAGGAGGAACAGGCTTGCATCGCTTACTAAGCACCATTAAGCGCCCATGTGCTATTCAGAGTTGTGGCAGCCTGGAATTTCCAGGCAGATGCAACTCCATGCGGCAGGGGAGAGATGCCAATTGGCTGATAAGCTCATTTCCTTGCCCTGTTGAGGCAGGCCTGCCGATGTTTGGGCTGAGTTTCAAATTCAGCTGCAAGGCCATTAGTAGCACGGTTACTGTGCTACTATAGGCCAACAAAATCCGTAAGATCTTCAAAGTTCTATGCCTTGTAGCCCTCATACTATACAGTCTATTGCTAGTCTTACCGTCTCGCGCACTTCAGTACTCAGGACACAACTTACAACATAAAAAATCACACAAATGCCTCGGTGACATGCTTGTAGTCCTTTGCACCTGGTAAATGATCTCAAAGAATGCAATTGTATGCCTATAAGCACCCGGGACCTGCTATTTGGAGCACCTTTGTGTTCTGTAGTGTACATTACAATCTACTTGCTGCTGTTGCTAAATTCTGATATAAGCCCCACCTTTTAGATGCAGAGGCACATGTGAGTTTTTTTTCTTTTGCATTTTGTGGCTTCACTAGCCATTGTATATGCATAGCATTCACACAATATTTCCTCTGAATGAAGGGCTTTCAGGAGGCTATAGTATGCTTGTATCATTTGTTACTGATGTGTGCTTTGAAGGCTGGTGATGATTCAGATTACATTGTCCAATAAGCGCCCAATAAGTGTCCATGCCACGCGAGGTTCACTTGTTGACAGGTCAAAAATATGACCTGTCAACAAGTCATCTTGCGGTGTAGTCTCTCAGACTCTGCTGCAAACTGCTGCAAAAAGCAATTGTCCTTAACAGGATTCACCATTCTCAGCCCAGCCACAAGTTTGATTGAATCCAAAAAACCTCGTAATATTCATGCTAGTAGTCCTCATACTATAGACTCTATGATGGGTATTGGTTGGTTGTAGTGTCCATTACTCATGCCACAATGTGTAAAACAAAAAATGCACAAGTTGTCATGGTTCTTTTTCACTTCATGCACATGATTCAAACAAATAACACAGCATATTCACATTCTTAGACTCACTAAATAGGGAAGTTGTATCATTGCTAGAGCGCAAATGAAAATGAAAAACTGGGATATTAAATCCATTTCTCATCAGACATACAGTTCATAAGATTCCTTAGACAGTAGCTATGCAGGACAGTGATGACTTTCCCTTAGTGTACTGCTACTTTTGGTCAACACTGCCCTTTTGAGTGTTACTGCTCTTCCATGGCCTTGGTTGGTCTCATACCAGCCTCTCACGTCCACCCTAAAAGGGAACCCGGCCGTGAGAGTCTGGACAAGAATGAGCGCCCTAGGGGGACCTTTGCATCTTGCGTCCTGCCAGTGGGTGCTTTGTACATTCACGCGTCGCATCCTGTCGCGTCTCAATACCATCGTCTCTCCAGCCCGTGCATGCGCAATGTATACTACCTCTGTGTGATACCTATCCACTTGTTTATAACCAATCCCTCATTTTGCAACACCCGGAACCCTTGACACCTCCAAAATGTCCGAAGTCACAGGCAGTGCTGACTCGGAAGTATGGCCTCCACCGCGCAAGCGTCGACGCGCTGAGCAAGAGTTGCGACGTGTCAATACGCTGCGTACACCCTTCACGGGTGCCTCAACCAACTCTCAACTCCCCATGCCACCCTCGCCAACCCGGAACGAATGCACGTTAGCGAGTGGTGAGCCAGAGTCTCCCAGCCACGAGCAGCTGCAGCTTTGTGCTACGAGCCAAGCATCCCCGCTCGCGTCAAGGGAGAAGAACCACCACGCAATCTATCGCAACGGGTATGCTCTCAAGGAGAAACCACCGTCTTACAAGCCTTACAACCTCTACACTCCAGGCCGTCGCCGGCGCCAGGCCTTCGCATTCAAGCGCAATCTACCACCAGACATCGCTCCAGCCGGGCCTCTGTCAACTCGTCAATGGAGCATGCTGGCGCGCGGTGCAAAAGCCATTCCGCTTGCTGGTGATGTCAAGGAACTACAGGCGACGTGTTCTAACGTTGTTCTCGCTTGCACAGGCAATGTCTTGTCATGGTATGACACGGAGGCCCCGTATTTTTACTTTGTTTTATCCTATTTTTGCTCATTTTCTATGGACTTGTACAATACGCTGTACGGTAGACTTCGCCTGGAACGGCTTTCTGACTAGCCACGTGACACATCACGTGCTAAGGTTTGTCTTGTGACTCGTTCATCATGTGGCCTTGCTTATGTAACTTATCATGTGCCCTGCGGCAGCGCCTAGCCACCTGACTCGTTCTGACTCGTTCTGACTCATACGTACACATGACCTCAGTTCTCGGATCCAGCGTAGGTAGACCTGCCCTCAACCTAGCCAGTATATATAGGGTCCTGTACGCTGCCTAGCACTCCAGCTCGTCCTCTTGGAGTTGCTAGGTAAGCACTTCACATTGTACTAAGTAGAGTGCAATGTAACTAACTTGGAGTTGCTAGCATTGCGTTCGACGCTGTTAGACTGTTGTTGACCTCGGTCCAACACCTTGAGGTCAAGTGTTTCTGTTCACAGTTCTGTTTCTAGTCGCGTCAGACCTAGCTCCGCGACATGTCTGTGTGATTGCGCCGACTGGGTTTGGCAAGTCCCTTCTATGGACTCTGCCACTCCTCGCCCTGGATCATGGTGTTGTCCTGGTGATCACACCTTTCACAAGTCTTGGGGAGGAAGGCGAACACCAGTGAGTTAGCTTGGTAACATTCATACCTCAAGGTGTCAAGACACTGACAGTAGTACTGTAGGACAAATACGCTCGGTATTGTGTCCGCATTCGTGCACGCCGGTCGTAAGGACACAAAGACACTTGAACGGGTCGCAAGCGGTTTCTACCATGTGACATATGTCTGCGTCGAGATGCTGGAGTCACCAGTCTTTGCGCAGATCTTGTACTCTGAATGGTACAAATGCCAACTCGTCGTGATCTTCATTGACCAGGCACATTGCATGCATGAGTCTGATACGTGGCGCTCTTCATACAGCCGGTTGCATCAGCTGCGAATGGTTGTGGGGAGTACAATCCCGCTCCTTGCTATGTCCGCTACTCTGCCCTCACTGTACCAAACGTCGCTCATCACTCATGCGGGTTTGAAAGAAAACTACACCCTCTTCAATGCTGGAAACTTCCGCCCGGAGCTCTCAACGGTGATCATACATATGGAGCATGACGCGAAGAGCTTCAAGGACCTGCGGTTCATGCTGCCTCGTGCCGGGCAGATGCTTGCGGACATAGACAAGTCACTAGTCTACTGTGACGACACCATGTTGCTCATGGAGATGTTGTACTGGTTCCGACAGAAGCTCGATGAGATCTCCATTCCTGGAAGAGCCGTCGACATTCTGCACGCCGGCTTATCCCCCAATCATCAAGGCCGAGCCCTGGACGACTTCCAAACAGGCTGTACACGGATTCTCCTATCAATGGAGAAGCTCAGCGCTGGCATGAACTTTCCTGCTGTGAAACACGTCACTCAATATCTCTGCAGTGGTCGCACAATGGCAAAAGCAGACCAGCGGTGTGGGTGTGGTGCGAGAAGTCCTGGGATGATTGCAATTGGCTATTGCATTGCAGAGAAGAAGTTCAAGCGCGGAGGCAAATTGAGTCCGCAGAAGCCCGGCCGCGAGGACCCTGGGATCATTGAATTGGTCCAGACGGAGCTGTGCTGCAATGCTGTCTTTGACCAATATCTGGAGAATCCCCCACGCTCCTCTGATACCATCTCTCTCCCGCGCCGTCTCTGCTGCTCAAATTGCTTTCCCCAGCTCATCCCTCCCTGTGAATTCAAGTTCATCATGGTGAATCCCACAGAAGACGAGTCGCAACGGAATGAACACCGGATTACCGGCATCGCAAGGCAGACAGTGCTGGCATGTCTCCAGGACTGGCAAGAGAGTGAGTGGCGAGAGCGATGGCGTGTGCGTTGGCCTCTGTATGGCCCCAAATCGCTGGTCTCTGACAAGGACCTTGAGACCGTAGCAGACCATGCAGGTGCAATCACGCAGGTCGGTGATCTGTACCCATTGTCCCACATTGTTCACTGGGATGAGCTTGCCAAGTCACTCTTTCGTGCGGTCCAGTCAGCTCTTCACTCAACAAGCATGGATGTTCCCGCCATTCCCAGTGTCACCGCCACCGCTAACTGAGTGGTGATGATAGGTGAGTGATTTCTATTGTCTTACTCACACTCACAGATAGAGCCCTGATACAGATCAGTAAATAAGCGGAAAACGTAGAGCGGTTGTGTGAGGCTGGCAGTGGCTTCCTCATCTGTGCAGTAATGTACAACTCAACTATTACTATTCATTGTTGTCATACTGACGGCTAGTATTCAGCCCCAATTCTCCCTGCCATATCATTTCTGCAAGCTCGTCGTGCCCGCTACTCGGACTGTCCATATGCACGGTCATAATTCATCCTCAGCATTGACTAGCTCATCTTTGATGTCCAGGATCTCTGCGGATACACCTGGAGCGTGAGTATCTCCACTTTTCTGGTCTCCATGTTGTGTGCAGAGGCAAAGATGATGCCTCAGGAGGTGCTTTGCATGGCCACCGTGCGGTCCTGCAAGCTGATGAAGGCCGGACTGGAAGAGATTGGTTACGGCATGTTCAGAGATGCGGTTGAGAGGGAATGAAAGTGCATGTGACGCCGAGAGGTGATTCACAAGAAGCTGTACATCAGTGTGTTGTTGGACCTTCGCGTGATGCTCATTTACATTGCGGACACCAGTCTCTTGGTATATGCGATCTGTCAAGTCGCGTACATGGCCAAGTGATGGAGTGACTTTGCAGAGCATCTCGGGGGTTGTGTTTGTGCCATGAGCATGGCTCTTGATCCGTAAGTTGAGATGTTTGACGTCGAGATCGGCCTCGAGGAAGCCATCAGGCTTGCCTGTGGTATTGACGAGCATTCCAGCGAGGAGTACTTTGGCGGTATCATCTGGCCAATCATGTAGGAGGTTGTGTAGCAGCTCCATGCATTCGTGGGCATAGTTATAGCTGCGCCCTGCATAGTACATCGGTGTCCAGAACCTGAGGATCCGTAGGATACGGGTAGGATGTCCATGCTTGATAGCATGGCACATCTCGCGCAAAGTCATGAGGTCAAACATTGTTAACACAGCGTGCCCTGCGATTGTGTTCCCATGGACTGTCTTGAGTCCATCGGCCTCGAGACGATTGGGTGACAACATGATGACAACTGCCTCACATAGGCCATGGAACCTGTCTCCGTTGAGCTTCTGTGAGCTGAGCTCCTTCGAATCCTTGAGTCTGAGGGTGGAAACTGCAGCGGAAATCACGAATGCCTGTAGGACACAGTCGAGGAAACGCAGCCATGCATAGAAGTTGAACTTGTGAATATTGACTTCGCCTCGGTTTGGAAGCAAGTCGCGGAGTGTCTGTAGGCTTATAGCATCCCTGTTTGATCTGCCCCAGAGATTCTTGCCACATGCTTAGATGAAATTGAGACAGACGTGCATGAGCCCGCTTGTCATTGCAAGACTTGAGAGGTGGTCAGCCCGGAAGTCGGAGCGATCAACACCTCATTGGTCCTGCACGGCACGATCATGCACCGTCATCAGGAAAAACCGTGCCTACATAAGGTCTCATCAGAGGTCATCTACAAGACATCTTAGGAACGTATAGGACACAAAAGACATAAAATGTTACATAAGACCAAAACATGGCACTTAAGACAAGTCCCCGTCTTATTGTGTCTTTGATATTATGCATAAGAGCACTAATGTACGCAATAAAGACATCTTGTGTCTTATTCAGTCTTAATTGTGTTGTCATTTTGGTCTTTAGTTGCCCTTATTTCACCTACAATATGTACTTCAGTGGGCGTGCTGAAGTACAGTTATGTACAGAATTAAGTCTGCTGATGTCCACTTATGCACATGTACCAGATCACATCATAAATATTAGCAGTGCGGGTTGTTGTACAACATATACAGACACATAACTACTGGTATAGCACGATCAACAGATAGGCATAGACTCGAGGTCAGACGGCGCCGGGATGACGACCACGGCTGAGACAGGCAAATAGTAGTAGAGGGAGAGTGGGATACGTAGCAGGCACGCACGTCTGATGTGTAGTAGTACAGAGGATGATAGATATAGTAGCTGCAGGATTGTCATATGAGTAAGTGTAGATAGAGGTGGTATGGGCATAGAAACACTCGCCTTGGAAATGGACCGATTCTACTGCTCCTGCCACGCGAAACAGACAAAGTTGATGATGTTCACGGCCTTGATGCGACAGGACAACTACGACATCTTGGTGATGTACCTCTCGCAGTGAGATACAAAGAAACCACTGGACACTGACTGACTTACCACTCATTGCCAAGTTCATCGACCTCACGCTCGCTGCTGGAAGTTTGCTCCCCCGAACTCTCCTGGGCCTTCTTCGCGCCGGACTTCGATCGCGACGGACGTGACGGTCCACTCTCTGCGTTCGCTGCATCCTTCGATGATCCAGCTGCAGTCTTGGACGCCGCAGGAGTCTTTGCCTTGCTGTTGAATGACTTGACCGAGTTGATATAGAGTCTACATTAGTGTATGCAACTGGCACTTTGCGTTACTTCAGTTGGCCATTGATAGTCAGAGCCAGTCACTGGTGTAGTGAGAAGATCACTGATGGTCACAAATGCTGGCCGGCGTGCAAATATGTTAGCTGAAGACTGTTTCAGTAAATCAGGGTTTTCCTGATGGTAGTGAGACGATCTCCGGGAACAAAGAACATGGTGTTCTTGAAGGTGGCTTTGGGGATCTCCAGTACGTCAAGGAAGTAATGTTTCAGAACGGCCATGTTCCCATGTGTCAGCCCTTGCTCTTGGTCGAACGTTGGCAAGTAGTGGCGATCAGTTTTGCGCACAGGGATAGCGTTCAGGTCAACAAATGTTGGAACAAGCGTATGAAATTCTGCAAAGCTTTCCACTTTGTCTGCGAGAATTGTCATGACATGGCTGACTGCTGCATCACGAAGTGTGCGATGGTCTGCTGCACTCGGGATGATGTCCTGCAAGGCCTTCTGTGCCAGCAATTGGTGATGAGCTCCATGAGAAGCGTCAAAGCGCTCCACACTTGTGAGCTGACGTGCAGTTGGGCTGCCATCGGGGATCGTGAGGTTAATGAGCATTGCAGACACCTGGTCATGCTGCAGAGCGCCATGAAGGACCGAGGTCTCCCAGACTCCGGAAACCCAATTGAAGTTGTCGTACGGCAACATGACCATATTGAGTGGGTTGTTTGCAATCTTGCGTGTGATGCAAAGCGAGTTTGCGGAGAGTGCGAGGATGGATGTACAGAGGTGGTCATATGATGCTGCAACACCGAGCCGGTTCAGCAGCTGAATGAAGCACTTTGGGGCATGGTTATCCCACAGGATCATGCTGTTGATGACCTGGTGTATGTTGGTCTTCTGGCTGCGCAGATTGAGCAACATCAACATCGCCAACGTGCACCCCTACAGGCAAGGCCTGTCAGCATATGACAAACTTTATATGGCATAGAAGACACCTACATTGTCTGGATTACGGCTTCTCTCATCACGCACTGTAGTGTCCTTATTTATAATGGCCTTCATGATCTCTCGGCTCCGGGGCATAGTCTTCACGTACACGGCTGTTAGGTCCGCAAGACGGAATGATTTCAACCATGCAACAGACACTGTCGTCGCTGGTATGTGCAGCCCTTCAGCATACGCTCGGTGCGGTCCATCTGATGCTCTGTCTGTGAGCCAGCCAGCCTTGCATGCACAAATCTTGGCTGCCCTCTCCGTGATCCAGTCGCAAATGTCTTCATCTCGCACCCCAGACATCGCCCAAAGCAGGTCTAGCAGTTCTGGGATCCCACCATTCCCCTTCCATGTGTTCACGTAGTTCTTTATCCCTCCAGAACTCGAGGACAACAGCGCCACAAGGAATGAAATGAGCGAGAAGCGAGATAGATTCTCCCACATGAACTTCAGGACTGCAAAGACTTTCTCCTCCTCGGAGCGGCGTTGTGTGGGGAGATTATGGCTTGGAATATAATTGAGATCTTCTTCATCATCATCCGAGAAGTCCGGTAGCATCCCAAACAGCCCCGGGGGCAACTCTTTGATATCGAGGACTCCAAATGGTGGTGAAGAACTCGGTGCAACCAAACTCATGGCTTCAGGCTCGTCTGAGTAGTCGGGGAGGGTTTGAAGGCCAGCATTACGTGCAAAATGAGTCGGGTAAGACAATGGCATGTTATATTGTGGTGCTAGTGACAGGAATACGGCGAGAGACAATGAATACGCTCAAGCACGGCCGCGCAGGCAGGAGACGCGACGTGCGAACGTATGAAGCGCCCGGTGGCAGGACGCGAGACGCAAAGGTCCCCCTAGGGCACTTGTTCTTGTCCAGACTCTCACGGCCGGGTTCCCTTTTAGGGTGGACGTGAGAGGCTGGTATGAGACTAGGCCTTGGTAAAATCAAAAAATACCCCCCAAAATCTACAATGGTATGTGTCATATGATAGATGTGACCTTGGGTATCACTTTACCGTGTAGTTCACTGCTGAGGGGCCCTCATTTGCACACCAAGCACAGAAAACCTAACTAAATTTGGTTTCTCTCCCACTTATCTGATTCATATAATGATATAACATGCTCATGGACATTCCATCAAAGCATCCAGCTACTATATGGAGCAGAAGGATTTCCCTGTGTTGAGTTGGTGGTTTGCTAGTTGACCTGAGCTCAATAATCATTGTAAAATTAAGGCATACTTGACAATTGTTGTGGTGGTTGCTTCACAACAGTGACAGCTTCTGTGCAAGTCATGTGACTTCATTTGTGTTTGCAGCCAATTCAATATTCAGGATGACTACAACAGTGCTGCTCATGTGATGTTTTGTAGATTGATTGGAATCACTGATGATAGGTGACTGTCTGTCTATTCTATAGTGCTGTACCCATATTGACATGACTGAAAAACTTCATGCAGCCCACACAAGTTGTGGCATTCATTGTGGCAATACACCTAAGTGGCATCCAATGAAAACATTTGATTGTTTGCTGACTTTGCTACATAGATCCTTCCATCTATCTGTGATATACCAGGCAAGATACCTGCTGAGTGCACTTGCATGTTGGATCAATACTATATAGGTACTACCACCAGAATTCATCTGCACATTCCTATTCTATCCAACCTATGCCTATATCAAAAGGTGTCAACATAAAGCGTCACTCAGCATTGTGTACTTGATGCCAATGTGCATCCCATCACTCAAAATCAAAAAGAAATGAATGGGTAGAGATTCAATGAGATCACTGGCTCAGTAGGGGAAGTCACAAAGACACATTCCTGAGGCAGATGGCCTTGGAGCTCATGGAAGGAAACCACATTGTTTTTTTATTAGCAAGTGGCTACATCTGTTGAATGTTTGTAATGTGTATTCTATGTCTGTTGATTTTTCCTGTCAAAAAATCACTTGTCATCATTGTATTTCATTGTACTGTTACAAAGATACTTGGACACTGATATTTCAACACTTTGAAGCACTTAACAATGCTTATACTATCTGGACTATTAGTGTGACTATTTCCCAATTTCTACTGTGTTCCTGCTCATTCCAGTTGCAATAAAACCCTTCAATACTGATATAATCACTGTTGTATGCTTGGTAAGTGATGATTATACTAATCAATTACTAAGTTATAATGGTAGACTCCATTTTGGTAACCATGTCAAGAATTATCAGGGGTTTCACACCCTCTTACCACTTTGAATAGCTCAAAGAGATCTTTGTCACTGAGATTCATGTCCCTATTGACAGAGTGATTAACTCTGTAATCAGCTATCTAAAATTGAAGCAGAAATATGACAGACTGGAACTCAAAGATGGCAGAGAGCTTAAGGAAATATATTGACATCAAAGTGTTCCCTACCGCATGAGACAATGTGGAACTCCAGGTGCTCGGCTGCCTTGCACGCTTGCTCTGTGAGGTCTGCAATAGGCATAGCTTTGTTGCCCTGGGGAGCAACACATCCAGTGGGGTGTACACAAGGATGACTCGGAGGAAGGCAGCTGAGGTCTGCGTCAGTCTTGTGTTGAAGTTGAAGTTGCGTCTGCTGTCATTGTTGCTGCCAGTAGCATTGCAGTAGTTGGGATATTGCCTGTTGTTCATTCATGAACATACTATCGGCATTATAACAAGTTGTCCTGTCTACGTACAAGCAGGGTTCTGTATGGGTGCCATAGTGGGCGGATTGAACCAATACAGATACTGGGGCCCAGCTGTCTCATGTGTGGGTTGGGCTGTTGACATGGTGGTGGCGGTGGTATGGTCAGTGATGGGCATGGGGGCAGACATGGTGGCAGGAATTGCAATGTCAGGGGATAATCAGTGTTGCAGTGTTATGGGTGTAATGGAAGTGCAACTTTGATGATAGATGTAGATGTCTGTCTAGGAAAATTGCCCTTGTTAAGCACTCTTGTCTAGCACTCAGTGGTGTTTGCTCTGACATCTCATCCTTGTCTGACTGATACCTGAGGCTTTTGTTCATTGTGTGATGTCTGCATTGATACTCCTTCTTTATTAATACCCTGAGCCAAACGGTTTGGGCTCAGGACACCACTAAACTTCATATCAGAATGGACTCTTAGGGGTAGGGGTACAGGTAGGTTCTGCCACACCCATGGTTTGACCAGTGCTTGGCCCTACAGTTGCAGAGTATTCTCATGCAGCTGTCATGTAGACTGTAAGCCATTGTGTTTTTTGTTGTGTCTTCAGCATATGTGGCACTGTGTACTATGTGAATGAAGGGCCATCAGCCTATAGTTATCCAATTGGAGTATTATTTGTTACTAGTTCACTCTATAGACAAGCCTACAAAGAGCCAATGTTAGCTAGAGTGGCCAATAAGCCAGCTAGTCACATGATTGCTGTCCCCAGTTTCCATATTGAGTGCCACCGGAGTGCGTTTCATGGGTCCTCACCCCAGGACAGAGCAGCCAGCCACAGCATTTATTTGTATGTGTTGGTGCAAGTTGCGTAATATGGGAGTTTCAAATTTTGACTCCCACTGATGGGACAATAGTATCAGTTACTTATCTCCCATTATCTGGGCTTAAAAAGTCACGTGTACTCCTTCCATATCAGGCACCACTGTAAGGTGTTTCATCCCCTCCAGTCATAAGAATGATTCCTTTGTACCTCAGAGATCATAACCTGGCTGGAGGTAGTGCTTGACTGCAGAATGGCTGGCCCTGAGCTGCCGCGGAGCTACCACTGACTGATCAATCCCTGCTTTCAAATATGCCGGTACATTTTGCATGCTATAGATCCAGTGCATTGTTGTACAATGTATAGTGTATACTATGAGACTAGTAATGAAATAAGCTTTTGAGCCATTCTCTGGCTATGCAGAAAGCCAACCCACAAGACAATGACAGCCTATTAGTGGGTAGATTCCTAATGAGGCAATCCTCCTGCAGAGACTTGTGCTTACAGCCCTACATGGCCTACACTACAGGCCCTATGTAGTGAGAGCACTATTATCTAGATCTATGTAAATGGTACCCTACCTAGCACCCTACAGGCCCTATGTAGTACGACATAGTTACATGGCACTTTCCAGTTGATGAAGACATGGTCAACTCCCAGGCCAAGTGTTTTGAGTGCATGCCAGCAGAGGCCTATGAAGGGATGACTGATGATGAAATCCTGGAGACCTTCGACCAGCAGCTGAAGACAATGGAGGAAAAGTGGACACAGCTGATGGTGGAAGCAAATGAAGAGATGATTGAAGAAGAAATCCTGCAGAACCTTGACCAGCGGCTGATGGCAATGGAGGAGATGTGGACACAGCTCACTGCAGATGCAGAGGATGAAGTAACGAACAAGGAAACCCTGCAGACCCTTGATGAGTGCTTGGCAGCAATGGAGGAGCACTTGATGTGAATGATAGCACGAGCACAAGCTCATAACTAGATATTCTGGGTTAATCTCACAGTATCTTGGATACCTACATCTGGAAACTGTGCCACTCTGACAGGGACTTAGAGCTTGATGAGGTGGACTGTCTACAGTGTGTGTTACATAATACAGCCACATCTGTACAGTAGAACAGCCACAAAGTCAAAATCAACAAACAAGCGAAAGCAAATGAGAGCAAGGGTTCAAATCCCAGAAGTGTCAAATATTCTAGAAAATGTTAAACTGGAAGAAAAGACATCGAAGAAAATACGGTATGCACCGTATAGTAGTGGCGTCCATGTAAAATAAAGGGGAACACACCAGGACACATGTTACAATGTGGACAGGGCAATGGAGCTCAGAATAATCTGCAGAAATGCGGAATAAATTTGAGCGCAACATTTTGCTGCTTTTCTGACTGTTCTTGCAGGATCCCAGCAACCCAGTATGTCTTTTCCTGTTCCTTGTGTCTGTCTGCTCACATATGCATTACAGAGAAAGCTCTGGCACTATCCAAGGGCGAGAAGCCCAAGTCTAAGCCCAAGTCCAAGCTGGCCAAGGGCAAGAAGCATGCTCGTGCAGAGGTGGAGGATGATACAGATTCTGATGAGAGACCTGCCCAACGGGGTAAGTGTTTGTCTGTCATGATTTAGGCTTCATCTCATATTTTTCAGCATGTTTGGGCTTAGTGAATGGAGATGGTACAATTAGTTTTGTGGTTTTTTTGGTTTAGGATTTTACTGACTTTTGCCTTACAGCCCATAGAGTCATAGGCCTTCTGTGTTGTGCTACACGTGTTATGGCTGTGGATGGACCTGCTGTGGATCAGCCTAGCAGTTCTGCTCAGCCATCTCAGTGCAGGGGAGGTGTGACTTTGCAGCCATGCAGTCCCAGTAAGAAGTCTGTTGTAAAGTAGCACCTCCTCTTTATTCATTTTCCCTCTAGACCCTACAGTGTATGACACAGAGGATGGTCAATCCCTGTTGTCTGTACCTCTGGATGCATGTATATATAGTTCCTCCAAAATTGTCTGCATGCACAGAAGATGAGTCTGAGCTGTCTGAGCCAGAAGATGAAGGTGTGCTTTCTTGCATTCTCAGCATGAAGTCCTGACTGACCTTTTCATTGCATAAGATGACAAGGATGAGACACAGGAAGCTCCTGTCTTGTCTCCTGCAGCTCAGCCATCTGGGAGTGTGAGCATAAAATGTGAGTTGCTCTTTTCCCCCCATTTGCTAAGGCTCATGTTTCACTTAGCATATGTGGTTGCTCTTTTGCTGTTCACTGCAGCAAAGTTCCAGGCTGCAAACCTGATGCTGCACAATGTTGCCAGTGTCCTGCAGTCTGAGGATTTGTATTAGAATAAATATTTGAATTGACAGAGTTCTTTGTCTGGCTTCTGCATGCCTTAATCCCATATCTGTCACTTGCTGGGGAGCGGGCCATGTCTGGCAATACGATCCCTTCAGTTTGAAATCTCAGAGCAAGCAGGCAACATGTCTAGTAGTGTCACATCTGTAATACTACCTCCTCAGCTCCAGACATTCAGTCTTACATATCTCCCACTCTGGATTCTGACTTGTGCATGCCTTGATAACCCCACTATTCTTCTTCATGACCTTCACAATGATTGAACTTACATATCCAGGCTTCCCTATAGACATGGTACCATCTACGTACCAACAACTATTGAGCTCGTCATCCACTGTAAAATTTACATGGGTCCACAGAATTGTGAGTTCAAATGCCTTGCCTATGGCTAGAACATTGCTTTGGTAACCATATCTCATGCCTCACTGCATATATGATCTCTAACCTCTGTTTTGAATACTGTTCAATTTTGGTCCTCAGTCCAGTTTATGATCTGTGCCTGTGATGGCTGTTGGGTGCATGGTAGCTGACATGTATGATCCAAAATGAATGGCATGATTGTAATGAGTTCACAATTGAGTCAGTCATATATCTAGCAGCAATGCAAGTAATCACTCCATTTCAGCAGATGCTATTGCTGATTGGCGTCATGAACAGTTATGATGGTGTCACATGTAAAATCACATTTTAGAGGGTGCATAGGCATGCCAACGTGGTGTCAGAACAGTTAAGTTGCATATGAATGCCCCTTGGGCTCAGGCATATGGTTTCATTATTTAGGTGTGTGCCTGACATATCTAGAGCACAGGGAGGTTGCCTTATGATGTGTTTATCAGTCACTGATTGCTACAGTACAATCAGCAAATTGATGGCTTTCATATATGTATGTTACAATCAACCATTGATGATCAAACAGATGTCATAAGAGAACTGCCAAGTGTGAGTGATGATGTCAATGAACATATTTTCTTACATTCTCTGCCCTGTTTGAGTTCCCATCTGTCATATCTCTGCTTCAATTTTAGACATCTGATCACAGAGTTAATCACCCTGTCGATAGGGATTTGAATCTCAGTGAAATAGATCTCTTTGAGCTATTCAAAGTGGTAATATATTGTGAAAACTCTGATAATGCTTGACATGGTTACCAAAATAGAGTCTACCATTATAACTTAGTAATTTATTAGTATTATCATCATTAACCAAGCATACAACAGCAATTATATCAGTACTGAAGGATCATATCACAACTGGAATGAGCAGGAACACAACAGAAATTGGGAAACAGTCACACTAATAGTCCAGATAGTATATGCATTGTTAAGTGCTTCAAAGCATTGAAATGTCAGTGTCCAAATATCTTGGTATTAGTACAATGAAAGCATACAATGATGACCTTTGAATTTTTGACAGGAAAGATAAACAGACAGAATACACATCAAAAACATTCAACAGATATAGCCACTGTAAGCCCACTGTCCGCACAACGGGTGTTATGGTTCTGTTTTTGTTTATAGACAGCTAGTTACCAAATTTATTGCCGAGTGAATAGGAATAGTAACCTCGGTAATAGAGATTTGTATTGCCTATACAAAGCGGTAACAAACGGTAAAATGCTCGGCAATCTTCGGCAATGCAATTACCAAGACGGCACAAAGTTGAGCTGTAATGAGGATACCAGATCCACAATGAATACAAAAGAGGGTGGGACTTTAGTCAGTGCTGCTATACAAGTATGCAGTACTGCTCTTCAACTGGGAAGAGTAAGCTAAGAATGGATTTGAGTTGGCAATGAATGGGGATTATTGCCGAGGTTTAGAGCTTTTTAGAATAGAGGATGAAGTCTGAATACAGAGGATTAGTATCCAGAGGTTGATTCCGAAGGAATGGGCTTTTTTGGTTTTGAAGTCACACAACAGAAGTTGAATGGAAGTCTGAATAGCTAGCTTTGACTGCACAGTGACCATGGCAAGTTACAAAACCCTAATGTAGTAGCGCGAGGCCGTGCTTCAAGAGGAGCTCACTAAGGCAATTAATCCTCAACCAGCTAATGGCTATAAGGCTTGCTTTAGTGTCAAGTGAGTTGCTGGTTAGGCTAACCACTTTAATTATAGTAATGCCACTGGGACGTGCTAGTATGGAAGTAGTTGATACAGAGATCTATTGAGGTTGGTAACAAGTTTACAGAAGTAGATGATGACTAAGCACCTTCTCTTACTGAACCCAACTTGTGAAGTCAGTCAATGGGTTACTTAAACCTTACTAGTAGCGCAAGGACTGTACTAAGTAAGGTTTCACTGTCGCAGGTCTTAGAGCATGTCGGTAATAACTTGACGAGAGTGGTTGAGTGGCTAGTATGGCTAACTTAGCACTCGGGGCAAAGTAAGACTTTGAGTGGCACACAGGGTGTGTTTCGGTGAAGAGTAGATGGTGAATTGAAGATAGATGTCCTTGACCGTGCTTGGGAATGGCCTTTTATGAAAATCAAGGAGTGTCATAGAAGTGTATAGTACATGTCCTTGACTCATTTACACCGCTTCAGAGGCCATTCTAGGAGAACAATAGGATCATAGCCTTACACTTCGTTGTTTCCAACAAGGCAAGCTATGTTACCGAGTCATTCTAGTACAGCCACAGTACAGCCACTGTTTCAGGACTGTGATTCCCGAGGCATTACCGAGGCATGCAAGAGTCCGCATTTTTGGTGTACAGCCTAAGGATAGCACAGCCATTCAACACAGCTTCGGGAATGGCTCGGTAATTGTCGCACAGCCATTCCTTTCTATGCCGATACAAAACCATTATAACTCGGTAATTGATTGGTAATAACCACCATTTACCGAGCATACAATAGCTCTTGTATCAGTACTGAATTTTTGATCCAACATGTAAGTATGCTTCATTTTGCCTGATACAACACAGATAGCTGCTGGAATCCCTGTAGTGAAGTCAGTGAACACTCAATGGTTTTCATTGGATGCTACAGAGAGGTGTTGCCACAAGAAACAATGTGGGCAGCATGAAGTTGTTGACAAGTTTCAACTTGTCAATATTGGTACAGCACTATATAGCCATTGTCAGTTATTTCAATCAATATTTTATCAGAAATCACATGAGCAGCACTGTAGTAGCCATCTTGAATATTGGATTGGGCTGCAAACACAAATGCAGTCATATGACTTGCACAGAAGCTATCACTGTTGTGAAGCAACACCACAAAGATTGTCAAGCCCTAATTTTGTAATGATTATTGAGCTCAGATCAAATAGCAAACCACCAACTCACAGGGAAATCCTTCTGCCCCATATAGTAGCCAGATACTTTGATGGAATGTCTGTGAGTATGATATATGGTTATATGAATCAGATAAGTGGGAGAGAAACCAAATTTAGTCGGAATTCTCTGTGCTTGATGTGCAAATGGGGCCCTCATTAGTGAGCTACATGGTAAAGTGATACCCAAGATCACATCTATGATATGACACATACCATTGTGGACTTTTGGGGTATTGTTGATTTTATCAAGGCCATGGAAGAGCAGTAACACTCAAAAGGGCAGTTTTGACCAAAAGTAGCAGTATGCTAAGGGAGTGTCATTGCTATCCTGCATAGATATTATCTAAGGAACCTTATGAACTGTATGTCTGATGAAAGTTGCCCTGGATCCAATCTCCCAGTTTTGCATTTTTATTCAGCAGTCTAGCAATAATAGAACTTCACTATCCAGTGGGTCTAAAAATGTGAATATGCTGTGTTGTTTATTTGAATCCTGTGCACGAAGTAAAGAAAACCATGACAACTTGTGCATTTGTTATTTTGCATATTGTGACATGAGTAATGGGCACTACAGCAAACTGATACCCATTATAGAGTCTATAGTATGAGGACTACTAGCATGAATATTTCGAGGTTTTTTGGATTCAATCAAGTGTGAGTGAGGCAGTTCTCTTATGACATCTGTTTGATCAATATATGTAAGCCATTAATTTGCTGAGTATACAGTGATTGTACTGTAGCAATCAGTGAATGATAAATACGTCTTAAGTCAACCTCCCTGTGCTCTAGATATGTCAGGGTTGCACATGACAAATGCACTACAACAATGAAACCATATGAGCCCAAGAGGCAATCATATACAACTTAAATGTTCTGACACCATGTTGACATGCCTATGCACCCTCTAAGATGTGATGTTATAATGTGACACCATCAATAATTGTTCATGACACCAATTGGCAGTAGCATCTGCTGAAATGGAGTGATTACTTGCATTGCTGCTAGATATATGACTGACTCAATTGTGAACTCATTACAATCATGCCATTCATTTTGGATCATACATGTCAGCTACCATGCACCCAACAGCCATCACAGGCACAGATCATAAACTGGACTGAGGACCAAAATTGAACAGTATTCAAAACAGAGGTTAGAGATCATATATGCAGTGAGGCATGAGATATGGTTACCAAAGCAATGTTCTAGCCATAGGCAAGGCATTTGAACTCACAATTCTGTGGACCCATGTAAATTTTACAGTGGATGACGAGCTCAATAGTTGTTGGTACGTAGATGGTACCATGTCTATAGGGAAGCCTGGATATGTAAGTTCAATCATTGTGAAGGTCATGAAGAAGAATAGTGGGGTTATCAAGGCATGCACAAGTCAGAATCCAGAGTGGGAGATATGTAAGACTGAATGTCTGGAGCTGAGGAGGTAGTATTACAGATGTGACACTACTAGACATGTTGCCTGCTTGCTCTGAGATTTCAAACTGAAGGGATCGTATTGCCAGACATGGCCCGCTCCCCAGCAAGTGACAGATATGGGATTAAGGCATGCAGAAGCCAGACAAAGAACTCTGTCAATTCAAATATTTATTCTAATACAAATCCTCAGACTGCAGGACACTGGCAACATTGTGCAGCATCAGGTTTGCAGCCTGGAACTTTGCTGCAGTGAACAGCAAAAGAGCAACCACATATGCTAAGTGAAACATGAGCCTTAGCAAATGGGGGGAAAAGAGCAACTCACATTTTATGCTCACACTCCCAGATGGCTGAGCTGCAGGAGACAAGACAGGAGCTTCCTGTGTCTCATCCTTGTCATCTTATGCAATGAAAAGGTCAGTCAGGACTTCATGCTGAGAATGCAAGAAAGCACACCTTCATCTTCTGGCTCAGACAGCTCAGACTCATCTTCTGTGCATGCAGACAATTTTGGAGGAACTATATATACATGCATCCAGAGGTACAGACAACAGGGATTGACCATCCTCTGTGTCATACACTGTAGGGTCTAGAGGGAAAATGAATAAAGAGGAGGTGCTACTTTACAACAGACTTCTTACTGGGACTGCATGGCTGCAAAGTCACACCTCCCCTGCACTGAGATGGCTGAGCAGAACTGCTAGGCTGATCCACAGCAGGTCCATCCACAGCCATAACACGTGTAGCACAACACAGAAGGCCTATGACTCTATGGGCTGTAAGGCAAAAGTCAGTAAAATCCTAAACCAAAAAAACCACAAAACTAATTGTACCATCTCCATTCACTAAGCCCAAACATGCTGAAAAATATGAGATGAAGCCTAAATCATGACAGACAAACACTTACCCCGTTGGGCAGGTCTCTCATCAGAATCTGTATCATCCTCCACCTCTGCACGAGCATGCTTCTTGCCCTTGGCCAGCTTGGACTTGGGCTTAGACTTGGGCTTCTCGCCCTTGGATAGTGCCAGAGCTTTCTCTGTAATGCATATGTGAGCAGACAGACACAAGGAACAGGAAAAGACATACTGGGTTGCTGGGATCCTGCAAGAACAGTCAGAAAAGCAGCAAAATGTTGCGCTCAAATTTATTCCGCATTTCTGCAGATTATTCTGAGCTCCATTGCCCTGTCCACATTGTAACATGTGTCCTGGTGTGTTCCCCTTTATTTTACATGGACGCCACTACTATACGGTGCATACCGTATTTTCTTCGATGTCTTTTCTTCCAGTTTAACATTTTCTAGAATATTTGACACTTCTGGGATTTGAACCCTTGCTCTCATTTGCTTTCGCTTGTTTGTTGATTTTGACTTTGTGGCTGTTCTACTGTACAGATGTGGCTGTATTATGTAACACACACTGTAGACAGTCCACCTCATCAAGCTCTAAGTCCCTGTCAGAGTGGCACAGTTTCCAGATGTAGGTATCCAAGATACTGTGAGATTAACCCAGAATATCTAGTTATGAGCTTGTGCTCGTGCTATCATTCACATCAAGTGCTCCTCCATTGCTGCCAAGCACTCATCAAGGGTCTGCAGGGTTTCCTTGTTCGTTACTTCATCCTCTGCATCTGCAGTGAGCTGTGTCCACATCTCCTCCATTGCCATCAGCCGCTGGTCAAGGTTCTGCAGGATTTCTTCTTCAATCATCTCTTCATTTGCTTCCACCATCAGCTGTGTCCACTTTTCCTCCATTGTCTTCAGCTGCTGGTCGAAGGTCTCCAGGATTTCATCATCAGTCATCCCTTCATAGGCCTCTGCTGGCATGCACTCAAAACACTTGGCCTGGGAGTTGACCATGTCTTCATCAACTGGAAAGTGCCATGTAACTATGTCGTACTACATAGGGCCTGTAGGGTGCTAGGTAGGGTACCATTTACATAGATCTAGATAATAGTGCTCTCACTACATAGGGCCTGTAGTGTAGGCCATGTAGGGCTGTAAGCACAAGTCTCTGCAGGAGGATTGCCTCATTAGGAATCTACCCACTAATAGGCTGTCATTGTCTTGTGGGTTGGCTTTCTGCATAGCCAGAGAATGGCTCAAAAGCTTATTTCATTACTAGTCTCATAGTATACACTATACATTGTACAACAATGCACTGGATCTATAGCATGCAAAATGTACCGGCATATTTGAAAGCAGGGATTGATCAGTCAGTGGTAGCTCCGCGGCAGCTCAGGGCCAGCCATTCTGCAGTCAAGCACTACCTCCAGCCAGGTTATGATCTCTGAGGTACAAAGGAATCATTCTTATGACTGGAGGGGATGAAACACCTTACAGTGGTGCCTGATATGGAAGGAGTACACGTGACTTTTTAAGCCCAGATAATGGGAGATAAGTAACTGATACTATTGTCCCATCAGTGGGAGTCAAAATTTGAAACTCCCATATTACGCAACTTGCACCAACACATACAAATAAATGCTGTGGCTGGCTGCTCTGTCCTGGGGTGAGGACCCATGAAACGCACTCCGGTGGCACTCAATATGGAAACTGGGGACAGCAATCATGTGACTAGCTGGCTTATTGGCCACTCTAGCTAACATTGGCTCTTTGTAGGCTTGTCTATAGAGTGAACTAGTAACAAATAATACTCCAATTGGATAACTATAGGCTGATGGCCCTTCATTCACATAGTACACAGTGCCACATATGCTGAAGACACAACAAAAAACACAATGGCTTACAGTCTACATGACAGCTGCATGAGAATACTCTGCAACTGTAGGGCCAAGCACTGGTCAAACCATGGGTGTGGCAGAACCTACCTGTACCCCTACCCCTAAGAGTCCATTCTGATATGAAGTTTAGTGGTGTCCTGAGCCCAAACCGTTTGGCTCAGGGTATTAATAAAGAAGGAGTATCAATGCAGACATCACACAATGAACAAAAGCCTCAGGTATCAGTCAGACAAGGATGAGATGTCAGAGCAAACACCACTGAGTGCTAGACAAGAGTGCTTAACAAGGGCAATTTTCCTAGACAGACATCTACATCTATCATCAAAGTTGCACTTCCATTACACCCATAACACTGCAACACTGATTATCCCCTGACATTGCAATTCCTGCCACCATGTCTGCCCCCATGCCCATCACTGACCATACCACCGCCACCACCATGTCAACAGCCCAACCCACACATGAGACAGCTGGGCCCCAGTATCTGTATTGGTTCAATCCGCCCACTATGGCACCCATACAGAACCCTGCTTGTACGTAGACAGGACAACTTGTTATAATGCCGATAGTATGTTCATGAATGAACAACAGGCAATATCCCAACTACTGCAATGCTACTGGCAGCAACAATGACAGCAGACGCAACTTCAACTTCAACACAAGACTGACGCAGACCTCAGCTGCCTTCCTCCGAGTCATCCTTGTGTACACCCCACTGGATGTGTTGCTCCCCAGGGCAACAAAGCTATGCCTATTGCAGACCTCACAGAGCAAGCGTGCAAGGCAGCCGAGCACCTGGAGTTCCACATTGTCTCATGCGGTAGGGACCCACTTACAACAAATGAGGGGGCAGGCGAGCCTGAGTGGAACAGCAGGTGCACGGCAATGCACCGCACACACTCACTCACTACAAGCATGTAGGGCCAGCGCCCCACATGCAAACACAGCTGATAAGCACATTGTGAATACTGAGTATGGGCACAGCAATGAGCAGATGGGAAGGTGTGCAGAAGGCTGGCAGGAATTAGTACATGGTTTGGGATGTGTTTGCATGGATTTATCTTCACGGGTTTGCTGCGTCGGCGGCACCTCACGAAATCGCACGAATCTGTCCAACTCTCCTGAATCAGGAGAATCCGCCGATACTTTATTCACACAAAAGCATGCAGTTGCCGTGCCAGTATACCTGTCTGTCAATAGTTGCTGGGTTGCAAGGCCTGGCTGCCAGCCAGGTCTTGCAGCCCTGTTTCAGGGCAAGTGCAGGGACATTTTTGGCCTTGTTTACTCTCCGTTTGTGCCCTTGTCCCCTTCTATTCCCTCCCACCTCACTGCAGGATGTTCATGCCATGTCGTTCGATGCGGATGGGGTGATTCTGGGTGCTTGAGCAGCAAGGATTTCTCAAGGGCCCTGAGCCACAATTTTGGGCTCTGCCCATGTGCAAGCATTGGCACACGCATGGAGCCCGAAATGTCGCCACACCCTGCTGAGTTTGGCTGGCCAGCACAGTGTTTGTGCTGTGTTGAGTTGCATCCACCTGGAAATTAGGCAGATGCAACTCTGCACTGCATGCAGGTGCCTCATGGGTCATCAATGGCTGCACACCCACTTGTGCTTTTCTCTCCTCAACCATGATCTGCTGGCCCTGCTTAGCCTCTGCAACCCTCCCTATCTGCCATCCACTCCCAAATACATGTTTGAAGTCATGGTAAGTAAGATTTCATCCCTATTTCACCATTGTTTGGGCTAAATAACTGTTTTTTTCCGATGTTTGGGACTTGTAGCCCGCGCTGGATTTTCCTAAGCTACCTGATGGGTTTCCTGGACAATTGGAGTACAAGGAGGACAAATGGGTGTAGTGAGTAGTGAATAGTACTGTCCATTGGTTTGTACTGATCTTTCTGTAGCTTCTCTTTGGCATATCCATATGGGATCACTGCCTGGGTCATCACTGAGCTGCCAGGCAAGTGGGTGCACATCCCTACACCACCGGAGGACGCTAAAGGTCTGTGAGGTACTGGTAGCTGGAGACATCACCGCAATACCCTTTTGAGCATAGGATAGACCCTCAGATCAGATCAATATCATGTTTACTCCTTTTGTTGCCCACGACCCTCAGAAGACCCCGCTCAGGCGCCGCTTCCGGTGCCTCTCACGCACGACCCGTGTCCCCATCGAACCGACCCCTCGACGATGCCATATCAACCCTTCATCCCTTGTTCACGATCATGTGAGGCTATCGCTCATGGAGACTCGTGAATCAATGCAGGCCTGTTGTCTTGCGTGCAAGTCCACACTTGTGGCTGGCGAAGTCAGTACAAGGACCACGACAGCTCCGCTGTTCTAACAGTAAGAAAGTCAGTACGACCTTGTTATATTTATTGGTCCGCAGGCAAATGCAGACCTCGGTTCCACTTTGCGCAGATGTCGGAAGATGAGGATTTTGAACCATTGCAATGGTGGAGCCCAAGTCCCACCAAGCCTCGATCTGTGAGGTCGGCCGCCCAGGTTGCGCAAGAAAAGGTGAAACCGTGCATGATATCATAGTCTGTTTGAACACGGTGGTGCCCTGGATTCTCAGACCATGGACTTGCAATTCCTCGACGGTCTTCATCAGGCTGAGGATACGCTGTCCAACAATTTGCTTGGTCAGGCATCTGGTATGTTCATCAGTCATACCATGTCCTATATCTCATCTTGTAAACTGTTTCTAGGGCCGATGCAGCTCCCACGCCCAACCTGCAGTTGCACGGCTCATGAGACTGCTGCAGCCGGCCAATGCTGTACATGTTGTACAGCCATCGACATACTTGAAGATCAACTTCGAGAAAGCAAAGAGACAATCAAGCAACAGTTCGAGGTCATCTCACGCCTGTTGCACCGCAAGATTTTGAATCCCAGCAAGAGGGTCGCAGGGAGTCCAGATACAAGCCCGGGCAGTTGTTGTCTGTCCCAGGCTAGCGCCCTTGAAGAGCAAGTGCGACAAAGTGAGATGAGGGAAGAACGGTTGCTCGAGGTGATGATGCAGTTATCGCACTGTATCCCACAAACGACCATCAGTGGTGAGGACATGGCATTCCTCAAACATGCTGTCATGGCCCAGACATCCACAATCATGACAGACGAGAACAACAGCACAAGTGAGTTCACAGCATCTACAAAGGGTTCAAACTCTGACATCAGCTACAGGTCAGAATGTGCGTGCCGGGGCCAATCATGGCGCTATGAAGAGGAAGGCAGAGCCTTCCTTGTCCGCGCTTCATGGTGACATGAAGCAGAGGAGGATTACAGCTGCTCCGGCGGTTTATACGAGTCCAAGGTTTGGTCTTTCCGGCGCAACCCAATGAGTGTGTTTGCTCACGTCCACCTATAGGTATTCGGCATCAAGCTCAGGCAGCACAGAGAGGAAGCAAGGTTATGGGGCAATTGACGACCTATTCTATCCGGCGTCAGGTTCGGGAAGCACAGAGACAAAGCAAGGTTATCGGGCAATTGATGACCTATTCTGTTAGTTCAAAGTAGTCAGATTGAATCAGTTGAACTAATGACAGCTCGGTAGCTAGTTCAAAAGGCTTGTATTTGCTGTGTTTATACCCAATGTGATGACTTTGTCTCAGGCAACCGTGGTCAGGGGCTTTCTCCACATCAATCAAGGCCCGCTGAGGGTGATTGGTGGGTCAGCCTCAGTGCTGTGACTTCAGCGTGCACCTCTTTTTCACCTTCACTGTCCATGGTCCACTGACCGCTCTCTCCAGCTGCTTATAACCCAGTATAGCTCTTCTGTGTCCCCTCAATTTGCAAGCATGTCCGGCCTTCAATGACAACAGGGTGCATGTCCCATGTCAGGGGTCATATCCCGGAGACTCACATCTCGTGCTTACACAGATTTTGAACTGCACGGAAAGCTGGGGCGATGTCGGTTTTGCCCCTGGTCCGCTTCGTCTGACAGGTGGATGAAAATAGCAAACCTCCGTGCACACGAGAAGCAGGCCGGGCATTGTGAATGAGTGGAGGCAGCTGTTCTTCAAGTTCCACCAGCAGCTCACAGTGCAAGTGGTCGTCAGGCAACAGTCACTGACTGGTATGATGTGGGGGCGAGGATAGCAACAACTGGTACTATCAGCCGCCAGCGCAGTTCAATGAGGATGCACCGCTGTGGCCAGATGCGCTGGGCACGGAGGATCATCCCATGGGGAGCGGCGGAGAGCACTCACATACTAATTACTTCCCATATCCCCATATGGGTGTATGTCTACATTGCACGTCATTTCGGAACAATGCACCGGAGATCATTGCATAGCTTGAGCGTTCAGGTCAATCCCTGTCATATGCCCGTACATTGTGTTCTTGTTGGGAAATGCTCATTGGCCATGCAGCTGATTCACAGCAATGGGCCTCCCAGCTGCTCAATCCAGATCGAAAGACAGCCGACGGTTTAGAGTGGGAATGCCCTCCGCTTGTGCTGTCCATCGATGACATGTCCGGCAATACGTCCAAGCAATGGAACATTCATTACTCTTGTTATCTGTTGAATGGTGGGCTCCCACGTGCAAGCATCGAGAAGGAGAAGAACATCAAACTTGTCGCAACTTCCCCAAATGCATCACCAATGGAGATGATGCAAGGAATTTCTGACGAACTGCGGTAAGTGTGCGAATGTCTGGGGTCAGCACATCTGTAATTGTGCGTTATTCCATAGAAAAATGGGTGGATATACACCGGCGAAGGTTTGGGACTCAGTCAATTGTAGCCATGTCATGGTTCGCCCGTGAATTATATTCCTTCTCGGTGACAACCCGATGCAGGCAGAGCTTTGCAGTCCTATCGGACTCAGTGCAAATTATTTCTGTCGCTGCTGTCATGTTGGCGGCACCAAGGTGCCGAAAGAATCTGATGAAGGGTTTGCATCATTGCTATTGGTCAGTGATTTGATTGTGGATGCATGTCATGCTCTCCGTTCTGACTGAACTGGTGTCATGCCTTCCCAGACTGGGAGACCTCGGACGGTCAAAGAGACACATGGTGCCGTAATCAAGCAGCTTGTCCTATCAACAAATGCTGCAGCATCTAAAAAGGGTGAAAGACGCCAGGACGGATGACGGCGTCAAGGATTCATTGGCTGTACCCATAATTAATAAGTTCTTGGCGGCCGACAAAGCCATGCGCAAGACGATGCCGATGCAGCGAATGGCATTGTCACCTGCTGAGGTGAATCAGAAACTCTATGCTGAACTGTTGGAGAAGAATGATGTGCCAATAATCAATCTGCTTTTGGTTTGGAGATGCCTGGTATGTTATGCTATGATCTCTCTGCTTGCAGCAGCTGATGAATTGAGCTCGTTGACAGGCGTGGATGTCCACCGAGACATGCCTGTCGAGCCATTACATACCCACCTTTTGGGCATCATGAAGTACTTCTGGGCCTAGACCATCTGGATATTGGAGAAAACAGGTAAATTTGCAGCGTTCCATGCCAAACTCAGTTCGCTTGAGCGAGCCGGACTCTGCATTCCCAATATAATGGCTGGCTACATGTGTCGTTATCGTGGAAGTCTTATTGGCAAGCACTTCAAGACCATCTCGTAGGCCATGGCTTTTGCTGTGTGCGGCCTCGTGGAGGAGGCCATTCAGCAAGTATGGCAGGCGATTGGACAGCTAACTGTCCTGATTTGGGAGACGAAGATCCACGACATGAAGACCTTTGTTGTGAGTTCCCAAAACATAACTAATTGCGAGTCATTCATGAGTGCTCCCGAACTCTGATGTGCAGGCGGATCTACGTGCGGCTGTGCGTGACGTCAATGACTTTGCCGCAAAACTCAGTCCGAGTTTGGTCACTCTCAAACACAAATTCCACATCCTTCTGCACCTACCTGACCACATCGAATGTTTTGGGCCTGCCCTCCTCTTCTCCACTAAACGCTATGAGTCCTTCAACCATGTCTTCCATCTATGCTCAATTCACAGCAATTGTCAGGTGCCCAGTCGTGACATCGCCATCGCCTTCGCACACCAGGCGCGCTGCCGTCACATCATGACAGGTGGCTTTTGGCAAGACCGACAAATGCAGCAGTGGGTCTGCGTGGGTAAGGATGTCTTGGCGCACCTAGATCTGCACCAAGTCGATGCACATATACTTGGCGTGGCGAAGGAGAAGCCCATTGATAGAGGGAAGCTGACCCTACCAGCAATGCCGTGGAACATGTGTACACGACCGCCTCCACTCACTTGGGACCAGACAACCACTGGACAGAGTCTCCCACAGATCACTCTGCCAGATTGTACTCTGCGTTGGCAGCGTGTGGAATCTATTGTGACAACCACTGGCAATGTGGCACGGCTTGGCTCTGAGGTATTATATCGGTCATCAGAGGTCAGTCCAGGTCATCTCACTCTATAGACTTGACCCTAACAGTGGAGCATTGCTGATGAAACAGGGAGAAGCCCGGCTAAATAGCTTTGCCCCAGCACTGACATATATCTTGCGATGCAATAGTGATGTGACCAGTCTGCTCTCAGGGACTGCCATCAAAGCTATCACAGCCTATGTCACAGACTACATCACCAAAACACCACTGAAGACCCACACAATGTTCTCTGCAGTAAAGACTGTGTTTACACGCAACACGGAACTCCTCACGGAGGATGGCACAGACAGGAAAATCCGGGCCCGTAAGCTTATTACAAAAATGGTCAATGCACTGTCTGCAAGTGCAGAAACTGGAGCACCTATGTGTATGTATCTACTCAACCATCCTGATCATTATATTAGCCACATATTCAAACTGTTTTACTGGCGCAGCTACAAGTATGAAGTGATGAAAGCCTGGACTGAGGAAGACATATTGTATAATCTTGACCAGAACCCTGTCAAGGTGGTCATTGGAAAGAGCAAGGACAGTTGTGTTGGCATATCCCAGCAGATGGATTACATCCACAGGCCTACAAAATATGACCATGTTAGCCTATATGACTGTATCTGACTGGCTGAAAAACAGACCACGGGTTGTGCAAAAACACAAGCAACACAAAAGCTCAGAGCTGTCAATGAAAAGGTCACCCAGTTGACACAAAATGTGAAAGCTGAACAGGTCTGGGACATCAAGCCTTTGCCCAGACGGCGTGGTGGTGGACCCACCACACAATATGAGACTGATAGTGACGATGAAATGTTGCTTACCAAGGATACTGCACTTCAGGCAGAAGTGGCTGAAAAGAAGTATGCTGCTGAACAGACACACATGGCAGTCAGGCAGCCTGAGCATTTTGCAAGGGTCCCTAACTTTGTAGGTGGCAGTCTTCCAAGGAAAGACAAAGGAAACAGGGAAGAGTATTGTCTTGTTATGCTTATGTTGTTCAAGCCATGGAGGACAGGTACAGACTTGAAGCAATCTGAGCAATCTTGGGATGATGCATTTGCTGCACACCAGTTCACTTCCTGTCAGATGGATATCATGAATTTCTTCCATATACAGTATGAATGCAATGACTCCAGAGATGATTCTCTAAGCAGAGGGAGACTGAGGGCAACAGCTTTGGATATGATGATGATGAACAAGATCAGCATGATACAGATGCAGATGACTATGCAGACATTGTGCAGAACAGCCTTACTGAAGATGATGGTGCCATCTACTATGACCCAGACTGGGGTGTTCTAGGAAAAAGAGCATTAGGGAGAATTGCTCAGATGCAGCAAGTTGAACACATTGCCCATACAAGTGGTTGGCTGGATGACAACAATACATTGAAAATGGCTGATATTGAGCACCAAGCTCTGGGCACTGGATGCAACACTATGGAATTCTAGAATAGCACGTGGCCGTCCATCAGAGACCCGGACTATGGCCCAATGGATTAAGGCAGCCTTGAAACATAGGTTGCCTGACAGATGCAGAGTCTGCAATGCAACTATGATCCATGAATGTACAGTTCTGCGAGCACCCATTTTCATTGCCTTCAATGTATACCAAGCAGACAATACAAACCTCAGTAAGCAGCTCACATTGCCCACTTTACAAGGCCAAGTGGATTACCGTCTGGTGGGAGTAATTTATTTTGGAGGATCTCATTTCACCTGCCGCATTATCTCAACAGATGGTAAAATATGGTTCAATGATGGAAGAGAGACGGGTAAGAATGTACAAATGAGGGACAATTAAAAGCAACAGCAACAGGTGTGTTGCATACACTGGGAAATAGGAATATGACAGTAGCATTATATGTCAGGACATGATGGAACATCTCTCAAAAGTGCAGTAGCATTGTTCATATTACTGAAGTATATTACTCACTTATTTGTTCCCTCAAATAAGATCATCCAAACTGCAGTCATTGTCTATTATGTAGTCCATGAATTATACAAATAAAGCAATTTGGTCGTCAGATACCCATCTCACCACTCTCCCCCATGCTGCCCATCTCAACCTCTGAGTCAAAGACAGTATCTTCATCATGACTGCAAATGCTGGTACATGTTTTCCATTAGCAATGATCTTTGCAAGTTGGGCATCCACCCCCATGTTTAGAATGCAATGTCCTTGTTGCCATGAGGGGTGGAGAAATGATAAGAACATACCAGCTCATGGACTTGAAGCAACTGATGACTGATTCCCAGACGTACATCCAGGTACACGCAGGTTGTGGAACAACTGGCTCCATGAAGCAGGAGCGGGGAAGGTATATATGATACAGGGGTTGAAGTTGGCACGGTTGTTGGTGTCCGCCTGATAGGTGAGGTCGAGGCACCAGCCTTGGAAGGCCAGCACATTGCACCGTGCAGAGTGTATCAGCCGCGTGAGGTGGACTGGACCATAAATGTCCATGACGACCCATCCATACGGCCGGAGGACTGATGAGGCAAATTTGATGTGCACGATGTCAAGAATGAGGACTGAGGTGTGGGGATACAGACGCATGTCGCACGTCCAAGCCGCGCAAGCACAAGGTACTTGATAGGGACCTCAGAGAAGAAGTCAGGGTTAAGGATTGTGTGGTTGTGGTTATGGAAGATTCCAGTGATGTGAGGCCAGTGGCTAGGAGGAACGTACGGGGTGGGAACATAAGACACAGTGGACGATTCTGAGCTCATTGTGGTAGCGTGTGAGGTATTGGGGTGGGATGGTGGGTGTTGACCTGAATCCCCAGGTATATGTGATGTGTCATGTGTGACAGTGTGTGAGTGAATTTTGATTAGCATTGAAGGGAAACTTCTGCGAATCTTACACCCATTCATCAATTCCGCTTGATTCGGACCTTGAATCTGATTCTTCAGATTCACTTGCGCTTTCTTGTGGGTCCCAGTGTAGTGATTTTGAAAACAGCCTAGACTCCGGCCTTGGATAGTACAATTATGGACCTAATCTTATATAAGTAATCATGCGATATGACAGTAGTACAGGAATCTGCACATTGTATGCACAATATAGTGCAGAAGTGAGCCGGCCGTCCATGTCATGTTTTCGTGGCCTGAGCAATGGGCACTAATGTGATCTACCCATGTTGGCAATACTGAATCCGGTAATAGTCAAGAGCACCATGCATGCCACTACACCTTTGCCTTGGATCTTAAGGCTTTTGCTGGTCCTCATGATCCATAGCTTTGTAACATAATACTAACAATACTAATACATGTTGCTATGAAGTTTTTCTCTACAAGCTAAGGTGAGCATTAACGCGGGTAGAACATCACCCAACACTTATGTAATCACACTACCGCTGGCGCGTACAGCCACATACTGTGTGTCACTGACAGTGGTCAGCATACATGTATATGTAGCCCTACATAACTGTGTCAAAAGCGTGTGCTGCACACCTGCATGCTGCTGGCCATGCGGAACAGCAGGGCAGGCACATCAAACCCGCCATGCCAGATATAGGCATATCAGTGGTTAGTCAGCTGTGCAGTGCTAGCACATGTTCTTGCTGTGCTTCAATACATTACAGCACAATCTGTAATGTATTCTGTGATACATCTACAGGCCTCCTCTATGCTAAAGGCGTACATGTATCACGGCTAGAACATATTGAAAGAGATTGGATTGAAGATGAATATGAAAATTTTCAGACCTAGGAAAATCTGGATAGTAATGAAGCTGATATAGACAATGAGGTTGACTCAGGGAAGGGATTTTGCAATAGTGATGAAGAGTTGAGGAAGGAGTACCTATTAATGCATAGAAGGGGACAAGCGCCACGACTTCATCAAGACGTGGATCGGTGATCAAATCTGCTGACCCAGCCAGACTGCAAACACGTTCCATTGTTCTCGGACTTCAAGTTCCTCAATTCACATGGCGCTTAAGACTTATGGCCTGCAAAGCTTCGTGAAGCTACGGCCCTAGCTGTCATCCCAACATGCATTAGCAGCTCTGCGGACAGATGCAGGGCCTATCACTGTATATTTATACTCACACATGCCCCAACCGCAACCTGTCCCTCACGACCTTACTCTGTGCCGCAACTCAGCCCTACCTATCCCGCCTCTTAAACCACGCCCCATGCCCTATATTCTCCTAGCACCCAAGCTGACCACAACTATGCAACCAATCATCCACATCGTCGAACCATTTGAGGGAGTCGTGTCCCGGGAGATGCCGATCGGGATCGTTGGGCTAGAGATCTGGACAAATTGTCAGCGTGATGCAATCACCTACATCAAAGACTATGGACAAGCCGACAATACATTTCACCGGACCATGTAGGCTTAGGTGAATTCTCAGCTGGTTCCCAAAATGACTTAGCACGATCTAGGACATTCTACAAAGAATGGATCCACATCCTGCCTGATGGAGTGGAGTTCGTGTGGGCACACTACGACCGATGTGCCAACCGCGAGATGCGTGCAAGCATCCAACTCAATCTCATGGCGACCATGGTCACCTGGCAATTGGTGGTGGTCACTCCATGGGGAAGGTCAGAGTTCCAGTACGAACAGTGTTTCAATTACGGTACCAGCAGAGGGGGGTACAACTGGCAGTTGGACAATGGCTCGTTCTAGACTGTACCAATAGACGCTGACTGCCAGAATGATCGGAATTGATACACGTGTTCCAACAGAAGCATTCAGCGCATGTAAAAGAAGCACATCACTATTTCAAAACCCCCGCCACTGCTATCTGAACATCCCTAACTTTGACGTCCACAATGCAGTGGTGCCCATCCGCAGCCGCCGCCTGTCCCTCCCAGCCTTTGACTCGGTCAGGCCGGCAATTCCTCTACCTTGCGATGACGGCACCCGCTCTTGCTCAATCTCCCTGATGCCACAGGGACCACAAGTTGCCCTCAATTGGGCTCTGAGTGTGCATTGAAAGTGGAAGAAGGTTGATGGCAGAGTTGCAAACACTGCGCATATCTGCAAGACCTAGTAAAGATCTATTACCCATAGCGCCCTTAGCTGCTGTTCAAGCAGCGGGCTGTGCAAGACCTGGGTGGTCCGCCTCCCAAATGGCGCGTACAAGTACATGTCCGCGTACACGGACTACTTCGGTCAAGTGTGGACCGATTATTTCTACTATTGGCCATACGACTATCCCAAGGATTCAAGTCTCCTTGGATGGGACAACAACTTGTGGGAGCAGGGTGTGGACATGATGCTGGCCACACACAAAGTGTGCTTGCAGGTGGAGGAGCACTTGGGAATGTATTGAGCACATCCAAGTCATCACCAGCTGCTATTATAACCCCCCTCTTTGTTGCAAATATTACGTTCACTCGCCCCAATATTATTGTAACATCATGCACACAACCTACACCTGTCAGGCAGAACAGCTATCAACCCAACACGCACAAAGAATATGGATGAGGAATGAGTACTTATCAATGTATAGAAGGGGACAAGCACCATAAATGGATCCCTGACTCCTCCCAAAGGGAGGAGGGCTTTCTCAAGATGAAACATCAACAAGCCGTAGCATGCCACCATACACGTGGGAGAACTGTCCATAACAGGAGCAACTCTTACCATAACGAGGTGCAGTCCCGGCACCAAGCACACGTGCTTTCCACATATAGCAGGTAGTTCCACTCCATCCCAGCTCCGTTGGCTGGATCTCAATGCAATGTCTCTGCAAGTATGTATAAAAGTGTGTTATGAAGTTGCGTCTCCAGTTTCTTTTCAACAAAGGATTGGGTGTGGTGTAACATAGACTAAGACAGCTCTGGTCAAAGTGGATGCTGTTGGAACATATGGCCAAGTGCATGCCCAAATACCAATGCGCCGACGCGCCACATCACGGTGCAATGCTACTGTACCTGCCATTCCCCTTAATGTACCTTCCCCATCAATTACGGACTCGTATATTACTTGCAATCCTTGTGTATTTACCCTTGCGTGTTTGCCTCCCCGCCCTGAGGACAAGACAAACCGCTCCAGTACCTATTGATTCCCGCTGCTTACTTGTTCCGCCTGCTCGTTCCCATGCCCCACCACCGCTTACTTCAACAGATGCTGCCTTAGAGGCCCCAAGATGCCCGGGCGGCATCCAAGTGAGTCTCACTAGTAAGTAGGTGTTGAAGTGAGGTCGCATCACGTGAGAACAAGCAAGAAGATCAGCGGGAACACATCATGCAGCTCCTCAATCTGGTCACTGTATGCGATGTGACCACACTCCGCGTGGCTCTTTGCAAGTGGAACATCCTCAATCATACTCCTGATCAGAGAAGCGGTTTGTCTCGTCCTCGGGGCGGGGAGGCAAACGTGCGAAGAGTAAATACAGGCAGTCACAGACCTATGTATGGGGTATCATTGATGGGGAGGGTACATTAAGGGGTGGCGGCAGGTACAGTAACATTGTGCCATATCGCAACATGTCAGTGCGTTGGCATTTGGGCACGTGCTCGGCCGTATGTTCCAACAGTAGGCATTGACAATATTGAATGACAGTGATGCTGGCTCGGTACCACAATATTTTATGTGGTGCATAGTGGTATTGTTCTAATAGACTGTTTCCTAGTACTAAGGACTTATTGTTAGAACCTTATGCAGTCTGAGTTTCCCAAGAGGAGTTGGGGATCCGTGCTTGCACCGCTACAGATAGATTAAAGCCTAAAAATAGGAGTTCAAAATTAGATGCTGGGGAAGTAAGGCCGCGCGTTCAGTAAATTTTCTCTCACTCCAAACCACAACCCGCTCATCATCAGTTCAGCCTTACTATTCGAGTATGGATCCCTCTATTGGCACTGAGCAGTATCCGGACGTCATAGTTGAATGGGTACACCGAGTGGAAGCAGGTTTTGCCCATCCCTTGGGCATTCACACTCTGCGCTCTCAAGCCGCTCTCGATGCGTGCCTTGCCGCTGCCACTGAACCCAATGTGCCTTGGTCACGCACCTAGTGAGTTTAGATATCATTAATCATTCCGACTAATTCACATAATATGATTGCCACAACAGTTCTACCTACTACAAACGCATAGTCACCTATGCTGGAGGGGTAGAATTCTCATGCCGTTATGTCAACCGTGACGGACGCCGCCTCTTGTGCAGCGTACAGTTTAATATGTCGCATGCATGCCGACTGGTGCAGCTCGAAATAATTGCAGGAAATGGGCAGTGGTCATACTACGAAGATGAATTCCCTATTCCCAATGTAGCACCAATTGAATTCCCCAAGTACGCGTAGATTACAATAGGTGCAAGAATGTCATCCGATGAATCAGTGGTGGTATACCAGTAGTCAGTAAGCTCAACAAGACACTCAATAAGCAACTTTCCAATGGAAGAGTGGCCCAAACAGTGGGTGCTAATACAACATACCCCAATCTCACACAATATACTGTGTAGCAACTCATTCTGTCATACTGTGTTAATCAATACTGATAGTATCTAGTATCATCAATACAGCAACCCCCAGCAAACACTGTGATAGCTTGTTAGTGTCCCTACCCGGTGAACTACAGCAGAAAACAATGTGAACTGACACTGAAGGGATCATACTGCCAGTAATGGCCCTATCCCCAGCAAGTGAGATCTGAGCAACGTGCCCAGTCAAAGCCGAGGGGTCCAGGAGATCCAGCCACTGATTACCTAAAATGGACATCCTCTCAAAGAATGATTTTTCTAGGATGCAAACCTCAATGCAATGACTTCAGCTGATGCACAGGCGAAGAACAAATGCACATTAACGCGATAGTATTAAATTCCTGGCTACAGAAGAGGCTGGAGCTTTACAAGGGTCCAGTGACCAACTAGCTAGGGTGGCCGAGATCCCGGCCCGATATAGTAGCTGATTGCAATCCAGGAGAGAGTTGGGTACATGTGACGGTTATTGTACCACCACATGATTGGGTCCTGAACTGCCTCAACACTGGATGTGACCTTGACCTGTTTGGGCGGCGCAAGTGCAGGAATATTGTTGAAAATATTCTTAGACTGCTGCAAACACTGTTAATCAGAGAACACCTCAAAGCAATCATACGGCATACCTTGCCACCCTTGCTGTTGTCTCTGCTACCACCTGCCTTGCTGCTGGAGCTTTTACCAGATGACACAATCTCTGTTGTGCCATGGCAGATAAGCCACTCCCTGTATTTGTTGCGGACAAGCTGTTCTGCTGTCTGATTCCAACCTTCTTGCCATCTTGCCCTCTCAATGTACTGCAGTTTCTGATGTGGGTGAAGAACTGCATCATGATTAGTATACATTCGACTTTAAAATGATTCTGGCTGACTTACCCATTGCAATGCAATAGGCATTTGACTCATCAGTCTTACCATAATACCAGTCGAGAGTCTTTTTTTGTGAGACTGACGGCAGCACAGATTGAAGGCAGGAAGCATGTGTCAAGAGAAAAATTAGTCATCCACTCATCCAGCAGGTCCATTGCTTGAATGACAGTTGCAAGATTGGGGACAGTGCAAGAGAAGAACTGTGTCCCATCCCAGAAGACCTGAGATGTGTGACATTCCACTGTGAGTTGAGTTGTGACAAGGCATGACAGTGTGTGACGCACCTTCAGAATGTCACATAATTGACTCACAATCTTCCGCTTGCTGCTGTCCAACTCCATTCACCGCAGGTCCATTGTGTGATCTCCAGTAAGATCATTGATTGCTTCACAATATGCTAGTGCAAACTGAAGCATCTAGTAGGTGGAGTTCCAGTGTGTGAACATTGCATGGCATGTTCTCCAATGGCAAGTTGAGCTCCAGAAGCCTTTTGCGCCATGCCAGGAGGAGTTTGGTTGAAGAGTTGATCACACTATAGGCAAACTTGCAGAGCTAGATACATGGTGAGTGATCACTCATATCATTGAAGAATGGTCTCAACAGACTTTGGCAAGAACGAGCTTAACAGGGTGCATAGTTGCCTCAAGCTCCGCAACCTTATGTTGTCCTGCTTGTCAGCCCAACCCTCAATGTCCTCAACACAGTGTCCATATCCCACTTGCCCATGTCATTGTCATCATTGAAGTCCTCAAGATCGCCAGTCAGATCTTGCAAGGCTTGCTCTGCAGCGTCTAGAGCAACATCGTGTGTGTTCTTCTGCTTCTTGGCTGGTGTTGCGTCAAATTGATGCAAGAGTGTCTTCACCACAAGGTTCAGAATATGATTGAAGCATCAAACATGACCCACTTGACATTGAAACAAGTCATTGAGGATGTCAAGCTCGTCAATCATAACATCATTTGTGGATGTGTTGTCTGCAGTGACGGCAAGGATCTGAGTGAGACCTTGGTGAGTCTGTTAGGCAATGATGGATGATTCAAAAACTTACTCTAGTGTCAATCCCAAACTCTTTCAGCATTTTCGCAAAGACCACTGCAAGATTGATGACCAAATGGGCCTTGGCCAGCTCAACAACGTCAAGGACAAGCCGCGCAGGTATGCCGTTCTGTTCAAAGTGGACTGAGAATGCTACCGTTGCCTTATGATTGGGCAATATCCAACAGTCAGTGGCAAAGCTGAGTTTGCCATTGAAGTCCTGCTGGAGATGCAAGATAAGTCCATGTCCATTGTTTTGTGAGTGTGCGCTTACCTGAAGCATTTTCCCAATGCGCTCATGCATATGCATGAAGATGTTATGAACATTGCGTGTAACGGTCCATTGCAATGGAATCCAGTACTCTCCAGCGGGCTGGTTTTCATCAAGCTCTGGAACGTGTGGTCTCCAATGATGGAGAACAGCCACAGACTTTTGGTGACCCAGCGGACTATCTCCGCTCTGATGGTCAAGAAGGTCAGTGTTTGACAATGAGTCACCATGAGTTAGTCATACTTATGTTGTCTTGTTATGCGTGTGCTGGTGTACAGAGTACGTCACCTTACCTTTGCCTGTATGCTTGAATGATACCATCAGATCAACCGGTTGTAGGTACTTCTTGACACCCTTGCGGGCCTTCTTGGCTGACCCAAGTGTGAGGATGACTGGGACCTCAGAGTGGGTTCGCTGAACTGCCAGTCTGAGAGAGTAGACGGGGGCCTCCAAAGAGGGCCACAAGTAGTCAATTGAAGGTGGATTGGAGAGCAAGTGACAGAGGAAAGGGGGAGGTCATCAAATAGAAGTCCAGGGTCGTTGAGTCCGCCAATCCGGATGCGGCAAGCAGTCCTTGAGAGCCAGGTGCTCTCACAGAGATGGGTCAGTCAGCAGAGCTGAGTGGCATGTCAAAGAGGGTGTGAGTTGCACAAGTGCATGATGCCCATTCAGCAGACACGCACCAGTGGATGTCTGCATCTGTAATTATGTAGGCTACATGCTAACACTTTAATACTATACTAAACTGCTAATGTTCAAAGGGATATGGGTCACAATTATACACACTATTGAACTTACGTCTGAATACCTCCTTCAGTTCCCATTCCATGTCTGTAACAGTGCCCCCCAGAGCGACTTGTATGCTCTTGACATGAATCACCTCCAGTTGCCATTCCATCATGATCCTCCCGAGGGCTCTCCAATGCTGTAGCCACAGTAGCTCATCCAGACTGTCCAGGTATGCCTGCTCCATGACCATAGGGAAGTATGGCATGTCAAAGCCCCAGATCCTACGGATACAGTTGTGCAATGTTGCCCACGCTTGCGGTCGATCTGCAGGACAAGAGGCTTGGTTTCCTGTGTGCAACTGTGCCGTGAGCTGCTCAAAATCCTGTTACAGGTGGGCAATACTATGCCTCCCCTAGTAGCTTAGATTATGAACTGTCTAGTGGATATTAGATTAGATCATCTGTACTTAGCCATCCTCCTTCCATATTGGGAAGTAATATCTGCTTACACCTGAACTACCACATCGTCCGTGTGCGAACCCCGCACTGTCTGAGTACATTCAGCCCTTCTCAGCCTGCGCTTCTCGCCACACCTAGGACCCACCCTAGACAAGGCTCCTCGCCTGCATCCAGGACTCTCCCTCGACATGGCTCCTCTCCCTCATCTAGGACACGCCCTTGGCCTGGCTCCTCGCCCGACCTAGGACACACCATGCCACTGCTAGGCTCCTCGCCCGGCAATGACTATAGCGGGAGCTCCTTGCCTCGCTAACGACATCAAGACCTCATGACATTCTCCCCGGTCACGCCGCAACCACCAAAGGTTAGGTTCACAGGCAGCTCGGCCCCCCAAACAAGGGTTCCAAGCCCGCAAACTCTTACAAATACACATGGAAAAGGAATGTGTTGATCTCCCAAGTGTACGCCCATTGTTCCGCAGTCGTCACCAGTATGTAGTGCATTGCAGGGGTACGGGCAATCCGTGAGGGTCACGGGTACGGGTACCACTGGGTAGGGGTACGGGTAGCCAAATTTGGACCCGCGGACCCGCCACCAGTACCCGCCGCTCCGGCACGACTCACTTGGCACCAGACGTGCTGGTTTGAATGCCCGTGGGAACCGCACCATCACCCGAGTGCCCGAGCACGTTGTGCACAATTTTCTACTTGACTCTCATGTCACGCCCCTCCACCCCTCTCTTGCAGCCCAGCAGCCCCTCCACCCACATAAAGTCAGGTGGCGCGACATTTCCCTCAGCCCACATTAATCGACGGTGAGGCAGCACAACGTGTCCGCGCGCCTCACTGCTGCCCTGCTTTTGCTGATGCAATGCAATGCACAAAACATCGCTGCTCCCATGCTCAACACGAAGAGAGATGAGCAGCTGGCGACGTAACACGCAAGAAACTGGCGCAAGGCTGAGTGGACGCCAGCTGGCCACAAGAAGCCTGCTTGCTTGTGTCCCAAACATGAGCAACACACCACCTCAGGCATATTGCGTCCGCCCGGCCACAGATACCGCCAGTCACGCCCCAAGAGCGTCGAGGGGTATTCTCTGAGGGAAGAGGCGAGGCAGGAAAGGATGAACATGGCTGAGCACACTGCACTAATGATATGTCAGCTCTCTGACTCATACCCCACCGTGTCTCAAACGAGCAGACCAGGAGAGTGGTTGAGCTACCCGCAAAGGCAATACACACGGCGACCACAAGTGGGCAGGGCAAATGCCCAGCACACAAGTGTGGCCGACAAACGGATGCCACGCGTGCAAAGTTGAGCGTGAGCAAACATGGCGGAATGAGTGGGGGCGAGGTTGGCGGCGGCCAGAGGCCAGGCTGCCGGTGAGCAGATTTCACAGGTGAGTAGTCCCAAGCCCTCCGAGTCCACATCCCCATCCTACGTGTTTGTGTGTCTCCCCACCCACCTTTGTTCAAGCCCAGGCCCCACACGTACGCCAACGGCTCCTGGACACCCAAGCCCGACCTCATCAGTAAAAGTGGAAAACTGCTGACGGGCGTCCATCAGCCGTTTCAGAAGCTTCAGCAGGCCATCAGCGATGCTCCAGAGGGCTTCAGAAGTCCAGCCCTCAGCACCTGGATTTTGCATGCTCCAATTCTGTCAGAGGCATTTTGTCAGTGAGCCTCAGTGTGTCAGTGGATTCAGGCATTCAGGCAACTTCAAACAAGATGCTCCGAAACAAATAAAATCAGAATGATCCAAACAAGCTATGTACATTTGCACTATTACTGCTGACACTACTAGTACATAACATGCGCAAATGCCCGAGCGAGCCAGTGAATGGACGGGTGAGCAGCCGTAGAGTGAGCAGGTGTCCTGAGCGACGACTTCGGCGGCCTCATGGTATCCATACTTTGCACAATTGCACCGCTCTCCCTCTCGCACAGAAAACGGCAGCAGCACCATCACACGCTGCACAAATTGCAATGCGGGACAGCGATGCTGCTTCTAGCCTTCTACCATTGTCTTCGTCACAAGACGGTGACGTGTGTCCGCTCCTCCTTGCCCTTATTTCCTACTCTCCCATACACTCCTTGCCCCATCCTGGGTGACAAGTGTACGTGCTTGCGTTGAAAGCCTTCGTGCAGTGGGCAGGCAGGCAGGTGGAGAGAGAGCGGGTAGATAGATGGACGAGCACATGAGTGGATGGGCAAACAAGTGAGCAAGCTGACAGGCAGTATGAATACAGAATTGCGACTTACCTCTTCATGCAGAGTACGGCCGTTTGAGCGAGACCTGCCAGTGTGGTTCTCTGTCATCAGTCCGTGCAGCTTAGACATTGGTGAACCGGTGGTTACCTTTCATTCAATTACCTTCTGCATGTGAACACCCACGCCGACCTTGAGCGGCGTAGACGGTGAGCTCTCCGGGCTTGGCGTCACCGTCTCCTACAAGTGCTCCTCACTGCCCATGTGTGAGTTCCTGTCCACATACGTGTCCGAGTCCAAACTCGAGCTGTCCTTGTTCGCCGTTGTGGGCCGCCGTCGCATCACCCGTGTGTACATCTACAGCTGACGCAGGTTGTCCTCGTTCGGCAGCTGCGGGCGACGTCGGGGTGTAGCGTGCTTCGTATTGCGGCACGGGGAGCTCCTTGCGGACATCTTTGAGCAAGTACGGCAGCAGGGGCTGGCTGGGCAGAGCACGTGCGTGAAGGGCAACAACACTGAGGGTAGGAGGACACACCGGTCGAGCGCAGCGGTGTTGCCAGTTGCCAGCGAACCAGTGGCATGTGTGATGTTTAGGGCAGGCACAAGCGGTCTTTACAGCCATCATCTGCTCTGCGCGTCACTGTGTACCTGCCTCTTCCCCACCACCTGCACACAGGAAAGACCTCACCACAGGAAGTGGTACCGCGCTGCTCTTGCCTGTGCAAGAAGGCATGACATCTGACACACCCTGACAGCATGTTGAAGCCGACACACCATTGCTTGACAATGCAATTGCACTCACATGTGCGCAGAAGGAAGACTCGCCCTGCCGTTGTCGATCCTGATGTGCACCGTCAGTGTGATAGAAGGCAGGCAACTTCATTCAAGGTATGTACTACAGTATCTTGTCTGCGGATTTCCCAGTGATCATTCATCATTAGTATACCTCTGTACTTGTCCACAACATGGGCCCCAGCTCGTATGGACTTTACGACGTGTTGTATATCGCCGTCCTGTGTGCTGAGTGTCACTGCCACCCACGGTACGTCTCCCGTATTCCCTTGTGAACCGCCGAGCTGACAACTATTGGAGTCGAGTTGGGCAGTGTCTCTGTACAACACATTGAGTCCATTAAATGTGCTCAACATAGCTGACTGGACGGGATTTGATTACTCATGCATGGTGCAGTGTTCAGGTTTGCCGCACAGCTTGTCATGGGCAATGGCCATAGACACTGGTGTGTTGATGCAGCCATGCTGGGTCTGCCAGATGTGTGTGCTACAAATGCAGCCCACTTCTGTGCCTTCGACCCTGGAACCACAGATTGCCCACGCTCATCGTCCGAGTGCACAACAAAAATCCACTTGGACAGGTCGTGCAGCTAAACTGTGTTCGCACGCAGGCAAATGTGCAGTGTGTGATCCATGGACCCCCGGCCCACGTCGCTGCTGGAAAGCGAGCTACTAGTAGGTGCCGTATCAGACAGGTGAGCAACCTTGCACTCTGCGACAACCACTCTGCAACGCAGCCAGAACCAACGTACCTGTATGATCAGCATGCAGGCAGCGCGCCAACAACGTCGCTACTGCATGTGGTGCATCATCAAGTCTGTAGTTGTGCTCGCTATTGTACCCTACAATTACAAAGTACACAATATATTACTGTTGTACAATGTGCTGACATGCTGGTATGTTCTGAGAGACACTAGTGCAATACCCTGATGTACTGGATATGATGAGCTGCTGAGGTTGGCCTGTCAGCAGTTTCAGGCCCTCAGGGAATTCCAAATTTGCTGATGCTGCCGCGCGTGCCTGGCCGCGCAGAGGACAACATTGTGATGCATCAGAAGGAGGACGTGCTCGTGTTCCACAGCCTTGAGGGCTGCATGAGCTCCCGTGAGTTCTGGCGGCACCTCACTGCCAACAACAACCATCTCCAGTGGGACCGCTTCCCTGCGGCGACCAGCTGGGACTGCACGTGCCCCCCCCCCGCGGTGCGCGATCATCTGCGCATGCACACTTGCATGCCCATCTCCTCACCTCTTTGCCTGCCCAACACGTCACATTACCTGCACCTGCGGAGACCCGCAAGACCCACGGACATCCCATACCTGCCGAGCGGGTACCTGACCGCTGCGGGTATGAATAGGCTCCCGTGCACCCGGGGGTATACCTGTGCAATTCACTACCGGTATGAGGCCAACACGGTGCATGACATGTTGACTCTCTTTTTGGTTTGACTTTCTGAGGTGTCGTTGTAATTCAGGCCCCGGGCGCAGATGGCTCTTCCATTGCTGCACCGCACCCCACATCTCCAGCAAGTCCCTCGGGTCCAACGTGGTTGCTGCACTGATATACTGGAATGAGGCTGCGAGTAGCAATTGAAGCAGCTTCTGCTCGGTATTGCTGGCCTGTTCCCTCCATTTCTGCTGACAAGTAGCCAAACATCCCTATTGGCAATTCCTCCAATACTTGTGACCAAGGATGGAAAGAACTAGCTCCAGCAGCTCTCCGCAGAACCAAGTTCCTGTCTGCCACTTCCTCAGCCAAGCCCATCTTGCCGGTGTCTGGCTCAATGGCTTGTGAAGGATCAACAACAGGGGAGTTGTGAGTTGGTGGCTGTTGAGGTATGCGGGACAGGGGGTCTACGTTGGAGTGCACACGGCCCACTTGGTGGATAGATTTGGAGCAAAGGCGGAGAACGCTGCCTCCCACGCGGCAAGTCTCCGATTAGCATTTTTGAAGGTGCAGGCCCATTGCAGGGCAGCATGATTGGTGGTGATGAGCATGACATGTTCGCCCTCAATGAAGGGAAGAAAGTGCACTAGTCCCTCTTTTGTGGCTAGAGCTTCCCTTTCCATGGCCAAGTAGTTCTGCTCAGCAGGTTTGCATGTGCAGCTCCAGTATGCGATGACCTGCTCTATGTTCACAACTGTTTCATCCAATAATCCAATGATTTGCCCCATAATTGTGTTTGACCGAGGTTGTCAAAACAATTCAATATCCGGGACACCAACAAGGGTACCAGCACACCAGCTTGGTGAGCCTTAGCAAGATGATCATAAGTCCGTGTTCCTTTCAGGTCCGCTACTTTTGTAGGTTGAACCTGTTGCAGGCACACTCCTAGAGCTACGTCAGATGCATCAATGTAGAGTTGGTATGGGTGGCTGGCCATCACGTGTGCCAGAACAGGGGCCTGCTGCAAGGCGACTTTGATTTCCAACCATGCATGTTTGCATTCTGCCGTCCAATTCCATCAAGAGGCCTTCTTGAGGAGTTGGAATAGAGGCAACACCATGAAAGAATAGTAAGGGATGTAGTTGGAGAAGTACACGGCCATGCCCAAGAAGGATTGTTTGAACTTGCTAACCCTGGTCGGGTGAGCAAATTACGTGATGGTGTGCACTTTCTCCTTGTGTGTGGAGAATCCTAAGCACAAAACCTTCCGTCCAAGCAGGAGTATAGACAAGTATCTAGAGTGGCACTTGGGCAGCGACAGCATGGTTATTGGATGACTGCGGAGAGTACCCAGTCCAGATGGGTGACGTGTTCAGCCCAACTTTTAGAATAGATGACAATGTTGTTGATGTACGTGAGTGTGAAGAGCCATAAGTAGGGTGCCAACACTCCTTGCATTACGCGCTGAGCAGCGGAGGGGCCATTCCATAATCCAAACAGCAACTGTTGGAATTGGAAGAGACCCCGGTGGGACCAGAAAGCAGTCTTTTCTTGATCTGCTTCAGCAACGGTGAGTTGCATGAAGCCCAATAGAGCATCCAGGGAGGACAAGACTTGGGCCCCTGATAGAGCCTGCAATATCTTGGTTTGTTGTGGAATGGGGAACTCGTCCAGCACTGTGATCACATTCAACCTCCGGTAATTGATGCAAAAGCATGGCTTCCCATTACAATAAGTCATTAGAACTGGGGCAGCCCAAGGACTGATTGAGGGTTTGATAACCTCCAGAGCAAGCCAAGTGTCATGTTGTTTGTCAATGACCTCACGTTTAGTGGGGAAGGCCACATACATAGGCAAAGACACCAGCCTTGTGCCTGGCAGCACTTTGATCTCTACTTCTGTAGGATTGTGTCCCAACCGTCCACCAAACACAAAGGCTTGCTGTCAAGCTCAGAGAACCTCCAACAGACAAGAATGCCCTTCCAGGGGCCATTCCGGTCCTATGTCTAGTAACTCCTCCAACTCCTTGGAAGGGTACACGGTAGGATCTGGTGCTTCAGCGGTCTTGGGTCCCCAAGCCTCCTCTTCCAAGGCGGATGTTTTGGACAGCTGCAACTGGACAATCCCTTGCACTGTGTCCACGTGGCAAGCCAATTCATCCATAGGAGATTGGAACCAATCCCCTGCTGGGTACATTATGGCAAGAGTGTCTCCCTTACTGATGCAAATGGGGTGGTCAGTTGGGTTAGAGACTGCGACCCATGCGTGATCCACATCCTGGTGTAGCCAGACAGGTGACTCAATAGTGACTTTAACCTTTGACCTGACAAAATTGACATCCAGCATCCATTGTCAGTTGAGTCACTATTGAGTCACCTGTCTGGCTAGCACTCATACACTATTAATTTACCTCTAATGCACCTGGTTAAGTCACCACTGATACAGGGCACCCTGTGCCAGCATCCAAAATATGTCTAAGTCCAGCATTCCAGCATTGTGTCATATCACATTGTGTTACCTGGTTTGCAACAAACCTGTGGTGTGATGCTGGTGTCCGAGTTAATTGTCTGATTAGGTAACATTTGCTGATGTCAGGGGTTCAAACCCCACTTGTGTGCTTTTTGAAAAATCCTATTTCTCTTGATTTTCCTTAATCCAGTGACTCAGGACCACATATATGCACTAAGACTGTATCTAATTGTTCTTAAGGTGTAACATGCAACTTAAAACAATGACTAAGGAGTGTCTTACAGGTGTCTTACAAGTGTATTAAGAGATCTGAGTCAGGTGGCTTAGTCAGTGTATTAGAACTGACTTACACATGGCTTAACATGGTTCCATTCTTGACTCAAGTTAAGACAGCAAAAAATACATTAATGAATTCAAATAGAGTCACTTTAACTGACATCACTGTAAGGAAAATACTTCTGCCAGTTGTTGTTGTCCCATTGGCTTCTGCATGTTGAACTTCAACTATTCTAGGTGTTATCACATGGGATAGGACTTATCCTTACCTGTTATGGACTTATGTTCTACTATGCTACATATTACGTACATTCTTTTTTGAATTTGTTCCAGACCTGTAGCACATGATTAGATCTAGACCTTGATGGAACATTCCACCACTTTCCAGCATGTTCCAGCACATTCCTTGATTGTATTGTATTGCATTGTCAAGCACATTGTTGTTCTAGGACTGTCCAGATCCCTTCCAGTCCTGTTCAGTCCTTTCCAGTACATTCCATCCATGGTGCAATATCGCCGCATCCTTGCATATTCGCTCATTGCACCATATTGCTCTGTTATGACTCTACGCTGTTACACTTACTGTACGATCATGCAATGGCTCTCTCATGTGTATATATACTGGGCTGGATACACCCTAGAATGTAACGGTCTCTCCTCTTGTCTTACGCCTCTGAGTCTTCCCTCTCAGCTCCTAAGAGATCTGTTGTAAGTCCTATGTTACTACAGTACTTTGTTTGCTTCTGTAGTTCTTTTGTAGCCTTGCCTCAGGCTACACCACATCACTCCTTGTTCATCCGACATTGTGGTCCTCCTGCCTGTCACCTGCCCCCCCAGACAGTGGTGGCAATGGCGATGGTGAAGTTGGGCATCAAAAAGGTGGTGGCCCAGGGCCTTTCAGTGGTGCGTCCTCCATTTGTGTTTCCATCCTTGTCAGAGGAGGAGCCAGGATCTCCTCTGCCCAGAGGTAGCTGGTAGTTGCGCTCCAACAGTGGCTGTCTGCTGTGGTCAGACCGGTGCTTGTCATGTCTGTCAAATGGGTGCCATCCCTGCAAGAGGCACTAGCTTGCTGGCAGGGTGGTTGATCTTGTGCATTGGCTTGGGGCTTAGTCCATGCATGTGAGTCTTGCTGTGCTCTGTGGAGCAGCCGAGGCCAATGGTTGTTGCTCGGGAATTGCTGGCCCGGGTGGCTCAGGTGGCTTGAGTGGCCTGGGTGGCTCAGGCTGGAATTGCTGAATCAGTGTGTCCACAATGTTGCCTTGGTGAGGGTTCAGCACAAAGCATTCCTTTGGCATCATCCTGTAACTCTGCTCCATTGCTGGTCACAGTGGTCCTTCATGCAGAGAATCAGCCACCACCGGCTGGTACTCTGGTGTAAGTTCCATGAAGACCCTTGGCTTCTGGAGGTGGAAGTCGAGAAGTGTCCTGGCTTTGCATGTATTGTCCAGTATGTATAACTCTGACAACGTCAATGAGGGAGTGAAAAAGGGACACACACCACCATGGAGATGCACTCTGTGATGCAACAAGTCCATTCCTTTCCTGGTGCGGTCCCGCACCACAACAAACGCATTGTATATGTAGTGACGTGCACTGGCGTCCTTTATGATGGTAAGCAGTTCACCATTGGGATCAAAAAGCCAGATTGTTGTGTGCCCTTCCAATTTGCACATCCAGTTCACAAGCTTCTGCAGTTCTCCTGCTAGATACAGAATGTGGGCGCAAAACTGTACTGCTATTGACCAACAGTTCTGCAGTCCCACCGATTTGCTGTTGTTGTGCAGCCACTCAGTGGACTATTCTTGCGAGATGAGCCATTGGGCTTCCTGCAGACACTGGTGTGCGGCGGAAGGGTACTGGGTCAAGCTGCATCTTCCATAATTTGTACAGCTTTGATAGTGTTACGCGAAGCATGACACCTAGAGCACTAGCTCTCAACCTAACCCTAAACGTAGGGACCTTAGGTTCTAATCGTCCTTGGATGGGGAGGATGGTCGAAGACGCTGCTAAGTCCGTCTAGCAGGTCGAGCGGGGAGTTTCTGATATCCAAGGAGCTGGTGAAGCTTCAATAGATAACCAGGTCGAACTGAGGTTCGACCGCTACTGTACACAGGTCTTATATACATGGGGAGTTCAGGGCAGGTCCTGAACGAGTCACAACTACCTAGCCAATAGGAGCGTGGGGGAGTGAGTCATGACGAGTCAGGGATCGAGTCATAAATGATGAGTCAGGTATGAGTAAGGGACGAGTCATACTGAGTCAGAGATCACGTGAACTGCTCCGGGTTGGACCGGAGCAAACAGCGAAGGAGTCCGAAGACTGGAACCGTAGCGTCATGGGGTTGGGCCCATGCTAGGATAGTACAATGCTCAAGTGCAAATAAGGGAAAACAAATGTTGACGTAACAGATAGGGCAGCAACAGTACTCGGGCAGCTGACCATCCTTGTCAAGGAGCTTGCAAATGGATTCCTCACCGGGATCTTCCGCCATGGCGTTGGTTGCCAGGGATTTGTGTGAGGGTTGCAAGGAGGTGTCAGAGACAGTACTGCCCATTCCAGACTTGTGCGACCTGAGGTTGCTCCCTTTTGTGTTGGAAGCTGCGACTGCACTGTTTGTCTTGCACACCAGCTTCCTCCACCAGGGCGTCAGCGGGCTTGTGCGGCAGTTGATCCCTCTGTGGCTGCCCCCCAGGCGCTGCTGATGTCAAGGCTGGATTCCCCACTGGCTGTGAGTTTGCTGCAGGCGCAGTGGCTGCTGCTGTGTCATGAGCCATTGGCAATAGTGGTCTGGGTAGATATGGAGTGCTGGACGGTGAGTCAAACTTACTAGGAGATAATGGAGCCTGCAACAATCTGGCAGAGTTCAGCGGTATCATCCATGCTGATGGAGACATTCCTCCTGGAGTGCTCCTGAGTGTTGTGGGGAACCATAGGTCTGTGAGGCTAGGGAATACCAACCATGCAGCTGGGCAGAGGGGTGGCTCAGCAGTTGAGGGCTTGACTCAGTGAGCGCAAAGGGGAATTCCGACATGATGGTGAAGGCGAGGGTGTGGGGTTATCCGTGGTTGCTGGGATCATGCAAGTGTTACAGGTTGTAAATGTGAGGTCACAGACTGGCAGTGTGATGATGGCGCCACTGAGTGTCCACCACTGTGAGGTTGACTGGGACCTCAGAGCGGGTTTGCCAAACTGCCGGTCCAAGAGAGTAGATGGGGGCCTCTGAAGAGGGCCGCGAGTAGTTGATCGAAGGCAGATTGGAGAGCAAGCAACAGAGGAAAGGGGGAGGTCGTTGAACAAAACCAAGTCCAGGGTTGTCAAGTCCACCAATCTGGATGCAGAAAGCAGTCCTCAAGAGCCAGGAGCTCTTGAAGAGATGGGTTGGTCAGCAGAGCTGATTGGCGCGTCAAAAAGGGTGTGAGTTGCACAAGTATGTGAGGTCAAAAGCTAAGATGCCCATTCAACAGATGCGCACCAGCAGATGTCCACATTTGTAATTATGTAAGCTACACGCTAACACTCTATACTATACTAAACTGCCAATGTTCAAAGGGATATGGGTTGCCATTATACACACTATTGAACTTACGTCTGAATACCTCCTTCAGTCCCTGTTCCATGTCCATAATACCAAGAGTGTCCGCAGATGCTAGCGCTTCCTTGCCAAAGCATTTCTTCACATGCTTGCAAAGATTGCTGGTCAAATTCTTATCCTTCTTATCTAACCACTGTTTAATCACTTTGTGCAGCCACAATTGGTGCACACAAACAGGTGCATGCGCTTCCCATGTTTGTTGACTTTGATGCTGACATCTGGCTTGTAGAAAGCATAGATCAGCACAGACCATTCCTTGCTCAATTGCGCTACCGGCTTGTAAGTACCATGGCATACCCTGCATTGCCAAACACTCACTGAGCTCCTCTTCAGGGGTTTTGTTCTTGGGTGGGACAGCCGCCTTGCAGCGCCCATCCTTGTTGACTTCAACAATATCTTCATTGTCACCTGTGGTTGGTTCCTCATCACTAATCTCTACAACATGGCTATGGCAATCATGCTTTGGCTTTGTGGCAGTTGCCACAGACTTTTGATTGGGTTAGATTGGGTTTGGAGATGTCAAGACTGATGGGAAGTTTGTACCAGTGCCAGCAGTTTCTCCAACAACCTCGGTGTCTGTGGCTGCAGACTGTTTTGACTTCAAGGAATGTTTCTCTGTGATGGCTACCTATGCCTTCTCTGTAAGGAAGCGTGCACGCTTCCCTGTAGGTGGCAGCAATGCCTTGGGGCTTGTTCCCATATGCTTTGCAGGCATGTGGACAGATTGATGTGATTGTGGCACTGTTTCCAGTATGTCTGGACCAGTGTATGGTTTGTGAAGTACTGTACAGCTCGAATGAAAAGGTTTACAAGCCACCATCAGCCACCAAGGATAGACTGATTTCCAAAAGCAGAAGTATACCCTCTGTTGACATGATCTGTGTCAGATCTTCTGCAAGGGGTGTGATGCGTGGGAAATACATCCTTATCAAGACATTTTGTGACCATCTGCGGCAATATTAGTAAGCCAATAATCCCGTCTTTCAAGTATTGAGTACCTAGTTCTGCCCTGTTCTGCCTGGTTGCTCTCTGGTTGCCCAGATCTAACAGTGTAGAGTCAGCTAGATCACTCTAGCTTACCCAGGCTGCTTGGTTGACCAGATTGACAAGTATAAAGGGTGCTGTTTTGTAACCCCATTGTTTCTTCAAGCACATAAGTAGGGCATGGTGTACCATGCCAGCAGTTCAACTTAAATAGGTGCTGTCTTGGAGGCCCCAAAATGCCCGGGTGCAAGGGCCTTCCAGCAAGTCTCATTGGCATGGAACAGCATTTAAGTACCATTAAAAAACACTGTTTCTGGAAGACAATAATTTCATGGTGCTGCTGCTAGTGAAGCAGTGGTGTCCAAACGAGGAGTCAGGGACCAGTGCTTGTGCCGCTAAAATACTATATATACAGTATATATACAGTATATAATATACAGTATATATACAGTATATATACAATATAATGTAGTTCACCTTATACATACAGCTTTCATGTATATGTGTATTATATAGTTGGAGCCTTAACAACAATTTGTGTGTTGTCCAGTCCTGGTTATGTTATGTCTCAGTCTATTTGTCTGTGCCACGCTGTACTGTGTGATGCACTATCCCACTTGTTTACCCCGCTGTATGCACTGTGTGCACCCATACATTCATTACTTGTTATGGTTACATTTTGGTACCTTATACCATTGCTTGTTCCCTGGCACCCTCAGTCTTGCTGTCTCTCTCGAGCACATACTGAGGGTGAATAAATCCATCATACTTTCACATTGCATATCATAGCTTACCTATTCCGCCTAGCCATTGTCTTGTGCTTGTTTAGCCTGATGACATGTGCTCTCACCCTGCTAGCTGCTACAAACCACTTAAAGGGAATCACTGGTGTACCACACTGCTTGTACTACAAAGACTTGCAGTACAAGCATCAGATACCCCAGAAGATGACAAGCTATGTGAAACAGCCAACACAGATTACCTCACTAGGTAATATTGACTTGCACTACTGAATACAGTGTTGCAGAAGTCCATGGGTAACATGGGTATGTTAGTCAAATTTTGGCTACCCATACCTATGCACACCAAGACCCATGCAATGCACCAATCATAAACATTCATATTTTTGCATTGCACATTAATTCCCCTAATCTTGTTGATGACGGCTGGTCTGGTTTAGCCATGCCTCGCTCGGCCTTTCTGTCCTTTGTCAAAGACGACTTGAGCCGGTATACCACATCATCATTCATTTACTACATGTCATAGCCATCTTTTTCTCTCTTAAATCTGGGCACAATCAATCTCATTTCCTACTACTACTCCTGTCTCTCTTCACATGTGATCCTATTGCTATGGATCCACCTGCAGCCTCTGCAACCACTCCTTGTCCTTGCTCAATCTGACTTCTTGCCTCAAGCGCAAACATGATGTCCCGCACTTGTTCCTCCAACTCATGAATCCTCTGTGAGTGAAGCTGCTTTTCCTGTTTCGCTACATCCACCTCACGCCGAGCTTTTTGCAGATTTTCCAACAATCCTGTGCTCACCGCGCGCTCCTCTTTCAATTCCTTGTGCAGTTGCGTCACCAGATCTGCGGTCCTCTCAGCTTTCTTGTGCACCTTTGAGAGTTCTGTTTGCAATTTGGCAATTTGTGCATTCTCTTCGACTTTTCGCGCCGTCATGTTATTTTGCGCCCGTTCCCTCTCTTCGTCGCGCTCCTGGGTCAGTCGCTGGACTGTTGTATGCAGTTCGTCGACTTTGCCCCGCAGATCCACTATCTGCTCCTCGTAGAACGCGCGCTGTGAGTCGAGTTGTGACGTTAGCAGGTAGGAATATTCGATACCGATGGCTTCGATCTTTTCGGCGCTCAGGGCATCCTCGAGACTCGGTCCGCGACGATCTCCAGAGACGCCACGGGATGCTTGGGAACCGATCGCCGACGAGGCGGAAGGAAGCTCGACAAGCTTGCCATCAGCCTTGTTCTGGATGAGGCGATGGACGTAACCATCGCCCGCATAATCCCAAACGCGCTGCGTCTCTAGCTCCAGGGCGTATAGATGAGTCGTCCGCGAGTAGTGACCATAAGCATGAGCGCGGCCGTATCGGCCGCAGCCGATGTGACCGCAGATGAGACAGATCCATAGGTTGGTCGTGCTCTCGCATTCAACACAGTGGGCTGACGGCGGTGAACTGGAGAACGCGATGGGCCGGCTAGCAGCGCTGCTCGCTGGTGGATGGGATGATAGTAACGTCTGGGAGTAGCGGCACACCGGGCACCTGCAAACTTCAGTATCGCACGCGAGACTCTGTGGTCGGATGCGCACCTGCTGTCACCCCATTTGCTCAAACAGGCACAGTGGAAGGTGTGTGAGCACGGGACGGTGACTAAGCCAGTAACCGCTGAATCCATCCGTTCGAGGCAGACGGGGCATGTCGGCAGCTCATACACCGCATCTGAGCTATGTTGCGCATTCTCGCGCATGAGGCTTTCGGTGAGGGATTCATCACTGTCAATAGTGACAGACAGAACGCGGACGACATGACATGTCTCCGGCTGTAGAGTCGTCGTGAATCGGCCTGCATTATTGAGTAGCCACGGCTTCATCTCACCTCCATTGAGTTGAATGGCTTCCCGTTATATGATTCGATGAACTGCGAGGCATGGGACGCTTCCCTGAACTTGAGCAGAACGATGGATCGATTCGGAGCGGAATCCCTGGCAAACATGGAAGTGTTACCAACTTCTTGACATGCAGGCAGAAAGCGGGACACACCGTATCATCCTCAGCAGAGAGATACCATCGGTGGCTGGAGCTACGAAAGCCAAAAAGTCGGACGGTGTCATCCATGCCGGTACAGCCAAGACTGCGAGGATGAGCCCTTGACTGTCGGACACAACTTTGGGTGCGGAGTCCTTCGAGTCCTCGGGGCCAGGCGAGGCGCCGTCATTTGTCAACGCTCCAGACTCCTCAATACCTGCGACATCGCGGTAGATATGTACGATGCCCTCAGGTAGATTTGTTGACCCAGACGTCGCCGAGTGAGATGCGGATGGGCTGAATGTAGCTACCACAGGTTCTGCTTGCTCTTCCTTGAGCAAATGAAATGCACGACGACAAAGGTACCACTTACCTTTGCGGCGCGCATCCGTAGCCTTCTCCTTTCCGACTCCGGCTTTCTTCGACCCTGCGACGCTCATGGTCTCGAACGCGCAGTCGACCCAGTCAATTCTGATTGGACCGAAACGATAGTCTGTTAGAGCCGCGTCGTCGTTGCGGGCCCGTTCGGTGACTGTGTGACGGCGACCAGTAGGACCCGGTTTGTGGGATGGCAAGGGCTGGAAGATGGAAGACGGGACAACGCAAGACGAGGCAGTCGACGGAGATGTATAGGACGTCGATGCTGTCGGTATGTTCGAACGAGAACGGAGAGATATGCGGATGCGAATATTCCGCATGAGCAAGAGATGGAGGGTGTGCAGACCGAGGCGAAGCGGATGTGACGCCCTGGGAAGGCGTTGCGGATAGAGTACATAAGCGACCTCGCTGCACGCCTCTACCAGTGGCACCACGCCAGCCCCAATGGCAAACATCCACCGCTATGCTCCGTACGCTCACGACTGCTGCGACCACGAACCCTTCCTTGGTTAGGGTGCCTATAACATCGCCATTCACTCGGTCATCGCTGAACTCCATACGATCCATACTCGCGAGCTCAGTCGACGGCACAGATGTCCAGGACACGCAGGAGGCGCATGCCGCGGTGCTCATCCCTCTTTGCAATGTGGATAACAAGCCCGGCGTGCTTCTTGAGGTGCGAGGAAAATTAAGGACACATTCAGGGGAGGTGAGGTGCGTACGCATGGCTGTCCGGCCGGTATAGCGGGAATCAACTCGTAATAGCTTTCCTGGTGGGAAGGTCGACAAGGCCAGTACACATCGTGATTGGTCAAAAACATTCACTGACAGGACCAACTTGCAGACGGACGCATCGCCATTGGCGGCAGCGCTGCGCGAAAGCCAGGAAGAATTAGGCATACATCCTCGCCAAGTGGAAATCCTAGGACGCATAGGTCCCACGGAGACATCTCTTAGCGGTCTCAGGGTATGGCCATACGTCGTAAGCCAGACTCTCTCCGCATGGGACCTATTCACAATATTCACTATATCAATTGTCATTGCGTGATACATTGCAGGGTTTCGTGCATGCTGAGCGACAGGCAGAGACCCCTCTTGACGACCCTGACGTCGATGCTCCGCTGCCGTCTCTGTCTCTTTCCACCTTGACACTCTCGCCCGCCGAGGTTGCCCACGCGTTCCACCTACCCATGGCCGCCGTGGTCTCGCCTCCGCGCCTACACACCTACCTCTTCCGTGCCGCAAGGCCTTACTTTGCCGTCAGTGTTGCGGACCTTGTCTCCGGACCTCATGCCGTGCACTCAGGACCGGACATTGCACCTAAATGGACAAACGATCCTCAGCAACGCGATGAAATAGGCGGTGGCCGCGAAGGGCGACTCGAGGTTTGGGGACTGACAGGGTGGTACCTGTCGGAATTGATGCGTCACCTCGGTGTATACAGTGACCAGCCGAATGTACGATGAACGTATTGTGCTGTTGTACCTGCTAGGGAACTAAGTATCTACAGGGAAACATGTGAGTGATTCACCGCCACAAACGCCACCATGCTCGGCCACAAGCTTAGCCAACGAACGTATTTAGATACCGAGAAGCCGTATACAGCACCGTGTAGTAATGCGCGTCAGGTAACTTATGTGCCGATACCTCGTCGCTGCTTAAGGTTTGTTGCTCGTTCACAGGTGGCAATTGGGGTCGTCAAGCTGACTGCCGACTATACATGGGCTCGGCGTCGAGTTCTAGGCCCCTTGATCCTCAATCGGTATGAACTCCGTAGCCTCCGCGATTCGTCGTGTCGACCGGGGTGTCGGCGATCGAACCGCAGCTGATTTTCATTTCACGAGACGCGACATTGTCTCGTCATGAGGTACATAAGATCACAATACGAGTCCGAGACAGCAAATGGGTTAAGTATAGCTTATGGAGCAGGTGCGGCAGCTGGTATACCCGGTAATACTGCCATACACGAGCAAATGACATTGGTAGAAGTTCGCTGAAGAAAGTCCCGGTCTCAGACATTGACAAGCAGTGCCATCGAGCGAGGGTGACCGCTCCTCAGTCGCCATGCGATAGCTGAACTCGTATACTTTTTTCGTAGAGAAGGGAAAGCAGGCGTCCACTGTGTACGGACGGCTGCGTCACGAGTGCCAGTCAATGCGGTGTTGGCTGGTTTGGCCTACGTATACTAGGCTATAGTGTGTACGTGGTGCTTATCGGTGCTACATCACCGCGACGAGCACGGTAGATTTATAAGTATCGTCGTATGGAGTACTACTTGGCTTGCATATCACGGGCTGGGTTACCGGGGCGCGCTGTCCACTTCACTGGGATGTGCGTCGGTTTCCCTACGGAAGTACGTTGAAGGGTACATAGGTGCGGCTATGAGTACCCGACGGCCATGGAACTGCTGTAGACGAGCCGAGTACCTCGTAACCTATATACGGATCTCTGGTAGGAGTACGTATTACAGTGCATAGTATGGAAAGGCACTCCCTACAACTACGAGCATGGGCGCGCCGATTCAAAGTCAGGACAAAGTTGACAATTGATCTGCCCAAAGTAGGGGTAGTTACATATGTTCGCTTCGCCGTCGCCCCACGACAATTCGAACTCTCAAATATACAGCGACTCGGCGTCGCGCTCCTACGCGATGGATTCTATGTCGCGAAGGATTTGACGATGTCTGCAGCGTTGGACTGAGCAGACGCGCTCGGACGGAGCGCTATGTAGCGTAGGCAGACCAAAGTAAATACCACATGTAGTACATTCGGTGTGCAGTAGCCTCCTCCAGTTCCACATCGCGCGGATGGGCAAAGATAAGACGGGATGGATGGCAGTGGATGGCGATGTACTCCGTCCCATTGCTTCTGATTAGATCGGGCGTGGACGCTTGCCGCCTACGTCCGTCATCAACCAGGGCACACCAGCTCACCTCCGAGTCAGCGTTATAGACGTGCTCGACCTGCGCTCGCCTTGCTCGGAGAGCCTCAGACTGCCCTTTGATGTCGCGTATTGCGACCCTCCCCAAACTGGCCTGCAGGAACGTCGAACGAGGCGACCGGGCCGCTGGGGCGACTGCCTGCAATGCGGGCGCACAGCGTGGTTTGTCGGCAGCGCCGCTGACGTGCAGTGCTGTGAACCTGTGCACCTCAACGCTCCGGAGAAGGCTATCGCACAGACCATGAGTGAATGACGTTCTCGGCCATTCCGCCGTAGTGCGAAGGCCAGTCGTCTCGAGGTTCTTCCTTTGTGGTTGGACCGTGGGTACCCTTACCACCGCGAGGCCGCTTTGCCACTGCTATCCACCCACTGCCACGTCCCACCACCACCGCTGCGGCTGACAGCTTGTTAAGCCCAAAGAGGCAGGTACCCTCCTTTCATTTGTCCTTGTCCGTGCGCCGAATTGATCTGTTTCTTTCAGGTCCTTCCAGGACAGCCTCTCGTCCCCGGGACCTATCCTATCCCTCCTCTGTATCCTGACTCGATAGCGTCCGCAGGACTGCCTGCCTGAGCCCAGGGCTCAGAGAATGCGCGGCTCCGATGCCACCGCCTCCCACTCCGAGTCATGTTGCCGGTCAGTCGCCATACCCCGATATATGCGACGGCGGAACTCTCGTTTCACGCCCTACCAGCTCCTGTACAAACGGCAAATTTTGAGTATCCTTGACAACGATTCAGTCGACGTCTCTTGGCTGTCATATCTCAAAGACACCTATTATCAGGCTCGCTAGCATCTCCACTACAAGCTTCAACCCGAGAATGGTATACTCAATAGCTGTACATCCGTTCCGGGATCTTACCTCATTGCTTCTGTGGCTGTAGCGCTTCGACGCGGTATATATACCCTACGCTGCTGTACTGCCTTTTCCTCTATCTCAACCCTCGCCGTCCATGTCCGCCCCGTTCTTGTAAGTGCTCTTCCTGTCGTGTCTATTGCTCGCATCGCTCACATAGTACCAGTACTCCTCACCATGGTCAAGGCACCACACCAATGATGTCGATGAGCGAGCACAGTCCATTCGGTGGACATAGCCCGCTTACTCCCGACCTCGATTCCTTCGATGAATCTGGGGTAAGTTGCCAGGCACGACGCCTTTCGACCACGCTCACATTGTTTGTCTACACAGTCTATGGAGTTTTCCATGATGTCGGACTACGGGCAACCGGACACGAGTGGTTTTGCAGGTTACACCATGGACAACATGAACTTCTCCGACCCCCATACCACCCCCCTGCTCTTCAGGTCTCCGACAGTTGACATGGGGCCGTCCTTACCGTATGGCCAGGGCTACCCTTCGTTGGTTGATCCTCTCAGCACTCAGACTCCCTTGCGGCAGCCCCAGATCCACATCGACACGACGGGATACGGCTCGCAATCATCGCTGGCGAGCGTCGACGGACTCATTAGCCCGTACGATACGCTCGGCCCGATATCTCGCCGTCCGAGTTTGACGACGCCTTCGACGTCGACGAGCTCTCACCTCACTACTCCTGAACACTCGCCGGGTGATGTCATTCGGTCGCAGGAGTATTTGAAGCCAAACGCTTCGCCGATTTCTCCGTCTACGTCATTGACGACCATGTTTGAGCAGCAGGTGTGTACCTTCTTTCAGTTTTTGTATCGTCCCATCACATCTAACGCAACTCCAGGCCATATCCCTGCAGACCGATTATCGTCCCAGATCGGCTATCAGGACAGTGACGGAGCTCGCAAGGGAGCACATACCGCCTTTCGATGGCACACTTGTACCTCAGAAGACCTATCGCCCGCACACACAGAGCGACCGGCGCCGCTATGTCGACGATGTCGAACTAGAGCAGCCTATCATGTTCTACTTGCAGAACCCGCAGCGCTGCGGTATAACCCTTCAAGACGCCTTGAACGGCAAGTTCATGGACCTGATGGGTAGAGATGACCACATGTTCATCAACCGTGGGCCCTCCGTCTCAATACGACTCATGGTATGTGATGAGCATGCGGTCTATGCAACACTGGACGCATCGGTGGAGAGTGAAGTCTGATCACGGTGTATAGTGGCCCGGTTACGCTCCATGGAGCAGGCAGATCCCTACGAGAGACTTCCGCTCGCCGCCTCAGCCTATCACGAAGGCCAAGCTGGCGAAGAACGTTGCCAAGACAGTGCAGCGATTCATACATGTATGTGTTTTGCCTAGCCACATGCCTTAGCTGTTTGCAACTGCCCCCCTAATCACACTACTAGGATATGGAGCAGCGTCCAATGGAGGAGGACGCGAACCCTGTATGGCGTGTCGGTGCTGGACACATACAGCTGCAAGATTTGACATTAGTCGGACTGCAGCATGTCTCCATGGGCAGTTGGCAAGCCTACGTCGTCCTCCGCCCCGGACGTCATTAAGCTATCTGCTTCATACCCCAACCACCATTATATACACCATCGTGCTTCACTCCCATCCCTCTGCGTTGCCTTTTTTGTTGATACGTGCGAAGGACGTGGGTACCCATTCAGACCCTCGCCGAAGCATGGATTCCTGTTCCTCGGATCTTGGAGGGGTCACTGCGTCCCGGACACTTCTCGTATGCTACGGTGCTCTGTTGCTCTGTCACTCTCCCAATCTGTCATGTGTATATCCATAGCTCTGTCTCTTGCTTCGGTTCTCTCGATGTTATCGTCCTCACCTGAATCCAGTAGCTCTTTGCCGTAGCCTTTGACATTGCTCGTCGGCTGGGCATGTAACTACTAACATACCCGAGCTCTGTACAGCCACTCAGCGATTCGATTTTATGCAAATATAGTGGACAAGTACTGTCCGCTTCATTGCTCCTTCTTGCGATACTTCAAGACGTTAGTGTGGGCGCGAAACTGTCATTAGCTGCATGCGGCGCGGGCAGGAGACACCATTATAACGGTATGCCCGCTCAGCCGCCGTAGGTACTCGTGCAGGCCACGGGTGTATGTTCATATATGGGCCATCGCTTGTTCTGCAAATAGTGCATCCGAGAGGAGCTTCCCATGCTTTTGTTCATTGTTGTAAGTCCACGGGCAGCTTCGGTCCGCATGGTCAGTCCTTGCACCCGGAAGTGGAAGGTCTTGTATTTACGAAGATTCATCTCGACATCGTCCCTTGGCCTCCCTGCCTGGGCAGAATCAGAACACATGCCTTCCCAGAGAACACTAGTGCCCGCGCGTCGCTTGACCTGTGGAAGGCCGGCATATAAAAGCACTCCCCGTGGCGTTATCTCGATATGCAGATCGACCGTCGCCCCCGTCAGACCTCGCCGCTTCATTAGCGGCAATGTTGACGCAAGGCGACATTGCTGTCGCTTTGGTGCAGAAACAGGTCATGGTCGTGCAAGGTACGTGGCCGTCGATGACGAAAGTGAGGCTTGACAATAAGGCGAACTCACAGGCGCGCGTACGCATAACCTCCGAGAACGCTGGCTCGACGTGCACATATTCAGCCCCTTTGGCGACCGCCTGTTCCTGGCATCCAACGTCGCCTCTGCTCGGATATTGTCAACCGACATCCTTACCATCTTTCCCTCTGACGACGCCGTCCATCTACCGGCAGATGGCACCCTCGAGCTACATCCCAAGGCATTCTCAGAATTCGTGGAGCTGAGGGATCGAATGCAGAAGAAGTACGAGCAATTGCTCAGGGAATGGTTCAAATGCTAGCCGCGACAACTTGCGGACCAACGCCGCTTCGTCTTCTACCCAATCCTTAGCCTGAGAGTTACGCAATATTGTATCCGTAGACATCACCTTGTTGTATTTCATTCCTTCTGCTCCGACCCTGGCGGGCATGTCAGATTCAGTATATATGCCTCGAGACACATTCTTAGACTTAGGACCAACGTTGAGGTCTCAAAGACATCATAGGACCGGTAATGAAGCGGCTGGCAATAAGATATCATCATAAAGAAGACCGAAGCGATAGCACTCATAGGCAAAAGATACGTGGGAGATACGTGCAAAACAAACCGAAGAAAGAGGCGTCATGCATCTGGATCCCTGTAGACCTACAGATCAAACAACGGTTAGCCATGACTCGGATTAATCACACAGCGTACAGTACCTTTAGATCCCATATTCGGCCTACTTTCCGCTCTTCCTCCGCATCCTCACCCTCTTCAGAGTGGATCTTGAGGCCACGCTCATTCGCGAGATGCAGAAGACAGATGAAACAGAAGCTAGTACTGATTTCCTCCAGCTTGTCTTTAGGATACGTCTTCTGTAGTCCAGAGATGACCGAGGTGAACTCGCGAGGTTCCGTGGGATCGGTGGCGGGACGGTCGTCAACGTCCTGTTACAGTAAGTCAGCATTCGGTTGAATGTCAGAGACAATGCTTAGTACCATAGCATCGTCTTCGTCATTCGCGCCATCAGCTTTGGGGACAACGATATCCAAGCCTTTCCAGATATTCTCCTTCAGCTTGCGCACGTCCACTCGTTTCGCACGCTTGGCATAGTTGACGAACTCTGGACGCACACGCCGCGTCAGGCCCTGAGTTGCAGCAAGAAGATCTTGTTCTCCGGGCTCGATGCTTGCTCCATTCGCGCCGTCAACGCCATCGAAGACATCGTCGAAACCACCGGCCTCGTCGAAATCATCATGGAAGAATTGGGTGTTGAACGGAATCCCACCGTCATGCGTGGCTGAGCAAGGAACGTTAAGCTCGATTTAATCAGAGTGAGAGAGAGTGACGACTCACAGTCGTCGCCATCTTCTACTGCCCGTCCAGCCGCCTGTTCAGCCGCAGCTTGCGCCCAGAAGTTCTCGTCGATCTCTTCATCGCCCCGTCCTTGGACATTGCGGCCACGCATCTTCAGCTGGATTGAGGCAACAAACAAGCATAGTCAGCACGAGGCGTTAAGCGAACGTACAGAGCACATACAGAAAATTGTGGCTTGAGGAACAGTGTCACAAGCTGGCGGCTAGAGAAGTGCATGTCGTCGGGGAGGGTCTGATCATTCCGCCGTTCCCTCTCCTTGTCTTTTGCTGATTTCCTCTTGCTACCCTTGCGACCCGATCCCTTGCCCGACGATGGGCCCGGCAGAGTAATACCCGCGCCACGCGTGACAGGCGCGAACAGCTCCTTCGCGAGAGTTTTGGGATCTTTCTCTGAAGGCGTTAGGAAGCCGATCTTGAATGCTTCCTTCTTCTCACGCTTGGCTTTGGGAGCTGCTTCCGATGTCTCCGCTGAAGGAAATAAGCCCAAATGTCCTATGCACCCGAGGGACAATAACAACTTACGTCTCCTGACGACTCTGCGCAGCTTCCAATGCTCAGGACCAGCCCAGTTCTTGAGGAAGGTTTGGTCAAAGTAGTCCATCATGAGGCCGCCTTCCTCTCCATCCGCCATGGCCATGATCAAATCGCGCTCGTTTGGCGGTCGACGAGGATCAAAAGGTACGAACGCGCCGGTATGAGCGCGCTCTCCCGAGGCACCGTCTGGTCCATCTGGTTGTGAGTCAGGCTCCATGTCATCTCCAGGGGCAAAATCGCCGGGAGCGTAGTCTTCCGCGACTGCTTGGTCGCCCATGAAAAAGTCCTCCACCGGCGGCCCATTTTGATCACCGTCGACTTCCATGGGTGCCCCATTATCTTGGGGATTGTCGCCTTCGAACGCGTATGGTTCATCGTCATCGGCGCCGTCGTCGTAGTTAGGGGTCTGATCGCGGAAGAGTGTTGCGTCGTCAAACGAGAAGTTATCCTTGGAGAATGAAAAGCCCTCCAGAGAATGACATATTGCCATGTCGTCGAGCGCATCCAGATCGGGCAGGAACTGCTCTGGGGATGATTTGAGTACATGTTAAGAGCATCGAATGACGGAACGCTCACTCCGGAGATAGCTCAGGTCAACCAAGTCTTCAGGCTCCATGAGCGGGTCGTCTTCATCGCCTGCACCCATTGCATCACTTGCGTCAAAGACCACACGCAGACTACCCTGAGCACCCTCGCCCAAACTGAGATGGTTCATCAATAAGCCCTGAGCACCACCCTCGTCGAAATCCGCACATGTCTTTCGGAAGAGGGGGTCAACAGTGAACTCCAGGTCTAGCTTCTTGCTCCGAAGCTGAGTAAGATTCTTTGCAAGTGTGGATTCCGGACGGTGAGCCTTGCGCTTACGCTGACTCTGTCCGGGTTCTTGACCGTCGGGATTGTCTAATGCTGCATCGTCGTCGTCGTCCGGGCGGCCTTCATTGGCAAGATTGCTAAGAAGCTTTCCCGTCTCGGTACCAACGCTGTCTACACGGCTCGTCCAGATCTTCACGCATCCGTCGAGCGTACAGGATGCCCGCTGAAAGTTGATCGAGTTATCCGTGTTGTTGCGCAGCAAAGACATGTCGTGGAAGTAGTCGATCAGCGCGAAGTTCCAGGAGTTGGCGGCATTGATTTTCTGCGCGTGCCTGATGAGTACAGCGCAATATGTGAGTGAAGCGTCTGCGTACATTGTCTGTAGCCATCTTCATCCATTCCTCGAAATTCGAGCTCATCACGTCAAGGGGGACGTTGATGATCGGCGCTTGCGCGACAGACAGAAGCTGTTGTTTCTGTCTGGCTTGCGCAGCTGCAGTTGTAGACCCCTCTGCGCCACCATGTTCACCGTTCGCGCCAGTGGACGAGGGCCCCGCCTCGGCCGAATCGGTGATTTGGACGGCCGTGGCTACCTTCGCGGACTTGCGTCGCCTGCGTTTCTCTGCCATATCGTCGTTGATGTTCACGGACTGCAGTGGCGCGCGTCCAGGATCAGAGGTGAAACTGTCTTCATGTTCGAGGACGTAGACGTCGCTGAGGCGTTTCTTCGACATCGTTCGGAGCGTCGGTCGTGGGGTAGGCACGTCCTCCTCGGGCTCAGTGTCGCCCTCGTCGTCGCGTGATTGGGGGTTTTCGCGCTGGGTGGTCTGGCGGGCCGTACGCGTCGGAGGCATGATGGGGTCGATGTGATGCGCGACGCGGTGGATGGTCGTGGTTCACGTTGAACCGTGGTCACGCGTCTCCACGCGTCGAGGGTGCGCACGTGACCGCCCCCGCGATTGTGGCTGTCAGCCTGTACTTAGCCTGTTGTTCACTTCAGATTCTCGTTCCTTTCCTCGACGTTGGACGAGGCTTCATTCGAACTCGTCCACCATTCCAGTATGCAGACCCTTCCCAGTGCATCTGGCTCCCAAGAACCCGAAGATCCAGGCTTTGCCGCGTTGCCTTCTCGTCTTAGACGTCGCATTGACCGTGCTTTCGAAGAGGCGCTCGACTCCGTCGCAGGGCCTCCGAGAAAACGTCGTAGACGTGACGCGGATCCCGATCCCGGGACTGGCGCAGCGGCACCTGAGGCGGGAGGGTTCCTGCTTGATGATGAGTCTGGAGGCGACCAGCCAGGAGGATTCCTGGTTGACACTGCAGCCACACCGGAAGGCTCCGTTCCAGATTCCACTGCTGAAGACGATGACTCTGGTACTGCTGAAAACGAAGCGAACGTCAAACTTCCGCTCTCACTCATTCCTCACGCCTTGCAACTACTTGACCTGCAGCCAGATGACGAAGACGTCCTCGCTGTCTTCAGACATGCAGCTTCGGGGTGGGAAGACCAGGCCCGTTCCCGCTCGCGCCCGGATACCTCAGACGAGCCATATGTCGGTCGAAAGGACTGGAGAGCCGTGTGTGCCGCCCTGCTTGGGGGCGACGAAGATGACACAGGCGTCGATGACGGGCGCCCTATCGCGGAGGACGCATCTAACGAAGGCGGCGAACTGACTCCACTCGAGAGCTCAGACTCTGAGGATGAGTACGAGGCCAGCGAGCTCGAAGGCGACCCATCCGATGCAGAGGACAACGCTTCTGACGATGAGTACCAAGAAGGCGGCTTCATCGCTACCAGGGCCAGGGGCAAGGAGTCTGCGACTATACGCACGTCCAAACGACCGTCACGGAAACCTCGTAGTTCACTCGCGACATCCGATGACGACGAGGAAACGGGGGACCCCCGCACTCATCCGCTCACCGCCCGACAACGCCTCGAAAGCCGTCGTACATTCGCTCTCTTCTTCCCTGACATGCCGGACTCGCAGCTCGACAAGCAGAGGATCATGATCAAGGACATCACCCGCGCGGCAAAGCTGCTCAAGGAGAAGATCACTGCAGAGGAGGTGTGTACCTGTGCATTCTGTGTGAAAGCTGCAAACGGTCGCTGACGGGCGCTCCGATATTCCTGCCCAAACTAGACCGTCGAGATGCTCGAGATGTTCTCCAGCTCCGCCGACAAGTCGATGAGCCTCCAAGACTTTGAGCGGATGATGATGACAGCCAAGCTAGCCTAGCTTGTGCCTCAAGTCTCTGTCGCGTATCTGTCCAATAACATGGCCACGTCCCAGTACCTCGAGGCAGCGTCTGGCCAACAAGCGCGTTTCATGGACGGCTCGTCTAGTCGACACTTTCTGACTATCGGCGGCGGTGGAGTGTCCGAGGCCGGCACTTCGGACCTAGCCGCACGTCCTCTACTCTAACGCCATCGCCAAACTAGTGCCAAACTCCTCCCTTGGCACGCACGTCAACTTATCACCGCGCCCGTCCGGACGGTGGAAGTTCCGTAGGTCGCTTACTCACCGCGACGCCACTCGGAGGACCCGAGGCGGAGCGCATGGGCAGGGAGGGGTGCGGACCATACGTACGATACGGAGATTGTACTGTTATCATCCTAGCGAGCCTCGAGCTCACGCCTGTCTTCACCGCGTTGAACCATAATGCCAACCCGACCGCGAACATCGCTATCACCGCAGCCTACATCCGTATCACCCCTCGCGAACCAGGTTATGCATTATCACGACACTTATCGTGGGAGTCGCGCGACGTGCTAGAAGGTTGACCTTGTCACATCTCTGCAATCCGACAAGATACAGGCATCATACCCTGACTCTGCCTTCCAGTCGTCTTTGGCGGCCTCTGCCATCGACGTCGCGTCCTTAGTGAGGATGATGCTTGCAATCATTGCTCCCGGCTTTGAGATCAGAGGTTCTGCCAGAATCCAAGCTTGTATGCACATTCAAGTTGACAGTACACCGAGGATGTTCCGCATTATACGATCATTGCGGCTAGGAAGTATACTGCAGAGTGCATACTTCCTGCCAGTACGCGAACCCTCGGGGTCTACAATACCACATACGAAGGCACGATTACTGATTCCCAGCCGTGGTTGCGTCGATATCTTCTCGCCGCCGATTATTCACGTACGCACACCAGAGGGGTGGAGATGTAAAATGAGCGGTATCTCGATAGCAATGTGATACATCGTGAGCCCCGACAAATAAAAGACTAATCGTTACACATTACAAAGTCGTCAACATTAACATATCCGGCGAAGGGGAATCGGGCCCATCGTCCAGTGCGGCCTCCTCCGCCTCATTACAACAGCACCAAGCAGCCGCCTCGGATAAACACGAGGGGGGTGCTCAGACCTTTTCGTCGCTCGCCTTCTCGTCGTGATGGCGGTCCGCGACGTGGTCCGCAACGTGTACGTCGTTCGCGACGAGCTCCCGGCGGTACGCGACGCTGGAGATGGGCGTCGAGTTCTGGTAGAGGAGGTCGATCTGCTCGAGCGAGAGGCCCTTCGTCTCGGGGATGAAGAAGTACGTGAACACGAACGCGCCCGCGCACGTCGAGCCCCAGATGAAGAACACCTTCGAGCCGAGGTTCGCGTTGCCCGCGCCCGAGTTGACGAGGTACGGCGTCGCGTAGCTGATGGCCCAGTTCCAGAGCCAGTTGGACGCGACGGACAGCGACATCGCCTTGGCACGGACATTGAGCGGGAAGATCTCCCCCGTGATAATCCAGGCTGCCAGCGTCCGTCAGCGTGTGATCTGCCATCCGGGGCAAAGATAGCACGTACCAATGGGACCCCAGGTCGAGGCGAAGCCGGCGATGTACAGGCAAGTGAGGGCAATGAGCGCCTGCTGGCCAGCCTTGTTGTCGACGGAGATGGTGACGCCGACGATGGCGATGATGAACTCGCAAATCGTCATCCACGCAGCACCCCAGAGCAGGAGCGAGCGGCGACCGAAGCGCTCGACACCCCACATGCCCGGGATGGTCATGCCCACGTTGACAATGTTGGTGGCAACCGACACGAGGAAGGGGTTCGCGATGCCGGCCTGCGAGAAGAAGGTTGTGCCGACTGCACGATGCTGTCAACGAGCCTGCAGCGTCACAGATGGCAAACGGCTACTTACAGTAGAAGATGAAGTTGATACCGGTGAGCTGCTGCCATGCCTGAATGAAGATACCAGACAAGGTGCGGAGGCAGATCTTGTTGTGCGTGATGCGGAAGCAGTCGAGGTACGAGCTCTCGCCAAGCGCACGCTCCTCCTCGAGATTGGCCTTGATATCGGCAATCTCGACCTCGACCTCGGGGTCGGTGGGCGAGAGGCTAGTGAGGCGAGCGAGAGACTTGGCAGCCTGCTCGTGCTTGTTCTGCTTCACGAGCCAACGAGGTGACTGTTGATGGGAAAACGGGTGAAACTCAGTTACATGGCACGGAGATGCGGAGAACGTGAGGTACACACCTCTGGCAGGAAGAACATGCCGGTGAAGACGATGAAGGCCCAAATGAACTGGATGGAGGTGGGGATCCGCCATGCAGCGTGGCTGTTGCGGTCCTTGGTCGCGTTGTTGATGACGGACGCGAGAAGAAGACCGATGGTGACGGCCCACTGGTAGCCTGCAACGACGGCACCGCGGATCCATTTGGGTGCGCACTCAGACTGGTACATGGGGATGAGGGTAGAGACGAGGCCGACACCGAGGCCGGCGAAGACACGGCCGACGACGAAGGTAGCGATGTTGTGGGAGCCGACCTGGAGGGCAACACCGAGGACGAAGACTATGCAGGCCAACTGGATGCCGTGACGACGACCGAGGATATCGGCGACGGGCGCGCCGAAGAGGGCACCTAGGGAGGAGGGGGAGATGAGGGCAAACTCGTTAAGACGCGTCCAATGAGTGCTCACCGAAGAAGGTACCCGCGGAAAGGATGGAGACTACGAGGGACTGGCGTTGTGACGGGAGGTAGTAGCCGCGAGTACACGAGGTTGTGTTGATGATGTCGGCGGGGCATGGGTCACCAAAGAGCTTCAACCAGTCGAGCATCTGGATGATACCGCTGATGGTACCGGTATCGTAGCCAAAGAGGATACCCCCAAAGGCGGCGAAGGCGGTCATGGCAATGCCGGCAAGCTTGCTCTTGGGGGCATTGGCACCGATGCCATTGCCGGACGCGATGATGGGACCGGGCATGGCTGCGTGAGGGAGAGCGGTGGTGGTGACCGGAGCGGGGCGGGGTGCGCGCGGGGGGTGGGGGTGGGTGTCGAGGGAACAACGACGACTCGGCGTTGGAGGGAGGCGGGCATGGCTTTATATGCAGTGGGCGGCGGGTAGGAGAGGTGTGTCCGAATGGGACGGGCGCCCAAGGCCGCATGGAGGGTTGATGATCAGGGAGATGGGATCGGGTGCTAGGCACGGTTCCGTGTGCCAGTCCCCAGACGAGGCGGTTGTGGGGGTCCGGGGATGGCCACAGGCCCAGCACGCCCAGCCCCCGCCCCGCCCAGCCAGCGCATCCCGCCCCGCGCCTGGCCTCGTCGCTGCGCAGGCCCTCCTCCAGCCTGCTCCCCCCCGCGAGCCTTGGCAGTAGCATGCCGTCAATCTCCCACCAAACAGCGCTATGCGGCCCTCACCTGTGATCCGAACATCTGTCTCTACCGGCCGTTGCTTGTGACCAGGCGAGGACACCCACAGCACTCGCTCGGGCCATGTCGAGGGATCCCTGCATTCCGCACGTCGCGCCCATACTGTTTCTCCGCGCGCGACGTTCCGGGATCCGTCTCGTACGTCGCTAGGACGGGCGCCGCGCGTGCACGATGAGCCTCCGGGCCAGCAGCTCGACGTCCCTCGCGGATGGGATTCCACGCACCGGGTTCAGGCACCCCGCGAAAATTGCATCCTAGCACCGCGCCATTCGACCATCGAGACAAGCGTGCAGACCCCGCATCTGCCCCGCCCGCGTCTACCCCGAGCGTGATCGCACGAGACACGCGTACGGGACGCGCGGTTTACGCGCTGCTCGACGCGTCGGACGTTGCTGACGCGTCTCTGCATCGCGGCTCGGCGTGTAGAAGGGCGTCGAGCAGCTGCAGACCGAGCTGGGTACGCTCCGAGGTCGCTTCGTCGGACGCGCTTCGATCGAGCCGCCGGTCCGATCGAAGGTCCGCCCCGAGATCCGGGCGCCTTCCGTATTGGGACCGCGTGCGCCCTCCTGTGATTGGCTCCCGGTACCGCCTCCATTCCCCAGCATCTTCAGACTGGCCGTGTACGCCACCTGACCGCCTCTCCCAGCGCCCGCACACGCCGGACAACTCAGAGGTTGCTCACCTGTCTTTCATCAAAGGGAGCGAACGCGATCATTCGATTTACACACGGCGGCACGGAGCCTCTCGTCTCGCTTGAACGGTTTGTTCGCCCGCCGGCTCGCGCACACTGCACCCGCCTCGCGATCGCGGCTGCACTGTGCCTGTTTCCTTCCATGCGCGTAAGCTCCTCCCGCTGTCCGCGGTTTCGTCTGCAAATATTCTGGCAGCGGAAGATCCGGGGCAGCCCACGGGGTTCCCGGTGTGTTCTCGCGCACGGGTGCACTGCCCGCGTCGGACGGTGAGAGCTGTCAGGGCCACAGAGTTTCGACTCAGACAGAGTCCAGAAATTAAACTCTGCGGGAGTGGGACGGAGGGAAGGATCGAAGACAAATGCATGTGATTCTTCCCCGCAGTGGCGCCTATGCGGGGAACGAAGACGGTGGCTGCCTTCGCACAGCCAGAAGCAGAAGCGGCCATCCTCCACCGCCAGATACAGATCCTCGCTCCCAGCCAGCACTCCCCCGTTGAATGACATCCTCTTGCGCCCCCTCTGAGCCCTTGAGGCAACACACTCCCGCCGCCTCCCACGCCTGCTGTGCGTCTGAGAGTGGTGCACGCGCGTCCATCTGATCCCCCACGTCGCCGTTTACCTACTCGCGCGACAGGCCCCGATCCCCGCGCCCCACGGTGCTCGAGGTTCCATGATCCTGCCCAGCGCCGTGCGATTCTGACGGCTCACGCCTTCTTCGCAGCCACGCCTGCCAGTGCATCGATGGCCCGCCCCGCCATTTCCTGTCTAGCGTCGCGCGATGTGGGGCCCCATGCGGGGGCCCATCACGAAATTTACCCCCTGGGATGCGCAGCGGGGCGGCTTCGTACAGGACGATCTGTTCGCGGGCACTATTCGTCTATCGGACGTGGACGGCGGCGCGGTTACACGTCGTCCAACCATGGACTACGGGTTTCCCAACCTGACATCGAAGTTTGCGTTGACTCCGCGTGCAGGACGGTGTACCCCAGCATGGCCGGCGATTGGCTGAGGGCGTGTCCGTACGAAGCGGAGAAGGGCGCGGAGAGGGTGCCAGATCCAGATCAACGCAACGTCCCGACTCAATCGACAACCTTCTCTCGATCAGCCATAGCCTACTATAGCAATGTGATCACTCTCGCGCCCCTGTGGCGCCGTTGAGCCTCCCGGTACGACACCTCTTGACAATGTCCGAGACGTGGTACGGAGCATCTGTCTGCGCTTGCATTGCGCGCTGACAACCATTATGTTTCGACAAATTTCATTCGCTACATAAGTATGTCCAAACACTTGGCACGCCCATATTTTACACAACGCCGCGCGCCGCCTAGAAATACACGATATCACAGAGCTTCTCCACTGGCCCATGCCTCGATCCCGCTCTTCGCCGCTATCGCGACGCGCTCACGCACTCGCGACGAAGCCCTCGAGGATGGTCTTCACACCCCACGCTCCCGGGTCCGCGATGTGCTCCTTCTTCAGCCTGTCGCCCTCGACATACGCGCTCCGCCCCGCCTTCGCCTCCAGATTCCGCGTCTGCAGCGCCGCTGCCCCCGCCTTGTCCACCGCGCCCGTCAGGTCCGCGCCCCGCGACGACGCCAGCGCGTTCACGAACGCGTCCAGCGGGTCCACGAGCGTGCGCGACGGCGGCCGCGCGCGCGTATACGTGTAGAGCTTCGTCAGCGCGGACGAGAGCGCGGCCGACCACAAAACAGGGCTCAGCGTGCTCGCGCCGCTGTGGTGCGTCTGCAGGCCCTGCGCAAGCGCGGAGAAGAATATCCTAGGCACGATCGTGAGTGCCCGGAGAGATGCATGATCACCCTGCTCGTAGAACTCACGAGTAGAGCGCTCCGCTCGTTCCGCCCATCTGCTCCTCTGCCACCTTCGATACCGCGATGACAGATCCGACGACGTCCTCGCCCGTGATCTGGCCGCTCTCCAGGGCCTTGAGCACGCCTGCACGCCCACGCTGTCAGCTTCCTCCGCGCACCACCCCGCACAATCCACGCACCGTTCGCACCGTCCTTCAGTGTCAGCCCGCAGTCACCGTCACCTGCGATACTGTCCATCCTGGTGATTTCCGGCTCCGCCTCTATGATCGCCTTGCATGCCCTCCGCACTGCCGCGTCGAACGCCTTCGCATCCTCTACGCGCAGCTTTGTGCTCTGAGAGACGCCTGCCGGGCGCGTTCCCGCCGTCTGCTTGATCTGCTCGGCGGGCGGAGCGGGCGCCGCCGCGGAAGCCCACTTCCAGCCTGGGACGTCGGGCTTTTCGTCAAGCAGGGAGAGGAGCGACTCCGCGGATGGTGCAGACGAGTCCGAGCCGTCGGGGAGGAGCAAGAGTGTGATGGAGAAGCCGGGCATGTTCAGACTGGTCTGTATCATCGCGAGCTCAGGGGCCGCGGATCCGCAAGACACGCAACACGCACCATGAACGTTCCCGCAAGCACCCGCTCGATCACAAAGCCCTGCTTGTCCAACGCGGCCCTCGTCTCCCTCACCACACCGGGCAGCTCGAGCTCGCTCGTCCCCCCCAGGTTGTTCACCAACAGCACGACGCGGTCCTTCCCCTTGAACGGCACGAAGCTGCGCTCGGGGTCGGTCGTGCTCGTGAGGAGGTCGAGGAGCTGGGGGACGAGGTCCGCGAGGGGCGGGACCGGCGCGAGGCGGCGGTTGCCCGGCTCGTTGTGGATGCCCATCCCGATTTCGATCTCGGACGGCGCGAGGTGCGAGTCGCCCGCGGCCGTGCCCGGGACGTGGCAGTGCTCGAGCCCGACGCCGATCGTCCCGACGTGTGCGGCGACGTACTCCGCGATGGCGTACACCTCGTCGAGGCTCCCCCCGCGCTTTGCGAGGGCCCCGGCGATCTTGTAGACGAGGCAGGTGCCCGCGAGGCCTCTGCGATAGGCGAAGCGGGGTGGGACTCAGAGTCTCCTTGGAGTGGGAAGAGGCGCGACGTACCTGCGGCCGACGATCTTGCCCTGGGTCTTGCCTACTGCGACGTCGTCACCGACGATCACGAACTTGACCTTGTCCGACTTTTCTGGGTGCTGCGCGGCGTACTGTTCCTTGGCGAGACCGAAGTTGAGGATATCGCCGGTGTAGTTCCTGCACGGCCGCACTCGTCAGCTTCGTGCGATGCCTCGCACCTTGAATGGAAACCTTACTTGACAATGATGACGGTTCTGCGAAGGACGAGGGCGTGATTGAGCGCGGCGAAGACCGGACGGCAGAAGCACGACGCACCCCTGCTCGTTCTCGACGAGGTCGATGGCCCTGCGGACCTGGCTTGTGTTGGGTGAGGCGAAGACGGTACCGCACGCGGCAGCTGTGAAGAGGTGAGTAGCGCGCGGGACACAGGACGGAGGACGCACCGGTCAGCATCCCGTCGCCTGCACCCGGCCATTAGCATGACATCGTCGCGCGAGAGACAGACGCGGTGCGCACCGACATAGCCTGCGTGGGCAGGCTCGTGCCCCGACCCGCCTCCGCAGATCAGCGCGACCTTCGAGCGGTCCTGCTTCGCCACATACACCACTGCGCAGGGGTCTCAAGTCAGTCGACGGCGACAGGGCGAGGGCGGGCACGTTCACCTTTATCCGCGACGTCGAGTGCGATCTGCGGGTTGAGGGCGCAGAGGCCCTGCAGCGACTCTACGACGAGGTTCTCGGGGGCGTTCAGAAAGTGTTTCGCTGCACCGTGGTACATCGCCGCATAAGTCACCGTAGACACCGTGAGCGGGCATGCGGATACGCACATTGTACAGACATGACCGGGCGACCGTGCAGAGACCAGTTGGCTGTAGTGGTGGAGAGTGGATGTTGTGTCGTCCTGCGCTCACCGACGGGCCGTTATATACCAGCACAGACCACGGCGCGTCCCGCCGGCCCCTAAGCAGCTACTTCGTGAGACGAGAAGATAGGCTTGTGACCGCGACGTCGCGGTGTCCCGAGGCACCAGACCCGCCGCGCCCCTCTCATGCGCCCCGGCCATCCGGACGTCCCTCGACCCCTCCTGCATCCGTACGCCCTCAGGCCTCAGGTCTTGCAAACTGTAGACTTGTGTATATGTCTGGTATGTAGTATTGACAGCATGGGATGGGCAGTGCCCAGGCGGAATGACATTGGCAGGATTTCGTGGAGAAGGTTGTACCTGCGTATCCCGAAGAGCATCATCTGGACGACGAGCTCCAGCGCATAACTGGTGAACGGCCCACCTTTCTGATCTCGTTCATCATGAGTAGAACGCGTGTACCACCGAACATGATGCAATGAATAGCAATGCCGTGACAGACACGACAGCAGCTGCAGGGGCAATCTCCATATGTTTCCAAGAATAATCACTGCAAACATGTACAGTACTTCGAGCACCGCACCCTTTGGCGCGTCACGGTCCGCGCGCGTGCAGAGGCACATCGCCGTATCTCGAAGGCCAATCGCCCAGATTGCAGTCTGTACGAGCGGAATGAGATGGAAATAGAGGGCTGGAGCCGCCCGTAGGCCCTCTGCGCTATTTTTGCTCAACAACCGTCTACATTGCAGACATCGTCGCAATCTGTGGGTGTCTCCAGCAGTGGCCAGGTCCATCCAGAGCAGTGGCAATAACTCGTAGTCCAGTTCGTCCACAGGTAAACATAGGTCGCAGTGGAGATGGGTTCGACCGAGGCCTTTGAGTTCGTACGTACTGCACGTACGTCCAATGTCGCGAACGGAGGTCAGTCAGAACGCCTGGACCGGGCATCCTAATTTAGTGCATTGTTCAAAGCGTTTGACGTCGTAGCTTAATACACGCATCTGGTCTATCATACATGCAATACTAGTATAGGTGTTGTCGATCATGGTCGTGAGTCATAGAGTCCTCTGCCAATCTACCCGTGCGTGCGTGTGCAACGCCCGTTGCTGCGGCACGACAGCTACCGACAGCATCGTCCGGTTCATACCTACGTGTCAATATCCGACATGGCGCTGCTCGCCTCTCCGACGGCGGCAGACGGATCCGTCTCGTCATCCGACACAGACATCTGGCTGCCAAGCATCGTCTGCAAGCCGCGATTCACCCCCTTCACCCTCGGCCCCCTTGCTGGCACATCGTCGTCGGACTCGTCGAACGATATGGAGATCGTTCGAGTCTCGCCGAATTGACTCGCAAGATCACCGCCCGACCACCCTTCTAAAGGGTCTTTGCCGTCCAGGTCCGGATCGGGCTCCGCCTCGTTAGACGACGTGGGCGAGTTCCTGGACGACGACGACGGATCGGGGAACTCGAACTGATGTGTAGCCAGTGCGAGCGGGTCGAGCGGGGTCTGCACGAGGTCGTCGTACTGAGCGTCATCGAACGACGGCGGCTCGCCGTCATCGAGCGGAGGCGGGGACGAAGCGGGGGACGAGCGTGCGTTTGACTGGGGTGTCGGCCAGCCGTTGTTGTAGGAGTCCGCCACAAGGGACAATGCCGTGAAAAACGGGAGCTTTGAATCTCTCTGCGCAGGAAGAGCGTCTAGCTGGTTGGATTCCGACGGAGGTGTGGGCAGCTGAACGACGCTGTCCTCTTCAAGCTGAGGCAGCTCCGCGGCTTTTTGTCGAGCGGCCTCGATCTTCTCGTGACTCTTGCCGCCAATAGGTCGACTTGTCCGTCTGCGATAGAAGAGGAGGTAGGCGTTGGCGTTCTGCACGGCGGCGTCAGATCACCTATCATCACCATATACAAGCGAAGACACATACCACAGAAGCGTCAGCGTGGGCAGGGGTGACATATGAATCGTCGAAGTGGTACCACTTGTCGGTGACGTGGTTGTACGCGTACGCACGGTAATGTCCGCCGCCCAAGCCACCCATGTGCTCGTCAACAGCGTAGAGATCATACACCAGCGGTTCTTCGGTGTCGCCCAAGTCAAGCTGTGTGATGTCCACACCCTGCTCTTTCAGGCGCTCAGCGACCTGGCGCTCGCCGACCATGCTTGAGATGTCCAGGCCCTCCACAGGGAAGTCAACAAGGACGTCGATCTTGTCTCGAAGTGTCCGGCTGTTGCTGAAGCGCTTCAAATGTACGACAAGAACATCTGGCACCTTCCACAGATCGAACCGCTTCGTCGCCTGCTGGTGCTTCTTACACCGCGGGCAGTACCACAGGTCGTCCTCGCCAAGCTGCTCCTCCTTCGTGAACTCATCCAGACAGTCTTGCAACGAGATCCCGCGGGTCTTCTTGGCAGCAGCCGCTTCCCGACCCGCAGTGTACTCCGGATGCACGAACTCCGTCCAGCTGCTCCACTTCGTATGTTCGAACTTCAGGCGGTCGCCACCGAAGTAGTAATCCTTCATGTTCTCGTCAAGTTCGCAGAAGAAGGCGTCACCCTCCTGCAAGAGCTCGGGAGTCGAATCCTCGCCCGACATATTCTTCGCTATCTCCATGCGCTGCTCGAACGAATCGAAGCCCTGGCTAGAATTGTGACTGATGCCCGTGCCAAACTTCTCGTTCCCAGCCTGGACATAGAGTTTGAAGATGTTGCGCTTGAACCCAATCTTGCGTGGTTCGCCATCGAGTTCGACGTCCATGTTCTCGTCGTCCTGGACCATAGTGCCCTTCTCGTCAGTGATGTCGCCCTCCTCCGGTGCCGTCTCGTGGACAGTGATCACGTCGCCGTTTGGGATGATCTCCGTAAGCGAGTCTGCAGCTGGCATACCCGCGATAGGGATCTGAACGGGCTCCATGGACGACGGAGAGCCCGCCTCCCAAGTGAAGAGGTCGCGGACGTTCTCCGTCCACCGCTGCAAGCGATCGGCGACGGCGTCGTACATAGCGTCCGGGTCGATCGCCTGCTGATGCGTGATAACAACGACGAAGGGATACCCGAAGAGGTTCTGGCTGCGGCCGAACGACCGCTTAGGCGTGTTCGTGTCGCACAGAACGACGGGAAGAATGAAGGGGTCCTCAGGACTGGGCTTGTACGTCCTGCTCTGTTGAGCATGACAAGGAAGTTCGAAGCAGACTATGATATCGTTGTCGGCCATGTCTCCCACCAGGACGGTGTCGTCCAGGTTCTTGTAGAATCGATGACTGAATACTTCCAGCGTCAACAGCTATCCTGCCGTTAGTACATTCACGCCTTCACGCCTATGACAAGATACACATACATTGTCTGGGTTGGCTTCCATCCACCGTCCCAGCAGCTGCCGTAGCTCTTTGAACGATGCATCCCGGTTGATCTCTATAGGAACCTGTCCGAGCGTTAAGAGGCAGAAAAGCGAAACTCACACTCGTTACACACCTTCACGTGGGGTTTCGTCACATCCCACGGTATGTAATAGACATTGTGCCGCCATTTCTTCTGGATTGGCAAGGGAAGCGTGAGGTACATGAACGGATCAAAGGTTATCGAGACCTGCATTTGGTCGCCTGAGTACGGCTGTAGGACACATCAGTACGGACTGTACTGTACCTTGGAGCATTCTGGGCAGACGAGCGTGCTTTGATACTGTCCCTGGAAGAGATCGACGATGACGCTGTCGTTCCGTTTCATGTAGCCTTGCCACGACTCGTTTGCAAGCTGGACCAACTCCTTGTCTCCCCCACCTTCCCAGTCGGGCTTCTCCACATACGGCTTCTTCAACACTCGGTTCAGATCCTCGTGCAGCCCGTCAAGGAGAAACGCGACCAATTCTTGTGAATCGTGCTGCTGATAGCCACTGAACTGGGGAGCGAAGCGTGACAACACTTGCTTGAATTCTCGAGGCGAGTAGGATGTGCTGCCGGAACCCGGCGTCCAGATGCGCTGCAATAATGCACCAAAAGCTTGTGCGATAGCGCCGCCCATGCCGAGAGGGTTATCAGGGTTAAGCTCCTCCTCGAAGACACCGGCTGGACAAGCATCAATAAATCTCAGGTTGGCCGATAATACTGCTGCGACCCACTGAGGAAGTAGTCCGCGAGTTCCTTGGTGTGTACCAAGCATTGTAGCGCGGAGTTCATGAAGCATGTATTGCCCCTGAAGAAGTGGTGAGCGGGGCTAGTATCGGATGTATCTGCGCTTACATGTTTCCCAACCCGAGGGTACCTGGTTCCGATCCCCCACCTTTGGATCGTGTGGCGACAGCAGAGGAGCCGATCCTATTTGACGCATTCGATAGAAACGCCTTCGCAGGAGACGATGCGACGTTGCTCACACTTGTCGGGGAAGTTCTCGCCTGAATCAGGTCAAAGAAGTCGGCTTCCGCACCGAAAAGCTTCGGTGTGATTTGTGTCACAGTTGATTGGGAGTTCGAGGTCGATGCGCCACCAGGTTGGGCGGGGACTTCCTTCGCATCGACAATCCACTTCTCGTCTTCCTTGAATTCTACGACGAACGAATCCCCCGCCTCTATGAGCTCTTCCTCTACCGTTGATTGAGTACGACTGAGCATCGTCCCGCCGCGTTGCTTCAGCTGCTCCGGACTGCAAGATAGTTGATCCCAAGACGAATCGCCCTCCGGTAGTCTCCAGATCCGAAGGTGACGTGAATCGCCAGGGGCTACAGACGATGCGAGTTTTTCCCAAAGGTCCTCGGTTGTGTCTTTGACTGAGACAGCCACGAAGTGCGGTGGCATACTAACGCCTGGAACAGCATTGCTCGTGAGGACATGCACCTTGAGCCGTGGCGGATGGAGTTCGAGGGTGGGTTCCGACTGATCACCCCGCCCTATGACTTTACGGGGTAGCTCGTACCGAGCTTGGCCATACCTGCGGGAAGTTAGCACTGCAGCAGTGATTGTGTCGAGCTGACACTTACCACTCGGTGAACCACGTCCATACTTGTTCCGGAACGAAGACATAATCGTCTGCACTCAGTATTTGGTTAATAATCTCTCCTCCAGCCACTACAATATCGGTATTGTCGACTGGACCGAGGTCTTTTTCGTCGACCGGACCTTCCTTGTCGACCTCCTTCGCCATGGCTTTCCGCCATCGCCGATACCATGAGCTCGAGACGACGTGCCACGTATCACCGACACGCATAGGTGCTTGGATGAGAGACCCCACCGAGCTCAGCCTCTCCTCTGGCGAAGATGTGGCCATCGTATTCGAAGGCCCAAGGATATTCGTAGACGGGTCCTCTCCTTGTTCCGCCATGTACGCATCAACGTCTGAGTCTTGGATGGAAAGTGATGAGACCCCTTGCGACTGGGACGCCCGCACGTTATCCTGCGAAGGGTCTTCGGAGACGGCCCGCTTTGGGGAGGATGAAGAGGGCTCAGACTGCATCGATTGGGAACGTTGTCTTTTGCGAGTGTTGACGGTGTCTTTGGGGCTCAGGGAAGGAGAGGAAGAAGGAGATGGGGGAGTGAGCATAGCACTATAATGGACGCGGATAGAAAAGAAAGCGAGTGAAGCCGGTCCCGTCAAGAGCACCGTGTAGAGCGTTTCAAACACGGACGCGTGGCCGCTCTACGCGACTTCAAGGCCTTACTAAGCAGGCTTTCAATGGGTCATTTATCGTTGATTATCAGTGCATAAGTGCGACGTCAGGTGACCATTCAATGTCACTATGCCCCAGTCCTCGCCGTTAACAGTCATTACTGTACCCCTCGACTTGGCCTTGACATTCACCCACCTCACTCCGGACCGACTCTCAGGCTCGCTACCAGTGATCCTACGCTCAAAGAGCCCTCCTGCTGTGCATCGGAGGCCGTATTAGGCCCCTGCTTTGTCAAGCTCTTGCCTCAGTGAAGTCAATCACGCTCTCGGCTGTGGTATGAGCAGAATTCCGCCTGGCTTGCTCTACCTCACGATATATAACACAAGTCTTCGACCCGCGTCGCTCACTTCACCGGACGATGAGGATGCAGAGGAGCAGGCTCAAATACTCTTCTATACCGCTCGGGAGCGAGCCGTCTCACGCGACCGAATGCTCAGACAAGTCGGGCTTGCGAAGGCCCTAGTCAACTTCTCAGAGTAAGCATCCGATGCCGTTGCAATGACTCACATTCGTAAGACTTGTACACAGCATGTTCAATTCAGAACAGGCGTGCGAGAACGTGCACTCGCAGACTCGGCGAATGATCACGATTGAAACCGAGCCTGACTACTGGATCCACGCAGTGAGTATGGGCATCGCTCGACGACGTGCGGCTATGTTACATCGCAGTTACTGAACCTGCAGATATCCATTAGTGCATAGAACTCGCCAAAACCCCTCGGTCTGCTCCTTCCAAAAGGAAAGGAAAGGCGAAGGAGAAAGCGAAGAGCGGCGAATCGCCTGCTCAAGAGCAGATATACGAATGCCACGATTCTTCTGTACATGACGTAGCACTTCGCTCCCATATCATGCGTGGTTACGATGATTTCAAGGTATGACCCCCTTCTTTGTGAAGTCACACTTGTTCATACGTTGCTGCCTAATTGCTCAGTTGATTCATGGTTCCTTCACCTCCATCCTAACCAGCCTAGGTCAACAGGCGTTAGAGCTTCAACTCGAACGGTTCTTCACGGTTTGGGCGTGGAGATGGGATATCGAGCAGCATACTGACTTTTCTGCCGACCTCGGTATGCCGGCTTCTATGTGACCTCTGTGCGTCGCTGATGGGCGTATTCAGGCTCTAGTCTTCACCCGATGGCACCCTCCCTCGTACCTATTGTCGATGACTTTGCGAAGGTTCTGCTGGATGAAATGTCTGTGTTCGTACTCGAACCCCCATACGTTATACCCCCGACGACCCTAACTTCCCGTCAACTACCCCCCTCACTTCTTCGTCACGTCATTTCGCGTATCCCACCAGCTGTCGTCGCACAACCCGTAGCCCCTCCGGATCCCCCAGTCGAGCAAGCCACAAGAGATTCGGCAGTTGCGCCTGCGAGCATCACGTCGCGCGGCCTCGACCCAAGCATTGTCGCCCAAGTGACTCAGAAATCGGTCGAATCAGCTGCCCTGTCCAGCTTTGTGACGATGTCAAGTGTGACTCGTGCCATGGATCCGCGTCAGCTGAAGTGGGGATGGCCTGGTTACCTCACGTTCGGAAAGGGAACGGCGACGAAGGCGCCCGATGTACCGCCTTCGCCAGCAGATCCTCAAACGAGCGAGAGCGCATCTACAGCGGAGTCTGGTTCTAGCGAGACCTTCGAGATTGAAGTACGTGATGGACATCTGGACGTTCCGGAGCAGCGCAAGTCTATAGACGTAGATCGGGAATCTCTGCAAGAGGCCCTCTACACCCCACAACACCTCTCACCGAATCTGTCCATCGCAGGATTACCGGCGGAAGAAGAGGAGAAACCTGACGAAGAGAGTCCGAAAGCAGATGAAGTTGAAGCACCAAATCAAGAGGTTCCCGCCGATCGCGACGACGCTCAAGCGATCTCACCAGCATTTTCAGTCATGCACAAATCCCTCGATGTTGACGTGGCGGAGAAATCTCCACCGGTATCTCCTGCACCAACACTACGGCCAAGTACGATCCATCTAGCCAATTCCGCTGACCTTCTCGTTACCCGTAGACGACGTGTCTGGCAATTCACGGTGCGCGCGCTCGCTAAGTCTGCTGGAAACAAAGGCATTGATGATGCCTAGAGCGATGGTCTGACAGTTGTCTTTTTGTCCGATGTCGAAGGTCATGAACCATCGGAGCTCATACCGCGAAGCATGAAGATGGTAGATTATCTGCGGGAAGAGTCAAACCGTCAGCAAACCAAAGCGTCAGTTTTCCGATCATCACGGCCGATGCGCGCATTGACTATATTGCCCAGGGCCAGTGAGAAGTCGATGTTGCCGTCAGCGACGAACATACTGCAGCCGCAAAGCGCTCACGTACTGGCGGTGAACGGATACACCGTTTCCTCATCTCGCCCGCTGCCTAAGAATTCCGAGCAGCTGTATCATGCGAAGCAGATGTTCCAATCGTGCGTAACAAGACGTACACACTACTCATCCATGAATCATGTTTTAACATGACTAATAGTGATCACGACGTATCTGAGGTGTTCTCTCGGGGACAGAATCCTCAACATTGGCACGTCGCCAAACGCCGACTAGAGATCATTGATCAGCCCGACCAAGCTCAGGTTTATATGGAGATTGCGCGGAAGGAGAGCAACCTCACGGATGTCGATAACGAGGTAGCAGCGGTTGTCCGCAGTTTTGTTGAACAAGACGATGGCCGAGGTTTGTTAGTCGAGTTATAGATTATTGCATTTCGCGGTTGCACCACATTGGACGACGCATCATCGGAGACAATCGACGCTCTTACGTCCGTCCGCAAGGCGGAATTAAATTAGTTACATTTCTCGCGAGATGTTCCTCTTCAACTTGTACTGACCCGCGTCAGTACTTGTATCATTCAAAATGATGGTCCCCAACTTGCGTCGTGACTCGTCTTGCGGTTTAGCGCCGGAAGTTCGATATGTCATCACGTGGATTCAGAATTTGTGACGGGTGATGGCGAGGCGCCCGATGCTGCAGCCTCTGCCAGCGACCTCGACGTTCCGTCTTCCGTCCACAACCCCTCCGCCGTCCCCATGGACCCATCAAGTAGCTCTAGTCAGGATCCTACCTCAGTGCTGCGCAATGCCAGCTTCTCCCATCCGGAGGGGACATCCTCGGCAGACAGCCCGGTCACCGCTGCTGACGTCCTACTCGGCTCATACGATCCCACAAAACTGCACCCGTTGGCTGCTATAGAGGACAAATTAGACTATCTACTCTTGGAGGATGACAAGACAAGCGACCTTCCGGGCTCGGGCACGGCAATTCCATCAAGGGGTTGGAGTGATGACCTATGTTATGGTACCGGGACGATGTATCTTTCCGGTGCGTGTCCTGCCATGCTGCGGCCTTCCCCATGTCTTCTTCGACACTCGTGGCCCTTCCGAACTCCCGGCTCATGCTACATACCATCTTGGACGACCTCCTTATTGTCTTTGCACCATCACATGCTGACCGCACTTTCTCTCAGGTCTCGCCTTGGGCGGTGTGTGGGGCTTGCGTGAAGGCGCTCGAAGACCCCTAGCAGTCTCAAACGCGAGGCTGCGTGTCAACAGCGTCCTAAACTCCGTAACCCGGCGCGGTACCTTCATTGGCAACTCGGCGGGTGTCCTCGGTTAGTCACCTTTCCTATTTGGTCTTACTTTTTGTTCTCATCCATCCTATCCTGCAGCACTTGTCTACAACACCCTCAACTCGACAATTGACCATGTGCGAGGCCAACATGACACGTTGGGCAGCATGGCAGCTGGCGCGCTGACAGGTGCACTGTACAAGTCAACAGGTAGGTATATGAAGCCTCTGAAATCTATGGAAACTCATTTTGTCCTTTAGCTGGCGTCCGCCCCGCCTTGGCAGCAGCGACCCTGGTTGCTTCGTCTGCGGGCCTCTGGAGTTACGTCAAGCGCAGTGTCTGAACCTAGTACTTACACGTCTAATATACCTAATTACCATCTGTGAGTTCACCGCTCAGATCCGATCCGCATCACTTGCGATTGTCCCCTTAAGCTCGAGCAGCCCAGTTCACGCCTGACGTACGGTCGATCCGGCGCCGTTGACTGCGATGCCGCCGCGTTTTCTGAGTCCTGGGGGCCGACTTGGGTTGTGCGTCAATGCCCAAAGGAGCTCTCTGCGCTTCCCATCCTCTGGGTATTTATGCCACGCGGCTCACGCTGTTATTGTCTTGCCATCCGTTCGTGCGACCTCCGTGCCGAACCTAGGGATCTGTTGAATCTCGCTGTTGTGCCCCCCAGTCCGCTCCTCGCTCCTCTCGTTGCCGTCGCGACCAGGGGATGAATTATGCTCCAGAATATGACCATATGTCTAGCGTCATCCTCTACCGAAACAGTGATATCAGACAAGCCGCCAAACATTTTGACAGAATTGACAGAAGAGTCCGCATTTTTTCGCCTTATATTTCCTACCGCGGCTACCTTGACGCAGCATGGCCGGCAAAGCACACGTAGGCATGGAGGTCTCCGTCTATGTCGCTCGCTACGGGGATCGGTCCACATATCTGTGAATGGCGAAGGTACGTAGCCATCAAGGTCTTGTCAGTCCTCGTCAGCCAACATACACGTGTAAATAGGGGGCTCACCGACGGTGTTTGTCTTTTGGGAGTCAGCATTGCTCCAGGACAAGGCAGCATGCGCAGGTTCAGGTGTTCAAACTTCCCCTGTAACTGGGCGCCGCAACACTCCTGCAGACGACAAGAAGCCGGTCATATCTGCACAGGCCAGCCTTCGAGCCTCCCAGGCCAGCTGCAACCCAATCCGAACCAGTAAAAGTGCTTCTCAACGAAGCAGCCACCGTACGCAACCATACTCGACTAGCCAGGCGACTCCGAAAACTGCATCTTCGGGACCATGTAGTAATTCAAAGTATGTCAAGTCTCATAGAGTACATACGCTCGCTGACATAGGCAGATCTTACTCTATCGAGATAGTACAACATCCTGTGAAAACGGCTGAATTCGGAGACGCAACTCTCACCCGTCTACCATTGGCACCACCGTTGATCGCCCGGCTTGTGGTGCCAGATCACTCTGACGCAGAAATAGTCGAGTGAGTCCCCTGCAATATTCGTCGAACGCATGACTGAGTCGCCTGAAGTGATCCCGATCTTTCATTCCTTGTGGCGCAAGTCTCCATCCTATCTACTTACGACGCCGTACCAGCTGAGGCTCCGTCGGGACATACGAGCGCCCCACGGCTGCTCTACGGGAATCTCGTCTCTTCTCCGCACATACTACGCAATCTCCAAGGGCGGCAGGGGGTATATTTTCTGTTCCCCGATGTCAGCGTGCGCAGACAGGGTCAATACCAGCTTTGCGTAACGCTCCTCAGAATACCAAGGTGAATGGCACGTTTCTCCGTCCACTACGCCTATCGACATTGACGCCTATAGCAGAGCGGATTTACCCGAGTTCATGAGCAGCCAGAGAGCTGGTGTGGCTCTGGCGCACGCTCGGTCCCTGCCATTCGACGTGCTCCCGCGGGAAGGATACACTGCGCCTGGTAGGCAGCATGTCAATGTCTGTCAGGAGACTGAAACTCATAGCTACTCCGGAATGTGTTCTTTTCCACCCAGCTCAAACGCCGTTGACGCAATATTTTCTGCAACAGGGTGCCCGCATGTATGCCTTCTCAGCGCCCCCGTCTTCCTCTTACAGAGGTTGATCGTCGCAAGCGCTATTCCTACGGTGCGTACATTTCGAATACAGTCACGATAGCGTACTGATGTCGGTGTCTTGTGCTCCTATGGAACGCTGCAGCCATAGACCAGGGAGCGGGAGTCTCTTCGTTTGTTCGTCGCCGCCTTCTGTATTAGCTTCCTCATATGCCGTGATACATCCTTCGTTCTCCACCCCTGTGTATTAGTAACGACCATTTTGCTTACTACGTATGTCCAACGTAGTCGATTTGTATCGATAAAAAGAGTTGATGATGTCGCCGTCACATCTATACAATAATTACCACAGATTTACCGAGGGTCGCATACAGCTCCGACTGTCTAGAACCCTACGAGTTGCATTATAGCAGAGTAATGCTCTTGTTGCCCGACCATGTTCTCGAGCCGCTTCAAAACACCGTACCGTCGCTTTCGATATCAATCGGCGGACCGCCCGTGGCGGGCCGCTTCTGCTTCGCGATCTCGCGCCCGCCCTTCCACGTCGCGCTCTCCAAAACCTGCGCGAGCGACAGCTCAGCCAGGCTCAGGCTAAGGTTCTGGCGGATAGCATCAGCTATTCGGTCACTGCAAGTGGGCTAGCATCAGCGCGTGCTCCTCCAAGATAATTCGGACTTCATACAGTTCAATGACGGTCATGGCACGCCATTCAACGATGGCTGGGTGAGAAGGCGGCAGCTTGGGAATGCCAGAACTAGCATCAGGATAGAACGAGGAGGGCAGAGCGCCCGGCTTCAGTTGCAGCACGCCGAGATCAACGAGCAAGCCGCCTACCGAAGCATGGAATGGCGATGAGCTCAATTAGCACGCCCGGCATCGACGTCACGCACCGTTCCGATACTCAGGCAGCCCTGTCATGTGCTCGATGCCTTCGATCTTCCAACCTAGGACCTTTTGGATGGGCTCAACAAGGCTATATGTGATCCACCCAGTAAGCTTGTGGAATGGTACGAGCTCGTCTCCCTCCGCCACCGCCGTCGACTTGAGCGCGTCACAGGGCCATACGTCGCCCAGTGAGACACCACCCAGCGATGTCCGCGTCTTGGGCCAGATCGGCGCAAGGCCTTCGATGAGAGCCGACCACAAAGAGAAGATGTGCACTTTCCGCGTTGGCCCCTCTGGCTTCGACTCGGACTCGAGGAAGTCTAGAGGGATGTCATATTGGCGTACGTCTAGTGCATTGAACAGGTCGCACTGACCGAGAATGTTCCCTGGCCTCGCACTGCTTCCGAAATATGTTGAATTTGCTCGTAGAGCGTCGGCGAGGTTGACAAGTAACGACGAGCGGCCTTTCAGACCTACCATCGGGTTGCCTGAGCTCACTTGCATAGCAGAAGCAGTTTGCTCTGGGGTGATGCGCGACAAGCCCTCCGCTGACCGGTTCAAACGATTAGATGCAGTAGAAGGTCTGTATCACGAGGATGCATACCATCAACTCTGTGCGGGTTCTGGCTATCCGAGGAGAAGAATCCCTCCTCAAACATGTTGATACTGGCGACCCCGAGACCTTCAGATCTGGAGAACTTCAGACCGGACTCGGATTCATGGTAGGTCCAGCTGTTCCCGGCGCCAGCGTCGAGGAGGACAGATACGAGGAACAGGTCAAGGAGTCGCTTGGTGATCTCCTTGTCATCGGGAGGACTTGCCGACGCCTTCCACTTACTGATGAGGGGCTCCACACGGGGTCGACCTGCATCTAGGTGCCGCCATCGACCGTGAGGCGGGATCTACAGGGTGCCGAGTCAGAGTGAATAGGAGACAGACGAGCATTCGCGAATCTACTCACTGAGGCGAAGTTGTTCCCAAAGTCACGCTAACATTGTGCGATTGCGGGATAAGCAGAAGCGCCGCCATGGTCGTCCGGTCAAGCGCACCTTCATGATGTCCACACAGAACGCCGCCACATCCGCCTCCTTCTCAGGATGGTATGTGAAGTACTCGAGCTTGTCCTCCTTCGCGAGGGCATGCACACGACCGCATCGCTCGCGGATGGCGGGGAGGGTGCGGAGGTAGGCCGCAGTCTGTTCGGGAGTGAGTGGCTTTCCGAAGTTCATGGTGGCGGAGATGTGTGGCGAGTCGAGGCTGCTGGCTGGTTTGAGCGATCGTCTCAGACTCAGGGCGGTATTTGACTGATCGATCACGCGAATGAATATCGATTCTACTCAACGATCTACGGTATGTACGACCACAACCGCGCACACTCGCTCACGCTGTTGGTCCGAGCTCGACCCCACGCGTCTTCCAGAACGGATGCTCCCACCACTTCCCATCCACCTTGCGCGGCTGGACAAACCGGCCTCCCACATTGGCACTCTCGGACCGCTCAAGCACCCACAGCTCGTCTAGCCCCAGTCGTTGGACATACCGAGCCATGCGATCGTAATTCAAACCGACTGCATGTGGCCCATGGCTGTCATCCGACAGGGCGAAGCGTCCGCCATGCTTGAGGATGAGCTGTGATGATTATTGGATGTTTCAGAGAAGCACACTGGATGACAACGGCGAGGACTCACCTGTGCCACGTCTTCACCAGGGTAGGAAGCCTCCCAACCTTTCCTCAATGCTGCGGCGTTCAACTCGAACAGCGCGCCATAATTTGTGGCATATTTGACGTTTCGTTCTAGCTTTTCCCATGCTGCTCCGTAGTCCCCGAACTGCAGAGTGGGGTTGTAGAGCCGGCATAGATCGACGTGCCCTACTACCTCCGGATGGAAATGTCTCAGGACCTCATACTGAGCATCGAAGTATGAGCAGAGCAGTGCTTCCATTCGCTTTTGATCGCCATCTCCGCCTGAGGTCGGGGACAGGTCGAAGCTGTCGAGAGCCTTCCCAAACGTGGCGACGTCGAAGTCGATGGGAATCGCGTTGGCATGATGGACGGATCCAACCAGATATTCTATTCGTCCCTGACATTTGCTGAGAAGTGTTTCCAGGTGTGCGACATCTTCTTCCATGATGAACTCTGTCTCCAACCCCACCAGTAGCGTTATGTCGCCCGCATATTGCGCCTTGAGCCGGTGGGCTTCGGTCAGGAAGGCATCGAACTGTGTCGCCAGCGCATCGAGAGACATGCCCTCCTTCACATGCCAGAGACCGAAAAAGCAGCAGACGGCAATGCGTTGGGCAACGTGATTGGCAGAAACGGATGCGAATTTACCTCTTCGGGATACAAGTCTGCCAGGCGGTAGCGAGGGACATGCTCGGTCAAGCCATAGACCTCGAAGCCTTGTCGTATTGCCTCGCGCACTACGTCCTCCAGCGTGCCGGCCGCATGTCTGCAGAACTGTCCGGAATGCGAGTGGTGGCTGTAGGGCATCGGTGAGACAGCCTGGACAGAGTCAGCCGGGGGCACTGCTTATCGCTGAAGGACATACTAGGATGCTGGTGGGCAAGCAGCAAGGGTAGTGTGAGATGGCTGTGTCGAACCCGCGGCAGGGCTGTGTCAAGGGCAAAGTGAACGAGGCTACAGCTGCGGCCGCGGTTGTACTGCCAGTGAGTGTGGGCGCCTGCACGTGTCCGCGCAGTCTCTCACGCGCCGGCCGACCGACATAAAACAACAGCCCGCCCTGGGCGTCCGTCTCTCTCTCCCGCACCTCATCTGCTTCCAGGTATGTCTAACAGGGATTACTACAACCAGGGCCAAGGCCAAGGCCAGTACTACCCTCCCCAAGGTCCGTCCAACACCCCTGCATTTGTTCGCTGTTCAATTCACTGACCGTACTCACCACACCCAGGTCCTCCATCCGGCCAGGGTGGTTATTATCCCCAACAGCCACAGCAGGCGTACGGTGGATATGGCCAGCCCTACGGCGGGCAGTACCAGCCTCAACCGCAGCCCCAGACCGTCTATGTGTAAGTCCCTAGTCGCAAGACAGTCTTGTGTCTCCTGACGTGTCGATCGGGGCTACAGACAACAGCCTCAGCAGAAGGGTGGAGGAGGAGATGGTTGTTGCGCCTGTCTAGCCGGAGCATGCTTGTGTTGCTGTGCTGAAGGTGCGTGTCATGATCGCTCGCACGGCTTGCAAACCAGACTCATCGCTCTCTTTCCACAGAGCTCCTATGCGACTGCCTACTCTAGACGGTCTATGACTTGACGATGGATACTTCTCTGGGCCATTGATTGGCGAAGTTCATGACCGGCGATTCCTTCATACCCCTCCACCTCGGCCGTGGCGTGGTTCCCATTTCATATCTGTATATCAGGTCTTTCTCGGTCTTTCTGCGATCTTACCGCTATGTATTCGTTTCGCGTGACTCGAGTCTACTACAGCGCATAATACATGGCTACAAGCCAAAATGTGACTGTTTCGCTTTGAGTGCCGTTGCGTCAGCCCGTAGAAAGAATTGAGCGTGGCTTGGCCCGCGGGGACGAGTGCTTGCCAGAGTCCACTAGACGGTGTCCCTCGGTGTCCACCGCTGGTCGTGGACGGTCCGGCCGGTGTCCTGGTGGAGACGGGTCGGGGCAAATTCCCGCGACATGATAGGTCGGAACGAGTCGGCAACGGAAGCGTGTTCCCCCGGATGTGACGTGTGTGACGCGTGATACCTATACGGTCACCTCCTGCTCGTCGTCGTCTCAAATCCCCGTCATTGACCGTCCTCCGCCAAAATGCTGTCCAGGCTCCCTGCGGGTGCGCTGAGGAACGTCGGTTCCGTCGCAGGCCCCCGTTCTGCTAGCTTCACCTCAAACGCGCGTTTTGCAGCGGTGAGTACATCCGTCCACGCCCCGGTGCCCCCGGCTCAACGTCACGTATCAACCAGCGCGCTCGGTTTGCGTCGACGAGCTCGGGCTCGTCTGCTTCTTCTGCTTTTGAGGTATGTCCTGTGTTGGCCTCACAACATCCCGAGGTGGTGCTCATTGTTCGGACATAGTCCTTCATTAACTCGCGCGCAACCCTAGCTTCTGTGACACTTTTCACGGCCGGCTCGATCGCATGGTACACAAGCCTTTACGGCACCCTTCCCTTTGTCGGTGAGGTGCATGCAAACTCGGCCGCTGACGATGGTCTCCACCCCCCTCACTATCCCTGGTCGCATTCGGGCTTGCTAGACTCCTTCGACCATGCCAGGTCAGTCCTCTAACTCCGCCCCTCCGGACCTCGGTAAACGCGCTAACGTCCTGTCCCGCACCCTAGCATCCGCCGAGGGTACCAGGTCTACCGCGAGGTCTGTGCTGCTTGCCACTCGCTGGACCGCATTGCCTGGCGCAACTTGGTCGGCGTCTCCCATACCGCGGATGAGGTGAAGGCCATGGCTGAGGAGATCGAGTACGACGATGGCCCGGATGACCAGGGCGAGATGTTCAAGAGGCCGGGAAAGCTCTCTGACTACATGCCCCCTCCGTACGCCAATGAAGAGGCTGCTCGTGCCGGCAACGGTGGTGCCCTGCCACCGGACTTGAGCTTGATTGTCAAGGCTCGTCACGGCGCTGCGGTGTGTACACTCCAATGAGAACGGAGTGAAATAGATGGACTCACACCATGATACAGGACTACATCTTCTCTCTTCTCACTGGTTACAGAGATCCCCCGGCTGGCTTCGAGATCCGTGAGGGCATGAACTACAACCCGTACTTCCCCGGCAACGCCATCTCAATGGCGCGAGTCTTGTTCGATGGCCTTGTTGAGTACGATGATGGTGAGAGTGGCAGTCCTTCCGACGAGAACGTAGACTAACAGCGACGACCAGAAACCCCTGCCACGACTTCGCAGATGGCCAAGGATGTTGTCACGTTCTTGAACTGGGCTGCGGAGCCTGAGCACGACGAGCGGAAGCAGTTTGGCCTGAAGGCGGTCATCCTCTTCTCTGCACTGACCGCAATGAGCTTGTATGTCAAGCGCTTCAAGTGGTCCGTTATCAAGTCGAGGAAGATCAGTGAGTTGACTTTGTCTGCACACGGACGAGGGGATCGGCGCTCACCTGTGTCCTATAGTTTACAACCCTCCCGCGGACAAGTCGACCCACTAGCAGCGGACTAGACATAGAGCTATGATTGGGGAACATTATTCATGAAGTAAATAGTATTCTCAATCGAGAGTAGTCTTTCCGGTCGCTGTCGCTGCGTCCTGTAATGAAATGAGAGAGGGGCGTGAAGAGATCATCCTCGCCTGCCGTCTATTTATCGTCGTTGGCCGTTGCCTTCGCCTTCTCGCGATGACGGGCCATGTGAGGCGTCCGGATTACACAACGGCGGCCGTGAGAAGTCCCGATTTGGCAACTGCGACCAGTCCTCGCCGAGACCTGCCTCAGGCTCTACACACCGTCTCTCATCTCTGCGATACGCCGAACAGCAGCACACACAGCGACCACAGCTCCTTCACGCTTGCCGCCTCTAGTTTCTGACACGACTCTACACAGTCTTGTCGCAAGATGTCTTCGGAAAGTTGGCCACCACCTCTCAAGTGAATCTCCACCCTGCGCCCGTCGTGCGAAGGCTCACTCATCATCTCTGCAGAGAATGGGTCGCGAAATGCCTAGGCCAGATGACGGATACCAATCGGGAAGAAGCTCAAGCTGAGCTTAGACAGGTAATTGCTGATGCTTTCGTGAACAAGACCTTGTGGACCACGGACTGGGGAGGTGTGCAATTGCAAAGGTGTGTTGCACGCGTGCGATCCATTGCCTTACCTGACGCAGCACCGATCGCCTTGAGCCTTATGCCAAAGCCCCCTCCCACTCTCAATTCTCTCAATTCTCTCAGCAGTCTCAAGCGTAAACTGTGAGTTGTTCTAAGTCATACTGCACTGCACGATCCATGGACGTCCGCGTAGGAATGAGACACACCTGTCGACTACAACCACCAAGAAAGTCAAGAAGACATTCAACAACAAGCCACCATCGTCGAGCTCGTTTGACACTAATGATGTCGCCGCACTGAACCGCAGAGCTGCTCGCTTCCAACGGGAACACGACCTCGAACGACAGAAGGGCCTCCATGGTCAGACAGGTCATGCACATTCTCCATACTCTCATGTCTTTGGAAATCGATCCGCGACTCCTTCATTTGACGGGGATGCCCCAGAAATGAACGTTGTACGTAGTGTTCTCCTATATTGGTGTGACTTATGCTAGACATGTCTCCAGAATGTACCGAACTGGGACAAGCACACCATCGTTGGCACCTCGAAAGAGATCTTCAAGGACTATCTGCGCTTGACTTCAGCGAGTGTGCTTGTCATGTTCCATGCACATCCCAGATTGATTCGTTCTCCACATCCAGGAGCCCAAACCGGAGCAGATCCGCCCATACCCCATTCTTCAAGAGACTCTCGCCCAGCTGAAGAAGCGTTGGCGCGAGAAGGCCAACTACAATTGGATATGCAGCCAATTCAAGAGTCTCAGACAGGACCTCACTGTGAGTGGTGGCGCCCCACGTAGCCCGGGCACCTGATTGCAGGTGTCGACTTACATGATTCTGCAGGTCCAAAGAGTCAAGAATGAGTTTACCGTAACGGTCTACGAAATACATGCACGCATGGCTCTAGAAGTGGTACGTGGCGTTATAGATCTGTATGATGTTATGGTTGATAGGGCGCGGTCAGGGCGACATGGTAGAATATAACCAGTGTCAGGCCATGCTGCGTAATCTGTATGAACTCGGCATCCCGGGGAAGGTGGAAGAGTTCACCGCATATCGCATCCTGATGCTCCTCCATGGGCGCAATAGAAGTGGTACGTTCCAGTGTTTGTCTCACCGCTCGAAGATCATTCTCTAACTTCGAGCGTGACATATCTTTAGATTTGAATCTATACGTAGGTCAGCTAACCGACAAACAGAAAGTCGACCCGGCAGTGCGGCATGCTTTGGATGTGCAGAGGGCTTTGGCGATGGGGAACTATCACAGGCTGTTCGATCTATACCTTAACGCACCCAACATGGGTGCATACATTATGGACCACTTCATCGATCGAGAGCGGACACGCGCCCTCATAGTCATGACGAAAGCGTTAGTCTTGTCATGCATCCTCGTTTGACCATTTACTGACCGCACATGCGTAGGTATCGAACACTACCCTTGTCATTTATCCAGAACGAGTTGGCATTCGACGGTCTGGCACAGGCCTGCGACTTCCTCACGGAGCACAAAGCAGGTCTTTTCACAAATCCGAATGCCCCGGACGCGGAGAAGATCCTGGATTGCAAGCCGGCGGGCGCTCCTCTCGTACAGGTGCTCGAGGAGAAGTACCGAAAAGTACAGATCAAGGGCGCGGTATAAGGCGCACTATTCCCATTCATCGCCCGTCTCGCACCAGCTTCCGGTCCCTCCGTCACATTGCAGCTCTTCGTTCCTCCGCATCTATCCTTATATCATAACTCACCCAACCCTCCCCACGGCCACGCTCAGCATCCGGACTCTCCCCATCAAGGCAAGGTTCTACATCCATCGTACGCTTCCGTCGTAGCGTGGTCGGCCCGCACAGGAGGCGACTCGAGACTGATGGCGTCATATCGCGTATTGCAGTAGCGGTGGATAGAGTGTAGGTTTCGCTTCCTGTTTGTATTTCTGCCTATCGTGTCACTTGCAATACATCTCTCGCACTATCAAGCCTAGTCGCGCATGCGTGCCGGAATGAATCGTCGCAGTACCACTTCCCTGACAGTGTAGTGTGCGAGACATGCTGGAGAGGACAGGAGCTCTTGGGAGACCCGCGACCGCGCAGGAATGGTCACGTAGGTCAATATAAGGGTCTGCAGAACATCATCAGCATTCCCGGCGCAGAACCACAGCGGCCTTGCATACCTTCTGTACTTGCGAGTTGACGCGATTCACCGTGCTGAGCCACGTCCAGGAGAAAGGTTGAGAATTCGCAAGCTCGAAAGGCGACGTTTCTTGATCTGCGGGATCCTCATAGACGGGAATCACGACAATCGCAAATCTATACGACCCGTTAGCTCCTTGTGTCCCTTCATCAGGCATGGCATACGTACTCAGCATGATGGAACACTGGGCCACGCTTGTACAGGAGCAGGTCCACGCAGAACTTGATGCCGCCCTTGATTACCCATCCGAGGGATCGGTAGTAGTGATATGCAGCGTAGTTCACAAGGAACGGGTTGTCGAAACGGTTTGCGTATATCTCGGGCATAACACTAGGTATGTGGGGGATACCGTGTACTTGTTGGAATGCCGTCCATATGTGCTTTAGGGTCATTGGTCCAGACTATGGGCCCAACTTCAGCGGCGAAGAAAATATATTCATGGCAACATGTAGATACCGTTGTTGGGTCAATGATGGTCAAACAGTCTAGGTTCCAGGCTAGGAAGAACGCCTCCTGAAGAGTGAGCTGCATATGCTCCAGATCTGGCACGGAATCCTCGTCAAATTCCGGAGTCTGCTCTGCATCGGGCGTAGGAGAGGGACTGGGTGACTCGTCCGGAACGGATTGTTGTGGTTTCCAGGTTGCACCGGAAGGAATGATGACGGAGGACTTTGCTTCGCGGCCTTCAGCGAAGGCGGCCTCTGCCTCCGCCGCGGCTTGTGCGATTGCAGCGGCACGGTCAAGTTTAAACTGTTTTCGTTCAGCCCTGCGCTTTTCTCTGATCTCTTCTGCAGTCATGACTGGATGAAGAAGTCAGGCCGACTGCGTTATTCAAGAGAGAAGGCGTCTTACATTTGCCCGCAGCAGCTCTCTTGGCGCTGATCTGCCTCGTCCTCCACGAAGGTTCGCTCCGAGACAAATCACCCTTGCCAAAGAAACCTCGCCTCCAGAGGATCATCGCATCCTTCGAGTCGACCACCCAGACAGACCGCGTATCTGGGTCATATATGCCTGTACAATGCGGATTGAGCACCCTGGTCCCCGAGACTCCGAAGAGGCCAAGGATGTGATTCGCCCATGACTGCGACTTCTCGAAAGTGACTGGTAGTGGATGAGCGTAAATGCGGTTGTTGTCTGCGCGGCGGGCACCGCCCTTCTTCGTGCCCCCTTGGCGGTTTTGCGTAGGTCCGATGAGAGGCATGTGTATGCAACCGATGTGCTCGAAGCTGAAGCGGAGATGGAGGTCGGCGGAAAGATATATGATCGAGCAGCCAAACAGCGCGTCAACAGCGCGTCGTCCTGCCGCCGCGCGTCTGTTCTGTATTGAATATTCTGGTCACTCGGTCGTGGCACTGGCAAGTATTCCGTGGTCACTTTTACGCCGTCGCCATGTCGGACAAGCGCAGAGCAGAGATCGAGGCAAAGAGGGCGAAGCTCGCAGAGCTCCGCAAGGCGAGGGCAGATAGGCAGAAAGCGGATTCTGAGCGTCGCGTCTCCGAGGTTCGTCTACTTCGTCATGCCCATATTGCCCGGGATCTCATAGTCGTTCGTACAAGACTGCAGGTCCATCGACAGTCCGGAGGGATGTCGACGACCTCGTCAGCTCGCTCATCGGCACCGACATCGGGCGGCGTGTAGACAGCCGAGCCGGCTCACCACCGACCTCCGTCCCAGGCACTCCGTTACTTGCGCAGAACAGATCACTCGCGGGGCCTTCGACGCTCTCCCCCTCTGGCAGGCTAAGCAGACAGAGCGATGCTGCATCCGATCGGATCAGTGTGGGCACGACATTCGTGCAATCAACGAACGGCACAACAGACCATGTTGTAGACCGGTATGTCATTGTGCTGTTTCGTTTCCCATTCGCTCATGGAATTAGCGTTATGATCCCCCGCGTAGTCCCAGATTTAATTGACGTAGAGGAGGAGCTCTTTGAAATGCCACAGAAGGTACGTTTCTGGTCCACCCACATATCTTGGCTAAATGGTGGTTCTCGCTCTCTACAGGAACGTGTCATATACAACAAAGAGGTGCAGACGATGGAGTTTGAGCCCAGTTCAGACGAGTCCGACGAAGAGGCGCGAGAAGCGATCGCGCAGAAGGAACGTGAAGCTGAGGAGGCTTTGGAGGCCGCACGCGAACGAGCGTTAGAGGCGGAGAGTATCCTTCTCGACAAGCAGATTGAAGAAGTAATCCGAGGCAAGCTTATCATCGTGATATGAGGTTCAGTTGTATCCTTATATCACCTCCAGAGATGACGGAGGAAGAGAAGACAAGCATCTTCGCAGCACCGGAGTTCCTCGACTTCGTTGAGCAGTCGACGAAGATAATCCAACGAGCACTTAACGATAACTACGACTACGTTCGGGACTACACAATCGGTACCGAGACGGGCGGGTAAGTACCATACAAATGTTACAATGTTGCAAAACATGACTCTCGCAGGGATGACACAGAAGGCCGGCGAGTGAAGTGCGTTTGTGCTTTCTATAGTGAACGGTACGGGAAGAACCGATCAGTCACAGACGTGGCCTGGTCACCAAAGGTGAGAACCTACTATGCGTCGTGTATGTTTCGCTCACAGCCCTGCAGTTCCCAGAACTCAGCTGCGCATCCTACAACAAGAACCCTGCTGCGCTGAATGAGCCCGACGGCATCGTTGCCGTCTGGAATTTGCATCTTCTGGAGCGGCCGGAATTTGTCTTCCACTCACAGGTATGCCCGTCCGACCGGAGAGTGCAGTGTCTCAATTGACGTGTTATAGTCCGACGTCCTCTCCGTGACCTTCTCACCGTTCCATTCAAATCTCGTCTTCGGCGGAACGTACTCGGGGCAGATCCTGCTGTGGGACACACGCTCGAAGCATCTGCCAGTGTTGAAGACCCCACTATCGGCGGCGGGACATACACATCCTGTGTATGCGATGCAGATGGTGGGAACGCAGAACGCACACAACCTGATCACGAGCAGTACGGACGGGACGGTATGTAGTTGGCTGGTAGACATGCTGGCTCAACCACAAGTGAGTAATCCGGCACGCTGTTGCGACTACTGTACTCATATGATGTTCGTCTAGGAAACCTTGGAACTCGTACATGCTGGTCACAACAAGACCGGCGAGGTGGCTATCACGACATTGGACTTCCCGGACAACGAGACGACGACATTTTGGGTCGGTACCGAGGAAGGCAATGTCTACCAGGCGAACCGATACGACCGGGCAGGCGCGAAGGCCGGACTCAACCAGTACGATGTCTACAAGGGTCATTCTGGCCCTGTCATGGGGCTGCATTTCCACCCACAGCACGGGCCGGTCGACTTCTCCGACATGTTCCTCACGTGCTCCGTGGACTGGACGGTCAAGCTATGGCGTGCCAAATCGCTCGCGAAGCCATCGACGGCGGCGAACGTCATCTCGCCAATATATTCGTTCGATGAGGCCGACGACTACGTGTACGACGTTAAATGGCACCCGTCGCATCCGGCGGTCTTCGGGGCTGTGGACGGCTCAGGCCGGTTCGACGTGTGGAATCTAAACTGGGACACGGAGGTAAATCACGATGTTTCTGACAGACGATGCATGTGGCGGGAGCGCTAACGATGTGCCAGGTCTCGACTGTGTCGACAATAGTAGGTTCTGGACGGGCGCTGAACAAGATGCAGTGGGACCGCAAGGACGGCCGGCGGGCAGCCATGGGGGGGAGCGACGGGAAGCTGTATATCTACGACATTGGAGATATGGCGCTGCCCAGAGAGTCGGAGTGGACGGACTTGCAACGGGCGATCTCTGGCGTGGCCGGAGGCGGAGCGCAGAACGGGATCATCGAGGCTGGGCGGTAGCGGGTTTGGGGATCTCGCGTGTTGTGCTTGCATGTGTTGCTCTGGTTGCGGCAAGAGTGTAATGGATATGTTATACCCTGTGCTATGGATGGAGGTGGGCGGGTGGCCGTTCGGGGTTCCGAGGCAGGTGAGGGCGGGCGTCCGTGCGAGTATAAACGCGCTTCGGCGGGGCAAGCGCACTGCGTAGCACTCGGATTGCCCACTGCGTTCGCTGGCCCTGGAGAGTGCGGAAATAGAGGCAGACAAACGCAGCCCCTCCGTTCGTCTCGTCGCATTCCCCGAGCCTGAAATACCGTCAGCTGACGGATCAATGCTCAGCCGTCGACTGGCCTCCTCCCTCGCACCGGCCCTCTTCCACCCGGACAAGCCTGTCCTCTCAGCCACCGGGCGATCCTCCCTCAAGCCTTCCTTTTCTCAGCGACCCCCACCATCCCGCAACATGTCCGCCTTCAAGCAGGTAACGTCGTCGCCGTCGCCCCCGTAGTCCCCTGCTCACCCCGACGTGGTCGTGGCTACGTGCAGGAACCACACAAGTGAGTCCTCCGTCCAGCACGCCCCGTGTTATCTGACCGCCCGGCGCTCCTAAGGCTGCTAGTGTACGTTACACGACACGATGCCTCCGATTCTGATCCACTCACCATCGCACTCTGTCCAGCATCCCGGGACCCATCGAGGTCGCCGATGAGGTACCGCGACCGTCCGCCTTCGCGGGAGAAGTGCTCACCTCTAGTCCTCCAGGTCCTCTACGCCAATGCCCACCCCGCCGTCTCTCACATGTCAGCGGAATTCGTCCAAGTCATCGGCGACTGCATACGCATGACCCGAGAGGTCCTCTTCTCCACCACCGGCCAGCCATTCATCATCGCTGGTTCGGGTACGCTCGGCTGGGACCAGGTCCGTCGGTGCCGTAGAATCTTGATCTTGATCTAACTGAGACATGATCGTACCCCAGGCCGCTGCCAACCTGACGGAACCCGGCGAGTCCGTGTTGCTGCTAAACAGCGGTTACTTTGGGGATAGCTTCACCGAATGGTACGTCAGTGTCTATGTTTCCCATCTCCACATCTCACGTAATGATCCTAGTTTCCGAGCATACGGCGCAGAAGTAGATGAAGTCCGTGCAGACTTTGGCACAGCAGCGAACCTGAGCGATGTAGAGAAGGCTTTGAAGGCGAAGAAGTATAGGATCGTTGCCTTCACTCATGTAGACACGTCTACAGGTGGGTGTGTGGCAGTAGTATTCGATTGTTGCCAGTCTATACAAGTCTCTCAGGTGTTCTCTCCGACGCGAAGGCAATTGCAGAAACCGTCAAGAGAGTATCTCCTGACACTCTGGTACGCGTACATGACACTCCGTAATTCATGAGCTGACGTGGTACAGGTCGTTGTAGACGCTGTGTGCTCTGTAGCGAGTGAAGAGATCCTCTTCGATCAGTGGGGACTTGACGTTGTCCTCACTGCTAGCCAGAAGGGGCTGGCTACACCACCAGGGTTGAGCATCCTTCTTGCCAGCCCAAAAGCTATCCAGGTACGCTGGCCAATGTCGAGATGTCTCAGCAATGCGTAATAGGAGCGTCCCATAGGTCTTCGAGCAGCGCACACGTCCACCCGCCTCATACTACGCGAGCTGGAAGAAGTAATCATTCAAAATTATCGTGCACGTCGGGGATGTACTAATTGTATGATACCCGTGTAGGTGGCTTCCAGTCATGAAATCCTACGAGAGCGGCGCTGCGGCCTACTTCGCAACTCCGCCCGTGAACCTCATCTACGCATACCACGCCTCGCTAACGCAGCTCACGAAGAGAACGCCGACCCTCCAAGAGCGGTTCGCACTGCACCGCAAGGCCAGCCAGCGCATCAAGGATGAGCTCGCTGCCATTGGGCTCAAGCAATTGGCCCTCGACCCGTACTATGCGGCGAATGGGATGACAGCAGTGAGTTGCGTGCCGCTCGATGCTCAGCTTCTCATCCTCATGGCGTGGACTCCGCTCTCAGGTGTACTTCCCCGAGGGCTTGAAGGCGCCTGATGTTATTCCGCGTCTGTTGAAGAAGGACGTTGTAGTCGCCGGCGGCCTGCACAAGGACAACAAGGGTATGCTTTCCCCGCACCGATGTTCTTCTGCGGATCACTGACGTTCTCTTCGCGGCCGCCTCCAGAGAAGTACTTCCGCATTGGGTGCGCACGTTCATGCGCACGTCTATTCCAGTGAGTTGTATTGACCATCCTTGCAGGCACATGGGCATTACGGTCGTGAACGAGGAGCGCGGCGACGTCGACAAGATCATCGCGGCGGTGAAGGAGAGCATTTCAGAGGCGTTGGCGGAAGCCGACAGCAAGAAAGCGTGAGAGAGCAGTAATACAGTTGTACGATGAGCGAACAAATGCTGAACCGATACCACCTGTCGTGACGTGCTCCTCGCTGTCCGCTAGTGCGATTCCAGTGAATGGTTCTTCGGAAGGTCCTCGGCCGCTCGCTCGTCTCTAGGTTCGCCATCTCAGGTTCCCGTCCCGAGAAAGCTTAAGGGTGCACCCCGGCGAAACGCGAGCTAAAAATGAGGAAAATGAGGAAAATGCAGCTTGAGTGCCACGCTGTTCCTGTTAAAAGTGAGTTATGTATCCCTCTCACGATGAAGTAGGGGTGGATTGAGATGAGATTGTCACAGGTATAGACCACAATCAATGTAACGGGTCTCAATGTACATATGGGTTAATCCGCGCACACGCACTATGCACGACACATCTAGAGCACGTATCCAATATCCCTCGCTTTCTAAGTTATCTTGGCAAGGACAGTCGTTTTCACAGTATGTAGTCGAGGAAGTCGGAAGGCGCGACTGAGCCCAAGCTGTGTCGCACAAGAGTCTGAGTTCCTGCCGGAGCGAGAGCAGTTCAACGATCGATGTCAAGCACCGCAGGAATCAGTACTAGCAGGTCCTTCTTTCCGACTTCTCGACAGGGCCTGGGTAGTCGGGGCCACCCAGCACATGCCCGGCGGCCCCGTCATGAGTACTTGAGTCATGACACAACTATGTGAGTAAAAAAAGGGTGTTTATCCGACCGGAAACATTGTTGATGTCACTGATTGGGAGCATTCTCCGCGTTGCAGATAGTTGAGGTGTCAAGCTATAGTAGTACCCCATGCTCTAGGATGTACATGAGACGAGTTATATGCTTGTATCATGCACGGTAAGCCTGAGGCAGCGAAGGCTGAGGGCTTGAGCGCTGATGCGCTGATCTGAGCAGGGTGATCGGCATCGACGGCGCAATTGAGTGGGCTGCCGTGACGTATTGACAGATGTTATCTGTCTCTGACAGATGCGTTGCTCCGCCCTGTGTCGGAGCAAGCTCACCATCACTGCTAATAAGCAGTCCAGGCTAATAGTCAAAGGTGATGTAGCTGCACAGGCGCAGCGCCACAGAGACTCACTGTCAGCCTCTGGAGTACAAAAGGTTGGCTTTCTGACGAAGACCTACTTCACCTACTCCAAAATCGATATCCTCAGACATGGCTCTGGGTCTCGCAGGAAGTGCTACCGTTCGAGCGGCGATGCGCGATGTAGCCCTCGACGAAAGCCTGTATAGTCTCGACGAGGAGGAGAGTGCATTCTTCAAATCGCAGACCGGCATAGAGGACGACGAGGCTCTCAAGTCACATATTCTCAGAGTCCAGAAGGAGGCTTACGAGGTCGGTTGATCTCCACCGATATTCATTTCACCCCGTTGATCATAGCCACGAACAGGTCTGGCCGTTCCCGTGTATCCGGCGTTTCTCCTTTACGAAGTGCGTACAGGCATTGCGGGAGATCTGAGTATGCTGATGAATCAATTCACAGGTTGAAGATCTCGCGCCTTCCTGCCTACCCGCAGTTGGTGACTCTTGGAAGGCACCGCCCGGGTGCTATCCTTCTCGACCTCGGAACCTGCTGTAAGGAATTCTTCATGATCGCAGCAGATGACCCTCATAGTCCATGTAGTTGGCAACGATGTAAGGAAGGCCGTCGCAGACGGCTTCCCTGCACACAACACCATCGGGTCTGACATCGAGCCAGGTATGCACGCACCTAGCGGCGCCCGTATGCAAGCGCTGACATTTGTATCTTAAGCATTTTGGAGGCTTGGTCACGAGCTGTTCAAGTCAACTCCTGAGACCTTCCCATCCACATTCATTGCGGGGGATGTCTTTAACTCTGCCTTCCTGGAGACGCGTCAACCGCTCAAGGCTGTCCCAGAGGGTCCAACGCCTGCACTCGGGACGCTTGCGAGCCTGAACCCTCTTCATGGACGCGTCTCCGCGATTCACACTTCTGCCTTCTTCCACCTCTTCGAAGAATCCAACCAGCACGAGCTCGCGCGTGCCGTCGCAGGGCTGCTGTCTCCAGAGCCCGGTTCGCTCATCCTCGGCGTACATGTCGCGGCGCCGGAGAAAGGTGTCCGTCGCTCGGAGGGAAGCGACAAGCCCTTCGAAATCTTCTGTCACTCGCCAGAGAGCTGGACGGAGATGTGGGACAATATCTTCGAGCCGGGGACAGTGAAGGTTGAGACGGAGCTCAAGGAAATGGCTAACGGGGCGCAGAGGACAGGAATAAACATGCGAATTTGGGAGATGGCGTGGTCTGTGACAAGACTGTGACTGCAGTAATGCATGTACCTATATATCTGAAGGGCTGTATCAATTCAGGTATGGATGTTCAACGATGACGATGTTCAGATCATGTTGACGACCGTGACTCACGTTTAGGCCAGCTCGATACGACGATCTCTGAGCAAAGTTGCAGTTACGCTTGCCGGCTGTTGTCCTCTATACCGGAGACTACGTTGCAGTCCAGTGCGCACAGTATGTACGTCACTACTCAGGAGGCTGTGCCATTCATAGGCAGTGGTATACACTTACAAGGATACGTGGCACAACTGCGGCTCGCCGCACTGTCACTGTGGTTTACGGCACCTGTCATTCAGCCGGCGTGCTGCGTGGGTCTCGCCCGGAGGACCGCGTTAGTGTTCGTACCAGCCTGAGCGGCCCGATCGAGTCAAGAAGCCTCAGCTTCGGCGGGACCGTAGGCTTCACATCCACCCAGGTATATAGTATAGGGGGCCGAAGTTGGTGTGCAAAGCACCGTCTCCATTGCTCTGTTCACGGCCGCATAGGCTCAGCCTGAGGAGGCCATGTCTGATCCAACTGTTCCACAAGGTGTTGCCCCTGGATCTGACACAGCGGGCAGAAGGGCTGGAATCGCGCCACCACTGGACCCGAGCTTGTATAGGCTTGATGATGAGGAGGTTGCCTTTTTCAAGCAGCAGACTGGGATTGATGGTGATGAGGGGCTCAGAGAGCACATCATGAAAGTCCAGACGGAGGCATACGAGGTACGTCCATGCTTTACCCGGACTGGGAGCGAACGACTAAGGACTGGCTCTCGATTCACAGTTGTACCCCTACCCGTGCATTCGTCGCTTCGGCTTTACACAGTAAGTTTGCGCTACAGCACCATGTCAGGTTGAAACATGCTCAAAGCCTTCATGCAGGCTCAAGATATCACGCCTTCCTGTGTACGATGACATCCTCAAGTTGGGCAAGGAGCGTGATGCTATCCTCCTAGACATAGGCTGTTGTTGTAGGCTATCTTCTCCTTTCATCACATTGACCGTCGCACTGATAGTGAGGTGCAGTTGGTAACGACGTCCGGAAGGCCATCGCCGATGGTTATCCTCCCAAGAACGTGATCGCCTCAGATGTCGAGCCAGGTGAGAGTCATCTAAGCTTTGAAGCGACGTCAACGATTGTTGACATACATAATAGCTTTCTGGCAGCTCGGCCACCGTCTGTTCAAGACATCCCCGGAGTCGTTCCAGGTACCATTCATAGGAGGAGATGCATTCGACCCTACCTTCCTTCAGCCGGCGCCGCCCGCATACGCCCCTCTTACTACGTCTGCACCGGCCTTGTCCTCGGTTACAAGCCTGACAATGCTCCAAGGCCGCGTCTCCGCCATCCACGCATCCTCACTCTTCCACCTGTTTGAAGAAGAGAAGCAGCTCGCGCTGGCACGTGCCCTCGCAGGCCTTCTCGCTCCTCATCGAGGCGCAATGCTGTTCGGCTCGCACGGCGGCGCACCGGAGAAGGGCATCGTTACCTGGTCGCTCGATGGGTCCGGATCCAAGCAAGTTTCAATGTTCTGCCATTCGCCGGAGAGTTGGAGGGAGATGTGGGAGTTGATATTTGGAACGGACAAGGTTCAGGTCGACACTGAGCTACAGCCGATCAACTCAAGCTCGGACCCATTGGTTACACGCGTCTTCCATCTACTCGTGTGGTCGGTCAAGAGGTTGTGAATGAAACTGTCGTACGGAGCGAGCCTTCAACAGGCATGATATGGGATTCGAGTACTGCAAATATCTGCATCGTAGCTGTTTCTCAACAGCAACGCGACTGTACCCTCAACGTGGAGTAGATATCCGAGTAACAATGGCATTATTGGTATGAATACATTGCTTGTACGTGAAGACTCTAGAACCCGACAACACCTACTGTGAATGGTACGAATATGGATACACATAACTGCTGCTAGATTGTGCGCGATCGCTCTACTGTAAGGTAAATCGTTGAATGCATGATTCTTTTATGCGGCTGTCGCGCCCTCCCGATGCTGGCCTTCGCCGCCCATGCGGTCGTACCAGGCCCTACCCTCGGTCGTTGGTGCGATGTAGCCAGCCCTGATGACGAAGTCGCCAAAGTGTTCTCCTTCCTGGCGCTCGAGGGCGTATTGCTTGATCATCGGTGTGAGAATGGCAAGGATCTCAGGCTCGGTGACGGTTTCTGCAAAAGGCTGTCAGCGAATTATGGGAAGAGTAGAAGCTGGTTCACGAACCTCGGTAGATCTTGTTGAGACGCTGGCCATGGTATCCGCCGCCGAGCAACATCGAATACGTGCCAGGTGCCTTGCCGACGAATGCGATTTCTGTATCGTGACGTTCACATAAGCAACTGATCCGCATTATCACCATGACTCAACATACCTGCGATATACGGTCGTGCGCAACCGTTAGGGCATCCAGTCATACGCATGACGATAGAGTCATTGCGCAGGCCGTTCTCCTCGCAGATCTTCTCGACCTTGTCGATGAGAATGGGGAGGTACTGATTTAGTCAACACGTCAGCGAGATGCACAGTGTGAGCAAGAGCGGAAAACATACCCGTTCGGACTCTGCCATCGCAAGGCCTGCAAAACATAACATAACATCAGAATGCTAGTCGTTCAGTACCTAAACTGCGATTACTCACCGCACGTCGGGAACGCAACACACGCAGACGAAGACAACCTCAAACCCGTGTGTGAGAGGGTGTCCAGCTTGTATTGCGCCAACAGCGCCTTGATCTGGGGCAGATCCTCCGTCGCGATGTCCGCAATGATGACGTGCTGGTTCGCAGTCATGCGGAACGTGCCCTTATGGATCTTTGCGATCTCACGGAGGCAAGTCTTGAAGTCCTTGCCCGGCTCGTCCTGGATGCGGCCGTTCTCGATGAAGCACGTGAAGTGGTGCTTGCCGTCCTCGCCCGTGTGCCAGCCGTAGTCGTCGACGTTGCGGTCGAACGTGAACGGTTGGGCGGGGGCGAGATGGTACCCGAGAAGGCGCTCGACCTCGGCCTTGAAGTTCTCGAGGCCCATGCGGTCGATGGTGTACTTGAGCCGTGCGTTCTTCCGGCTGAGCGTAGGAAGCATGTAAGCAAGGTCGTCAACGCAGAGGACACGCGCACTCACTCCTCACGGTTCCCGTTGTCCCTTTGCACAAGCATAATCTTCTCTGCGACTTCGACTCCCTGCTCAACCGTGCAGAAACCAAGGACGCTGCCCAAACGCGGGTATGTCTTCTTGTTACCGTGCGTAACACCCATCCCACCTCCGGCAGTGACGTTGAAGCCGACCAGGTTGCCATCCTTACCGACGATAGCAATGAAGCCGACGTCGTTGGCGAAGAGGTCGACATCATTCGTCGGCGGGACTGCCACTGCTACCTTGAACTAGCCATTCACGTTAAGAAAAACTCTCCGAGTGCGCATAAGGTCCCACTCACTTTACGCGGCAGGTAGAACTCGCCGTAGAGGGGCTCCGCGTCCTTCAGGGCGTCGCCGGCAACCAGCTTCTTGTCCAACCAAATCTCGTGGTACGCGGTCGTGCGAGGAAGGAGGTGTTCGCTGACGCGCTTGGCGAACTCGAAGGCCTGGTGGTGCAGCTTCGACAACGACGGGATGGCCGAGACGAGCACATTCCTGCGAGCAACAATGAGCACATAAACGACACCGCAGACTCACAAAACCCACCTGTTAACGTCGCCGCACGCAGCGAGCGTATCCAACAGCACCCTGTTGATGTCCTGGATCGCCGACTTCAAGTGGCGCTTGATCACGCCGTGGAACTGGAACGTCTGGCGCGTCGTGATCTTGTACGTCCCGCACCCGTGCTCGTCCGCGATCTGGTCCATCTGGAGCCACTGGTCCGGGCGGCACACACCGCCGGGCATCCGGACACGGATCATGAAGCTGTACGCGGGCTCGACGCCCTGCGCGACGCGTTCGTCGCGGATGTCGCGGTCGTCCTGCTGGTAGATCCCGTGGAACTTGGTCAGCTGCGTGTCGCTGGGCGCGAGCGCACCGGTCGTTGTATCAACCAGACCTTCCGCGATGGTGCCCCGGAGGTACTGCGACGCGACCTTGATATGCTCGTTGGTGATCGGCTCCGGCTCTGCCTCCTGCACCTCCACAGCGTCGACGCCGAGTGCCTTCCACACGAGGGGCTCCCAGGCCTTGTACCCAGTCTCGGGGCCGTCCGCGTCCTGGTCGTCTCCCAGTCCAAGCGCCACGACGCGCTGCGCGCCGAGCGACTCCAGGCGCGCATCGAGGTCCCTGCCCGCCTTGTTGTAGTAGTGCGCGTCCTCGGGGCGCGGCCAGTAGTGGCTGTCGCCCAGCCCAAACACGCCGACCTTCACGTCGGACAGGGGCGTCTCGCCGCGGGCCGCGGCGGCGTTGAGCGCCTTGACGAGGGCGCGGCCGTTCTGGGGGAACTCGCCCTGGCCCGCGACGGAGGTGACGAAGGCGACGTACTGCTCCTGCGCGAGGTCCTCGAGGGAGACGGCGTCCATCGGCGCGACGCTCGCGACGAGGCCGCGGATCTTCGCGCGCGCGGCGAGCCGCTTCGCGAGCTTCTCCGCCCTGCCGCCGTCGCTGGCGTAGAGGACGGCGAGCGGGGGCGCGTCGATCGCGGTGAGGAGCTCGGCGTACGCCTTCTGCGCGCGCGCCTTGCGGGCGGCGCGCAGCTGCTCGCCGAGGGAGCCGACGAGCTCGGCGGGGAGCTGCGGGTGGGCGGCGACGAGCTGCGAGAGGTGGTTCTGCCTGTCGAGGAACGCGCGGAGCTCGTTCTTGATCGCGTCGCTGTCGAGCGTGAACGCGGCGTCGCCCTCCTTGGACGGGTTCCAGCGGTAGAGCGGCCAGTAGCCCGCGTCGACGGCGCGCTTCGTCTCCTTGAGGATGTCGAGCGCCGGCGAGTCCTCGGTGGTGTATGGCAGGTAAGCGAGCACGACTGAGGGGCCCGGGTGGCGGTCCGCCTCGACCAGCGCCTGGAGGACCTGTGCGTAGGACGAGTAGAGCGCGACACTGGCCACGTAGACGTCGCCGTGGTTCATGGCGTAGAGACCGACATCCTGCTTGCGACGGGACGCGGCGGTGCGCGTGCTGTAGGGCGTCGAGTCGAGGAGGAGGACGTTCACGTTGAGCCCGGACGCGATGGCGTGGTGCAGGCCCGACGCGCCGAGGTCGTACGCCCACGCGTCGCTGCCGATGATCCAGCGCGACTTGGTGCGCGCGTCGGAGGACAGCAACGAGCGTGCGGCGTAGACACGGCGGGCAGCTGCGCTCTTGAGGGCGGGTGCGTGCTCCTCGAGCGCCTGAGCGAGGCGGGCGGCGGCGTCGTCGGTGGCGGGCGCGCTGCTGCCCTTCGCAGCCTGGAGCCACGCGCCGAGGAGCTGGTGGAGGTCGCCGGGGAGGTCGGGCTGGCGCATGGCCTGCTTCACGTCCTCCTCGAGCTTCGCGAGCGCCTCGAGCTCGCCCCGCACGCGTCCGAGGGTGAACTCGGGGGTCGTCGCGACCGCGCCGAGCTGGGCGACGCGCGCGGGGTCGTTTGCGACGTCGAGGCGGGCGCCGAAGAGGGTGTCGAGCAGCTTCGTGTACGACGCCTCGTGCTTGGGGACGTGCGGCGGCGCGGTCTGCGCGGACGAGGACGCGGAGGGGCCGAGCGTCAGCCGGGCCGGGGCGTCCGCGGGCTGCTGGAGAAGCTGGTCGACGTCAGATGGCGTGAGCTGCGTCGCGTCGCGCACGAGCACGCTCTGCACGGCCGGCCGCGTCTCCCGCTCCGGCGACTCCTCGCCCTGCAGCGCGCTCACGACCTCGAGGAACAGCGGCGTCCACTTGACGTTCCACCGGCGGACGTGCTCGCAGACGAGGACGCGTACTGCTGACGAGGGGATTGCGTGCGCGAGGTTTGCGGGGGCAAGCGGCTTGAGCAGGTTGACATCTACGAATGAGACACCGTCCAGGTCCAGAGTTGTTGGGAGGGGAGCGAGAGTAACCAGGACGGTGTGGGGCTCCTCAGCGCCGCGAGTGGTCAGCGCGCGGAGAGGCCGGCGCAGAAGGGACACGGCAGTTGCAGAGGCAGCATGGAAGGCCCTCAGCAACTGAGCAGAGTCGTCCTTGCCATCAGACTTGACGTCGCCGTTTGCGTGGCCATTTGCGTGGCCGTTCGCATGCCCGTTGGCAGAGAGCGGCGGGGCAGAGAGATACGACTCGACCTGGTCGGCAGTGAGCTCGCTGAGCTCGTCCGACTCTGTGCCGACGTAGAAGATGTGCAGCACGGCCTTTGCTTCGGTCCGTGCTAACCGACTGGCGAGGAGTGCGTGGTCGTGCGCGTGCTGGGCGGTGCGGGAGTAGATGCAGAACGGCACGGACGCCCTGAGGACGAGGACGTCGGAGAGGTCGTCGCCAGCCGGGATGGCGACATGGAGGACGGTGGCCGTTGCCGAGAGCTCGGCCAGGTGGGGGATGAGGGGATGCAACACACGCCTATGGGAGACAGTGGTGAAGGAGACCAGCCCGGACTTTGCACCGTTGCTGGTGTTGTGGGCATGCTGCTGGAGGAGTGCTGCGCCGGGGTCCGCGCCGAAGGGAATGTGGTGGACGGCGGTGGAGGAGAGGGCGGGGGCGAAGGGTGAGACGGAAGGCGGGACTGAGGCAGAGTTGATGACTGCGTCCGAGGCGAGGGAGGCGATCCGAGCAACAGCGCTGATGGAGGGTGTCATGGTGTGAGCGAACCTGTCGGCGCGGCGGTCAATAAATGCAAGTGGGCTATTCGGAATAGGTGCCGCGTGGACCCGGGGGTTACGAATATTGGATGTTCCGACATCCCGCGGCGACCCCCGGGCCATGGCGGCTGTGGAGACGACATACCTGCAGGCGAAGAGGGAGGGGGAGGCGCTGGCAGGAAATAGAGCGGCAGGGAGAGGCTGCAGGAGGCGCCCGGAGTGCAAATCCGAGAACGGCCAGGTGATCGGTGAGCCACCCGCTTGCCATCCTCGCGCGATCCCTTTGGCCCTGTTTGGCCCGACCCTGCCCCTGGACCAGGGTTAGGACGTGCGCCGGCCCGCTCCGGGTGCGATCAAACCTTGTTGGGGAACTGTGCAGTTGCGCGCCACCGCGGCGTCCACAGAGCGGGCGGGGAGAACAGCCAGCGCCCACCGCCACCGCCGACACCGCCGCCGCCGCCCTCGCCCCTCCCAGCAACCTCAAGCACACGCAATGGCCCCCACGAAAAAGTCCAAGGCGGCAAAGTCCACCGAGTCCATCGCCTCCCGTCTCGCCCTCGTCGTCAAGTCGGGCAAGTACTCCCTCGGCTACAAGTCCGCCCTCAAGCAGATGCGCAGCGGCAAGGGTGAGTCCGCCTCCCGCCTTGATCTCCGGGGACTGGAGCGTGAGGCTGAGAAGGTCCCTTGTGCTGACGCCGTCCTGTTCTCCCCCTCCCCGCCCGCCAGCCAAGCTCGTCCTCATCGCTGGCAACTGCCCGCCCCTCCGCAAGTCCGAGCTCGAGTACTACGCCATGCTCTCCAAGACCACCGTGCACCACTTCCAGGGCACGAACGTCGCCCTCGGCACCGCCGCCGGCAAGCTCTTCCGGGTTGGGTGCGTCTTTTCCCTGCTGCAGTCACCGCAGTCGCTCATCTCGCGTTCAGTGTCATGACCGTCTCCGACCCCGGAGACAGTGACCTGCTCGCGGTCGCCGAGGCCCAGGCCGCATAAAACATCGCATAGCTTGATGCCAGGGTCACGAGTATATTATGACACGCTGTTGTATGCTCTTATACTTGCTTTGATGCACTATGGATACTGCCATGAGTCCGCAATGATACACACCGGATTGATCTCGTCTGCTCTTTGCAAGCGGCCTGTAAGGAGAGCGCATCGCGCTGACGTTACGTGCGCTCAAGGTGTGAAGTTCAAGTTGTCGACATTGTTTGCAATGAAGTGTTTGCTGCTCGTGCACTCATTTGGTATGCGAGGGGTTCCTTCATCGCTCTATGCCTTAGCGGCCCGTACTTTGGTACAGGTTCCCGATACTGATTTATCGCATCCCTCGACAGAGTCCGAAGCACTGCTCGCTCGTGAGCACCCAAAGCCGGGCATCCAATACGTAGTAAGCGTCCAAACGTACCACAAACACAAGCATGCACACAAACTACTGATTACACTCTCACATACCACAAACCCACCATCGCACGGTACCAGGTCCACACCGCCGTTCAGTCGAACTCGTCGAGCATCGCACCCGTCCGGACGTACAGCTGCTCCACCATCGCGTACGTCCGGGCATAGTACAGCTCGTCCACCATCCCGTCCATCTGTGCGTACAGCTGCTCCACGGCGCGCCGGCGCGCGGCAGCCCGGACGAGCTGGACGACATCACCGCCGCCCCGGAACTCGAGCTCCAAGTCGCGGCGCCTGTTCTGCTGCCCCGCGCTCCCCTGCTCGAGCTCGCGCTTCCGCCAGGCTGCGCCACGCCTCTGAGGGCCCTTGGGACCGTCCTTTTGAGGAGGCGGAGGCACGGGAGGGCTACTGCCGCCGGGGGCAGGGGTCCCCCCGAGAGGGCCCAGGGCTGGGGGGTGGGTGTTGACTGGAGTCTGGGGTGGGGTCGGGGGTGACCGGTGGACCCTGCTCCTGAATCACCCAAGAACGTGTCCAGCTGGACATCCGCCTCCGCCTCTTTACTCGCCAAACAGCCTCGTGCGTAGAGATCGCCCATGTGATGTCTGGCCCACAGGCCGTCCTCGAGTCCTCGACGCCGCGAAAGGCCAGGTAGTCGTACATCCGCTTGCAATCACTGCACGGTCGGATACACGTCAGCGCCGGAGCCTGATGCATAGGGAATCTGCGTGCGGATGGTGCACTTACTCGTGGTTATTAGAAGGACCAGACGTGCTAGGAACGGACGCGACGGGGGCAGCCAGCGCAGGCTGAGTGGCCGCGAATGTGGCGGCGATGACGACGGTGGCGACGGAGTAGCGCATGATGGATGCTCTCGGATGATCGGTTCGGGGTGTTGAGTTCAATGAAGGTTCGTGAGATCGTCAAATAAGTCGCAGAGCTAGAAGACAACGGGGGTGCCATCAACATCAAGTGAACGGGTGGAACTCAGCGTGGAGCTGTCGACTTACCAGCCAGTGCCGTGCGATGGTATTGAGGTGAGTCTGCAGTGAAGAGCGGACTGACGAGGATGAGCAATGTATGCCTGCTTATATAGGGAGGACACACCGAGCTACCGCGCCTGTAAACGACCCGAGCTGTACTCTGGGTCAAACAGTTTCACGCGCAAGTTGCACTAGGGTGGACGGAGCGACACTGGTCGTCGCTGATGTCAGTCTCAGACCGCCGTACTCACGAGTAATGGTCTCAGGTCGCAGAAGAATTTGATAGCGCGACTGGGTTCCAGAAATGTCTTTTATCGACTCGCACAAACCGCGTGCTACAAACGCCTGAGACCTGCGAGAGACAAGTGCATAGACGCACATGAGACACATTTGGACTCAGAGAGGATAATGTAGCACCCGCCTTTGATCAGATGAGGCTGGGTCCCACAACCTGGAGAGTCTGCAGCATAGGAGACTGCGTACACAACGACCGTACACTACAGCGAAGATTGTTGTCTAGGTGGCTAGAGAACACCTGTGGATCATTCCATGAACACTGAATATGAAGACTGTACAGATGCATCAGCTGCCGTGTTACTCGTCAACGACCTGTGATGTTTCAGACCCACCGAATCATGATTTGTATGGCAGTGAGGTCTGGAACCGCCACGCGCAGCCAGCGGACGTGTCAGGAGAAATGAAACCGTAGTCTGGATGAAAAACTATCACTTCGTTCTATGTAATGCCTGAGTAGTTTTACGGGAAAGTGAAATACAAGCTACGAGACCCGCGGTTGCCATGGCCGACAGAAACGATCACCGTCTGCCCAGTTACGGCTACTTCTTTGACATTGGACTCCTCACCCAGCTGCGGCCTGAAAACCGCTAACTGCTCTCCTTCCCTCGAGAAGCCATGTTCGAGGAAATGCCTCAAGCCGACAGCGCACGTTGACCCGTCGCGGAAAACAATCACGACTAGGAAGTCATCTGCAGTCTGACTGAGGCCGCCGTATTCCACCGGGACACCCTGCACATTGTGGCTGATCGTCTCCATCCGCCGCTGGCTGCCAGTCGCGGGGTCGAGGGCAACTACGTACCCGAACTTGTCGGGCTTGACGCCGTCGCCATTAGGGCTGCTCAATTCTCGCCGCCCGTTCGTCGGTTCGTCGGGCACCTGCCCCGTAAGGCAGGTAGCATCAGATCCGGATCAAGCCCGGCAGATTCCCGACTAATCCAGCCACCGCCTACCGACAATGACGCTTAACGACTCGTCGATACTTAGCACTGACTGATACGACCTTGCACCAGCCAGAGGACGAGCCTAGGGTGACTCGGAGCTCAAGCGCTCACGTCCTGGTTGGTTTACCGTCGCAGAGCTGTGAACGGCGATTTCGAAGTTAAAGAATGTAAATGTAAGATGCATCACATAACATTTTAAGCAGTCAATGTAGGTTATTGTCGGGACAGATGAGAGAGCGGCAGGGGAAGAAAAACGCGATGAATAGCCCGATTAGAAACGAGACTCAAGACTGTGAACTGACAGCAGTGAACGCGCGCGTTAACGGAAAGTTACTGCTGACTACCTATGTGATTATGTAAGCCCACTGATAGCGAGCCCTCGACACTGTGTGCATGCATCCCATAGCAATTGGCAAGATTCAAATATTCTGTGGGTATCGTACACATCCGACACCTCGTAAGTAATGTACAGTCGGGAAGTGAGCTCGTTCTCTCGTTGGTCCTGCCGCTTTCGGTAGGCGGTGGCTGGATCAATCGGGAATCTGTCGGGCTTGATCCGGATCTGATGCTACCTGCCTTACGGGGCAGGTGCCCGACGAACCGATGAACGGGCGGCGAGAATTGAGCAGCCCTATTGTCATGCCGCCCGAAAGCGACGATGACGTCTAGCGCAGCGACATACCGAACAGTGTGCACCCAGCCTCCGATGGGCTTCGCGTGCCACCGGATAGTCATGGTCTCCACGTCGATGGCGTAGATCGACGTCTGGCAGGCGGACTGCACCGGTAGCACGTTACCGTCCGCCTCGTAGACGGCGAGCAAGAACGCCGTCTCGTCCAGAGGCGCACTGCACGTCGGGTAGATCTGATCGCCGTCCTCGACTCCGACCTCCAGCGTGAAGCTCGCGGCTGGCTCCGGGGACTTCGGAACGTCCGCCCCGCGCCAGCATAGGACCTCCATCTTGTCTCCCCATTGCTCGGAGGACGTCGCGAAGATATCGCCGTTTTGCCGGACGTGGACGGTAGCAGCACGCCTCCGTTCATGCTAATTCGCAACCGCTCGCGAGCCTGGAGGCGTGCGGGAAGATTGACACTGCCGAGGACAGCGCCGTTCCCCACGACGTCGCAGAGCAAGATCTTGGTAAGGCCATGGGGCGGGAAGTGCTCCTTGTCTTCTTCGATGTCTACCAGGATCTTGCCGTCGGCGTACATAGGGTAGTCCTCTGATAGGGTGCCGTACAACTCGAGCTTGCGGATGAGCCGTCCGTCGACGAGGCTGAAGACGAGGAGGGAAGGTACGTCATCCTCAGATTCCTGATCGGCGATGATGATGAGGTTGCGGTCGGTGTCGAAGACGGGGTCAAGGTGATACGGCATAGCTTCTACGAACTGGGCGAGGGTCGCTATATGCTCGAGGCGACCGTGCGGGCCGCCTGTCCGCCAGATATCGACACTGGCTGTGCTGAAGATGAGCACATACGGCCCATGAACGTAGAACGCCTCTGCGCTGCCCTCGGGAGTCAGGGGCTGTGGTCCAGTTGAAGACATGCTGGTAGATAGTTGCTGAACAGAGAGCGTCAGCCTGATCATACGTGAACTCAATACAGCGTCTCACACTTTCTGCGGAAATCAAGCAAGGCAGAATGGTCGTAGTGAGAGGTGCGTTCGAACACTTGTGAGGCGCAAAGGAGCTATGACCTCTTGAGGAGACTATATACCTACCCTGCGTTGCGATCGGCGTCTTCAGGTCAACAGCTGTTGTAACTTGCGTGATGGTCCACTGATCGCACGACGACCGATGTGTTCTCTCAAAACACAGGTACCTCGGGGAGCGCGGGCCCGAGATGACCACCAAGGACTCCCTGTAACGATTGAATGCGGCGGACTCGGTGATCGTTGGCTTCGGTTACTTGCGTTCCGAAGCTGCACCTATGGTAAGTACGATGCGACTTAAGCAAATGGTATACGAGCTCACCGCGATAAGACCGACAGTCGAGCCTCAAGGCCTCAAGCTCAGGCTACGCGCATTGCATTGCCCCTTCCGCAACTGAATCCGTCTGGGCTAGCGCTACGAAAGTCTGACAAGCGATAGAAGTCTTTAAGCTTGAATTCCTCGCCCGAGCTCGGCGGCAGGCTAGTGACGCGCGCGCCGCCGCCAATATTGCTCTACATGCTACTAGTAAGTCTTCGAGACCGGCTACCCCCCCTGGTGGGCTCGTCGCCGACGAGTCCAGTGCAGACCTCTACGTGGTCCAGGGGATTAGTAACCTCATATGAGGTGAAGCCAACTGCACAAAAACGATCCATGATTGTCGTCGGACTCAGGATCGAGGGCGGATAGTCAAGCCAAAACAGCCGTCGCGCTGGCCCGAACATCGACGTTGCCCAACGCCAATGATGAGCTACCTCTGGTATGCTAATACCGAATCCCCCTGTCCGGGGGAGAGTAATCTCTTAGGAGACGGAGCGAACTGCGCTATACCGAACCCGGTAAACAATAGACTGGACGGTCACAGACTATAGATACAGCACAACAACGGATAATGTCTGACCTGGGGAACGTCACCCACTACTTCCAAGGGGTATACCCAAACTAAGCCAAACCGCTACGTTCGTACATAAGGTATGGACAACTGTAAGGACACGCAGCAGGGCCATACCCGTCTGTCGACGAGCATAACAACCACGACGCCTAGCATGACAACAAAGGCTATGCAGAAGGCCCGCCCGGCCCGAACGGCTAACCCCGAACAGCCGCTCCACCCAGAATGGGGTCACGGGGCCGGCCGACCAACGCAGGCTAAAAGACCTGGCCGTGGCCGGAATCACGTGACCATGGCCCAGACGCCTAGCCGAGCGCCAAAGCTTAGGCTGAATACACCAGCCAGAACACAACAAGCCGCACATTCCATCATATAAATTCGGGACGAAGCATGAGTTCAGCAACACAGAAAGCCCCGCCCTATGCCTATGAACTATGGAACTATGTCCCCCCTCATGAAGCATATAAAATCATAAAACTCCACAAACGCCCGTACGTCAGGTCACGCTTCGAAGTACCCCAGAGGCTATAAAGCATACGTATCCGATTAATAAAAGCGCTCAACGCTTGGACAATGTTCCTCACCTTCTCGGCCAGCAAGAAGAAGCCAGACGTATCCACGTTGAGGGGAACGAGGCCCCTTGAAGGTATAGAATCGGCTGCACAACAGTCAAAATCGCTAACGAGACACACGCAGAACTCCTACGTACCCGTCCCCACAACCCCCCCAGCTACGCCGTAAACATAGAGGTACTCGTACGCAATGTACCAGAAATCGACAACGCCAGCAGGACGGAGACGTGGGTTGTAGACAGACAACCAGGACGCCCTCTTGCCCGGAGCCATGTCTTAACGCTCTGGGCTGGGGACCACATGATCGGATCGGGCAGGATCTCGACAATCACGTGCCTCGCCCGGCACTGGGTCACGTTCCGACTCGCAGGCACGCGCAGCGGAATGCGGGTCCGTGTTCCGATCCCGTGGGCCGGTCTCAGCGGCCACGCGTCCTACACTCACACGACTCAGTTCCTCACGTTATCACCGAGCCCGGAACCACATGAGGCCTTCAGGAACTCCCCGGACTTCGCGGATCCCGATGCCAATCCATACGAATTCGAACTCACCGCTGGGAAAGAGATCCGCCTCCGGGCGCAATTGCAGTCCAATCCGGACGCAACAGACCAAGTTGACGAGGCGAGAGAGGAGGGCCTAGATATGAACTAGTATATAACACATGCAAATGGAATGGATCGCTCTGCTTCACGCACGGATCTGACTGAACTAATCCTCTCATGACGTCCCTGTCCAGGCCAAGAACACCACAAGTGACGCCGAAAATAAGCCGCCGACACTAGCGCATCCAGCCTAGAAGCCTGGACTACCGCATATCCCCATTAGGTCCTAGGAGCGTGCGAGCCCGAGCCTCCCAATCGAGGTCTGGGAACCGACAGTTTAGCGCCGAGAAGACACATCAGAACTTCTCTGATTTCGGTTACGGGCTGTGACGGGCCGTAACGGTTGCTAAAATTCCGATTTTACATAGCGTCAGCGTATCACTCGTTAGCAAGACCCGTCGCATTTTAGAAGGTTGGGAAGATGCGGCGATCGCGTCGCTAGATAGTCGTTACATAGTCATAACAGTTCACACAAACATCAGCAAGCGTCACTGCTGCAGCTCATATTCTCCAGTTCTGTGCTCAATATTTCTGGCAATAGATCTCATTGTCAACGTATGCTACACATTGTGTACTACTCTATGTACTACTAGTAAATGCACCCGTCTGGGTACAGACCCGCCGTAGCGGGTACGGGTTGCGTGCAGGTAACGCGGGTTCGTGGGTCCACGGGTGGGTTTACGGTTGAGTCGACCGGTGGTTGAGTGAGCGTATGAACCGGTCAGACGCAACGGTGTTCACTGAAAGCAGGCCTAGAACTTGCGCACTCGTAAACGCTGCAATTCGACCGTCAGCGAGAGGAAGACAGAAGCCCTGCCGGAAACGTTGGACATGACAGCACGACGCCACCGTCAGCCCGGTCCATCTGACGTGTCGAGGATCGACGCCCTCAGCCCGGCATCCGCTACGCACAATACGCTGGTCAGGTGCCTCCGTGATCAGCCAAAGGCACGTCTGCTTTCTCAAAGCCACGTTCTCTTGTTGGCCATCGTTCCAGCTTGATGAGAGGACATTCGCCAGCGGAGGAGCGGACGTGCTCGACTCGACACTGCCCAGTCAACATTGCTCAATACGTACCGGGCGCGGTGTTTTTGATAATCTCCCGGGTTGCCACAATGTTCTGGTTGCACAGAGACTAGTGGCCCGCCAGTCCAGTTCAATTGCCTGCGGGAGGCTAGCTACGAGATTGGCTCCAGTCGTCCGCACGCGCAGTCCGGCAGGTGAGGTGAGGTCCGGTCCTTCGATGCACAGCCACTCACCGGTCGTACAACGCTCGCACTCCTCTACGCCGGTTGGGTTGTCGAGCAGCGCGCGTGCATCGCTGCGGATGGTATACTCCGAGCGAGGCCGATCAGAGCAATCTCCGGCGCGCACAGTGACACGAACAAGACGTGTTCAAGACCAGATTGGTGGACAGACAACGGGGGCAGCTGGCTGGAATGGAGGAGGTCGCAGCGGCGCGGGGACGCAGGTCAGCGAGCGAGAGGACGCGGGAGCGCAGACACGTCGTGTTGGGCACCATTGTCTTGAGCGCAGACACGGGTGCGGCATTCTTTGCCCGTCTGAGGCACGCCGGCCGGACGAGGTGGTTGCGAGGTGCGTGGATAAGTTGCACTACCTCGCAGTGGTCTTGAGGGCCGGCAGAATTGCGGTGGGGCTTCAAGTTGACGCGTTGAGAGGCTGTGTGGGCACGAGAGAGGTAGAGACAGGAAGCCTGGGCGGGCGCGCTTGGAAGTGTGCGTGTCAAGTCACCTCAAGTGAGAACAGACGTGCACGCTGTGAACATGTTGAGGAGTAAATGGAGGAGGTCCGAGGCAGCAGATATATGGAGGGACTCACCGGGGATATCCTGCCCTTCTCCAGACGTCCAGACATTCCTTGTTGGGCCCGCATTGGTGCGTTGGCTGCTCGAGCCTCCACGGCAACTCCAGAACAAGCGAGAGACAGAGAGGCGAGCGAGAAAGTGGTGAGAAGATAGGGTGAGCGGGCGAGACTTAGAGTGAGGACATGCCTGGGACATGCCACAACACCGAGGAGGAGCACCTGCACCGGGACGCGCAAGTGCCATAGTGACTTGCCCTAAATGGCCTAAGCGCCGGTGGCCACGTCCTCGCTCTCGTTAGCTCTCTTTCCCTCGACGCGCGCGCCGTGTCGCGCACACTCTCCCCTCGACCAGATCGCCGCCCGCGTGGAGCACACACACGCGCCGCCTCCGCCTCGCGCGGTCGCCTGGGAGGCGATGCCAACTCACCCGTACAACCTTCGGCCGAGCTGCTTGGCTACTACATCAGACGAAGCACGGCGAGGAGAAGGGGGTGCTAGAAGCATGAGTGGGCCAGGAGGATAGGAGGTGAGTGCTATTTAGTGTGTCTGTTGGTCTCCAGACTCAGCATGTGCACGTGCAGACCCGTCTGTTAGGTAGGCCTAACGTCAAAGGGATTGCCTAAGTCGCGAAAGCCTGTCAAAGTGGTTAAGCGCTGACACGTGACTTACGGCGAAGACCTTCCTTTCCGGTACAAGTCCTTACTTACCCTTTAGAGTCAGTATCAGCTGATCCCGGAGATCGCTCGGGCGAGGGATCGACTTGTCTAGACTCGGCAAGGGCAACCGAACTAAAGCCGATCGGTTCGGTCTAAGAACAATGAGTATACGGGGTACTCGACCGAGGACATTGGAAAGGCTATTGTTCTCTTGTAGAATATTCTAGTACGTTTGGAATGTATTTAAACACTGTGGTAGTGACCAGACAAATAACACTCTCTTGAACTTCAATCTATCGGTGTGAGCCACTCGATCGTCCATAGCTCCGCGCTGGACATACTAAGGTCGATCGTACTTATAGCCGTGCGCTAAGTCGATCTACCTTGACCCCTTCATTAGTATAGCCTCGCGCTACTCTGAAGGGTTCGGTAAGAGTAAGCTTCATCGATCTACGGTTAGAGTCGGGTTCGTGTTTAGTGGCATCCTCAACTATTGTTGTAACGCTCTATTCACTAAAGTCGTAACCGACTTACTTTGCTCAACCAAGTTTCTTAGCTTCATTAAGAACGTAGGCACTACTGTGCCACTCCGGACTTAGTGCGTGAACTTGTTGAGCGAAATCGATTCTCGATCGACTAAACCTCATAAGTCGATCACTCAAATCGTTGTGTTAATCCTCTTCACAACGAGATAATCCTCAATTCATTTCTTAACTAAGGCGACTACGATTACGTAACTACCGACGGTTGTTACTAAGTAAGTACTCGGTAAGTTAGCAATCCCAGTCCATAACATTGGTGGACGTTGGGGGGTCCACTTTTATCAAACGAACATTCCGACTAACCTTTTTGCAAGCTCAAGATGGCTAACGCTAACGCTACTCCCGCAGGAAGCTCAGGCTTCGAGAATGTTGGAAATTCCGATGCATCGAAGCCAGACTCTGGTTCTCAATCGCCTGAGAAAGGCAAAGGGAAACAGAGACTCGACGAAGAACTATTCGCCGATCCGATTGTTTCGGGTCAACCGATCGACTTCTCCTCTTTGCCGGTCCACGAATTAATCGGTGGGCTTCCCCTCACCGAATTCGTTCCTTTTGCTGAAAAGATGAACTCTATTCACGCGCCGCTGACCGCCTCACCTTTATCCTACATGGAATCGCTCGATCTGGACATTGCGAAGAGGATTAAGGCTCGATCGATCGGTTTCTCTTACCTTCAGAGAGACTTGTACTCCCTACCAGCTCAGATTTCTATGGAAGGCTTCAAGCGAAAGGAAACTAGAGCTTGGAAAGAAATCTTTGATAAGCTGGATAGCTTCATTACGCTTCCTAGTGTTCTGTACAACGAGGACGGGCACGTCGTAGCTATCCGACCTGATGAGCACACTTACCTGTGGCTCAAACGAAAGCTCAGCAGTTACTTTTACAATGCTGCCGGACTTCTGAATGGTCAACTGTACGAAGTCCCGAACGTTCCCGTATTCGACAAAGACGGGCTCGATCCTAGTGTAGCATACACTCCGCATGACTACCAAATTCTCTGTGCATGCTACCGGGACGAGGTGGAGACCGTGCTAAAGTACTTCACTAGGATCGCAAAGATTTTCCCGTCTGGAGTCGAGGAGGAGGAAGAGGAAGCCCCTAAGCCTCCTGAACGACCTAAGGGAGCTGGTTCATCGATTTCGCAAGCAGGAGGTGGTAAGAAAAGAGATCTACCGCCACACATTTCTAAATCGACTCGTCGCGACGAGCACAGTCGTGAAGCGGAGGAACGACGACCAGCTCGCATCAGGAAAAACGTTTCTTACTTCAGAGGTCTTAAATAAGAACCATGCGATCTTAAGCGACCTCTGGTAACTTGTGCACCTTAAACGAGTGCAGTATGCACCTGAAGACCGCTGAAGGGAAATGAAGTACCTTTGAGATTTGCGCCTTGTTTTCAAGACTCGAGCCATGCAGCTTCAGTGCTCTACATTAAGACCCCTGGAGTACGTGTAAGCTAGCTAATGACTACCAAAGTGTTTGATACGCGTAGTGAGAGGTCCAATTGTTCAATAAGAACTTTGAAGCGCAATCCAGTACAGTATGAGTCGTCCATTCCTCTGGTAGATGCTCAGGAGAATCTCCCACTGATCCGGGGAACTTGGGAATCAGTTGGCAAGACTGCCGTATCATGCTGAGAGGTATTATCTCTCCTTGGGGATGTCCGTTGGCCCTGAGAGCGGGTTTGTTGACCGCGTACATCATATGGACTGGGTCGGCTGTACGTGCGAGCTTGGAGTACCATTCCACATACGCTAGTGGCCCTTGATCTGGCCAGGACGCAGGCGCAGGCAAGGCAACGCTGGTCCGCGGGTCATGTATGCGCTGCGGGAGTCTGAAGATAACCTTGACTCGTCCTATTCTTGTTCCTGAGCGACATGCGTCTTTGAGTAAACGAATATTCATTTGAACGCGAGTCGGTCACATACCTTGGAGGCCGGTCGTCTCTGCATCACTCTCCTGCAGGATGACTGCTGTATCAAAACGGGCAGGCTGTTTGGCGCATGCTGGACGCGCCTTCACCACGTCGGTCTCGTTCTTGTCGTCAGTCAATGGCTGGGGAGCGAACTTGAATCCGTGGAAAACGTCGACGCGATTGAACGGCAAGTTGGACGACGCGGTCTGAAGCTCAGTCGGAGTGAGGCGTCGACCGAGTTTGAGGGTATAGATATGCTGGAGGAGTGCGTGTGTAAAACCGGGTGCGTTGTGACGTTCTTCGACGAGCTTGATGGACTGGAGCGGTACGCTTGGATTCTTTGGCAGCTTGATCTGGGTGTGGCGCTTGGTCGAAAGGTCCGGGTCTTCAGACGCAAAGGCAGCGTCCTCGTCCGGATCCTCGTCGATTTGTAGCTTCCTGCGAATGGTAGAGCTGAGCATGATCATCTTCTCCTGGCGTGCTAGCCATCGGACCATCTGAGGACGCGCGTCGCGATGGTTCGACGCCCTCCAGCCGTTCTTGGCATAGTCAATATGAAGACGTTCGAAGGCTTCCGTGTTGTAGTTGTCTGTTGCGCCAAGCAACCGGATTGATTCGACGTAGTGGAGGAGGGAGTGGAACTTCGGGATCTTCATGTGTTCGCGCACGCCAAGATTGACCAGAGCTTGTTTGTTCTTGTGATAGATTTTGAGGGCGTCTTCCATGTACTGGAGGGTGGAGTCATCGTGGGTGGTGTATTGCGCGAGATAGATGAAGTCGAGTAGAGATCTGAACGCAAGCATGACGTTCTGAGGAATCTTGCCGACCAAGCATCCCAGCAGGATGCGTGCGATCTGCTTGGACTCCATACCGGATACTTGGGATAGAGAAGTGATCCCGTTAGCAAAGTGACGAGTCCCGAACGCGGGGGGAAGGGTGCGAATTCGGCGGTCCAGTTCATTCTCGTCGATGAGGTCGCTGCACCACTCGACGATGTGCTTCAACACGCCTTGGTAGAGCTGGTGGAGAATGTCGGGCGTGATGCACGAGTGGATGTCGGTGAAGGGGAGATCGCTCCAGAAAGGGCGTATGACGTATCCGGAGACGTCGAGACTGGTACACGCCCTCGCGTACGTTGCTGAGTTGGTGTTTCCGCCGCTTTTCTTCCTTGCAAGGCGTAGAACGTCCAGAGTCCAAAGCGCGCTCCTTGGCACTCCTGGGGAAGCAGCGTCGAGATCAGCCTCGGGTAGTCGGCACTTGGGGCACGTTCCGTACTTCGTGCAGGTAACAAGGCACTGCTCGGGAAAGTCTGCGACGTACGTGGCGAGGATGGGGTGGACTCTGCGGACGGCGCCGTCGCCTCCGGTCACGTCGATCCCGTTCTTGCCGGCCTCGATCAAAGGTTCGAGGATGACGCGAACGGACGAGTGGAATAGTTGCTGCATGAGGGCGCGCTGCTTGCGCTGCGTGATTCCATCAGAACTGACCTTGTCGACAGACAGGTAACCAATAAGGATGCAGGCGTGCTCGGAAGGTTTGCGGCGAAGGGCGCGAGGGATGTTGCCTAGAGTCATGTACACTGGATACGCGGCCTTGCTCCCGGAGAACCGCGTCAACTGAGTCTTGTCTGTTGCAATTATCACCGGGGCCACTGCTGCACCCACTGGTAAGAGACTCTGAGTGGAACGTCAAGGCCGGATACACTGGAAAAATATTATCAAACTCACCTGAATGGCATGCCACCACCGCCCTGTCCACATCTCATGGTAGATGCGGCTGGTGCGAGACGCGTCAGTGAATATGCGGCGCGGTCGGTAGACTATACGGTCAGCGTGCTCGGGGTTACCGAGGAGGGTTCGTATGGCCTCGATGATGTCGCGGTACTGGACAAGATGCTTCTCGTTTGGCCGGTCCTTGAACGTTAGCCAACGCTCTTTCCACTCCGCGCGTTCTGGAAGAGAGTCGACTCGTTGAAGAAGTGTGTATGAATTGTGATAGGAAAGGCCGAGTCTGTCCCGGAACTGCGGTGGCTTGAATCAAGGAGCCGAAGGGAAGAGAAAGAAGTATACGCACACCGGGAATCTCAAGAACTTTGTCAATGGAAGTTTGCGTGAGGCCCTCTTGGATGGCCCACGACGCAAATTTCCAATCCATCTCTGAGTCGAAAGGATCCCAGGGATTGTCATCACCGGCATGTTCCAAGTCTCTATCTGCACAGATGCGTTACAAGAATCCATTGATCTACGGCGTCGTACTCACCTTCATCCTCTGCAGTTTCTGTACGCCTCTTTTTGGCACTTCCGCCCCTGCTCCACACGTCACCCGCGTCTTCAACCATGCGGAGCACTCTCGCCGCTTCTTCATCCACCTCCTCAACTCGTGTGTCTTCATCGTCATCCAGCGCAATTGCAGTCCTTCTCAGTGGCCTAGACGAAGGACCGGCCTCCGCGTTGTTTTCACCTGCAGCCGCTGGTTGAGGGGCTGAGATACCGATGAAGTCGAAGACAGAGCCCAGGTCATCGTCTTCCTGGTCAAGAACATTGCGCCCCGGGCTCGTGGAACGTCGGCTTGCCAAGACGCTAGAGGAAGCACCGCTGCCAGTACTGCAAGTTGGAATAGTGAGGAAGCTTACGGACCAATTGCAGACCTTAACGTACCTATCGAAACCAGGTTCACTGTACCCGGATATTTCGACGTCGTCTCCATCCTCTTCAGAGTCCGAATCCGAATCGTCGAAATCAAAGACCTGTTTCAACTTTCCCTTCTTGTACCAGGCGCATTTTCGGCTTGTTGACTGGTGCGAGGTAAGGCCTTGTACGGTTTTGAATGTGTGGTTGCAGGCGGCGCAAGTGGTCCCGAGGATGTCTTCTAAAGACCTCTTTACCATCTCTATAAAAGCTATGAGTATTGATAACCAGTAGCGGCACGCAAAACTCACTGTTGTCGCGGAAGCGGAAGGTTGTATACTGCGCGCGACGCCCATCGTGTTCGACTCTGTTGGACTCCTCGGCTCTCCTGTTCTTGTCAGGTGATCGCAGGCAAGTTCACTCCTCCATCTTCCTCGGGACGGTACTCTCCTCTTGATTTCACCTCTACCTCCTCCACCACCGGACATTGTATCATATCCATCACCCCTAATGCTTTATATTATCAGTGCAAGATTTTTACACACAATTATGAGTATTCTGTAACTAGCAGTGGCACGCAGGACTCGCCGAAAGTCAAGGAGGGCTCTATGACGCCCTTCGTTCGATGATGTCCGTCTTTTCCGCCCTTACGTACCTAATGTCAGGTGATTGCGGGCTTCCATTCATCGCTATTTCCGCGCTCGGACCGCACGCACTTCTCTCTCTCTCCTCCACCACCGACCGCTTTCGCGTGAAGTTCGTGAAGACTTTTCATTGTTCAAAGTGAGTACTGCCTCTTGTCCCTTTCCTTTTGGGGCATGACACCGCTCGGTGGCGTTTGATTACCAATCGTGGGGCATACCCCGTGCCGCCGCGGCGCTCCACGTGTGGGTGGTTGCCCAACGATTTAAACAAAGGGGGCAGTGGCCGGCCGACGTATCGCCTCTCCCAAGCAATTCCCAGGCTGCATTAAGTATATAGCGCGTGTCAGGACCCTGGTCGTTGCTCGAGTCACTCTGCAGAAGCTGTCCCGCGATCGCTCCGTCCCTTCGCCCGCCATGTCTTACGTTCACGTCCCCATCGATCTTTCCTCCAAGGATCCTGACTCTTGCACTTACCTGCATCGCCAGCTCGCTCGGGAAGATACTTCCTCAACCCTCGACGGTGCAATTGTTGTCACCGACCATCGCGACCCTTCGCCCGGTAAGTCCCCATAGATCCCGCCCATCGCCCACATACCACTGACGATGTCTACACAGTTTACTTTTCACACCCCCCGAGCTCTGAGTCCGGCGGCACGCACAGTGCGAACGTTTCGAGCCCTGCTTCCAGCGAGCTCGAACTCCCGGACATAGCTGTTGAGATCAATCCGCTGCACCATATCTTTGGGCACCTCCTCGACGATCCTCGCTGGCCCTACATTCCCGCGGTCGACAAGGTAAGCGTGCAAGACTACGGGTATTGCCAGTCACTAAGCATCGCATAGACCGTCGAAGCTACTCCAGAGGATTGGATAACCCTCTGTCACTGCATCCGACGCCATCCGGATACTTTCAGGCTTTGGAGGTGAGTGTGGCACGTCAGCCACGCCACAGATGCTGATTCACATGAAATGATAGTTTCACGTACGATCTTCAAAAGCAGACTATCCACATGTCTTCCCCCTCTCCAGCTCACAATCTCCTTGCGAGCAGTTTAAGCCTATTTCTCTACATGGCAGTAAGGGCAGGGATCATCACGTTGGGCACATGGACAGTCGCGGTCATCTTGAACCCTTCCCAGGACTTGAAGGGACCGATACCCGACCCTACAGACACATTCTGGGGAAGGTCGGCGGGACGCGCCACGAGTTCAGCCGCGGCAAAAAAAGAGAAGAACCTGGCGGCCAGGTCGATGACCCCTGAGCAGAGGGCATTGGCGGCTGCAGAGGCCGCTAGGCTGAAAGCTGACGATGCTGTAGCCAAGGCGGAGGCCAGGCAGCGGAAAGCCGACAAGATGGCTGAGGAGAAGGCAGAGAAGGAGGAGAAGGCGAAGGCGGAGAAGGCTAAGGCCAAGCGGCCGAAAGGCAAGGCGGAGAAGGCTAAGGCCAAGCGGCCGAAAGGCAAGGCGGAGAAGGCTAAGGCCAGGGAGGATGAAAAGGCTCAGGAGGGGTTGGATTCGCGCTCGAAGAAGAACAAGAGGAAGGATCGGCAGGCGAAGGCAGGCAAGAGAAAGCGTTCGGAGGATCCCCTCTCCGACGTTGATGGCCCCTCCGACGTTGATGGCCCCTCCGACGTTGATGGCCCCTCCGTCGTTGATGGCCCCTCCACTGTTGATGATCACGATCCTCACGCCGATGCCGACCCTCTCGCCGACGTTGACCCTCACGCTGACGCCGACCCTCGCACTGAAAGCTCTGGCGCTTCTGGAGCCAAGTCGTCCGCTCCCGTCCAAGTCCCGTCGTTCCCTCTCAGTCACATCCCAGACACCATCATCTCACTGTTGTTCCCTTTAAAGTATGCGACCATAAGTGTTGTGACAATTGAAATTGCCAAGGCCGAGAAGCCGGACCACCTTTCTTTCCGGGTAAGTATACACTCTTACCCGTCTGAAATGTCGGGAACACTAATGGCCCTTCTAGTTGGTTGAATACATGCGCGCCCCCGTCGACAACCCCTGGGGGATACGTAACCTGCTCGTCTTTGTGAATGTAGAAGAACAGAAGAAGTTCTCTGCTCCAAAATATTCCGACTACGTGAAGAAGTGCGCAAAGGAGAGTGTAGCCGCGAAAACGGAGAAGGAATGGGCGCAAGGTTGGATCGAGACCTGCAAGAAGGTGTGCCTCCAGGAGATGCAATTCGATGAGGGCGATGATCCGGGCCCAACACGCGACGAGCAGCCTTGGCTCACCCCTCAGTACCTCATTGACGGGCACATCTTCATGCACCGTCAGTGCGCATGGCTTACGTGCTCCGATCTCTCTGTGCCTGAGCACGTTGAGGAGCTGGAGCAATTGAGTCGCAGTAACACGGCTCGGACTCCGGCCACCTGGGAGGAGAAAGGGCTCGGGATCGTAGGTGCTCTTCGTTCTATGCTCCACACTTTACTGATTCTTGACGTGTCAGGCAATCCGAGACTCATACGACTCAGAGAAGACTGCCTCACGGCGCAACCTCTTTGAGATACGTTGGAGTGCTGCATTGCAGAGCCTCTCGCAGCGTGTCTTTAATGTTTGCTCCACGGCCCTTACTAGCGCAATCAAAGATGGTCCGTCTGCGTTCATGGCAAAGTACGGCATCCGCACAGAAGAGTTCGATGACGTGCTGGAACAATCCAAGCAAGGACCTGACGTGATGGGAGAAGAGGTCTCGCTGAACAAAGTGCTTAAAGAACTGCGTGAAACTATCCAGATGGGATCTATTCCGACAGCCACAGCACGCCTCAAGAACTTCGCCTATGAGCTCGCCTTCCTCCATGCGCTGGACCCACCGTTGGAGAATGCCCAGTATGCGCCCGATGCCCCGGTGCAGCAGCCTCCCGAGACGGGGAACCACAAGAGTGTAATACGTGCGGCGGTGGTGAGCGAGCATGCAGCCAAGAAACAGCGGATTGACTAGGGCTGTTTCTTGCAACTGTTCGCTTGCGCGTTTGCGTCGCTCACTGTGTACTCTCCACATCGCTTTCGTATCGCTTTTCGTATGTACATAGTGGATATCGGCCTTTCTTGTTGCGCTCACTGTATACATCTCGCTCTGACTACGCTATCTTGCGCTCTCGTACCCTTCTTGCGCTCTCGTACCCTCGCTGTCGCCGTATCTTGCAGTTGTCGTATCTCGCAGTCGTTTGTAGTGCCTTCGCTCGTGTAGGGTATTGTCTCGGTATCGTCATTTGTACATTCTTTCCGCCACGCAGGCTATATACAATCTTTGATGAAGCTATTACGCGTTCTAAGCATATGCAGACCTTGGAGAAGGCAAAACGCCGTGCGCTTTCCACCCTCCCTACCCTCCTAGAGCAAGTGCCGTGCCGGCCCGCAGCGCGGCCCGCCGGGAGGGGGTGGCGTGGTTTTTTCCCCGATGCGCAACGCGTTGCGCATCGGGGAAAAAACCACGCCACCCCCTCCCGGCGGGCCGCGCTGCGGTCCGATCGTCCCGCGCGGCTCAGGCCTTTCGCCTTCCTGCGATCAACTGGGGCGTTCAAATCCCAACTTCCACACTCTTCAATCTTTACTCAACCAGGAAGGTAGGCCTGCCTACCATGGCACTGATAATGACATATCTTACTAGCACCATGAACAGACAGGAATGCAGTTGAATATTGCCGAGATTAGGGAACTAACCGGGATCCTGGCGTCCGTTCCGACGTCGACTTTGAGTCCCAATATGCAGTCACTATTAATGCGACTGCAACGTGGTAGAGTTTATTGCTTTCAATGCTCCGAATAGACTTGAACCTCTATATATCTTTGTAGAACTCACAGAAACAGAGACCGTCACACCTTCTGGACCACTGTCTTCGACATCGCAAGGTGAGTGTCTTCTGCTGAAGCATCAGTCTCAAACGTTCTGATATCAGTTTCCCGCTCTTCATAGTTCCTGGCATCTCACAAGTCCAGCCGAGCGGAAAGAGCACTCAGAAGCGTTCCGAGGCTCGGCGGAAGCTGGCTCAGACGCAATATGACCCTGCGTCAAGACCTGCTCGAGTGAAGCAGGCTGCTCAGCCTGCACCAGCTCGTTACCCCCTTCCGGCGCCCTGTCCCCGAAATGGAACACAGTACGTTGCACCTCAGAATCAGCCGGCTGCTGCTTGGGAATTGGCATCACAGCCACATGAGGCTAGGAGCACCACGATCAACATTTTCTTGCAAACGCTCACAGCGTACGACTTGCAGCATGATATCAGCCGATGTGGGGGTGTTCTGCTATCAGCGCATCAAGCATCATACGGCGGAGGGAGCGAGACCCTGTCTGAGATTGCCCAGAGGTGCATCCGTACGGCAAACTCGACTGCAGTCTTCCACCTCCACTTTATCGTTGCGCTCATGACACTCAGCTTCAAGTGTGCAAGGTGAGGGTGTACTCACGGTTCACTGTACCTATTTATTGACATATCCTGATATCTAGTCTGTCTAACTGGAAAGAATCCGTCAATCTCGCTGCCCTACACAGAGAACACCTGAGCCAAGATGTCAACTCACCATCTGTGCGAACTCTGCAGTACTGGTACGCCGGTGGTAGCAAGCTCATATCGCTTGCCGCAGGAGGTGAGATTCTAGTAGCGGCGACCGTGACGAGAGACTGATGATGTGCTGACGACTTCAAGGATCATTCTACATGCTGCTCTGGCTGGCCTACACTGATCTACGAACGCCATTCATTGAGGCAGACGGCAATATAGCGTACGATCTCGCAAATATACTTCGTAACCCGAATAGCGGTGAGTGTACAGACTTTTGTTGTTCCATATAGTACTGAACATTGCCAATCACAGAGAGCTCTGCAGGACGACTTGTCCAGAGCACCATCATACCAACGCTGGCGTTTCTCAGCCAACAATGCCCCGTCAAACTCGGTGAATTTTTCTCGACGAATTTGCTCTCAGAGCTGGCGATCTCTGCAGAGACCCTGTGCAGCGATCTGAGCACATCTGATCGTCTCTTCGACGCTCTGCCCTCAAAGTATGTTTCGGTGCATGACTCAGATACTCAATGCTGACATAAGAGAATGCAGTTCATTCCGAGCTCTTCCTCGCTCTTCCCTTGCCTGGGCCGCTTTTCAGTCACTAGAGCAGCCAGCGTTCAAGTTGACAGTGCCTCTCCTGACGACGCAGGTCACATGCGTCACTTCACTGTTTGACCCTCAGCAAGCCACCAATCGACAGTGTGTAGCGTCGTCGGACAGACAGAAGAACTCGAGATGGACGGAAATTCAAAGAGAATTCGCTAAGGACGCAGTAGAACCGTCAACTGTCGACGGGTTAAGGAGGCTGGTAAGTTGCATCCTACGTACCGCAGGGGTCGTTCTAACAGCCCTGATTCTGTAGTTACGGGAAGCGTATGTCAATGGCGTACGCGTAGGGCCTGGATACATACGCATCAACCCTGGCCTCTACGAGTAGGAGACACAATACTCAGGAGTTCGGGGAGGCTGACGATTGTTCCAATAGCGACGTACTCACCGTACACTCTTGCCACGGGGACATTGTTGCCAGCATATGCAAGTCTATGGAGCAAAGCATGCGAGATCGTCTCATCGATCGCTTGGCCGATTGTTTTGAGCCCGACGCTCTGAAGGTAATTGATACCGCTCAGGAGCGCGGTGACCATGTCTTCCAGGCACTTCATTTCTCCTGGTACAACCGTCATTGCACGACTGTAAGTGCTCTATAAATCTTGGATCTTCCTCAATGACAGTTCACATACGTCTGTAGGGACACGACGCTCCGACTGACGTACCTCCTATGAACTTGAAGAGGACTGGTGGTTTGAAGACAAACTACCATCAAATGATACCGTACCCCTCCAAGGACATGGCGAACTCGACGAACGTCTCAATCTACCAGTCCGTGAAGAAAATCCTAGGTCCAGTGTTCGAGTGGCTGGATATGAAGGTGAATGAATTGCCTCGTTTGTATCTCCCACAGAGAATTTGATGCCCTTATTAGTTCAAGGCGATGATCCCGGATGTATACGAGCGACTAGACGCATACGCGTCTATACTGCCTGGCAACAACCAGGCAGTCTCTGCGCCGTTTCTGGGCTTGGTCATCAACCTCAACGTCTCAACTGCGGCTCACAGGGATAGCAAGGATGACAGCATGTGCTTAGTCCTCGCGATCGGTGATTTTGAAGGCGGAGAACTAGTCCTCTATGAACCTGGTTTGACCATTCCTTTGCGTAACGGCGACTTTGTCGTATTCCCTTCTTGTGATCTGACTCACTTCAACCTACACTTCAAGGGTCGTAGAGCCTCTATTGTACTCCATACTGACCGGGAAATGGCCAAATGGCACAATGGGCGCAACGGATGGTCTAGTAACCGTAATTTTATTTGACGTACTCTCCGACCTATTTTCCCTACAATTGTTCTTCTGTAACCCTACTGGTCCATTCATGATGTTCGCAGCAGTCGTCACAAGCTGAAATAACACGTTCAGGAAGCTGATAATCGCTTGGACTTGCTCAACGGCCTCGATGGGACTTTGCTGATTAAGCTGCGCGTGTCCCAAGTTGCTTCTATCACTGCGAAGAGGGAGGCCGCGGAACTTCGATAAGCTCGGCGGCCTTCGGGTTCAACACATCTCCGCCCTCCTAGCGTACGCTTGGCACACTCTCAGTCTTGTACACCCATCTGCCCTGCGTTGTTGCTGTTGAAAATGGCCTCACGCACCCGCTCAGCCGCTCGCCAGGAGGCCCCTGGCACCAGTAACAGCGCTCGCGCGAACACAGGCGCCACGCAGATGAACCGTGCGAATGCTGCGGAGGACAGGGGAGCTCCCTCCGACAGTGATGTTCCCGATGAGGACCTCTCTGACGCTGCCTTACACAAGAGAATCGCTGAGCTGACCAAGATGGCCGAGTTGAAGCGCAAGAGGAAGGCAACGACAAAAGCCTCGCTGGCCAAAGAACAGCGCGTGGAAAGTAAGTCGTGTATTTGTTGCAATCGAGGACTCTGATAATGTTGCATGATAGAGATCCGTAAGAGGAAGTTAGAGGCCATGGACGCTGAGCAGCGTGACACCAGCGAAGAGCCCCCCAAGCCCAAGAAGAAGAAGAAGGCTAAAAAAGCTGAAGACGACGACGTGCTTGAAGGTACGAAGAACAATGAAGGCCGATCTGACGAGGGGAGTGGCCGTGACGATGTCCAGGAGCCGATGGACGTGGAGGTCGTTGAAGAGGAGGAGGACACGACTGTCCTATCTAAGGAGAGGAGCAGAGGAAAGAAGAGCACTACGTCGGCTGTAGAGCCGTCCCAGCGTGCGTGCTACATACGCGTTCAGGAACTGACACTGAGTGCGTTCTGTAGCTCAACCCAAGCCCAAGCCCAAGCCCAAGCCCGCCTTCAAAGGGCGAAAGCAGAACTTGGATCAGGACGAAGCCGCTTTTGTCCAGATGCTCGGTGAGGGGATAGCCTTATGTATCCGTAAATGCCAATGGCATATTGTGATCCTTACAACGGTGTAGGGCACGACACTGCGCCGAAGGGCAAAGGGCAGGTCAAGACCAAGGCTGTTCAGTTGACTGAGGAACATAGCGACGACACAGGTGCGCAGCCTGCTCAGAAAACAAAGAAGAATTCGCAGCCCGCTTCTTCAAGTTCGGCGGACGCGACCAAGAAACCGGTGTCCACTGTGTCGACTCGGACAACATCTTCACCTCCCAAGGTACGGTTAGAGCCCTATGTGTTGATACCTCCATGGGTACTGTCATACACCGTTTGTTGCAGCCCATTCTCACATTGCCCTCTGTGTAGCCTCGACCTACCACGAGCACGTCTCCAGTCTCCAAGAAGGCTCAAGACAAGGATGCTGGGAAGGTGAAAGCTTCGGTGACCACGGCCAAGAAGGACATGCGTCCTAGCGGCAGCAGCAACAAGAAGCGCGACACCGAAGACTCTGACGGTACGGAAAGCGGTGAAGACGATGATGGAAGCAACGGCGACGATGAGGACGAGGAAGAGGGAGAGGAAGATGACGAGGACGAGGACGAGGACAAGGACGAGGACGAGGACGAGGACGGGGACGAGGACAAGGATGGTGACGAGTTTGTTGATGACGGAGTAGAGGTACGTGGTTTATCCTTTCGAACGCTGTCCCCACTGACTGTGTAGACCGTGGCGGAGTCGAAGAGCACTGGGAAGCAACGGGCGAAGAGGCGTAGGCGCCAGACACGCGCCAAGGTGACACAGCTCCCCAGGGACATCAAGGCCCTCGTCTCTGCGGCGCAGAACTGCCTCCGTCTGCGCATTGCTCTCAAGAACGCTTGGACGTCTGAGCCATCAGTCAGCAGCGGCCGTCTTCCTGAGAGGGACGACCTCATCAAGAGCAGTCTGCAGGACGCCTATGAACTGGGCAGGGCAGGGGGGCTTGACAAGTCCATAAGGACCGCCTTCCAAGTGCTGAAGGGGAACAAGGGGAACAAGGACACTAAGGAGACTGACAAGCTGCGCAAGAATGTCTACACAGTGGTGAGCGTTTGTTTCTGTCTGTCATGAAGAGTCGCGAGTGCCTGACTTCCATTAGGTCTGGGCGGCCGCAGCGCAGTTCCGAAACGAGCTGAAGAGGAAGGCCAAAACTGTTACCTCTCAGATGTACGAGCTCGACAGCCTGTCTTCTCAGCAGAAGAGGAACCTGGCGACATGGTTGATCACCACTCACCCGACGACCGTCGTTGGTGGCTTGCGTAACATCCCTAACTTTGTCTTCGGTGGCATGACGATTGCCTTAGATGCGCGCAAGCATTTTGATGCCGAGGTGAGAGTGCGAGTTCATTGCAGAGTACACCTTAATGATCTGGGTGACAGAAGAGCGACTTTAAGCGCGGGGAGGTGTTCCTCCACCCGGCTATTTCAGAGCTGATTTACCAGCACTGGGGCCTTGGAGCTCGAGCGGACGCGAACCTGCATGCGGCCACGGAAGAGTTCAGCGAGGTGCCGAACAACCTGATCGCTGTGGTGTGCAACGCTGTGAGTCCAGACCGTCATTCGCATGGCTATCAGAGCTCAATCCACAATGGGGTCTCACGGATTCGTGACGCACAGATCGAGTCCGCCCTCATGGAGTTTGCCAAGCCAGGTGCAAAGAACTTCTTCACGAACAAGCAGTATGCTGCCAAGTACGTTCATCACATATGTCAGAACATCGAGGCTTATCTTTCTTCTTACAGATGGGACGGCGTCATGGCAATCTTGGAGTTCATGGAGGCTCAGCACAATCCGTCCTACGTGAATATGAAGCGTATTGTGTGGAAGTCCATCATGTAAGCTGTGTGCAGTTGCTTTGCAATCAATCCCTCAATGCACTGACTATCTCAGATCGCGGCTCGAAGACACGGACGATGTGGACGAGGTGGGCGTGCATACTGGTTTCCTCGATGTGGCCCTTGAAGAGCAAGATATCGTGGTTTTGGGAGGGAGCAATGCAACGCCGCATGGCTCGCCTGCTGGAAAGCCTTCGAGCACAAGGAAGGCTCCTACTGTCTCGGCAACCAAGCCATCCAGTTCGTCGAGCCCTGAGAAAGGCGGTCAGGAGGGCGACGACAACGTCATCAGTAGAGAGGGCCCTTCTGTGCGCAGCAGCCACAATGCCCAGGCAGATGATGACGTGGCTGCAGAGGACGTCAGCGAGAAGGACGGAAGTGGGGAAGATGAGATCGAGCACGACGAGGTAGACGAGAGGGAGGACAGAGCCGGGGATGCTAAGGAACGTGAAGGTACGCATGTCCGTCATCTCATCACAGAGGATGATCCATAATCTAGTGTCAAATTTCATCCTGACAAGGCGCGGCTCGTGAGGACCAAACAGGGACAGTCTGATAGAGGACTCCTGGCTACGTTGTCATGGTCTATGCTTCAAGGTAAGTTGAGCAAGGACTTGATTGTAACCGGAGGTCTGAGCTCAGTTATGGTCTGCCCCATCTAGATACCCATACTGGCCATGACGTTGCTGAGTCGCTGAACTCTGGGGAAGAATCGTGTGTTGCGCATGTTCGATGTACGATAGTGTGCCGTCTCTCGCTCTCCATCTCGCTCTGTCTCCTGCTCTCCTTCGCCATTGTCTCTGAAGTCACGTCACACATATTAACATCGTCTACGGTTGTCGGTCTACGGTTGTCGGGCGGCAGAGCTGCTTCATTGCTATGCGTTTCCAGTCGTGTATTATCAATAGTATGAATGGACGGCAGTTTATTGTGCATGATGCTGAAGAGCACCAAGGAAGCCAAAGACACCACGCATTGAAGTGCAATTAAGAGAAAAAAGAACACAATGTTTGAGTGCTTAATTAGAAGGAACGAAGTAGCAATAGTGAAAGGGGGCAGAACAATAAGGGTACTTTTTTGTTCTCATTTAAGTAAACGTGTACTTAAGTAAGACAAAATAAGAAATTGACTTACCTTAAGGCTCTTGTGGCACATAGTGACACATAATGTCACTTTTGGCTCTCCACAAGACCACTGAAGACACGAACGTTTTTCCTGATGATCCCATCAGTGAGTTTGCCAGAGTCGAGTCATTACATGTCCTTACGATCGACCTATCTCTGTATAGCTCCCTGATAGTGTACGCTCATTCATGAGCAAGTTTCGTGACGATGCGGGCAAGAAAAGCTCACCAATTCTCACGTACTGTCGCCGCGAACTCTTCCATGCTGTATGGCGACATCTTCTGGACGACGACTTCGTGAAAGCGTACTTTGACGGAATCGTTATCAAATGTGCGGATGGTATCACACGTCGTGTCTTCCCTCGCATCTTCACATATTCGGCCGACTATCCTGAGAAGTGAGTGTGTCGATCTTGGATAACAGTCCTTTGGGCTCACCCTTCTGAACCTTATGACAGAGTTCTCATCGCCGCTATACGGGACAAAGGTCTCTGTCCATGTCCACGATGCTACACGATGCAATCAGATGTATTCAAAATGGGACAGAAAAGGGACCTCGCACGACGCTCAGAAGCCAGATTTGGGTTTCTGCGAAGATGGTCTGAAGGATTGCGTGCGAGGATATCGAAAGCTCGTGAGCTCATCCATAACACTGGCCTTGGCGTTGTCAGCGCGAAAGTAGAGAGACTATTGAAGCAATGGTCACTGGTTCCGACAGTGGTACGTGCTTGAACTCACCAAATGAATGACGATAAAAATGGCTGATTGCTCATATAATACCATAACCCACCAGAACGCGTTCTCTGCACGCCTCGGCGACACCTTCGACGTGTACTCAATCTTGGTACCCGATTTCATGCACGAGGTTGAACTTGGCGTGTGGAAAGCCCTGTTCACGCACCTTGTACGGATTCTGTATGCCAGCGCGCCCACCGGGGTCTTGGTCTTCGAAATGGACAGAAGGTGAGATTGCTGTCTAGCGTTCTAAATTATGCATGCACGCAGCCAACACGTTACATGGCAGATATCGACAAATCTCAACATTTGGCCGTGGGAGTATCCGTCGCTTTGCAGAGAATGCGTCTGAGATGAAGAAGATGGCTGCACGCGACTTTGAGGACTTGCTACAGGTGCGTCGCAGCAACGACTCAGTTGTGTGTTTCTTGTACGAGCATAAGCCACTAAGCTTCGATGTAGTGCGCTATTCCAGTGTTCGAAGGGCTCCTGCCTCAGCCCTACGACAAATCCCTCACGACTCTACTGTATCGATTTGCTGAATGGCATGCTCTTGCGAAGCTGCGAATGCAATCGGAGTCTTCAATCGAATACCTCAAGCTCGCTACACGAGACCTCGGACAAGCTCTACGATATTTTCGTGACCATGTCTGCCCCGCATTCAACACAACGGAGTTACCACGGGAAGCTGAGTCCCGCGCACGCCGAGCCGAGAAGTCCGGCTTGCGTACATCGCATGCGCGGCAGGCAAAGACACTTAACTTGGATACATACAAGTTTCACAGCTTCGGAGACTACCCGTTCATCATACCGTGGTGTGGCCCATTGGGCTTATACTCAACACAGGACGTGAGTGCACGTCACGGCTACTACATTCCTAGCTCATTCTCTCTCGAAGGGAGAGTTCTGTCATCGACGTCTGAAACGGCTGTACAAGGTGACCAATAAGAATGATGCGACGAAGCAAATAGCACGGCACGAACGACGGGAAACGCTGCTACTGCGTGCAACCGACCCTGTAGCCACCGCCGCGGCATCAAACAACTCCAGCAATGATCCTCAGAATCAGGAAAGCCATAGCAGCCACAGTAGTCACGGCTCCCACCACTTCCAGCCGAGTGATTCGGAACCTTTACCCTACACGGACATAAACATGCACCACCATGTGTCGGATTCGAGAGAGTCCTCACATCATCTGGATGCCTTCGTGCATCGTCTGGGCACAGACCCCGCAGGAACGGTAAGCCATGAGCTCATCAGGTTATGCATTTCTTACCCTCATCACGATTGCTTTGCTACAGCGTTTTGTGCCTAAACTGAAGGGCCATCTGTTATCGCGTCTTCTAGGGAAGGACTTCGACGGCGACGAGGAACAATACTCACGTGATGAGTTGGACAGTCTTCAGATTGTAGGCAACAAGATCTATGCTCACCAAGTCCTTCGCGTCAACTTCACAACGTACGACGTTCGACGGGATCAAGACTCAGTTAACCCGAGGACTCACAGCGATGTCATGGTGCATTCCTGCGAGACCGAAGCCGGCGCGCACCCCTATTGGTATGCCCGTGTGCTCGGAATCTTCCATGCCGACGTCTATCAGCACGGACGCAACGTTCGGAACCGTTCGGTGCAGCGCATGGAGTTCCTGTGGGTGCGTTGGTTTGGTATTGACCCGGAACATCGCTGGGGTCGTGCTGCTGCGCACCTGCCCAAGGTAGGTTTTGTTGAGGCGGATGATGCCGACGCGTTCGGTTTCCTTGATCCATCATTGGTGATTCGAGGCTGCCACCTAATGCCCGCATTCGCGGACGGAAAGACGTCAGAGCTCCTCTCCTACCCCAGTTCAGCTGCACGGCCTGTGGGAGAGAACGAGGACTGGCAGTCTTACTACGTTGGCATGTGAGTGTCGACACTTGCATGTGATCTTGATTTGACGTTCAGATTCTTCAGATTTGTTGACCGTGATATGGTCATGCGGTATTACGGCCTCGGAGTAGGCCATACATCTCCACACTCGCAGCACAAGGACCAGGACGCACCTATGGTAGATCCCGAGCCAGACGAACTCGAAGCGGAGGAGGATGGTGACCCAGATGAAGACCTGAGTGAACTTGGCCTGGGAGTGAACACTGCCACAGTCGATGAGTGGGATCCCGAGTCCATCGAGCCTGATGTGGAAGTAGAGGGCGACGAGGAGCTTGACGTCGAGCAGGATGATGAGGAGGTTGATGACTGGGGTGAAGACGAGCCAGATGACGAGGATGACGAGGACACGTACGATATAGACGATTTGTACCTGAATTCGTGATGATGCGGTACACTTCAAATTCAAGTCCAATAGTACTTTGAAATATATTAGCACGCACGCAAAACAAACGCCATACAAAACGAGTACAGACTCACGAAAGTCAGCCTGTACGACTTGGAAATGCGCACAGTGTAACGCAAGAGTGGCTGAGTCACTGCGTGTCACGGAGTGTGACACATGAGTGCGTGGCCTTAGCGCACCTCCAGATCTCAGCTTCAAAGCTAAAGAAATAAGCCTTTGAATATGTGTTCTACTCATATAAAACACGCATTTCGCGCACAGAAACAATGTCGGCAACTCACGCTTCTGCCAAGAGTTGAATAACATTGCTGCGGTCTCGCGCCACTGCGCCGGCGCTTGTGACCGCGTCGCGCTTCATTAGGGCTGCTCAATTCTCGCCGCCCGTTCGTCGGTTCGTCGGGCACCTGCCCCGTAAGGCAGGTAGCATCAGATCCGGATCAAGCCCGGCAGATTCCCGACTAATCCAGCCACCGCCTACCGAAAGCGGCAGGACCAACGAGAGAACGAGCTCAGGTCAGCTCACTTCCCGACTGTACATTACTTACGAGGTGTCGGATGTGTACGATACCCACAGAATATTTGAATCTTGCCAATTGCTATGGGATGCATGTACACAGTGTCGAGGGCTCGCTATCAGTGGGCTTACATAATCACATAGGCAGTCAGCAGTAACTTTCCGTTAACGTGCGCGTTCACTGCTGTCAGTTCACAGTCTTGAATCTCGTTTCTAATCGGGCTATTAATCTCGTTTTTCTTCCCCTGCCGCTCTCTCATCTGTCCCGACACTAACCTACATTGACTGCTAAAAATGTTATGTAATGCATCTTACATTTACATTCTTTAACTTCGAAATCGCCGTTCACAGCTCTGCGACGGTAAACCAACCAGGACGTGAGCGCTTGAGCGCTTGAGCTCCGAGTCACCCTAGGCTCGTCCTCTGGCTGGTGCAAGGTCGTATCGGTCAGTGCTAATTATCGACGAGTCGTTAAGCGTCATTGTCGGTAGGCGGTGGCTGGATTAGTCGGGAATCTGCCGGGCTTGATCCGGATCTGATGCTACCTGCCTTACGGGGCAGGTGCCCGACGAACCGACGAACGGGCGGCGAGAATTGAGCAGCCCTATTGTGATACCCAATCAGGTAACTTGCAACATGTTGACGCGCTGCCTTCCAGCTAGCTTCGACATCCAGACTGCTATATACTCGCAGCTGGCCAGCAATCTCATTAGGAAATACATACGTATCAGCCCATTGCTACGTAGAAAGTAAGCCGTATGCATGCTGACATGACACCGACGGCTAATTACATGGAGTCGGCGCGGTGCTGTATACGATAGAAAGTCGAACCGCAGTCGCGTGACTTTGTCAGCGCCTTATCTCAGCCTTGTATCACCCTGCCAGCGTGATACGTCCTGGCCACATCAGGAATGTGCACCACCTGCCTATTTTGCCTCATCGAGGCAATGAGGCAATTAGACAGTCTGAGACGGGCTGCCTCATTCAAGTCTCATTTGAGTAGATTATCTCTCATCTGAGACGTGATGAGGCAATGAGGCAATGAGGCTCATAGGGCACATAGACACATGAGGTACTTAAGTGAGCCGGAAGACAGTGCAACAAAATAACAAATATATTTGAGCTGTATCTACAACAGCGGTCCTAATTCCTCACTCTGTACCCCTCCGAGATGCGGTCAACAGCCTACCCTATTTGCGAGTTCCGTGAGGGTATCCACATCCCATGAGGTCGCCCGATGCGCACTCATGCCCCGTCATCTCCACATGCCATCCGCTGCTGCTCAATCGCCATGAATATCACCTACGCAATGCTGATCAGCGTCTCCGACATGTCTAGAACGGGGCCACGCACCAGTCCCTGCAACAACCTCGTCCTTGTTTGCGGGCCAGTTCTTATACCAGCGCCAGATCGTCGCGCTGTAGTACACACTGAACACGTCAATATTCTTCACCTCGAGCCCAACATTTTAAACCTCACTCACCGTCCAGCACAACGAGCACGATGCATCGACATTGAGCAAGACGCGCTTGTTGATGAATAGGCCCCTGCACACCGAGTCAGAATCACGCAGGCACGGGAGGACGAAAGCGAGGGCATGGACAGACCATATACGAAATCATATCCGCACTTCGGCCATAGTGTGTTGGAGCCCCCCACACTCTGTACTTCACGAGAAGCTCCCGGTCAGGTGCATATACAGGATAATGAGTCACGAAACGAAACTCACATATTTATTTGCCGCTAACCAGACGCGGGCCGTGTGGGGCACAACCTACTCACGTCTGACGTCGTGCCCCGCCTCGGGAACAAGGCATGCGCACTACGCATATGCTCGCCGTTCTTCGATGTGTTCTTCGTAGAGGCGGTGGATGCCCAAGGGCTGTACCCGCGCCCGCCGCTCGCTCGGCCGGGCCCTCACCCATTGCCGTTCCCTCCCTGGTACCAGCCGTCAGCTTGCTGCACGCTTGTGTACACGGGACTTACATTCTGTATGCTTGTCGGCTGTCTTGCACGTTGAGGTTGGGAGACGAGGTGCCCGCGACTGCGTGATGTGAGGGTAAGTGCCAGCGAAGCAAGGCCGCGCGTGCGCGCCGACTCGGAGCGCCGGCGGTCGGAGCCAGGTCGGAGCTGTTATCTAGTTTAGGGCAGCCATTCAACGATCTTTGGGCTGTGCTGTTGACGTCCTCAATGATCCATCACTTATGGCCGGCCAACGTCGCTCTTCACCTCGTCAGTCACTGGCACCCTCTTGCAACCACCTGTACGACCAATGACGTGCATGGACGACCGACGATGTGCGCGTCACGCGCATCCGCCAGCCGCCCGCCGCCCGCGTGCACCATAACGACCTCCCCGCACGACGCGACCAGCGACCGCTTTGCCCCGCAACGTCGGCAAGCCAATATGCGATAATCTGTCAAGATGCCGCTCACGCTGCCCCGATGTGCATGCAGATAAGGGTGGGATACTGAGGAGGAGCAGAATGAAGGGCGCGATGAGGGCTACAAGGCCAAGCATGAACGTCAAAGGTACGGCCTCGCTCTGCTGTTCGACCATACACCCACTGTCTGACCGGCCTGCTTACCCATGAACCTGCCCGTTTTCCCGTATGCTCACCTGCTTGCCCACGTACCTGCTTGCGAATGCTCCCGCACGCCCGGGCACCTACTCGCCCGCCCACTTGCCCACATTCCCAGATAATCAGCTCATCCTGCTGTCCAACATCCGTCCGACCCGCCACGACCCGCCACGGTGCCACGGCGGGCGGAGGTGCAGCAACTCGCGAGCGAGTGAGTGGTTGGCACGCGCACGATGGGCCCAAGTGCAGAACACCCGCGATGAGTTAACCGCCAACGCCGGCGGTGAACGCGAATTTGATTTGGTGCAGCGGCCAGAACAAGGGTATTGGATCTCAGTACTCAGTAGCGACACAACTGTGTCGGCCTGTGTCGACATAGATAGTATTGTAATGCATTCATTGTATTGTCAATCAGTAAGTTGTATCGTCGATCAGTAAGTACGCAAAACCAAAGCCAGCCAAGTCGAAAATCAGTGAGGCAATGAGACAAGTTAGGCACAAATTAGACAGGTGAGGCCGTTTGAGGCCGTTGAGGCAAGGTGCCACTTTCCTGATGCAATGATCCCAGGGCATACCGGATTTTCCGGGTTTTGCTGATGTTGTCACTCAGCTGCGAAGACTCGGAAAGCAATAGCTCTCGTGGCACCGGTGGAACCGCACTGGCAATATGAAATAAGTTCTGTCACCATATATACCACGCATACATCCCACTGTACGCCACGCTGCAAGAGTCAAGAGACTGTAGAGACGTCCTCCAGCCTCACGTCGGTCAGTAGCCTTATGCCGGTCAACGAACTCAGGTCCGTTGAATCTTGGTATTGCATGCTGGTACTATGCGCGAGCTAATCCGTGCCTCTCTACTGTCCAACTCAGTGACCGATCCCCTTCCGTCTCAGGTCTACATCTTGGGGGTATACACTCTAGCGGGACGAGCGCAGGCCTGGATTGCTTCCATCCGTCCGAGATCGCGCAGCTCCTCAGTCCTGAGCTTTACCTCTTGACAAGAGAGGCACTAGACTACCGTGACATTGCGCACTGGCAGGCGGCTGGCAACGTGCCACACCTATCCATGGGTGCCGTAGGCTACGAGCTTTCGGCTGCTTCGTACTATATGGTCAGCCCGCATCCGTATTGATTCATTGCATGGAACTCACATTGTCATTCAATTCAGCCACTGTCCGAAGGCTTCTTCGATTACTGTACGGTGAGTCCGTCCCCTCATTCGTACTAATTGCTTGAACCAGTGGTAAAGAATGATTACCAGTTCAACGAAGGGCTGCTCTCTGCGGAGTCACCGACGACTGGCCAGTCCCGAGTTCGCACCGAGCAGAACGATGAGACGTTGTTCAATCATGCTGACGACTCATCAACGCGTGCGCAACAAGATTTCCCCGTGCCAGCAGCTGATACACGCTCAATGGCACCATCGGTGGATCCAGGCTATTCGGTGTGTCCCACCGATGTCTTTTCGCTATAACATAATTTGATCGAATGCACGAACCATACTTTTTCGCAGTCTAGTACTCTACCCACACTGTCGCAGGACGCCATGACGCACCTGACTTGCATGTGGAATGAATGTGGAGACCAAGTCCGTCGCACGAAGAATGCTATCCACGTACATCTCAAACAAGTGCACCGCGTGAAAGTACCTGCTATGAGCGACGCCAAGGACAAAATCCGCTGCGATTGGGACGGATGCATGCTCGAGGTACACAACTTTTGGAGGCACCTGCAAGAGCGGCACACACACGTCCGAGCCGTCCGCAAACCGCGATGCGAGCACTGCGGGCAGGACTTCACGAGGCCAGGCTCACTGCGCAGACACCACGAGAATCTGGCCGTACCCTGCGTCGCCGAGCCTGCAGCGTGATTGTGAGTCGCTACCTTGGTCTGACACGCTCAACAACACTTGATGATACTGCCTTCAGTACTGTATCAGACGTACGCGCAACACGGACCGTCCACGCTACTGAGTCTCTTGGCACTCTGGAATCCCGTGTACTTGCAGCGTGTGCGTTGACGTCCCTAAGACTCTGATGGTTGTTTGTGCTTCGTTGTTTTCATTCAATGTTTTGCCCATTGTTCTATCGCGGCCGGTGGTTTTGAAACTCAAGACGCGTACAGAGACGATCTTGTAGCCCGTTGCACTATTCCTTAGCTATGCGGACCTGCGCTGCCTACACCGTATCAAATCCCCCCTCAAACTCTTTCCTGCGTAGACTGAGTATCTCAATGCATCAACTGGACGCGGAGTAAACAACGGGGAGCTGCACGTCAAGTGCACGACGTCGACGGACAACTTAAGCTATACACTCTCGTAGCAAGGAACACCATTACCCTTCAAACGCCATACATGTTCCGTGCATTCTCTCTCGCCACCTGCATCACCCTCTCCACATCCCACGATGGTCGTCCCTCCACCACCTCCGCCATCATTTCATTTGCTACCCCAGCTACGAATTCTGCTGTCCACGGGATCATTGCACTATGACTCAGTGGCAAACGACCTTTGACACCCTTCAACGCGGTGTCGTACAGGTTCGAAGGTACCATGAAGGGCGCGTCTGTCTCTAGGAGAATGCGTAGGCGGGAGGAAGACGAGGCGGCGAGATGGCGGATGACGTTCGCGGTGTTAAGGTTTGACGAGTATGTGATGACGCCTGCAGATGCGCATTGTAGTGGATTCTTCTGATGAGAAGAGAGGGATGCGAGACGTACCCGTGATGCCAATGTAGAGATTGGGAAAGTGATCTAGCATCCGCGCAGTCCATTCAGGCGAATCTGTGTAGCAGTGTATGTGAATCTGCTCGCATAGACAGCTCGGTCACCAATGCTTGCGGAACGGAACTGATATGCGGACGTACCTTATGATCCTTGGGCACTTCTTCCTTTAGAATCCTTTCCGTATCCTCCTCTGCCTCACGCGTGTGAATCGTGAGCGGCTTTCCAAGGCGCACAGCATGCTGAAGCTGCCGTACAAAGACTTGCTGCTGGAGCTCGCGCGGAGAGTTATCGTAATGGTAGTCGAGACCGATCTCGCCCCAGCCTACGCAGCGTGGATGTACCATCGCGTCTAGGCTATCCAACGTTATGACGAGCATGAGAGAGTCCGCGGGTGATAGACGTACATGTCTGCCTCTACTTCATCCGAGTATGAATTCGCTTCGTGGCTGGTAAGCTCGTGAGGCTTCATGTGTCCGTGTAGTCGCGATCATCACCTACGGATGGACACCTGGTACCTTGATGAGCGATGTGTAACATAGACCAGTCTGTTAACCAGCAAATCGCGATCGTTTCCGGATGGCCCGGATGGCCAGCAGCAGACAGTAAGAACGCGGCACTCACCCATAACGAACCAATACTCCAACCCGGCCCACTTACTTCTCCTCTCCTCCTCCGTCAGCGCCGAGTCCGCCAGCTCTCGCCACGCCTGCTTGAGAACGGGGGCCTCGCACCATACGTCCACAATCGCTTCCACACCGCGCCCCTCGTACATACCCCGAACGAAGTCAAAGACGGTCTCATATCGGCCAGCGGGATACTTGCTGCGGTAGGTACTAAACGTCGAGTGTAAGTGGGTGTGCGTGTCGACGATGGGTGCGGTCGCCTTCTCCGAGAGAGATGAGAGAGGTTGCAGATGCAGATGCTGCTCGCCGGGTACGGAAGACTTCTTGTTCTTGCCCATCCTGGTCTTCGATGGTTGTTGATGTGGGTGCGGAAGGGTCTGAGTGCTGCACGAGCGAAATGTCGCTGGCTGACGAGTGTGGAAATGTCCTCGCAGGTTGATCTGCACGAGCCAGCGTGCAGAGCTGAGCATATAACACGACACGGACCCAACAAGAGCAAGTCAGCAAGACTCGAGTCGTTGCTGTCCGGGCCGCGTCACGATCGCGACTCGGAGTCACGAGCTTGACGCGATGTTTCTCCAAATAAGGAAACTGTAGATATTACCGACCTCTGCGAGCAAGCACCACGATGCATGGCCCCCAATGACCCGAGTTATTTGAGTACAGTACACGAGCACACGAGGTGGTACAAAGGTACATAATATATTCAATTCTTCCGATACCTGACCCATCCGCAGGTCGCCTATGGTAGGAGGCCTACTACAGGTTCTTCATAAGGGGTGATATCTGCGCCCGACCGGGGTAGAACGTCGTCGAAATCGTTCTGTATAAGCGGAGGGTCAGTGGCTATCGCAAAGTTCCTCAAGAAAGCTCAAGAACTCACGGCGTCGGGATGATTGTTGTGCTGCCAAAGCCGGCCGTCAAGTCGCCCGACATGGTCGTCGGCGTGGAGTACCCGCTAGGCTGGGTGTAGCTCGTCGTCTCCACCGCGTAGCTTGTATAGCTGCTCCCTGACTTGAGACATGCGCCGCTCCCGAACGCACTCTCGCACTTCATCGTCGCCTCGTCCGTGAGCGACCACATATAGACGTCCGTCAGCGTGATGTCATAGCACGGCGCCTCGTCTGCGCAGATGATTTGGATCGGCGAGCGCTCGACGCCGTCAGCGACGTTGCCGTCCCAATTCTACGAAATAGCTGTGAGCTGCGATAATCGAAACAGTGTGAAGGGAGGAGCAAGCGATGTACCTTGAAGGTGATGTTCTCTAGCGTCACGCCCGGCCCATCCAAGGGACTGATGCTTGCCCAGTACTCATTAATGTCCAGACCGTACGCGGTGTCCCGAGAGATGAAATGCTCGAAGACAACGTTCGACACCGTTCCAGAGCCACCGTTACCTTTGATCATGTATGCCTGGTTACCGCCGACAGTATAGACGTACCTGCAACGTGATGTCCGTGTAGTAGGGATGAGATGTTGACGGGAAAATGGCATCGAGAGACTCACCGGTAGAGAATGTTCGTGATGGAGGTATTAATGGCGAGACTGCCCATCGCACTTCCTCCGCTCTGATTGCACCAAACTGCAATACGTCAGCAGCGTGATCATTGACACACACAACGTGAGGGGCCCACTCTGCTCTACGAGGATATTCGATGCGGGGCTCTGGATGGATGAACTCCGTAAGCCATTTTCCCAATGCATGACCAATAAGAAGGCGCCACGGATAATTGGCATTACACCAAGAGGAGACATAGACACACCTTGACGGTGACGCACTCATCACGGTTCGTCACCTCCACGTCGTGAATCCAATGATTGTCGCCCCACACATCGACGCCATCAGATCCACCGATATCAGCACCTCTGCACAGTCGAACGAAGGCGATACTCAGTTCAACAGTTCAACAAGTCGAGGAAAGGATAAGAGATGTGGGAAGGGAGTAAACACACCGGATAGCGAGGTTGTATACCTCTCCGCTGCTTCCTCCCTGTACCACGAGATGGAACTCAGGTGCTGTATTCAGATGTCGATCAGCACGTAGTCAGGGCAAGAGCAATGGCGAGCCTGCGAACGACAGAAAGAAAGGGCACCGTTGGGAGAGCGCCCCACCTAGCGCCCACAACGTTCCAAATCGATACGATCAATCTCCGGCGATCAAACGCAGTCCGATCGAGGCTAGTGCCCAATCGAGCGGATGTAAATCGCCGGAAGGATCGAGATAACGTGACCGCCGAAAAGATCGGAGAGTCAAGACTCACAATCGACAAGGATGAGGTCGTGGAGGGACCAGTCCGTCGATGTGACCATGCGAATGAGGCGTGGTCTAGACGGGCCAGTTAGTCATGACATCCTGATACGTATGACGCAGAAATCGTGACACGACAAAAGCCGGGGCAAGACTGCAATATGGAGATCAAGCCATGCCAGTGGAGATGTTGACCAGCAGTCGCACCGTTATCGGCATGCCGTCTCGACCTATGGCACAAACCAGGGTCAAGTTTATATAGAGGCAAACTCACCCGTCATTCCGGCACTCGTAGCCCAAACCCTGGATACCGCCGGCAGAGTTCGCGGAATAGAACTCGAAGTCCTCAGCATCCTCGATCGCGATCATGTTTCCCGTCGTCGTAGCTGAACCGTTGCAGAAAGGTGACATTTTTTGATCGAGGGTAGGGTCAGAAGATTGACCACGAGCGCGGAACGAAGGAGAAACTGCATTAGTTGCTCAAGCCGGGGGTTGATGAGCCATGGACGTACATGCACGCGCTATAAGACCGTCGAGCCTGAAGGCCCACTTGGTGCCTCCGTTGAGAGTGACCCAGGTTTGCATGTCATAGTTGCCTGTAGGGGATGAGGATGACCAGTGACGTCAGTCGCAGTGCTGAAACGCAACATACTGTACGAGCCATCGGACCGTATACATGCGACGTCGAGGAGCAGTGGACAATGAACAAACATGAGCAGACTACATACCTTCCGGAACATACAGCGTGGAGGCACTTGAGTTCGTAAGCACGCAGTCGTCAAACGCGCTTTGAATAGCAGGGCCGATGTCGCTGGACCCAACAGATCCGCCATAGTCGAGAACGTTGCACAGGTTCGACTTCTCGCTGAGGGGGGTCGTCGGGCCTACGGAGCCAGAGAGCTGAGCGCGGATACCGAGCGTGCAGGTGAATGAGAGCACGAGGGGCACAAAGGCAAACGTGAGCATAGTCGCGAAGTCTGCAGCGGTGCAAGTCTCGGGCCCGATGCGAGCGGAGAGGACTGGGCAGAGGCTTTATGGGGATCCGTCTTGGTGCATATATATAAAGGAGGACGTCCAGCGGGAGCGACCCAACGTGAGACTCCCGTGAGAGGGTAGGGAAACGTCCGGCGGACATCTTGAATGGCATTCAAACCCAGAAGCGCATCCGCGATCATACGTTGCGAGGGTGCGTCGCTGCGCGGACCGGGCAGTTAAGCTTTTGGGCCTGTGCGTTGCTGCGGAGTGGCGGTCGTGCGGACGAAGAATGGGAGCGCAGGCGCACGCTGTCGATGGCCATGATGCACGACGGCGTGGCGCCGTTGTCCTTCGGCCCTCTTGCAATTTAACAATCTGGCGAAAACGGGCCGTAGGCAACGGGACGGGTGCAGAGAAGGTATGGCGGCCACATGGAGCGATGTATGCTTTCGTGGGGAGAGATACACCACGTTCCTCAGGGTCTGTGGCAGCGATCGACAGACTAGTCACTCACAGTCCCGACCGTTTCCCGACCTAGGTCGCCCTTCGATTCAGTCATAATTGTGTCTGCCAGGAAAAAAGAAAGGAGCAGTGGTAGGACGTACGATTGTTGTCGTAACTCTGCAGCACGGTCGCGATCGCTGCGGGGCTGGGACTGAAGTGCAATCTCACAGCATATACCCTCCGCTGCGGGTCGGAGGCGCGAAGGCTCCGTGGCTGTGGGACTGAAGTGGTCAATCCGATGAAATATTTGCTGAACCGCACCTCGTGACGGAAATAGGCCGGCCCGCGGCTAGACAGCGGCGTGCATGCTGCCGGCGAAGCAGCGTTGGTTCACACGATTGCCAGGAGGGCTCTCACAGGGGGCCCGGAAACGATGCTGTGCAAGCAAGCCACAGAGAGCGCACCTGCTTCTGACAGGCCCAACCACACAGAATCAATAGTGGGATAAATAGTGAATTATAGGTCATCATCATAGCTCGCGCGGACAGCTATCGGAGAAAAGCCAGAACCTGACCGGAACAGCGACAGAGGGCTAAGCTTCATGGGAACGCTCTGTACGGTCTGAGATACACACTTCTATTAGAAGTCGAAGGATAAAGACTCAGTGCGGCCTACCCACCATTCGCTGATACGACCCCACCCACGCGGTGGTCGGTGTCCGAGCTTGCACTGCGAAGGATGTGCTCGACAGAGCTATCTCCAAAATCGCGGCCATCTTCGTCGTGTACCGAGTCGAGGACGTCCGTGTCCGACTCAGCAAAAAACGTAAGCCCGTCGTCCAACGAGTTCCCTAGGGGACCGAGAACCCGCGAGAACCGTGCGTCAGACATCCGTGTATCCTGCGATAGAGAGGCGGTCTCGGAGCCAAGCGCCGCCTCGCGCAAGTTGAGAAAGAGCCGCGAGAGGAGGATCGTGGTCAACCTGATGGATGTGTGAGCCTGCGCTGTGATTTCTCAGCGAACTGAAGTGTGGAAGCGCACACGAGGACTAGCACGGCGACCTCAGAATCGTCGCTGAAGGATACCTATGTGGTAAAGTCAACGAGTGATACTGCACACCAGTGCAGACGGCGTACATTTTGAATGTATGATGTCAGAACGACGACGTTCGCTACTAGGAGCGTACTGAGGTGGACGGTATGCGCCGCATTAGCCGGGGTTGAGAGCTTCTGCAGGCATCTCACCAGAAGTAAATCGTTCCTACGTGGCATCAGCGTTTAGACCCGCAATCTGACGTTCCTGGACAGTCGGCGCACCATCTCTCAGCAGAAGGCTCGTGAGTGAAACGTTGACATTCATCTGTCGGGCGAGCTTCTTGATCCCTCCATTGATTCGCCAAGTCGCAATGAGAACGAGAGCATCCGCGAATGTCGAACACGCCCGCGTGACGATCTCGACTACCGGCAATGCCGCTTCGTCAAATACACAAGCAGAGGCGAGCATGGTCTGGCTTACGTCTGCAACAAACGATTAAGCGCGCGCATACACGGAGGTCGAGGACATGATACGTACATCGCTTGGGCGTATACAGGCGTATTCGAGAAGTACACACACGAGTTGGTCGGAGGAAGGCTCATTTGGACCAGACTTGTCGCATTATACTGGTGTCCAGACATCAGCATGTAAACAGACGTGAAGCCGTGGAACCCCCGTACTATGTTCGCAGCCACAGGCACGAGCGAAAAGAACATGATGACAGATGGGAGGACAAGGTCCAGGCCACCGATTGCATAGACACGCAAGGCGGAAGCAACTGAAGGCAGTTGGGTAAGTATCGCGAACCAGCTCAGTGAATTAGCTGGAAGTGCTCACCACCCCACGCGAGATACAGAGCACATATAGCGATGTCAACGACGACATTCAAAATGAACACGCCCTTGGGTATAGATTATGACAACTCGATATGTGCGAACGAAGGTGTCAGTTTACGCACCTCACAGGGAATGTTACTGGGAACGAAGACAGTGATGATGAGGTACAGTGCCGTACAAATGTGCATTGTTGCATAGATCGCGGGTATGACGATCCCAGAATTCTTGCGACGCCATATGAGGTTCACTTCTTGTTCCGCGGTGAGAATCTTGTCGTAGCAGTACAGCGCTGTGTACCCGGCGGTCAGGAACACCCCGTCGTTGACATGAGCAAGTAGCGCACCTGTGGCAGCGATAGAGATGCGGTTGTCTAGTATACTGACAATACGAAGTGATCAGATCAGATCAGTATACAGGATTGGTGATGGAATCGACGACGTACAGGATTCTGACTGAATCGGCTTCGGACATGATGATGAGAAGGACGAGTGGAGGGGGGAAACCAGCTCGCGATCACTCAAGTCTCCGTTGATAGAGCTAAGTAGCTGCAGCATCCGGCGGCAGCCACGAATTGTCAACGCGGTGTTCATGAGTACCCAATTGGTCGAATTAGGCTGGGAAGGTTGTGGTCCATCAGGACCCGACTGTACCATGCGCCATGATGTGTCTCATAAAGTACGGCATAAGGGCTGTGCAACTCGCCAGTCGTATTGAAACACGACGGTATTAGCGAGCAGCCAAGAGCTACCTAGAGCTATGCCTTGAGTAATACCGCAGCAGCCATTGAAGGCGACGCCTCTGTGAACTTTAAAGAGAGTCGCAGGGCAAGTGCGCGGCAGCCTGTATGGTAGAGGACAAACAGAACACAACAAGCTGCAGTCGCATGACGCGTGGCTGTGTCAGTGTGTGTACGGTGATTCTGAGAGCTCTCATGGGGACGACGATGGAGATCCCATTCATCACCATCCCCCCCTCGGCGCCGCACACCCACACCGTCGTCTTTCTGCACGGGCGCGGCGACAACCCGCGAAACTTCGCGGCCTCGTTGGCGCATTCGCGCGACTCGCGCAACCGCACCCTCGTCCACGCCTTCCCCTCCTTCCGCTGGGTCTTCCCCGAGGCTCCCCTGCGCAAATGCGCCAGCTCCCCCGACACGTGGCCGCAGTGGTTCGACGTCTGGAACGTGCGCGACTTCGCCGAGCGCGAGGAGCTGCAGGCCGTCGGACTCCGGGAGGTCATCCCCGCCATCCGCCGCATCCTGGCCAGCGAGGCCGCGCTGCTCGGTGGGCGCTGGGACCGCGTCGTGCTGGCGGGCATCAGCATGGGTGCTGCTACGAGCGTGCACACGCTGTTCAACCTCGACGTCCCCGCCGCAGGGGGTGGCAGGCTCGCCGCGTTCATCGGGTTCTCGTGCCGGTGTCCATTTGCCGGCAGGACGCTCGCTGAGATGCGCAAGGTCCTCGATCTAGAGGGAGGTGACTTTGACCACGCGGATGTCCTTCTCAGGACGCCGATGCTGCTCGAGCACTGTGTTGACGATCCGCTGGTTCTGGTCCGGAACGGCCGTGGCTTGCGAGACACGTTGCGCGGATTCGGTGCGCAGGTCGAGTGGAAGGAGTACCCGAGCGGGGGCCATTGGTTCCACTCGCCGACTGGGATGGATGATGCGGTGGACTTCCTGAACAGACATGTTCTTGGGAACGACAGTGCTGGAGCGTCATCGGTGCAGCCCCAGGCCGCATCCGACGCAATGGATCTGTCTTAGAAGTCGCCCGTCGAGATGGTATTGACTTCGACTGCAGGTACGGTGAGAGTTCTCTCCCCGCAGAGCTCTCATTCTCACATGGTCTCATCCAGAGATAGAGTGAGCGCTGCGACACGTAGCATGTCATTTTTCTCGGAATAGAGGTATGTTCGTAAGTACTTGTTGCCTAGCTGGCGAAGCCCTCGCAGTCGGCTTAAGCCAGTGAGGAGCATTCCGCAAGGACTTTGTCATTGAGGTCTGCTCTTCATCACGAACACAGGGTGTACGATCCTTGTCTCGCGGTTGTATTCTATCCCGCACATACAACTATGGTTGATCCCCATCTGTGTCCCAGGCGTGCAATGTAAACAGGAGAGCGCGCCCAGCCTGCTCAAGGCAGGACAGCACTAGGTATGTGGCGGCATGGACGCACTCAAGCAATGTATGCGCCTTTGCTATCACTGCAAGCGGGCATGCGCACGAAATATCCTTTCGCACATCATCAACCCCTCCGCCGTCCAATGATCCGACTTTCCTCCCAGGTACTGCGACGATCGAAATCAATGCAAGTGGCGGTGCAGCGGTATATCGCCCGCCGTCATGGCGAAACTTGGGCGAGACACTGTATCAGTGATAATCTACATGTCGCGGATGGTCTCCCATCCTCTCCGTGGTCGACCGGAGTGCGAGCTCGGTGCTTAGTTGGTGCTTACGAAGAGAGTAGACTCTGGTAGACTACGTGAGGGGTTTGAAGCAAAGTCCGGGGTCTTGTAGGGTTCTGCAGGGTGGCGCGGGCATTAGATCAATTTTGTTACTGTAATACAAACTTTGTGATGTCAGTACAGTCCTCAATAGATCACTGTTGTTACATGGCAGCGTTCTTCTCTGCGCGTTCGTCCTCGGTCCGTCCTGTCGCGTTTGCAACAGATTCGTCCACACTGGCCATTTCATCTATCCCAAACTCGTCTGGTTCAGCGTCCGAGGCCTGTCCTTATGGTCTGTCCACTGAAATACTACAATTAGGCTAGTTGCGACAATCTGGTGCTGCACTTCGCTGTGTCAGATCAGCAACCTTCAACGTACCCGTCATGGCACGCGTGCAAAGCTGAGCTACAGACTCGGTAGCCATTCCCCTACCATCCTGAACGCGCTGTCCTTGTCATCGTCAGCCCACGGTATCGAGATCACGTCGTGCGACACACCCAACAACTCTCTGTACGTGACCTTCTCCTGCCCAACGTCTCCGATCAGCCTATCCCGGAACGTCCACATCCCGTCTCTCTGTGTCTCCGCTTCGCCCAGGACCATCAGCGTCCTACGGAACTCCGCAAACAAGCCCTTCGTCTGGGGCAGCCCGCGCGACGCCGGCGAGATCCACGCATTTGTACGTCCAGCATCCGCAGGGAGCCTACCTGCAAGGCCCCTCGCGATGTACTGAGACTCCGACGTGAAGAACGGGATGCAGAAGTCTGTCGCTTGGTTGAGCCTCCACGACGACCCAGGCAGGTCGTGCGTCAGCGCCCACTCGACGTAGGCGAGACGAGCAGCAGGGCGCCGGACGCAGGGAGCTCCGGGAGCTTGCCCGTGGCGAGGTAGTGGACGAGCGCGATGGCGAGGTGCCCGCCGGCGGAATCGCCGCTGAGGACGACTTTCTCAGCGCGGAAGCCGGCGTTGTGGAGGTGGTGGTACGCGGCGAGCGCGTCGAGGAGCGCGGCGGGGAAGGGGTTCTTGGGCGGGAAGGGGAGTGAGGCGACGTATCGGTAGGCGGGGGCGAGGACGCGCGAGGTGCGCGGGGCGTGTCTGAAGAGGCCGCTGCATACGGACGGGGCGGCGTACCCGCTCGGCTGCGGTGTCTCCATGCTGTATCCGTCGCCTGAGCTCTGCGTGAGTGTGTTCCCTCCTCGATGGACCATAGCGACTCACCATGGAACTGCAGGTAGACGACCTCGTCGTCCTTCGCCGGGTGGTCACCCCTCCCAAGTACGTTCGCGGCCTTGTACCAATAGCCATACGTCCGCCTCGGCTCCACGCCGTTCAGCTCCGCGATCTCCTTCACCTCGCCGACCACGAACCTGTCCTCGACCGGCGAGAGCGACACGAACCCCTTGGCCTCGTCTTCCGGCGCGGGCACCACGTCCTCCGCCTCCTGCTCGTACGGGAAGCCCACCACGAAGAAGGGCGCGATGCCCGCGCGCATACAGGGCCCGCTCATTGGCGATGCCCGCCGAGGATACAGACCGGGTATCGCCGCAGCGACGATCCAGTACGAGAGGCGCACGCAGAGCGTGGACAGCGCGTAGCAAACGATGTGGGCCGATCTGAGCGGCTGCCGATGATAGTGGAACGGCTCTGGTCGACCCTCCATCGTTCTGTATACGCGAAGCAGTCCTTAGATCGAGGGAGGGGAGCGTGGCGTGTCGAATATACGCGTGCATTACAAGCAGCAGGCACGGAGGTCGGCGAACCAAGATTCTCGGAGGCTTCATCTCGCCGTGCCGGGGCTTGGACGCGACCTCATCCCAACCATTGCATACCGGCGGGAGGTACTTACGATCGACGATCGACGGGCTGTCCTTGCACAGCCACATTCAGGGTAAGTACACAGTCCAGTTTCCGCGATCTTGTTCATGATCTTGATCATCTCCTTCTGTCCTTCTGCATCCACCTCGCTACATCTATGTCTAATGGATCCTATGCGGTCATTCGCGCTCGGGCGGTATAGATGATCAAACAGTGCTTTTGGGAAGTGACCGCAGATCTCCCGCGAGAGTCGAACTTCAGGAGCATGCGATTGAGACGCAGGCGCGGCCAGACGATTTCGGTCCTTGGATTCGGAACCAACCACCGACGTACTTGCCACTGTTTGCGGCTCCAGACAATGGCTTGTACTTCAGTCATCTCATTCTTATGGGTGCGCAACATACTTCCTCATGCTCTTCGAAACCGACAGTCGCAAGCCACGCCACGGCGATCCTCTGTGTCCAGCGCCCCGCACGGAGCTCGTTCTTGATCAATCTTCACGAAGATTTGCATCCCAGCGTCTACATGTACAACTGCATTGCCACAGTAGCTTACATATGGTCAACACGCGCCCGAGGACTTCACGGATAACGTTGGATTCTCCGTCATGAGTTGTAAGCGCGCCGGGTCGAGCGGGTCTACTAGCCAGGAGCCTAGCCTAGCGGCTTGTGATCTTGCCGGCGTTGGGAGGAACCTACCAGTACAGAGTGGCGTACGCGCTCATGAAGACTTCGACCCAGACTACATCCGGCATTCGAGGGCGACATGGCGGCATACAATGCGGACCGGGACAATCACGAAACGGATTGGCGCAGGATTGGCGGCGGTCGATTAGTACTACGCACGTCTTCTCCCGAGGTTTCCGTGGGCTTGGCACAGCGCTCACCCACAATTCAAGCTTCAAGATGGGCCGCAGAGCGGGAGCGGATCGTGTTGCCTTCCCCGCACCTATGTCGTCGTTGTGAGTGCCAACGCTGTGTCTTTGTCTCGGGAACGTCTCACGAACTGACGCGGTGGACTTCGCGGCTCACAGCTTCCTCGACAACGAATGCTTCAATGCGGCCTTTAGTAAGCACCCGCATCATGTAGTTTGACGGTACTTGCTGACGTATGTCAGCGTTGTACTTCTATGAACGGATCCTGACGATCGAGCAAGAGGTCGGCCTCGTCTGGAAGCATGCGTCCAGAGGCTTTGTCGTACCCGCTCTCCACGTCAGTATGCACGTCTGCACCACGCTGTACCTTCTACTGGAGTTCGTGCCGTCGAGTATACCGTGCAAGGTGAGGTCTCCCATGTTGTGCGGACCCGCTCTCTGACCCAATTGTCTGTGTTCAGAGGTCTGCAGTCCCCTCACGGCTGTATCCAACAGAAGGTCTCACCAGATTTCGTTCTACAGCCAGTATATCGCGACGGTCGCGCAGTTCAGCTGTATCTGTGCTTTGTATCTGATCTGGGGAGGTATGACACTCAACGAAATTGCACTGCACGTTGTTCACGTTCCATCATCTTCAGGTATCTCGGCGATGCGCGTATTTGCGATCAATGGGCGGAACGTATGGGCTCCGTCGCTTATCATGGCCTTGTCGCTCGTGCCTGTAGCCACGAATGTTGTACGTCTACCTTCGCTCCCTCCATGATCCTCAGACTGATGGTTTGTCCCAGGCAGTGTTGGTAGTCATGAAGTGGGTCATTCTGCCGCCACCAGACGGCTGTGAAGTATACACGGTCATGTCAGATGCCACAGGTTACAAGTATGTGTCGTTTCCCCGCTATCATGGTACGTACTGATGCTCAAGTTGCACCAGACGTACGAGGATACAGGTTCTCCGTTGACCTTCCATGCATGCTCATGGCTCTTCACGGCTGTTCTAGTCGAAACCGCTACCAGGGCCAGTGTCATCGCAGCCGATGCGCTCGTACTTCTGGCGACTTGGCGCAACACTTACGGAGTCAAGAAACTTGCACATGGTCTTAACATGAAGTCGTCTATCACGTCGCTTCTTCTGAGGGATGGTGAGTGACCCGAAAACCTCATTAGGTATCTATACTGAGCCATTGTCTGGCTTCGTAGGCACAACCTATTTCTGGTGAGAAATACAGTTTTTTTGGATTTCGAGCGTAGGAGCGGTTCTGAGGGCGTATACTAGTGTTCTTCTGGCAGTGAACATCATTGATACGGTGCTATGGGCGAAGAATGTGAGCGCACCATCATCTCTCTTGCCTCCGTACGCCTGACACGCGACCCTCAGCTCACACTCGAGATCGACAACTTTTGCTTCGTGTGCGTAATATCATCCTTCATCGGCCTTGGTGGTTCACCCTCACATTGATGGCCCAGATTCACCACCATCCTCCTCTCCCGGTTCTTCTTCAATCTGCGCGAAGTCGCGCTGGTGCCCGAACTCGACTCAACGTCCTCCGCGTTCTCGGATTTGCACTTTTCTCGCGCGTGGGGCACGCTTGGCGGATCTCTCGCGGACGAGACGAGCAGCTCCGAAGGGACCTTGGATGCAACGGACTATACTGGCGACTCGGAGACGATCTTGCCAACTGACGAGGAAGGCAGACATTGGGAGTTAGAACGGCAGCAGTCCTCCTCTTTAGGTTCTGACTAGCAAAAGCCAGATGTCTGACGTGATTGTGAAGAAGCGTTGTCGATGCTCTTCGGCGTGCCTGCAGGCGCGGCGATCCAAGCATCAGTACGTTGGATCGCATACAAGGGACAGCCGCTCCTACAGTCTCGGCCTCGGAGCTCGAACTCCTCGTACATCCACTCATAACGTGGCCCGGACCTTAGACTACTGCACGCTCTATCCTCCGATACGCAATGTATGCCACCTGTTCGCCGCTTGTGTTGCCTACGGGTATTGGCCGACCGCACCAGAGACTCGTGAAGTGTTGCGTGTAACTGACCGCCGATATAACCTTTCTGACATCGTCTCTGAGCTGATCTTGACGCATCAATTCCAGAACTCAGGTCTTCGAGGCCGTAGGACATGTACTAGGTGAGGTATGGCTACCGCCGCGAGGCGTGATGTGGCTGAGGCGTGGCGCGGCGCGAGACTCGGAGCTTCCGAGTCATCCCGATTAGCCCTCCTCTAGACACACCTCAGAGAAGGCGAGGGAAAGGAAGGTCTTCAACACTTCGATTCCGAACTTGCGTGTACTGGGAATTCTCCTCGTGTCCGAGAAATGGAACTCCTGTGAGTCCGAGTCACTGGCACTGCTCTCCAGCTGTGCTCTCGCCGCGCCTCGAAGCTGATCTGTTCCATGTCTGACTCGGACAGGCATCTGGTAAGCTCGATTCCGGAGGGTTTTCACATCGTAGACATGCGCACGTCCGTTGACCTTGACGTGAACTCGCACTGCCGATGACTTATGACACCCCGCAAGGTCGTGGTTTCGTTCAGCGGCCAGCCGCATGCAGTTTCAGTATGACGTTTGACGTGGACACGCCACCATGCTGGCAGTTACAACCCCATATATCGCAGAACAATCCTATCAATACGCCGCCCCTTTATTACACGCGGCTATACATGCAGGTGTGGCCAAGTCTTGACCATGATGATGCGAGCTGATGATATTGTATGCGTCAAGCAGTACAAAAGTACGCCAGCAGCACCCTGTGACAACGATATCGATTCAGCGGATGGAAATCGAAGGCTCCTACAACTGAGTACCGATTTGTGTACCCTTTCATGATCAGCCGCTTCCCCGCCGGCCACGGCGTGGTATACCGTGGCTGCAAGGCCCAGAAGAAACCTCTGTTCCGAGCGCACAGTCATACCGTCGCAGAGGAGTCGTCTACACCTCAGGCCTATCGCGGGCCTGCTGATGTCCAACAGTGGTGAGCCGTGACCATCCTATGCCATATCGACCGCGAACGCTACACTTTAAAGTACCGTGACGACCGTCACCCGATAGCGCCCGCTACGACTCTCGGGATTCCACAACTGCGGTCGGAACGTTACATAGGTGAACATGTTCGATGTTTCGCTGCACGAGCTTGGATAGCATCCCTGGGGCGTAACAACAATACCGATTGCTGTTTTAAATGAAGCTTAGATTACCGCCCAAGCCGTTGTCAGTGACAGTCGCTCAACCAACCCGAACTGTGGCAATTGACAAAGTTTACGGGCTTCCAACGACTTCACAGCCCATGTTCAGTGGCACCACCGAGGCTTACGGGTTTCTCCATTTAAAGTCTATGCTACACAGCGCGAGGAGTCGACCTCGCTATTTCTCCCATGGAACAGTGGTGAGCCATTCAAGGTCGCCAAATATTACATCCTTTTCTCGCTCACCGCGCACGATAATGCTAGGTCTGTCAACGCTGCTTGTCTTTACGCGTCCCTCAGTAAGCATGCATGGCACCATATTCATGTTGGCGCCAAACGCTGAGATTATGCTAGCTCTGTTTGTCTATGAGCGAGTCTTGACCATCGGCCAAGAGGTTGACCTGGTCTGGGGGCGTGAGCACAGGGGTTTCGTCATGCCCGCTCTTCACATCAGTATGCACACCTTCACGCCGTTGATGCTTCTGCTGGACGCGGAGCTCAAACTGGGGGTCGGTCCGTCGAGCATATCATCCAAGGTGACGATCACCATTGTCTTGTGACATATTCTTACCACTCAACTATCGAATTACAGAGGTTTGAGAGCTCTATACTGCTCATGGCATCAAGAGGCTCATTGACGTCTCCTTGACTATATAGTCAGTCCGCAGAATATACACTCTTCACTATTAGTGTCTGTGCTCTGTATTTGATATGGGGAGGTATGCGTCTCAGCAAACAGTATAATCCATTTATCTCAATCTACCTAGCTGTCCTGGCTTTACGCGTATATGCCATTAACGGGCGGACAATACTGGTGCCTTCGGTGATAATGACGATCTCGCTGGTGCCCATAGGTTGTGACATTGTAGGTCCTCATCGTTTGTCTTTGCGAGCGGCGGAAAACCTTGACGTAGAAACATCTGCCAGGCCTCAGTGATAAGACCCATGTCGAAGAGCGCGTTTGATATGTACGTTCAGATTTGAATGTCACCGTTATGATTCTCATTCGCAGCACAGACGTATGAAATACTTCACTCACATTCACCTTTTGCTTATGTTCCTCATGTGCATTCAGTTAAAATCACTTCTCGGGTTAGCTTCGTTACAGTGGACGCCATCGTCATACTCGTAACTTGGAGGAAGACGTTCGGAGTGAACAGGCTCGCAGACGGGCTGGGCATCAGGACGTCAATCACATCGCTGCTTCTGAGGGACGGTCAGTCGCTGATCTGCTTCGATAATTGGCTGAGTAGAACAATGAGTCTCATTGACGTCTAGGTACTATCTACTTCTGGTGGGATTTCGCATGCTTCAAGTTTCACAGTAAGGCTTACTAGATGATATTCGATTGCAGTGTTTTACTCGCACTGAATATCATCGATATCGTGTCATGGATGACTCAGAAGGTATTTACTGCCCACCGTGATTCTTTGAATGGCTTTACTAATAGCCCCATAGAACTTTGTCGGCGCAGAGTTCTTCTGGTTCGCGTGCGTTACCTCGTTTCTTGCTATATCCTACCTCCGTTTGAGGCCCATTCGAACTCTGGCAGCTTCGCTACCATCCTACTCTCTCGATTTCTCTTCAACCTACGAGAAGCCGCCCTCGCACCGGAGCTTGATTCGACTTCTTCCGCATTCTCTGATCCCCACTTTATGGGTGGGATGGGCATGCTGGGCGTGTCCATAGTGCATACCGACAATGCGGAACCAATGTTGGAAGAACCGGAATATGACGTTGAGGCCAACATTGAAGTAGTTGAGGAGGATGAACCGGAGGTGACGGTGAGTCCTTACAGTCTGTGAGGTTCCTTACTAGACTGACGTAATCAACCTCGACAGACCCCACAGTCTGAAGAATAGGACAGGTCGCCTAATCCTGCATGCCAAGGGCGACGTCTCGACTTAACCACATTCTTTCGCTGAACATTACCGGGACCTTGTGCTTTCACGTCTCATTGGTATCGCGAACGATAAAGTCTATAATAGTAGTAATAATCATATTATGTCTTGATGTCTTCTGAAATGATTCTTCACACGAGAAACTCACACTCCAACAACCAATGCATACCCCAGGAAAGTGTATGAAGCCTGAATGAACAAGAACAGCCGACGATACGTCCTGCAACACTTCCATCGATTATTACAAGTGAAATTTAAGAGCCATTTAGCCACCGGCCGATAACGCACGTGCGCACCGACTTCTTGACGGCGACAGCGCTTAGGCTCGTGACCTGCCGTTAGAATGCACGTGCTCGTTGGCGGAGTTTGAAGGGCGAGCAGCATTCTAACGGCTGGGACAATCGGTCGCCCTTTGCGGGGGTACCCAAGGCACTGCCGCATTTGGGCCCCCGTGAGAATTGACACTTAGTGAAATCGCGCGTTTCGCGCACTGGCACTTGGGAGGCCCGATGTAAGTGCGCGTTTTCGGTCATGCATAACTCATCATTGGTTGCAGTACATCTCGTGAATTAGTCAAGATACGGGTCTACGTCGCCCTCTTCATCCAATGTGAAAAATTGTTCGTGCTCTAGCCAGTGTTCCGTGTCATCCACCTCCTCCTCGTCCTCCCCATCCTCGCAATCCGACATCTCCTCCACGTCTATCATGTCTTCATCAGCATCAGCGTGTACCGCGGCCGAACCGCCACTTGTCGAATGGACCCGCGCAGCAGAAGCGCTGTTCGCGCCGCCCACTAGAGGCGATGTTCGTCGACGGCGTTTCTTCATCCGGGCGAACATCGCGTTGTATTCCCTGAGCGGTCCCGCAAGCTGCGTCACCCCGCTTGTGATGACATTGGGCACGACAGCCTTGTCGCCGTCAATAGTGCGTCCCGGTGTCACCTTGTAGACATTAGCATCTGTGAGTGATCGTCGAAGTTCTTCGATGTCGCGTCGGAGGTCGGGTGCGGCGTGCGTGGTACCTAGGCGCGATCCTAAGGCATCGTTCATTGATGTCACAAGGTGTCGCAGGGAGTTGATACAGGGGGAGATCATCTCCAGCCAGTCCCATGAGGCTCCGCTGCCCTGCGCGTTGTAGATTGTCTGTTATGCGTGCACCGAAATATTTCAGTGGGTCAACTTTCGGGACGGCCGCATCGGAAGAGACGTACCTTCGTCCAGAAAATGTTATGCTCTTGTAGTAGATCAACGGGATACCAATGATTAGGTTTCCCCGTTGTATTGACGAGCCAATTGTTCAGTATGATCGCGCTGCACCACATCAGTGACTGCAAGCAGTGACGGTATTGAGTTGGGACACGTACCGTAACGGTTTCGGCCACACATGCGTCAGATTGTGTATGACGTGCAGAGCCTCCTGAGCGTACTTCGTTCGGCCACTCCCTCGGTAGCTGAGTGCCAATACCTTGAGCACAATGACGATCCGGCCTGAGTCTCCAGCCTTGATTGCGTCAGCGAACTCTCGGAGGATGAGCGCGTCTCGAAGGAAGAGGCTGGCATTCTCGAAGACCATGTCACCTTGGCGCGGAACATGAGGTTGCGCATCAGGGTCCGAGGTATTGTCCCGTTGTACTGTCAGGAGTTCTCGCGTGCGTGCGCTGCGGAGCTGGGACACGACGCTCGCGCTGACAAACCGGGATACAAGTTCTGTGACGTGCGCCTGCAAGTCTTCGAATGTAACATTCTCCGCGTATTCGTCAAGGCTATCGCAGCCAGTGACAAGCTCGAGGCAATGAATCAGGCGACCGTACAAGGAATGGAAGATGAGGTCTCGCGCAACGCGATATGGTGGGCGGTTGGTCAGAAGGAACGGCTTACGATCGAGCACCGTATTATGCCACGAGAGGCACGCGGGATCATGGTGGCCGAGATGAGGGTTGCCCCAGTGAGTCTCGAGGAACCCGTATGTTGCTGCCATCTGATAGTGAAAGAAACCGGGGGCAAACGCCGCGAAAAGCATGGATTGAGAGAGCGAGTCGTGACCAGCGCGATTGCTGATGACGGCTCGAAGACGGGCAACCGAGAGCTGGTCTCCGAAGACGAGCTTGACTGTTTCGGTGAAGGCAGTGGACTCTAGATCGTGACCGAGCTCACGGAACATTGCCTCCATGACCTCTGCATTGCCCTTGATGCTGGCCTCCTCAATGTTCATCGCTCGGAGCGGATATACTTCTGTCTTGCGAAGCACGATGCATTCTGAGGTAGAGACGAGGCTTTCATCGACGTCGGGTGTGAAACGGGCGAATGCAGGACCACCGTTCGATACTATGATGCGCAGAACAGCGTGTTCAAGCATCTTGTTGAAAGTCTGCATCTCGGTTGGATCCAGGAGAATGTCGTCTAGTGAGAGAGGAGGAGCCGTCTCGAAGGCGTGAAGGAAATCGGTTGTGCGCATGGCAGTACGCGGGGCATCATGGAGTGGGAAGACTGTTGCGCAGGTGCCGTTTTCGATAGAATCCTTGTGGCCCACAGTCTGCTCAGCCGCACGCAGGATCCAGTTGATGTTGTCGTAAACATGGGCGAGTTCCTGAGCAAGGGCTAATGCACGCGTTTTCCAGCGACAGGCCTCAGATAAACGCCGGAGGAGGCCTGCGCCTAGTCGCTTGAGTTCTGCGGCAAGGCTGATGTCGCTGCCTTGAATGCCTTCATCGGGTTCTTCCTCGTCTATGCCGTCGGGATCCCGAACACTCTGTAGCTGTGGTACCACTGGCATGCTCCGCGCTCCTTCAACTGCTTGCTCATGATAAGACGATGGAAAGAAGATCATGGGAGACTGAACTGACCTTCGCCGCTGCTTGTACTGTTGTCAGAACTGGATTCAGATGACGACTCTGACTCGGAACCGGAGTCTGAACCCTCAGCTTTCTCTGACTCTTCATCTGAGCTGTCCTCGGCACCGTTCACCTGCGACTTCAACATGGCAGCGGTTCTTGAACCTGGCGTCCCTGCGATGGCAGTATAGCTGCTGCATATGCCCAGATGCGAGAGAATGCTGATACACTGGCGCTGCGCGCCTGTCGCATAGAGGTACAGGCCAAGTACGTGCCGCCCGTAACTGTTCTGCTGACTGCGCTCAGCTAGGAGACCCATCAGAGCAGTACCAACACGCTAGTAGTACAAAGGTATGACATTAGCTCCGAGTTGTTCTGAAGGCTGGCACCGATCAAAGAAATCCATACCAGATCATTGCGATGTGCGGAAGTATTGGTGCGCAACCTCCGCTGTCGAGCTGTGGTTGAGAACTCCCTCAACAGGCTAGTCATGATGGGACACAGGGCGGTGAGGCGGTCGTAGATCTTGGACAGATTGAATCTTGACAGGAATCCGTCATCCACCACCATTTTCCGCGACTGCAGGACACCGTCTTTGGTGGCCCGAGTTCCTTCTCGCCGGATGGCTTTCTCGACATAGTCCAAAGCCCACACATGCACCGCTTGACGACCTGTAGGGCTGTTGCGCGACGACGTCCAATAGGTAAGCACTTGTTCAATGCGTCCCAGAATGTCGAACATGCCCTCGTACCGCTCATCGCCTCTCTTTGATGCTGGGTCAGAGAGGTAGAGCACAAGATCGCCCCAGGTGTACCCCTCTGCTCTAAGGATGGATAGGACTTCATCAAGCACTTCTTCGCGCGGCCGGCGGGATGCAGCTGCCACTTGCGGTCCATCTTCATTTGCAGGCGATCGACTGCTGCTGGCGTTGGACTCAGTGCCAAAGGTAAGCCGTTCCCCGCCACGGCCATGAACGTCAGCCGCTGCAGCTGCTAATGCTGAGTGATAGCTTGTGTTTGCAGCAGCAAGATCGTGGCCGTGCCTATGTTCGCGATCCTCTCGCTGCTGTCGCAACGTACCATTGCGTTGCTTCAAGCCTTTCGCACGACGCTGCATTTTCCGAATTTCGTGAGTCTTCCCATTGATTGGGGATGACCAGATGGGACCACTACTACTCAGGTGAGCGTCGTACCCTTGGTGAGAACGAACCGGGGTCTGTGGGCTGAGTACGCTGGTCGTCACAGGGATAGGAGAAGCAGTTGGGACTCCAATGTCAGCCGCAATGTGTGGACCGACAAGCAATGACAGCCCGCCTGTCAGATTGTTTTCGCCAGTCGAATTCGGAACAGTTCCGCGCGGAATTGACGGGAGCACGGAAGGCGGCCATTCGGGTGACGGAGGCGAGGGAGTGAGCGGTGAGGAGGGCGGGAGTGGAGACATCACTAATAGGCCATGAACCTCCGATAGGGGAGCATCATCTGCAGAAATATGGGGGGACTCCATAACATTGCAGTGGAATGGCAAAGGAAAGACGGGTGGATGTAATGTACCGAAGGCAATACAGATACAAATAAATTGTGTGGAGTTCACCGTTGTACGACTACGCTGCTGCGCGCTTCACTCAAACGTCTTCGCTGCTGCAGCTCCTGGTCCACATCTCTCCGCCTGTAACCTTTGAGCTCTCGAAAACCTCCCCAGTAGCCATGGCACGGCTGCAGAAGAAATCTTCACGTCGCCGTTGGGCGGCGGCTCGCCCAGACAGGCCCAGCGGATTCCAAAGGCACCCGTTGTCTGCGGAAGACGTCAGCAAGATGCACACCTTGTTCGAGGAGGCTTATGGATGGCCTGCACGAGAGTTCCAGATGGAAGGAATACGCGCACAGCTTGAGGGCGTTGACATGATGATTCAAGCCCCCACTGGTGCCGGCAAGACGGCCGTGGTCGCTGGTGCGCACCTATGGCCCACCGACATGCGCAAGGTGACCATCATGGTCTCGCCATTGCTATCCCTTGAGGATGAGATGGTATGTCAGCCAGAGCCATCCACATACAGCTGGTATACTTACCATTTGCAGGTCAAGACGTTCAAGGACCATTTTGGTCTCAATGCTGTTGCCGTCAGCAGCAAAAACGGCTCATGCTCACCGATGGTCGTTAAGGTGCGCATCGTAGTGCGTTCGGCTATCGGGACTGGTCACTGACTGGCCGCCCTGCAGCGCATTCTCGCCCTTGAATATCAAGTAATTCTTGCCTCGCCGGAGATGTTACAGTCACGTACCTTCGTGAGCAGGGTTCTGCGAAACTCGAAATTCACCAGACACATACTCTCCATGGTCATTGATGAAGCGCACTGCGTCTCGCACTGGGGAGCGGATTTCCGCAAGAAATACGCTTCTCTCGGCGTCATCCGTGCATTCCTTCCACGCGGGACACCTGTCATCGCTTTGACGGCCACCCTGACGGCACGCGTGCGCAGAGACATCCATAGCAAACTTCATTTCCCCAAAGGCGGCAGCCGGTTTGTCAACTTCGGCAATGATCGCCCAAACGTTGCCCTTGTTGTTCGCGCCGCCGAGCATCCTCTCAAATCCTTTGAGGACTTGGATTTTGTCATTCCACCATCAGCCGTCCACCCCGAGGATATCCCAAAGACGTGGATCTATGTCGACAACATCAATACAGGGACGGAAATCATCGACTTCCTCACTGACCGACTCGAAGCACGCACCATGCACCGCCGACCCGAAGGCCCACTGCCTGCAGGCCTGATTCGCCCATTCAATGCTACCCTTTCCTCCGAATATCGCACCGCTGCAATGAGCGCGTTCCGGGATGGTAGCATCCGTATACTTGTTTGTACAGAAGCAGCTGGCATGGTACGTTTATCAGCTCGCATCTTACATCAGATTGATCCTTACAGAAAATACCTGCCGTAGGGATGCGACATACCTGATATAGACATTGTCGTACAATGGAAGCTTCCGACGACGTTCTCGAACTTCGTTCAGCGCGCCGGCCGCGTTGCGAGAGGCCGAGGTCGGAGCGGATTGGCAGTACTGATCGTTGAGCGGTCAGCATATTCTATCGACCTCACATTCGCCACCGGGCCTGCGACTGGTCGAGGTCAGACCGACGCAGTGACGCAACGGGACTTACCACTGGGAGGAAAGGTGAAATCAGTGGTGAGAGGTAGGAAGAAGAAGAATCTCAACAGCGCACCGCAAGCGAAGGCCCCGAAGCAGTACGCTGACGCCCACGGTGTCAATCGTGGAGGTACTTCACACAAAGATGATTCGCCTACCGCCGAACAGCCTCGACTGGACACTGAGGCGCTTGACGAGGGACTTCTGGTGTTTGTGCAGAGTGTCCGCTGCCGCCGCCGCATTTGGGCGGACGCGTTTGAGAGCCCCCTGTCAGGTTCGTCATGTTCTGCAGCCTTGCCTTCAATATGCGCTAACGACGTGCACACATTGCTGCAGCACCCGCAGGACCTTGTTGCGACATCTGCGAGCCAAGCCTGCTGGATCGCACACGCCCCGGGATGGTTCAACGCGCGCAGAAAGGAAAGCGGATTGCACGCGGTCTCCCAGACGTGGAGGCGCAGGTCAAACTATGCGAGTGGAGAGATGCGGTGTACGAACGCGACCATGCGGGCCGCTTATACGACTCCATGGCCATCCTCGACGACGGCCTGATCGAACGCATCGTCACATCGGGGGACCTGCCGAAAGAAACACTCACCTCAATGCTGAAGCCTTCATGGCTCTGGTGGGACAAACATGGCGACGAGCTGATAGCATACATCACCGCGCTCAGCATCGAATTCACGCCCAAGCCGGGGAAGAAAACGAAACAAGCGAGCGCACCTGTTGTAACCACTGACTCCGGCCCTCCACCTCTCCCAGAACCAGTTCGAACGGCTGGAATGAAGCGAACGGCGGTGAGCGCCGACATCGACAGCACGTCGACTGCTGATCCTGGCGACGCTGGTGAGAATCCGATGGGTGTCCGTACCGACTCGGATGAAACTACGGTCGTCGTGCGCAGATCAGCTACTAAACGAGCGCGACGTGGCGCTCGCGACGTTCAAGTTGATGGCGCAGCCCCATCTGGTGTAGTCTCGGAGCCGCCGTCCACTGCCACTAGCAGCCAAGGTATAGACGGTCAAGTCGGTGTTCTGCCCTCTCACCTGTTACGCCCCGCTTCGTACGAATCGTTCTGGACTTCGTTTGGTTCATTTGCAGACCGTGCTTCGAGTTCAAAATCATGACATTATGGTTATTGTATGTACATAGTAGTGCAGAGTGTATTCGAAACCGTACACGCGAGTGGGTCGCGCCAGAGAATAGAGGCGGACTCGAGCCGTGCTCAGTCCACAGTGTACTCAGGAGGAGGATGCGCGCGATTTCACTAAGTGTCAATTCTCACGGGGGCCCAAATCGGGCAGCGCTTAAGACCCCCCCGCAAAGGGCGACCGATTGTACCAGCCGTTCTTCGAACGCTCATCGGAGTTCGAAACGGCTGGTCACGAGCCTAGACAGCGCTCACTCCTCCTCCTCCTCACAGGCCATAGGGCTACGTACTACTACTCGCTACATGACCCCCAGCCCCCCTGATCCCTGCCCTACACTCATCCCGAGAGGTGTCACCTCTCGCGGCCCCGGCCCTCTCGCCACGAACCGGCGGGGCGGGTCGCTCTGCTAAAACGTGGTGGGAAAAAACCCGAAAAAACCCCCAGGAGTCAGTGCCGGTTCTCCGGACATCTGACGAAACTCACAGAGCGCCAGACCAATCCGTGACAACCGTCGGCTGTCCTCAACGCCTGAGATCTTCAGGATGGGCCGCGCCACATCCATCCGCAACCTGGCATGGTGGGCAGGGACCAGGGGCACCGTAGAGTTGCATCGCCAGTAGCATGCATTGGTAGCCGTTCGGTGAGTCCCATAACTTGCAACGATGATATAGTCGCACGCGGGGCGACTTTGTGGGGCGGAGGCTAGGCCGCGGTCTGGACGGGCTCCTCGATGGGGACCACCGCCATGGGGACAGTATCGCATAGCTCGAAGATCGAGTGTACGTATTCCGCGAACACCGCCACTACGTCCTTGTCTGCACTGCAGTCCGCGAGGAAGCGCTCCGGCATTCGCTCGCGGCTTATGCGCCAAAGTGGTCTACGAGCAAATACCGCATCGAGGAACTGTTTGCGTGCATGTCGTAGTTCTTCAGCCGAGCACTTGAGTAACACGTGTACCTCATCCTCCACTGACCCCTGTAGTCTGCAGAATCTGCACAGTCTCTGTTCGCGAGGGACCGTCGGCGTGTGCCAGCGGAGAACCTCGACAGCTAGAGGATGGTCTGATGCCAGCAGGCGACATAAGGCTAGTCGATGACCTCGGTTCGTGACAGCAAGGTACGCGCGGCGTTCCAACGCAGGGTCGCGTTGCTTCCGCGCGGAGAGGATCGTGAGTCGAGTTGACCCGTTGATCTGCTGCTTGAGGTCAGTGACCAGCGATGTTCGCAGGTCCTCCAGGCATCCGGCGACGCCATCTTCTGTGAGTGGTGCTGCAACATCGAAGTCGACAGGGGTGGTGAGCTTGGATAGGGCAAGGCGAAGGTCGCCAACCCAAGAAGCCTTTCCAGACAGGGCCAAAGCCCGCGCCTCGGCCAAAGCCGCAAGGGGCAGCGCGGGTCGCGGCAAGAAGGCCGTCTGGACACCTCTCGCAAAAGAATACCACGTGAAGTGAGACAAGCATGAAGAATCAGACATGATTCTGTCCGATTCTTCATGCTTGTCTTGCTACACGTCGTCTTCTTTTGCGAGAGGCGTCCAGACGGCCTTCTTGCTGTTGACGGGTGGCCAGGTACTGGCCCAGAGAAAGGGCTTGCTCCAAACCTAACACTGTACAGAGTCGTCTGACTTTGACTCTGAGGCTCTGAGCAGCCTCCTCTGCCTATCATCCTCACTCAGACAATGGCCAGCAGCTCACTGGAACTACATCACCTGGAGAATGACTCACCCGGGTTGGCCACACTACTTCCGGAGGTGCTAGCTTTGTCTAACGTGATCTTCGACGCCGACCCTCAGTCCAAGTACGCCTCGCTCGACGAGTGGAAACGACGTCTCTCCGCTCCTGGTTCCGTTGTGGTGTACCTCTCGCCTCCGTCAAGACCAACCCGCCCAGTCGCCTTCTCGTTCACGCACTCACGACACCATACACTACCGCTCGCAAGCGGTGAGACCGACACCATGCACGTCTGGCTAGCTGGCGTGCTCCCGGAGAGGCGGACGGAAGGTTGTTTGGCGCTGATGGTGGAGGCGTTGGGGTCATCGCAAGTCCTGACTGTGTGCACGACCCCGGACGTGTACCCGGCGATGTGGAGGTGGCTGATGGGGTGAGGATGGTCGGTCGAGCGGGAACTTGGCGGCGGGAAGGTGATGCTCCGCAGATCGAAGTAACTGGGATCCGAGCTCTCTGGATAGCCTGACTGTACCTAAGGGTACGTGTGTATTGGCCAAGGGAGTGGTGAGCGGGAGTCGTTTGTGCGCAGCGGTGAAGGTAAGCAGTATATTATCCCGGCTATTATCGTCTGCAACGGAGACTAGTTCAGACCGCCATCGGTCCTTCTATTCGGAGGTCGACTCCATGGTAGATATGTGAACATACATTGATCCTCGTGAATGCCTTCGATTTGCCATTGTGTAATGCCTCGAGCGGCGCCGATGACACGCGCGAAGTTCGTAATGGACTCGTCTCATTCAAACCGTCACTATTGGCGATGTATGAATGAGATGCTAATTCGACGGTACCGGTGTTGCCTTGGGCTTTTGCGCGTGCTCCGCAAATCTTCTAGTAGTGCAACTCCCCCCTTTCAACCCATACCCAAGACTCAGTGATACAACACGAATGACGCTACAAACAGACATGTGAAGTGCAGATCGCAGACAGAGACCGCAACACACCGCTCACGCAACGATCGCGATCTTTTCGTCGCCCGTACTAGCGTCGTCACGCGGGTTCAGCGCATGCACCGCAATCGAGAACTCCTCCATCTCATGCTCGTTGCGCCCGCTCTTCACGACGCTCTCGACGGACGTCGTTCCCGCGCTCGCGGAGCCCGCCTTCGTGCGCTTCTTGCGCCCGTCCTTTACGCGCGCAGCGAACGGGTCGACCTCGACCCGCGCGTGGCTCTCGACAGTCACGCCGACGCGCACGGGCTCGCTCTGCTTGCTGAGCGTGATGCGCCGGTTAAGGCGGCCATGGCGATCCTGCTATGTGCGAGTTGCATCAGTGGGCAGCCGTGGCCATAGCGGCCAGAAAAAGGGAGTACCAGTTGGTCCACATCGATGTCTGTGACGCCATTCCATGCATCTCGCAGAGACGCACGGGAATTGAGCATCTAGGGCGTGTAAATGAGAGCGTCATAGCAAAAGTCGGAAGAGCTCACAGCAAGGATGGATAGCCTGGTATTGGCACAAAGTCAGAGAGCCTATCGCCGAGGAAGAATATAAGAACGAACGTGTAGACTTGCCCTAGAGGCTACCGTTGAAGAGTACCGTCAAACAACTGGCAGGTACGGATCAGAAATTGGCGACGTACAATGGCTGCAATGAGCGACCAATTCGTCGGGAACGTGGCCTTCTATTCCTCCAATGAGCTTCGCCAGTATAAGGAGGCCGCTGCAAAGAGGCGACTCACAAACACGATCATGTCTACTAGCTGTACCGCTATCAGGCTCTACAGATCGAAGTTGAGGGGTCACGAAAGATCACTTACGGACAGGAACGCATTCAAAAGCGGAGACTCAACGCAAGTGACCACCAGGCGGCGAATGACGGTGTCCGTTCCTAATTAACATGAAATATCAGCTTGTCAGACGGACAGGGTATATGCGCGACGCACGCTTGAAGCCCGTTCTATGCCTGAGCAGGTAGTACAGCAACAACAATCTGTCCCCAACGTGATGAGCAGGGAGCAAGATGTCGCCGGAGCTACGCAAGAAGACACTCACGCATCAACGACATTTACGAACACGTTGATTGCGAGCGTCGCCTGGACCATCGCTAGCTCTGCGTCCAGCGACACGGGACTGCAAAAGGATGGCAATCGACCATCAGTGACTGTTGTTCACATAAGAACATGTTACTGACTCCGACGCTGCCAGGCTCGCGCAGGTGTTTACAAAATCCATGACACTGGCCGACACAGAGCAGAGCGAGAGCATGCCGAACAAGATCCATGACTGGCTGAAGATTTTGACGCGCCATGTGAAGTACTGCTGCACCACGATGGAAATGCTACGTTTGTTTCACGCGCAGTCAATACGTTCGCATCAGCTCAGGAGTGTGCGCAGAAGGAGTGGACTTACATTGACATGACAACCCCGAGGGAAGCCGTCGTCGCCCAACATTGAATAGACAGCGCCTCGTAGTTCCCAAAATTCTGCACGGAGAAGAACCAGATGGAGTAGAGAGAAAAGCACTCCTGGATCGTAACCATTGTGAACAGTATTGCTACCATCGACCTACACCCATAGTGAGCTGCATAGACCAACACGCAAGCGACCGCGAACACTTACTGCGTCAGCCAGGCATCGTACCCGCGATAACCCAGGTAGCTGACGAACTGGTTCAAGTTGACGCCGTACAGGAAGGTGCTGAACATCGTCCCCAGGAAGACGGGCGCGTAGTACTCGCGCACGAGGAGCTCGTCCGCCGCTACGCCCGAGCTGTCGACCATGGTGTCTACTAGTGGCGCAGACACGCCCAGAGCGCAAGATGCGAAGACGACACAGGGGGACGCGATGTGCCGACGCGGGGTTATTCACATAGGTTATAACGAGTGGAACTTGGGAGCGGATGGAGACGTTTCCGCAGGCATCAGTAGGAAGTTTATGGGCAGGGCCTGTGGCGGTCGTGCATCTGGGGTTCAAGCTCCGGGATGCACGACCGCCTGAACGCAACGGCCTGCCCAGTCTCGGCGCTTGAGAAAAGGATCGCGTTGAGATGTACCTGATTCATTTCGCGTTATGAAATGCTCAGGCAGTCTTCCAGTCTTCCATTACCATCTGTTCGGGGGCCGGAGCGATGTCCAGTCATCTGTCCGAGTCAGAATTCGCCATCAGTTTTCGTCAATAAATATATAACGGGACTGTTTCGTACCTTGGTCAGTGTTATTGGGATGCCAGTGGGACTTGGTGATTCCTATGTTGCGCAGTCTCGGACGGACAGTATTGTGTACAGCAGACGTGTATGGGATGGTAGTCCATCATTCAAATCGGTCGCGGAGATGCTCCTGCTTATGTCCAGCTCTGTTGCAGCCGGTCGCACGTAGTGGCTTGCGCTGGGCTTGCGGGTGCAATGACGCTGTTGGCAGGAATCCTTCTTTTGGAAGTGCGGTTGGTAGCGCCCACTATCAGGCCTATCATTCCCCTGGTTCCTTGTCTCGACGTCGGGCTTCCAGATTCACCTAGAGCTACGCAACGTTTTCCCTCCTACATGAGCAGAGCACGCTCAAGTCTAAGGCTGGATCTACGTGGAGGCACATTCATGCTGGAGAGGCCCCAATACGCTGTGGCTACAGGGCCGCGCCCGGTGGTCAGCGTGCACCGGAAACAGATGAGTCCATGTATGAGCTACACGGCTGCAATTTGACCATACCATGCGCCAGCAATGACCATCGAATTTGACGAGCGATGATTTGGGGTGGCCGTCATCGCATTGGCGGAAGAGCACAAATCCAGTCGCACACGACCGCAAGCGCCATCTTGATGGCGGCCCGGAAGGCCCGGGCTCCGGCACTGCTCGCTGGTGACATAGCCTATGTGACATAGTAATATGTGCAAGTGAACCACTACCGACAGAGTTCGCGTGTTACAGTCTTCTACGATGTCGATATGCTGTGTTACGAAGGTGAGTATGCCATGGGTAACTGTGTCAGGTGACGGATCCGTGGCATACCAGTGAATGTTTGCGCGTAGATAAGACGCACCACTTTACTCTGCCTTCACCCAATCCCGCACGAGACCAAGCTCTGATATCGGTGCACTGCCCTCCTTAGCCGCATCCTCCTTGCCTGGCTCAGCAGGCTCCGGGTGTACACCCCATCCTTGCATGATGAAGAACATCCTATCGCGCACACACCCACATACCACGTTTGAGTCTCTTCAGCAGAGAAGAACTGAGCGACGCACCACCTCAGCCTATCCAATCGGAAGATGTGGAAGAGCAAGAACCAGATCGCTGCAGGCTTCTCGGTGAGTACGGTGTGGCAGAGAGCATGGGCGTGTGTGAGAAGGCACGCACTGAGCTCCATGTACGTGAAGAAACCGAGCGCGCCTCCCCGCGCGCCGCGCTTGACGAAGCGCAAGACGTCTACCCAGAGCTTCATGTCCTTCGGCGACGGTCGCGCGTCCTCGTCCATGAGGAACGTTAGGAGGATGCGCATGTCTAGATGTCGAGATGAGCTGAGGAGGACGTTGAGGCGAACGATGCGAATACTCACAGATTCCGATGTGGCTGGCAGCGTGGAGTATGCGTGAGTGCCCGCATATGCGCGTATATTCGACAGATTGGCTCACAAATGTCCGCTGAATGACAGTCGTCTCACGTCAGCAGTGACCACGCTCAAGTAAAACGACAAGATTCTCACACAGTGCCTAAAGATCTATCAATACCTACAACGCATGCCCAATGTGTCCACTCACCGATTGCATTCATATACGAAGAGTTCGTCATCAAGACCGACCAGTCCTCTGTGGCGAAGTTTTGGAGGTAGAGGTTCGGGCGCTGCGCATGGATGCTATCACAACTTGTTCCCGAGCGGCAGCCAACCTAACTCACCTCGTACGTCTCGGGGAACAAGTCCTCTGGCAAGAAGCCAATCTCCGGTTTCTTGAACCCAGTGGCGAGAACAATAACATCCGCAGGGAACTGAAACGAATATACCCACTTTAGCATTGACTCTGAAGGCCACGGGACAGTAGAATCGACGCACCTCTTCTTCTTCACCTTCGTCCCCCGGCTTTGAGGACCGTCCACGCACACTGACCTTCACGCCACCTCGGGTCAGGCCCTGTGTGTCTCCCCGTATGTACTTGCAGCGACCCGCGCGCACGTGGTCGAGGAACTCATCGTTCACGACCTGCTCAATCGTTTAGAAGGTGAGTCGGAGGGGAAGCGAGGCGCGGTGGGACGCACAGGGGTGCCCTGGAACAGCCCGAGGTGCGCGGGCGTCAGGTCCTCGACGCCGTGGTAGTTCCAGATGGTGATGAACTTCTCCCAGATGAAGCTGTACGCCAATCAGCACCTGTGGGCTCATATGTGAGGTATGGCAATTGTACGCACCTCAGCGGCATCTCGCGCCCGAATGGCTGCGCCGAGATCAGAGTATCGATGATCATGTTCCTCGGGATGACCCACTACACATCCAACATGCGTCCACATCCGTCAGATCGCAGCCCACAGCAGCATACACGCACCTTGTCCTGGCGCGCGACCATAACGCAGCCCTGCGCGCCCCGCGCGAGCGCCGTCTCGACCGCCTCGACACCGCTCGCGCCGCTGCCGATCACGACGACGCGCTTCCCCGCGAGCTGCGCGTCGTCGAGTTCCGACGAGTGTAGCAGTGTCCCCGCGAACGTTTCCCCATCTCCCTCTCCCTCCTCCTGCTTGTCCTCCGCATCTGCCTTGTTGCCGAGCTGGCTGTGCTTCCTTTCCTCGGCGTCTGCCTCCGACTCCGTCTTGCTCTCGTCCTTGTCTGGGGAGGGCGACTCCTGCGAGTCGCGCGCATCCTCCTGGCTGCGCACCCTGCGTGCTTTGATCTCCTCCATATCCGGCATTCCCGGGAACTTGACCCATTGCGGCTCGCCACACGTCCCGATCGTCACGATGACCGCGTCGAACACACCGTCCGCGCCGTCGTTCACGATCCAGCGTGCATGGCCCTGTTGGCAGGGATCAAGGTCTTCTGTTGTGAGCGGGATGAGTGAGTACGACGTCGTGAGGTGACTCAGGGCGATGGCGTACCTTCTGGTACGTTGTCCATCTCCTCTGGTGTGGCACGTCGGACGGAGGTGACGCGCGTGTTGAGGTGTGTGCGTGGCTCAAGGTGGTATTCCTTCCAAGTTCTGCGGATCTCTGCAAAGAGTGACATGTCAGAAGTCACACGAAATGGGCTGTGGCACCAGATGTTATATGATCGAAGTGTCCCGCTCTGGGCTATCCAGATGGTTATTCGAAGTAGTACATCCGGTATCTCACACGGTATCGCACGCTCAGACCTTGTCATGTTCGCTGGCACATACCTGACAGGATTGCGTCACGTCGCGGGAACATGCTGCTCCAGAGCACACCTGGGTGAAAGCGGTACAGCAGGGAGTTGAGCTGAAGACCGGAGGTGGCGTTGACGTTGGCCCAGATGCCACCTACAAAGAAGTCGAAGTAAATATGAATCCTAGTCCGATGAGACTCCCGGCGACGTACCAATGGATTCGTGCTGGTCGTAAATCACGACGTCGAAGCCATGGGCGATCGCGTGGGCTGCGCTGGACACGCCTGTAAGACCAGCACCTATGACGGCGATTCTGCCGCGAGGCTTGAAGTTCTCGGGCGGTGCTGGCTAGATGGGACACAGTGATGAGATCGCGGCAGGGCACGACACAGGTACTAGTAGACTCACCGGCTTGAAGAGCCATATGATGACGAGCTCTACGAGGATGTAGAACGCGTCAAAGAGCAGACGCAGGACGCGCGCGGGGGAAAGAAGTGTGGCGATGTTGCCTTTGCGCGCCGCGCGGAGTGTGTTGTGAGCGAATTGGACGGCATTGTTCTTCTCTGCGGCGAGAGCAGACATCATTGCGGCTGGGAAGTTGTGGGTTCACTGGGTGCAGGAGGGGAGGAGGAGAGGTTGGGTTGGTGGGGGCAGGCTGAGGGTCCTAGAAATACAAGTATACAAGTCTGTGCATGCGTGCGGGGCGAGTGACGACGCACGCCGCAGACGCGTGACGTCATGGCCTCGTCGCGTCGCGTCGGCGCGTGCACTGAGCCGGCGACAACTGAAGCATACTCTAAGGCGTCTCCTGGTCGCTCGGCCTGGCAGAGATGCTGCGACGAAGCTGAGTAGCTACATGCATGTACATAGTACATACATGGGAGTAACTGAGCGCACAGAATGTGTGGTACAGACTTACAGTGATGTTAGAATTCCGAGTCCGATGATTACGGTCAATAGCAGTTCAACCCCCGATGATAAGCTTCAGCACCCGCTCTCGTACAGCCACAGGCGCGTTGTATGTCTACATCTGAATCTTGGACTCAGTCCCACGTCCGTTCTCATCTTACAGCTGTCATTCAGATACTGTATTACATTGCGAAAACGACGTACGAGATACATATAAGTACATGTCCGAACTAGTAGGCGCGGTCTGCTGCACGCGGACAGTCGCCAGCCCCATCAAATATAGAACATCGACTCACGAAGGTTGGGATGGATGCCATTGCCCCACAGGCGCATAGCCTCCTGGTAAACCCGCTCCTTCTCCTCATCCTGCGACAGCCTGCCCCTGCTGCTGCCACCGCCCACAGAAGACTGCTCGTCCCCGAGGTTCAGCAACGCGTTCAGGTAGAACCGCGCCCGTTCACACGCGAGGTCGGCATAGTAGGCGGGCGGAATCAGGCTGACGGCCTTCGTCGCGCGCGCGTAGAGGTAGCTCGCCGTGTGCGTGCCTTGCTGCAGGGTATCCGCATCGTAGTGGAAGTCGTCGTAGACGACGAAGTAGTGAGTCGGGCGGACCTCGCCTTGCAGGCCGTTGTGCGCCTGTCAGATCGACCGTCAGCTGAGCGCTCGCGCTGAAGATTGTGTCGAGATACCCACCTGAAGGTACCAGTCGAAGCCGTAGACGTCGGTGATACCCCGGTCCTGTATGGTCCCAGGCTTGGTATTGCCGTTCTTCGTGGCGTCGACGTCCTTCGTCGCATAGAAGCGTGCGTGATGGCGCTTCCCGCAGATCGTGATGGTGAGCTTCGGGTTGTATGGAGCTTTCGGAGAGATCTTCCTAAATGCCTCGCGGATCAGGGGAAGCTCCTCTCGCAACACGAGGTCGTACTGCCCCTATAAGCCAAAGTCATACGTTACCAACAGGAAACGGAGCTGGACGGGGAGATCGCACCTCGGACACGCCATCTCTGTAGACCATGATACGTTCCGGCAGTTGCTTGTTCTTCTTCTGATACATTTGCAACCGCTCGATCATCGCCGCTGTCAGATTGGCCACCATCTGCAAGCAGAGTCAACGTTGAACAGAGAACCGAATGATGTATGACAAACCTCTTTCGCATCCTTGTTCCAGTCTGCTTTCTGCGGCATAAGACTGGCTGGGAACTGTGTGAAATTGTCATCGTAGCTGGCGACCACCGCAGCGATGGAGGGTGTGCCCCGCGTGCTACCAGGTCCAGGGTGAGTGACGTCAATCCCGACGACCATCGTCTTCATCTTCCGCAGCCACTGCATCGACCGATCGTCCAGCAGATGGTTTGTCCCGCCCAGCTTCGTGTTCACCTTCAGCGCAACATTGGAGAAGTACTGGTCCTGTTTCTTAGGGTCACCGCGGGCCTTCCCGAGCTGCATATGAAGCGTGTGCACGCCCAACTCGACATCGCCGAGGCGCTTGATGCCCGGGTATATGTAATTGTCCACCTTCGACAGGAGCACGAGCACGAAGCCCGGCATCTGCGGCTGGATAAGCTTCGCCAACGTCTGCCGGATCTGCTCCAGCGCCTGCCTCCGGTGCGGGTCCACTTCGACGCGCGGCAGCCTCCCAGTCGCCAGGACATTGCGCGGACGGCCGACGCCGGCTATCCCGCTCGACGCGCACTTCCTGCTGAACGTCTGGAGGAACGCGACGAGCTCGGGGTCGGTGGCGCCCCTGAACTCGTCCCGCCCGCCGTCCTCGACGAGCATCACGGCCCAGCTCGGCGCGCTCCCGCCCTTCTGGAACTTCACGTCGAGGATGTTCCAGCTCGCGTCGCGCACGTTCGGGCGGCCCTGCTGGTACGCGATGCCCGGCGGGGGCAGCACGCGGCTCGGCACGACGGCCATGTCGGGGCTCACGCTGATCCCGAAGCCGTTCAGCGTGGCCGCGGGTGCGTTGGCCGCCAGGCCGAGGTCGGGGAATCCCTGGTCGCGGATCGCTGCGGCGTTGAACGCGGGAGGGTTGCAAGCGTAGCGAATCATGTTTGCGGTCTCGGTGGGGCTCAGCTTCCCTCGATATGCTTGTCCTGGGAAGATCTCGCAGAGCTCTGCGGGCACCAGGTTCGGCTTGGTCTTGTTCCCGAGATCCAAGAGAGGTAAGTCGTGAGCGTGTCTCAATGTGATTGCGTGCTCTATCATAGACATCAGTTGTACGTCACAGATGTAGGCGGCGGATACGAACTGCGTTGAAAGTACTGCTCAACGGTCACCATTCCTCCAAGCTCTTGGCAATCAAACCGCGCCTGCCGAGCTGTCTGGCCGGTGAGCCGGAAGATCGCCTTCTTGCGTATATAGCCCAAGTGCTTCGTTGACACCTTCAGCTTCTCCGCGAACGCTTTCGGCATCCCGCCCGAGCTGTTCTGCATGAACGCGAGCATCGCCTCCGCCATGTTGCCCGGCGTGTAGAACGCCGTCATGCAGACGTTGATGTTGACCATCAGCTGTTTGTACATCGGGCGCACCGACATGAAGAACCCACGCCAGGCCTCTACGCCGAGACCGAGGGGCTGGCTCGTCGCGGATGCGCGGAAGAAATAGCGGTTCTGACCGACGCGGATCCCAGTGGTGGACGCGTGCTGCTGCAAGACGAGATTCAGCGCGGAGACTATTGGCTGCATGTCTAGGTCTCGAGCCTCGGGACGACCTTCGGTATACCTGCAGACGAGACATGAGGACGGCACGAAGTAACAGCGTACACATGACGTACTGGTTGAGAGAGTTCATGTCTAGTTCTCGCACGAACTTGATGGTAACGGTAAATGTAAGCGCATCTGCGCGCGGGGCTGTCTCGCCCTCCTCTATGTATCGAACGGAAATGGCGAGTGGCTGCGGGAGCTTTTTTGCCGATATGAGACGCTGACTGCGATCGTGCGCGACATAGCCGACGTGAGGTTGGTAGTCGGGATGGGACTCGAGAACCTGGAAGATACGGATCTTGCGGTCTCTGCCCGCCTGGGCCGAAGGCGTGACAGAAACGTCGTAATCATAGAAGGTCTTCTTCGTGGTCTTGACTGCAAAGAAGTTGGTGCGCAGCGTCTGTGGGGTACCTAGTTTCCCGAAGCCCGGGCGGAGCGGCATCTCGTCGCGAACGCCCAACCTGTTGAAAGAAGTGACGAGTTGGTCGAGCGTACCCAGACGAGAGTCGACGACCGCAGGCGAGCCTGGATTGAAGATGCCCACGGGGCCTCCACGCCCACCTCGCCCCCCGCCGCCTCTGAATCCTCCGCGTCCAAGGTCGCCCCCGCGACCTCCACCCTGGGCGAACCCACCTCGTCCTCCATCGCCTCCTCCGCCTCGAGGTCCCTGCCCGTGATGGAATCCAGGCGGACCACTTCCGCGGCCTCTGTCGCCGAATCCGGAGACGGATGAGGCGGTAGAGACCGAGGGACTGATCCTCGGTGCCGGGCTACCTCGACCTCCTGGGCTGCCGCGCCCTCCTCCACCACCCCCGCGACCCCCAGGGCCTCCTCGACCGCGATTGGCGCCTCGTCCTCGTTGTTCGGCCATGTCTTGCTCTGACTCTGTGGAAGATGACGGCTCGTTGTGTAGATGGTGGTAATGAGTCACTGAGTGAGAGTGAGATGGGATGGCCGCGTACGTGTGGGAAGTCCAACTTATAAGCACGTCCTCAGCGCTTCTGGAGGCTGTGCCAACCTTATACGAAAGAAGCCTTGAATAGTGCGCGTGCTTACTGCGCGTACCGGCGGATGCCGCTCTACGCTATTGGGACGTAAAGCTTGCGTAAAGCATGAATGTTCATTGCCGCATGTTCCTGCGACTGCGTGCAGCCCTAGGAAGTAACTCATAATTAGTACGTTACTTCGCAAGCGAAGCCACAGTGCATGAGCACTCACCGAGCGTCACCGGCACCATTCAGTTCGCGCCCTGCTGAGTAGATCGTGGGTGCTTCGGTCAACTCCTGGCGCAACCTCGCGGACCATATACATTGCCTGACATGCGATGGCAATGACAAGCCACACAGAAGCCTGGAGTACCAATGGGCGGCGAAGTGGAGGCCCGGGACTCGGGACTCGGAGACGTCAGTCACAACGACACCATCGTCTCTACGCCGTCGCTCACAATCAGCGAGAAACATAACCATACTAGAATTCACGGCACCTGCTCGAATAGTACCGGTATTACCATGAATGCCCGCGTCATGTAGTACGCCGTCATATTATCCGGTATGCCGAACGCCTCGCCGGGTGTTGTCATGTCCCTGCTGACTATTTTGCTGTAGATATAGGCTTGTGCGTTGCGCCGGGAAGAGGAGGAAGGATTCGTCCAGACACGGTTTGTCGGACGCGGTGGTCATAGCCGTCAGAGGAAGGTTCGTGAATTGTTGCACAACAGGAGGAGGAGGAGGAGGACCAACGGATCGGACGATTCGGACGACCCGGAAAAGGAAGGTCGATCACATGCGAAGGGTCCGTCGTGGTTCAAACGTCCAATTGCTTACCGCCAACTAGCACTTGAGCTGGCACGAAGACCCCGTGCAGCCGCATTACAGTAGACGGTGTTTATCCCATGCCGATTCCCTACACCTGTCATGTTTCATTATGAGTTACGCCTGCGGCATGCCGTTGCCCATCTATCAACAACCATAATCACTGGCGTGGCTATGATTATTGAGAGGTACGTCTCTGAGTTAGCCTCGACTTTGGAAGGTTCACCTTTCTGTGTCACATTGCGGATTCTGCATGTCGCAAACCTCGAACGCCACGCAGTAAGGAAAGCAGGTTACTTGTGGCTGTGCGCCTCCCCCTTGTCGGCTACTAGGTATGATCATACTCTGCGTTGTTGACGCTTCGCTTCGCCGCAGCGATCATGAAGCCGGTCACGTCGTCACCGATGATACATCACCATTCGCCTGGAGAACTCAGCATTTGCTCAGGCCGTCACTGCATGGCCAAAGGAGTCTGCGCTACCAACCCGCGGATCCATGAATGACACCGTGGTCTGTGCTGTCTCCTGCAGTTGGCCCTATTGTATACTGACACTAGACCTCAGTGCAAGATTCTCGTTCGCCTCCAGACCGACGGAGCTTGCATAGGCGTCACCGAGCCCGCGCGCCTCGTTCTCTGCCCGAGAAGCTTGCACTGCGGGCCAGACGGATCAAAGTGATGTTCAGCAACCACAATGTGGACTGCTCAACCCGCGGGTGCGTGATCTCCCTGTTACTAAGTGGCCCCTTCGCGCAGATGCTGCAAGCGGCGAGCGCGCTGCTGCGCATCCGTCTGGGTGCGCTATGAGCTTGGCAGTAACAGCGTTGGGCATGTTTCTCCCGTCAATGTTGCCGTAACTGATGATCGGGCTAGGCTGTACCGCAATCCGCGCTCCTGTGTCTTGAAAGCACGATGAGGCTCGTAGTTTCGAACACCACTTGAACGACGAAACTCAAACAGGTAAAACTCAAACAGGTGACTGACAACGTCGCTTCGCAGCATAGCATCTAGTACGTTGATCAGGTATGGTTTGAATATTATCCATTATCCATGATGATCTTCCACGAGTCGGCGTGTCACGCTACGACGAGTAGTCACCAACCTGCGCTTTCACTCAGGCGGGCTACGGACAAGCGAGGCGTCAAGTCTGGGATGATCCGCGAGTTGAGTTGTTGTACGCCCGTGTCGTCCTCCATCGATGTCCTCCTCCTCCCCGTGTGAGATATCCGTCTATTCACTGAGCTATGTATTCACTTGTGTTATTCTAGGTGCTACGTGTCCTGGGCTGCCCGTACCATGGACGAGTTGTCCAGGTTACTGCTCGAAGAATCTGATGGACCACTCTACCCGCACTGTGTGGACTAGTGTGACGCACATCACATTGCAAGATCCCGGCCGTTCGTTCAGCCCTGCCCCGACCCCCTCCCAAAGGTAACCGCTCGTGCGAAAGGCCGCTGGTTGGCATCTCCCGATGGCGCGTGCTGCCTTGAGTTGATGTTAAGAACTTCCCGGGGAGACGTGTTATGGCCATATAAGAGGTGCGATGAGGAAGGCCTAAGGCTACAACCTTCTTCTCATCTACTACCTGATCTACTGTGATCTTCAAGTCTCTCACTGCCGCTATACATTGCATACCGTCATGCGTGTCCTGCCGGCCTTCACCCTCGTACTGTTCGCCTTCGTCTCGTCTACCCTCGCGCTCCGCGACTACTTCACCCGCGACGATCTCCTTTCTGTCGCAAGAGCCTACAAGCGTAGTGCCGAACTTGTGAGTGATTCCTGTTCTCGTGTATGTGCCTAAACTCACTATGGGCCGGCCATCTGCAGGTCGACATGCTCATGCCCCGCCAAGCCAAAGGCGAGGTATGGTGCTCGAACAAGAGGTCCGGAAAACGTCTCAAGGACCAAACACTCGACGCAGAAACGCTGAGGAAGTTCGAAAAGAAAGGGTGCGATCATACGTCGCGCTCTTCCGTGCCATGTGTCAATACTCATAGACGACTCGCATACAGATGCAGCCCGAACGGGAAGTCGCAATTCTCCAGCTCGCATAACTGCCAAGGGAAAGGGTACTACTGCATCCGGGCCAATGGTGGCGGAGAGTGCGTCAGTTTGCAAGGGAAGGTCAAGATAGCGTACGAGGGAGGAGAATGCTTCATTTAGTGCGATCTATCGCCACCAGCAGGTTTATCGTTTCTCCTAGCTGCTTGCGCGTGGTAATTTCCTGTTGCGTATTTATAAATATCTTTTCAGCTTGAAAGATCGTGAAGTTTGAGGCCGACGACCGGGAGCCCGCGCACAAGTGTGTGCCGCATCAGTACCATCCTTTCGTCGAGGTGGGACTATATGTCTCGTCGTCGCTGATAACTGCCTCGGTGCGGTTGAGCTAACGCGTTTCCATCTCTGATATGAGCGACCCAACATTGTCTAATACATGTCGCTGGTACACATGCCCACGCATTCTATAACAGTAGCGCGCGGCACATTCGGAGGGCCACTCAAATGCCACTCTGCACGCAGCTCCCGAACCTGGTAGACCAAACGGATATTCTGCGCGCCGCCAACTTGGGCAGCTGGGTAACCGAGGAACAGGAGCTGGTCAATGCGAAGGGGGTACTCAATTCCACCGAGAACGAGCTGAGGAGGTTCGATAGGAATTGCCCCTCATTGCGCTCTTCAACGAGTATACGCTAATGAGCACGCGGGACGTGCGGTGCACAGCGGATGGGAGATCGCAACTCTCGAACTCATACAATTGCAAGATCCGTTGTTTACCACGCTACTCTTGGTGGAAATTTGGGAGAGGACGTCCTCGAGGGTCAGGGGTGTTTCATCTAGTAAGTGTCAACCGCGCTGCTCGTTGCGGGCCTACCGATTGTAGAGCCAGATCCCTTGCTCGGAGAGCAAGGCTCTCGCAGGTCGAAATGAACGCTACCCCTTTCGACCGTTGTTGTTCGTTGTTTGTATTTCTCGCCATACCAGTCTTAGGGTGCCTTGTGTAGCGGCCCGGTTCGGGGACCGCCACACTTTCCTTATTCGTCCACCTTCCTAAAGCGTTGCATCCTAAACTCCCCACCGATTCCAGGCCATGCAGCACACGATCCTTACGCACGGATTGCGTGCTTGAAAACTTCACATTCGTTTATGTATATAAGACAGACCGAGTAGACTACGAAGGGGAAGCAAGCCTTCGGAGACCAATACAGTCTAATTAACTGTCCGGCCCGTTGCACGCTCTGACCCGTTGCGCCACCACTTGCCTTAACCGGTCGTGCGAGCGTTACACTTTTTGACAGTCACTCGACTCTTACTCCAACCCCTCTCGCTACTATCTTTACTCTCGTCGCCGCGTCTGGTATCTTCGAGTCTGATCAACTCGACCTCCGACTCTGGCAACTTCGTCTGCTCCCAAAAGAGCCGACACCCTTCGAAAAGCCCCAAGAGTAATCAAGCTTACTCATGGCACCTCATCGTCGATACGACTTCCGCTCTCGCGCAGGACGGGCGGGGAACATGGTACCCGGTGAGTTCCCTTCCGGTCACATAGAGAACACTGAATCTTCCGCTGTGGCAGACGGTCCGGGATTTATCTCGGACCTCACGAGCATTCGCTCGGCCCCCGGATCTCTGCAGTACGCTTCGTTCGAACGTACAGCACCTCCGAGTATCCCCGGATCTCTGCCGCGTGGGTCTTCGGACCGCGCCGCATCTCCGCGTAATCCCTCCCGCAGCCAAGCAGCTCAGGAGGAGGTCTTGTCGCCACGTGCGCTAGATATCGAACCGGAGAGGACGCCGAGCATAGCTCGCGCTTCTCTGGTTCTGAACTCTCCCTCTCCCATCAAACAAGAACCAGGCTCGGGAGGAGTCTGGTACCCCGTTGGACGCAACGGAAAACACTCGCACGGCGCATCGCGCGCGAGCCCGAACCCGATCCCCCGCAGGAGAATTCGCGGGGCGAGCGTATCGGAAGAAGTTCTGGCCTCTGTCTACATGGCAGAGCAGAACATGACGCCTAAAGAGCGCGCTGAATACCACGAGCGTATGCGCAGGGAGTACGAGCGCCAGGAGTTGGCTCGGCTACAGCACCTTCGTCAAGTCGAAGAGGACGCGTGGGTCGCCGAGCAGCTGGCACGCACCCCCGATGCTAGCCAGTTCACGGCGTCCGGAACCGCAGAGGGCACCGAGACTACGGAAGGTCAGACACCCTCCGAGTCGGAGGACTCTGGTTATTACCCCACCGCGGAACTCCGGCGGACGGGGAAGGTCTACGAAGGACTCAACAACGGTAAACGTTGGGATTACCGTAACCTCGAAGAGAAAGCCGCCCGAGCCGGAGAGGCTCCGGCACCTCGGGAGCAGGTGCGTTATGGCTCAGACGAGCGTGACGAGCGCATGGCGGCTCTAGAGCGCCATCTAGACCAAATGGGTAAGGCGATGGAACGCTTCGCAGCGTCCCAGGTCGCTAGGGTATCCCAAGTAGAACAGGCCCTCAATGACAATTTACTGAAGCCTAGTGCTACTGAGACAGAACACGCGAAAGACAGCGTGAGTGCGAGTGCGGCTAAGCCTCGTAAGAAGAGGAAGAAGACTAAGACTAAGGAAAAGCGAGGGTCTATGTACCCTGCTGACCAGTTAGAGCCCAGTAGTTATCTGGGGCAGGTACTGAATCAGCATGTGCCAGGAGGAGGACCTCCCGATGACAGCAGCTCGTCGAGCTCCTCGTCAGAACCCGATTCCTCGGGAGCATCAGGAAAAGGGCGATTTTACTAACGGGTTCTGACGGTCGCTGATGCGCTGAGTGATTGTGACGTCAAACCATCAGATAGCGTTAGCATTTAACGTGGCCGTCAGACAGTTCACACATAAGATAGATTCTGTGTACGTTGCTGAAGTGCTGATGACTGACATTCTAATTTCTGACTGCTAATGGATGTGACAGGTGATTTATATGACACGCGGCGTACATCAACATTATAGTGGGCTCGTAGCTACTGTACCCTTATCAGTATCTGAGGCTGAGGCCTCGCCCGGGTACAGACCCACCGCAGCCGGGTCACCTGCGGGTACTGCGGGTCCACGCGCCCATGAGCAGGTGGCTACTGGGCGAGTAGATGGGTGGATGTACGAGCCCGGCGAGACAGTGCAAGCGGGCGGGTCGTCGTGCTGTACGTATGCGTAGGCCCGTTCGTCTTCTGTTGCGTTGCTGAATACTTAGCATACCAGCGACCCGGTGATGTCTCCTGATGCCGACACACAAGCATCGCGGGCAGGTCCAGGCAACACCGCTTCACCCACGCCTTCACGTCATCTAGCTCCTGGTCGGGGACACCAGTGGGTCATTCCTGCCATGTCCCCCGCACACCGGCGTCGTGATATTTCGCGCTGGTAGCAACTGCATGACCTTCGTTGGTGCGAGATCTACACCAAGTTGTAATATGTGCGACATACCAGCTTGACTTTTTTCCCCGAGTCTCAGCCTCCTGCTCAACACGATTAGGCCGCCCAGTTTGCGCTCACTAGACAGCCCCGTGAGGAGCGTCATCGCCGTGCCCTGGCTGTACCACCGAAGATGATGCGCTCGGGTGGGATTCCCCCGTTGATCTCAGCGTCCACGAGCGCACCGAGGGACGCGATCCAGCGCAACATCCCAAAATCGTCGTTGTCCTCCGGCGCCGTTGATATGAATGTGAGCACGTCGTACCATGCGGGCATGCGCATGCAAAACTTCGCTGTGATCGCCATGACCGGCCTGCCACACCGCGGGCGCGGCGCAATTGAATCGTTGTGTGATTCAGAGATCGCTGGGGCACTCACGCGTGCGGGAAGATGTACTCGACTCTGTGCTGCACAGTAGAATCCCGGTTGAACGAGGCTGCGATGCGCTGCCAGCTATGGCCGGAGTCGCCCAGTCCCTACACAAGCAGAGCAGCGTCAGTCAGTGGTGTGTTTGCACTGAGCCTCAGGATCACAACAGGGCGACTGACGTACATGCACGAAGACGAGCATCACCGTGTGCTTCTCGCGTGCAGGTATGCCATGCTCGTATTGCTCATCATTGTCGCATTCTCCAGGTTATCCGATGGTGCGCTCACGCGGTCTTCGTGCGGTGTAGTGTTGCACGATCTCGGAGCGGCGGATCGAGCGAGTGGCGGGGACGCGGCGCAGGTGCAGGGCTGCGAAGTGTCGACCTGTCGGCGTGCGAGCTGCGCGTAGGTGAGAGCACGTCGGTAGAGGGAACGCGAACGCAACTTTGCGATGGAGTCTTGACGTGTCGAGAGGCAGTCTAGGCGAGGAAGATTTTGAGGAGGGTCGTCAGCGCGAGTGTCAAGGGCTGAGAGTCGTGCGCTCGGGTAGATGGACGAGCTGGGGGAAATAGCGCGCCCGATGATGCCGCTGTAGAGCGGGTCGAGTGGTTTATTGGTGACGAACAAGGCGGACGACGTCGGGGAGAGCGTGGAAGGGTGGCAAGCGCGCGCGGCGTGTCGTGGCTCAGGCGCTTAGCACTTAGCGCACTTCCTCCTCTACCGCACATCCGCCGACCTCTCGACAGCGTCCTGCCCTTCGCCCGATCGACCTCACCGCAATGCATGCCAGCAAGTACGATCACCTCGTCAAGCTTCTTCTCATCGGCGATTCCGGTGTCGGCAAGGTAAGCCTCGTGTGCGTCCTAAGTTACTCAGTATCCATGTCCTAGTCCTACTACTCGCTCGCGTGTATCCCCACCTGTCCAATTTCATTCGAGCACAGGCCCCACGCGCACACGTCCTTCCCGTCCTCTCGCGCTCGCGCTCGAAGCTCCAAGTTCAACTGCTATACCACCACAGCCCGAAGGCCACTCGACGCATCAAGCCCCGCCGTCTCACAGCCGCCCGGCTCACACTGACGAGGATCGCCGCATTCAACGCACCTGCGCTCAGCGTGACAAAATGACTGCATGGCGAGGGGAAGCTCTCGAGCAGGCAATGTTACACCAAGACCGCGGTCTGTCGATATCTCTCGCGCGTCGCCTCCGACAAACGCGACGTTGAGATGAAAGGCAGCCATGTCGGCAGCATCAGCAGCGCTAGCAGCAGTAACAGCAGGTGTGTCTCCGCTCAGTCCGGCTCCGGTGGTTGACCTTCTCCTAGCCCCTCCCGCCTCTCACCTATCCCCTTCCGTCGCTGGCAGCAACCAGTCGCTGCCGATGGACGAGGACCGGCCGCACCACGCGAGGAGAGCGACGCTGTCGCCGAGCTCGAGCAACGGTTGGTTGGCTCCGCTATCTGCATAAAAGCTCACTGCTGATGAGATTTTTTTTGAGCAGGGTTCGCGAGCGCGAGCGCCGGCGGGGTTCGAGCGCGCAGCGCGGGTGCAGGCGGGCAAGTAGACAGATGGGCAGGAAAGCAGGGCAGATGGGCACGCAAAAATACGCCGACTGCGGTACGGGTGGGCATGGCACACACACGCCAACACGCGCGGCGACCACCAGCGCATAGTGAGCCCGGACAAGACCGTATTCTGCGGAGGTCGCGGGCACGAAGGTACGGACAAGTGAGGGCACAGACAAGCAAGAGCGTGGATTGATGTACAGACGAGCGGGCACACCGACCATGAGCACGACGGACAACAGCCCGGCACGCAAACACGGCCGACGAGTACACTGAACGCGGACAGACAACAGCAAGTGGGAGCGAACAGTGGGCGTGGATACGGACGAACGCGTGCTCGTGGGGACGAGTCGAGGCGAGCGTGAACGATGATTGGGAGCAGGTGCGGACGAGTGTGGGCGAGAGTGGGCACGGATGACCTGAGACCGGAGCGAGGACGGGCAGGATCTGGGCGGAGCGAGCGTGGACACAGACGAGCAGGCATCTGCCTACAGCATGCCTGTTCCTAGTACATATGAATATATCTGTACAAGCTCCCTGAATTGCACAGTGACCTCTCGATGCAGCTCAGCCCGGTCGTGCAGATCTGTCGAGTGTGAATACTAACCGTGTGTGACGCGTTGTATGTGAACTTGCTGATAGGTGACGACTGTCTAACGAATCTGACGGCGTCGGTCCCACAATCCGGCCGTCTTGCTGAAATGCGGCCCGCGTTGCTGATGCCTGATTTGGTGACGGAATGTGAATCTGGAATATCAGCAACCGTTACGGCCCGTCACGGCCCCATCAGGAAATCGTGCAAAGCTTCTGACGGGTGCTGTCAGGGGCTTCATAAGCGTTCAGATGGCTTCAGATTGCATCAGATCGGCCCATACGTCCAGCCCTCAGGATCTCGGATTCTCGCAAATTACCTTCGTCAGATAGAATCCTCAGACAGCGTCAGGAATTCTCAGAGCCGTCAGAGTCCACGTCAGTGTGTCAGATACATCAGAGGATATTTTCACAAATATATTTGCTGTACTCCGTATGACTCATTCGGCCAATCGATCACTGTCTACCCTAGCTACTAGTACAGTACAATCGTGCAGAATACTGTCCGGTCCATGCGCGTCGCGGTAGCGGCACACCGTAAGCTTAAACTCACCCACTGCACACTTGCTGGTCAACTTGTACAGCTTATTGTGCTTGCGTTTCCTCGCGCGCGCGTCCGCCGGGCTCATCAACCCGGTCTGTCGGGAATGGGCTCAATGCTCGTTTGTTGTCTTGGGTGCTCGGCGGCCTGGCTCCTTCCCGGGCTGGGGTGTTGAGTCCACATCCTTGACGGGCCTATATGCATCGGGCTGGGGCCTACAAGGCTGTTGTTTGGTACTATGTAGTACGCCGCACCAGTGCATGACCTGGTAGGTGCTCGACGGGCTCCTGCTTGACGCGTGGTCGGACTGTTCCTCCTTGGCGGGCTAGGTCACATCGGGCATGGGCCCTCGTTGCACCCGTGCGTGTCGGCGCGTGCTGCGTCATAACTGTCTGCGCAAGTTAGTGCTGGCTGTGAGCATGCGTGACATGTTCAGGCCTGTCGGTGTATGCTTACCAGGCTTGTGTCAGCAAGGTTGTCACGGTGCTACTCGGGCATGCTGGGGTGCGGTGCGCTCATCCTTGACGGGCACATGTACGTCAGGCTGGGGCCGCCTAATCACACGGTCCTCCTCGGGCGGCCAGGTCGGCGGGCTTGATTATGACTCGTCAGTCTGTAGTGCACACTCCTGCGTCCCTGTACGCACTGGCACGTAACGCGCCGTGTTGAGATTCATCCGGTGGATGCTTACCGGACTTGGTGCTAGCGGGCCTGCGCCGCCGGGGCACATGAGTGCTGGAGTTGTTCTGCTGTGGTCGTGCTCACTGTCAGGTACGCGCACACCGGGTAGTCTCCCTAGTGTTCATCTCTGCTGGGTCGTCCCTGGTCGATGTCGCCGGGTTCAGATCAAGGTGACTAGCGGAGGACACTCACTAAACTTTGCAGTTCCACGGGCCACCCTTCCTTCGCAAGCCTCCAGGAATCCTTCGTAAGCGTTCAAATCCGGCACGTCGCTGGGGTTCGTTGCGGCTGTGTGCCACGCGATCTGGGGCGTACAGCGGGCCAGTTTAAATACTGTCTCTTGTGGACAGGTGCGCCTTGCGTTTCACAGAGGTCAAAAGCGAGCAAGTGATGATGTAGCGAGGATGAGAAACGCGGAGGATGAGGCTAGGGGTACACGCAAGGGAAAGGGCAGCAAGATCGAGTGGAACAGGAGTGGAAGAGTGGCAAGCGCCGGCGCGTGTGGCGTGTAGGCGTGTCGTGGCAGAGGCGCTTAGCACTTCAACCGCTCCTCCACATCGATGTTCAACACCGCACAGTGAGTACCAACCAAATGCGATAGGCAAGCGGGGGCAAATGGAAGCGGAAGGCGGGGCAAGGGAGCAATAGCTCAGGTGAGTGTCCCATTAAAACCATACCTGTACAACCTCTTTACTTTTACACTTCGAGTCACTCGCACGCCTTGTGCACACGCCAGCTCGCGTCCCCTGCACCTGCCCGCTCATTCACTCACTCGCACACCCACTCACTCGGCTGCCTGCCCACCGCTCGTACACCGGCACATATGCTTGCTCCCTTGTTCTTCGCTCCCTGTGCGCTCACCCACTTATCCGTACATTCTCCCGTCTGCCCGGTCACCCACTCGCTCGGCCCAGTCCTTCTCCCTCTTCGAACACCTCCACTCACAGCCAGGCTCGCAGTGCTGCATTCCTCCGTCCGCAAGTCGCTCTGCTCCGCGGTGATGCACGCTCTGGTCATCCTGAAGATGCGCCCGCTCGCGCTTGTGCAGCGCCAGTGCCGCGCGCGTCCTCACCTGCCATCTTCGTGAAGAGGACAACGCCGGCGAGGGTCGCTACGGCTATACATGGCAGCTCAACATGGTGTAGGTGTCCTGTCAGTTCCTCGGGGCATGATTCTCGACGCTAACCACGAATCAGTATTTTCACCCTCCACACTTTTGTAACCTCGCTCGCTCCCTGTTCGGCGCAGAGGCCAAGCTCGGCCGTGCCATCTCCCCTGGCTGGGCAAACGAAAACAACATCAACGAAGGGTGCAAGAAAGGCACAGACCCTGCGCGCAGGAGTACGGCCAGCGCATGTACAAGGTACGCTCCTTCCCCCTTCGCCGCCCACGCCCCTCCGACCTACCCTTGCAGCGCCTCCGCCTCCGCCGGCCGCCAGCGAGAGCACGCGCGAGTGCAGTTTCGCCGCAGCCGCAGCCAACGCAAGCTCGGACGTCTTGCTATGCAGCCACGCGGACTCCGAGCCCGACGCTCTCGCCGCCCTGCTGTTAAGCAGGCTCTTCTCGATTGCCTGCACCTGTGCACTGAGGCTGGGCTGGCTCGACATGGGTATGACGCCCGCGGGGCAGCTTCGCTTCGACAAGCTGAGCACCCTGGTGCGTATCGCATGGGGTCCGTCCCGTTCGCAATCGGCGTGATGGGCATCTTCAAATCGTCCATCCCCTCCGAGTCGCTCAATCCCTCCCTTAAGTGCGCCGTCTCCGTGCATTGTGCGCATTCCGCCCGCGCGTGGACAAGCACGCGCGGAACATCTTCCTCGACCGCTTCCTCTGCGGCACGCCCCATGATACCGACATGACCAAGGCGGTTTCCGGGGTGGACAAGTGACACGCGTGGCTTTGGACGTACGAGCGCGGGGAGCGGGGATGGGACGGTGGGATGTGCACGAGTACAAGACCACCAGGTAAGTCGCCGCCCAATTTTCTGTTTGCGCCGTTCCCTGCACTCTCTCGTAGTGCGTCCTTGAATGCGCCCTGAGCTCATGCAAGACCCGCGTCCACGTCGGAAACCAGCGGCGCAGCGGCGCACCCGCCAACATGCATGCCGCCATGCCTTCGTGCACCCAATGGCACGCCTCAAGAGCTAGGTATCTCGCAGCTGCTGCCCTCCGCTGACGTGACCAATGACTCGATCGCAGTCCTCGCGTCCGCACCCGACACGAGCATACATGTGCATGGAGAAGAAGTTGGTGACGTCGTGAGAGCAACGAGTCACACGTAGACATATGTATTATTGTGATTGTAGTAGCCCTAAATACATTGAATTTATGCTTATTTATATGTGTGGGGCTTCCTAATGAACTGTGTGAAGTATCTACTGTCTGACCTACTGTGCTATCTGATGCTGTCTGGCACTATCTGAGGCCAAATGAGATCATCTGAGGAGGAGCCACGTCTGGAGTGCCCTGATGCTTCTGACGGTTGGCTCTCAGACACACATACCGTCAGAAATTGCACAGTTTCCTGATGTGGGATATCTCGCCGATGATATTGCAACGATTAGGATACCCATGGGTATCCTGACGTCTCTGATTGGGTCTGACTCGAGCTTCAAATGGGACTTCACTCACCAGCGCGCATTCGACGAGATTAGACGACTCGTACATGCTCATCGAGAGCACCACCGTGTACCACTGGACTACTCGCCGTCGGCTGACCCCATCTGGTTGGTGACTGACGGGTCGCATGGTGGTATCGCCGGTGTCGTTTGCCAGGGCGCGGACTGGCGTAAAGCGCGTATTGCCGCATTCTTCTCGGCGAAGCTGTCGTCAGCCCAGTCGAACTATGCTGTACATGAAATCGAAATGCTCGCCGGCGTCGAGGCGATGCTACGGCATCGAGACATCTTGCAGGGGTGTGAATTCACTTGGATCACGGATCACAAGGGGTTAACTCACCTTTGGAACCAGAAGAACCTTTCTGGTAGACAAGCTCGATGGATTGAGAAGTTGGCCGAGTTCAACTTCGATATCGAGTACGTTCCCGGCGTCGAGAACGTGTTAGCAGATGCGCTGTCGCGTCTATACTCGAATGACACACCTGGTACCGTTAGGGCACCCTCCGAGTTCACTCAGTACGATGAGACGGCACCTGTGGCCGCCCAACTCGCTGTGGTCGATATCTCCAAGCCGGTCTTCACAGGGCTGGAGGCCATGGCGGTAAGAACGAGGTCGAGTGCGGGTGCTACGAAAGCGAACCAGCCTGAGAAGGCAGTGCCAGAGGCGGTACCAGCGGCTGGGTCGCGCGCTCCGGGACGCAAGGCGAGGCCGGCGAAGGCTCGCGTACAGTCGGCGCAGCGCGAGAAGTCTCGCGTACGACGGGTGCCGCCCGAGAAGTCTCGCATACTGCCCGAGCCACAGCCATCACGGACTGGGCCAGCTGTTCGCGTGTCGCCGAGTATGGTGCCGCGACCGGGCGGTGCTAGTAGACCGCGCATGCGCAAGGAGGTCCCGCCCGCGGAGACGGGACGACCAGAGACTGCGAAGGAGTTCGCGCAGAGAATTAAGCGTGTCACCCTGCACGGGCCTCGTGCAGGACGACAGGAGGGCGGGAACCCGGCGTCGAATCAGACGGTGTCAGATATGACGACCAGGTTAGACAAAGAAGCCACTCACCTGGGACGGGCAACCGTGTCCGAAGAGCTAGAAGGCACTCCGCTTGAGGAGACAGCGCCTGCAGATGGTCTTGAGGAACCAATAGAACACATCGGCCTCCTGGACCACATGGTCTATGAGCAGGAGGGCGTGAACGTTGCGCGGGAAGTGAAGGATCGCTACCATGAGGACGTGTTCTTCACTGACATCCTGCGTAATCCAAAGCACTACAAGAACTTCGATGTCAGCGACGGTTTGATCTACCTAAAGGAGAAAGGCACAAGCCGACTTTGCGTACCGAATATACTGTTGAATAAACGCAGCGTGCGGGAAATGGTTATCCGGCATGCGCACTCGCTGTTAGCCCATCTTGGGGCGATGAAAACATTGGGTTACCTTCGGGACCAAGTCTGGTGGAAGACTATGGGACGCGATGTACAGACATACTGTGACACCTGCATGACGTGCAAGCGCAGTAAGCCCTCCAATCAGAAGCCCTATGGGCTACTGAATCCTCTACCAGTGGCTAGCTCACCCTGGGAAGCCATCGGTATTGACTTCGTGGGACCGATGCCCGAATCTAAGGATCGAGACGGTACTTACGACGCGATTACCACGGTAATCGATCTACTCACCGGGATGGTGCACCTCATTCCGAGTAGGACTAATTACACGGCGAAACAAGTCGCCGAGTTAGTCTTCTCGCAAGTCTACAAGCTACATGGTATGCCTAAAGCCATTGTGAGCGATCGGGATGTACTGTTCACGAGCCAGTTTTGGAAGCACTTACACAATCTTGTTGGTGTGGAACTACATATGTCCAGTGCTTACCACCCTCAATCGGACGGTTCTACGGAACGCGCCAATCGAACGATCACGCAAATGCTTCGGCAATGTGTATCACCTAGTCAGAAGGACTGGGTCTCGAGATTACCGGGCATTGAGTTTGCACTCAACCTGGCCAGATCGGAGAGCACAGGGTACGCCCCGTTCTTCCTGAATTCAGGGCGGATGCCCCGTTCCATGATCTGGGAAGATGCTGGAAAGGATGAATATCCGTCAGTTAGAGTCTACGCTCAGCGGATGAAGCACGCGGTTATGACCGCTCACGATTGTATTATCGCTGCGCGAGTTAAGCAGACGCGCGACGCTAATAGAAGGCGTCGCCCGGCTCCCTTTGTGGAAGGAGATCTCGTATATATATCTACAAAGAACATCTCCTTACCGCGAGGATTAGCTCGCAAACTAGCCCTTAAGTATATTGGACCTTACTCCATACTTAGAGACTACAGGAACAACTCTTACCAGGTTGAATTATCTCGTAACCTAAAGCAGCGAGGAGTCCACGATGTATTTCATTCATCGTTGCTTCGTGTTCACGAGCCAAACGACGACCGTTTGTTCCCGGGCCGGCTGGACAGCCAAGTGGCTGAGCTGGACGATCGGGACAATGAGTGGGCAATCGAGAAGATTGTAAGCCACTCGGGAGAAGGGATGACCGCCCTGTTCGAGGCGGAATGGAAATCTGGAGACCGCACCTGGGTACCATATACGGCCATCCGACACTTAGGAGCCGTCGAGGAGTACCTTGAACTATTAGGATGCGCGGATGTAACACAGCTCGGAGCGGGTACGGGGCAACCCCCGGAGGACCCGCAGGTGTACATTGGCAGTCTGAGCCTTACAGGGGTAAATCCTACAGGTATAAGAACTCACCGGAGGAGACGACGAAACCGCCGCAGGACTCGAAAGTCCGAGTGCGACTCGTCTCCTATCCTCCCTCTCGATCTCTCTCTCCCCGCTACCTTCGACGAATTCCTTGCCGGACTACTCAAGCACGTCAGCGCCGAAATCAACAGCATGCCGCGCACAGACCACGCGTTCTTCCAGCGTCTTGAAGACGGACTCACCGGACTGCTCCGCGACGGACCCTCAGGAGTGGAGTACTCCTACCCTCCGGTCTTGCTTCGCGCATATGGCGAATTCGATCGGAAGCTCCGCGCACGCTTCGCCGAAGGAGACGCTGACGGCGTCACCCTTGTCGTGCCGGGCGGGTACTTCTCCTTCACACGAGGATGGAACCGGGATGCTGAATGCCAGTATCAGTTCTCGACGTACGAGCCCAAGTCGGGCAGCATTACCGTGCGCGGGAAACCCATCCCACTCGATGCCCTCGCTCCTAGCCCGCAGGAACCCGCTGTTCCTAGTATCAAAGACGACGACCGACACATGAAGAAGTACGCTCACCTGTCGGACGAGTTCATCGAGCAGACCATGCGCAAGAAGAGCTTCATCGAACGGAAGCGTGCGGAACGGTACCAGGCTAGCCGCGAGAAGGCCAGCCTCGGCAGCTTATTCGGTGCTGCAGGCAGCTCGGGCGGTCGCCCGGGCGGAGGACGGCATGGAGGGCATAAAACAGTGATGGACGGGGGGATCACGAAGAAACGCGACGCACCAAAAGCTATTGCGGGACCGTCTAGCATCAGGAAACTGTGCAATTTCTGACGGTATGTGTGTCTGAGAGCCAACCGTCAGAAGCATCAGGGCACTCCAGACGTGGCTCCTCCTCAGATGATCTCATTTGGCCTCAGATAGTGCCAGACAGCATCAGATAGCACAGTAGGTCAGACAGTAGATACTTCACACAGTTCATTAGGAAGCCCCACACATATAAATAAGCATAAATTCAATGTATTTAGGGCTACTACAATCACAATAATACATATGTCTACGTGTGACTCGTTGCTCTCACGACGTCACCAACTTCTTCTCCATGCACATGTATGCTCGTGTCGGGTGCGGACGCGAGGACTGCGATCGAGTCATTGGTCACGTCAGCGGAGGGCAGCAGCTGCGAGATACCTAGCTCTTGAGGCGTGCCATTGGGTGCACGAAGGCATGGCGGCATGCATGTTGGCGGGTGCGCCGCTGCGCCGCTGGTTTCCGACGTGGACGCGGGTCTTGCATGAGCTCAGGGCGCATTCAAGGACGCACTACGAGAGAGTGCAGGGAACGGCGCAAACAGAAAATTGGGCGGCGACTTACCTGGTGGTCTTGTACTCGTGCACATCCCACCGTCCCATCCCCGCTCCCCGCGCTCGTACGTCCAAAGCCACGCGTGTCACTTGTCCACCCCGGAAACCGCCTTGGTCATGTCGGTATCATGGGGCGTGCCGCAGAGGAAGCGGTCGAGGAAGATGTTCCGCGCGTGCTTGTCCACGCGCGGGCGGAATGCGCACAATGCACGGAGACGGCGCACTTAAGGGAGGGATTGAGCGACTCGGAGGGGATGGACGATTTGAAGATGCCCATCACGCCGATTGCGAACGGGACGGACCCCATGCGATACGCACCAGGGTGCTCAGCTTGTCGAAGCGAAGCTGCCCCGCGGGCGTCATACCCATGTCGAGCCAGCCCAGCCTCAGTGCACAGGTGCAGGCAATCGAGAAGAGCCTGCTTAACAGCAGGGCGGCGAGAGCGTCGGGCTCGGAGTCCGCGTGGCTGCATAGCAAGACGTCCGAGCTTGCGTTGGCTGCGGCTGCGGCGAAACTGCACTCGCGCGTGCTCTCGCTGGCGGCCGGCGGAGGCGGAGGCGCTGCAAGGGTAGGTCGGAGGGGCGTGGGCGGCGAAGGGGGAAGGAGCGTACCTTGTACATGCGCTGGCCGTACTCCTGCGCGCAGGGTCTGTGCCTTTCTTGCACCCTTCGTTGATGTTGTTTTCGTTTGCCCAGCCAGGGGAGATGGCACGGCCGAGCTTGGCCTCTGCGCCGAACAGGGAGCGAGCGAGGTTACAAAAGTGTGGAGGGTGAAAATACTGATTCGTGGTTAGCGTCGAGAATCATGCCCCGAGGAACTGACAGGACACCTACACCATGTTGAGCTGCCATGTATAGCCGTAGCGACCCTCGCCGGCGTTGTCCTCTTCACGAAGATGGCAGGTGAGGACGCGCGCGGCACTGGCGCTGCACAAGCGCGAGCGGGCGCATCTTCAGGATGACCAGAGCGTGCATCACCGCGGAGCAGAGCGACTTGCGGACGGAGGAATGCAGCACTGCGAGCCTGGCTGTGAGTGGAGGTGTTCGAAGAGGGAGAAGGACTGGGCCGAGCGAGTGGGTGACCGGGCAGACGGGAGAATGTACGGATAAGTGGGTGAGCGCACAGGGAGCGAAGAACAAGGGAGCAAGCATATGTGCCGGTGTACGAGCGGTGGGCAGGCAGCCGAGTGAGTGGGTGTGCGAGTGAGTGAATGAGCGGGCAGGTGCAGGGGACGCGAGCTGGCGTGTGCACAAGGCGTGCGAGTGACTCGAAGTGTAAAAGTAAAGAGGTTGTACAGGTATGGTTTTAATGGGACACTCACCTGAGCTATTGCTCCCTTGCCCCGCCTTCCGCTTCCATTTGCCCCCGCTTGCCTATCGCATTTGGTTGGTACTCACTGTGCGGTGTTGAACATCGATGTGGAGGAGCGGTTGAAGTGCTAAGCGCCTCTGCCACGACACGCCTACACGCCACACGCGCCGGCGCTTGCCACTCTTCCACTCCTGTTCCACTCGATCTTGCTGCCCTTTCCCTTGCGTGTACCCCTAGCCTCATCCTCCGCGTTTCTCATCCTCGCTACATCATCACTTGCTCGCTTTTGACCTCTGTGAAACGCAAGGCGCACCTGTCCACAAGAGACAGTATTTAAACTGGCCCGCTGTACGCCCCAGATCGCGTGGCACACAGCCGCAACGAACCCCAGCGACGTGCCGGATTTGAACGCTTACGAAGGATTCCTGGAGGCTTGCGAAGGAAGGGTGGCCCGTGGAACTGCAAAGTTTAGTGAGTGTCCTCCGCTAGTCACCTTGATCTGAACCCGGCGACATCGACCAGGGACGACCCAGCAGAGATGAACACTAGGGAGACTACCCGGTGTGCGCGTACCTGACAGTGAGCACGACCACAGCAGAACAACTCCAGCACTCATGTGCCCCGGCGGCGCAGGCCCGCTAGCACCAAGTCCGGTAAGCATCCACCGGATGAATCTCAACACGGCGCGTTACGTGCCAGTGCGTACAGGGACGCAGGAGTGTGCACTACAGACTGACGAGTCATAATCAAGCCCGCCGACCTGGCCGCCCGAGGAGGACCGTGTGATTAGGCGGCCCCAGCCTGACGTACATGTGCCCGTCAAGGATGAGCGCACCGCACCCCAGCATGCCCGAGTAGCACCGTGACAACCTTGCTGACACAAGCCTGGTAAGCATACACCGACAGGCCTGAACATGTCACGCATGCTCACAGCCAGCACTAACTTGCGCAGACAGTTATGACGCAGCACGCGCCGACACGCACGGGTGCAACGAGGGCCCATGCCCGATGTGACCTAGCCCGCCAAGGAGGAACAGTCCGACCACGCGTCAAGCAGGAGCCCGTCGAGCACCTACCAGGTCATGCACTGGTGCGGCGTACTACATAGTACCAAACAACAGCCTTGTAGGCCCCAGCCCGATGCATATAGGCCCGTCAAGGATGTGGACTCAACACCCCAGCCCGGGAAGGAGCCAGGCCGCCGAGCACCCAAGACAACAAACGAGCATTGAGCCCATTCCCGACAGACCGGGTTGATGAGCCCGGCGGACGCGCGCGCGAGGAAACGCAAGCACAATAAGCTGTACAAGTTGACCAGCAAGTGTGCAGTGGGTGAGTTTAAGCTTACGGTGTGCCGCTACCGCGACGCGCATGGACCGGACAGTATTCTGCACGATTGTACTGTACTAGTAGCTAGGGTAGACAGTGATCGATTGGCCGAATGAGTCATACGGAGTACAGCAAATATATTTGTGAAAATATCCTCTGATGTATCTGACACACTGACGTGGACTCTGACGGCTCTGAGAATTCCTGACGCTGTCTGAGGATTCTATCTGACGAAGGTAATTTGCGAGAATCCGAGATCCTGAGGGCTGGACGTATGGGCCGATCTGATGCAATCTGAAGCCATCTGAACGCTTATGAAGCCCCTGACAGCACCCGTCAGAAGCTTTGCACGATTTCCTGATGCTATGTCCCGCTCCGAGAGCACCGCGCCGCCGGCCTCAGCCCATACTTCCGACATCGAGAGTCCTCCGTCTCCCCAGCTCGATCCACCTCCGTTGCCACAGGCCTCATCCTCTTCCGTGTCGCTTGTCGGTCGTAACTTGCCACGAGGTGCGACGTTGAGGAAGACGTCGCAGACCGTCGCCGAGAAGAAGACCGCTGGGGACGATGATGTGACGATGAAGGATGTTGAGAAGGAGTTCGACCCAGATTCGATCCAGGACTACGACGAGGACGAGCGCGAGAACCGCGGGAAGACGAGGGAGTCGGTGAGGAAGCAGAAGTCGAAGAAGGACTGAGCTAGCAGTAGGAGCACCTACGATCGCGCAGGCGCTGGAGGGCGTATGTAGCGGCCCGGTTCGGGGACCGCCACACTTTCCTTATTCGTCCACCTTCCTAAAGCGTTGCATCCTAAACTCCCCACCGATTCCAGGCCATGCAGCACACGATCCTTACGCACGGATTGCGTGCTTGAAAACTTCACATTTGTTTATGTATATAAGACAGACCGAGTAGACTACGAAGGGGAAGCAAGCCTTCGGAGACCAATACAGTCTAATTGCGAGCGGAGCGAGCATACATTGCCTAGGGGGTGCAGCCCGGAGCCAAACAACTACAAATTTCACGTAACCCAGATCATTATTTCCTGCGATGCTGCAAAGACTGCCGTCCCGCGCATTCAAACATGCCCTAGTATTCTCGAAAAAATGCCCATAATTTGCGCAATGCAGTACTACCCTTAGAAGTGCCCTCCTTTGTGGCTCTACGGGCAATGCTTCGCAGTCGTGCTCTCGAAAATGGTCGCGCGCGCGATGTTCAACTTAAGCGCTCATCGACCAGCAGCGGCCACCGTGTCGTGTCTCTCCATTCCTTTCGCTTTTCATGTGCAGGCTAGTGCGTATAGCAATCCACATGAACGCCCCTCTAAATTTTGCCTCCTTTGTGGTTCCGCGTGCAGTATGTCGCAGTCGTGCTCTTGAGAAAGGTGGCGCGCGCGATGTTCGAGTAAGCGCTCACCGACCAGCAGCGGCCACCGCGTCGCGTCCCTCTAGGAGGTTGAATGAATTGGATACTCTGCCCACAGGAGACTTACGTGTCCACACGGGGCTCGCTATGAATCTGACGTACTGTACTGCGCCCTCGGATTGTAGCGAGCCCCTTTTCACGGAAAAAGTATGTTTAACTGTCCGGCCCGTTGCACGCTCTGACCCGTTGCGCCACCACTTGCCTTAACCGGTCGTGCGAGCGTTACACCTTGTGTCGTCATCATCGTCCAACCTGACACCTCACGCGACCTGCGTCTCATCCTGCTCGTACTTAGCTGCGCCATGACTTGCTTGACTGAATGATTTCGGCCCGCCTCAGCAGTGGAGAGTCGGTCGAGCATCCAGTCTCCTCCCCATCCGTTTTCGGGAGGTAGGGGGCCCGTGTCGCTAGGCCGTGCAGTGCTAAGTATCGTCTCTCGTACCGTCACATACAAGTCCCAACATCACATCACATGCTTTGTATTACGTAAACCCACGCGAGCATCCAAACCTTATCCCCCTCTACCGCTATGGCGAGGTAGAGGGGATTAAGATTGGGGAGTTTGAAATGGCTGGGGCGGGGAAGGGGCGGGGAAGGTGCGGGGTATAAAACGATGTGGCGGACAGTGGCAGGATCGTGGCGACACTGAACATTGTATTGTACTATCGACACGGGGCCCCCTACCTCGCCAGAGTGGATGGGGAGGAGACTGTCGAGCATCATGCAAAAATGCACAAGTGAACGTTTGATGTCCGTGCGTTCGACCCGCGAGAAAGTGGCCGCCGCGATGCCTCCTCTTACGTCGATCTGCCGCGGGGCAGCAGTTGAGTACTAGTGCGGGGGTGCGGATGCGCACGGGCAAGAGTTTCGGCTCCATATGATGCACGACCAATGTGAACGCATTCACAACAACGCAAGAAACGAAGAACGAAATTAAGACTCGTACGCTCCTGTCCGCTCACGCGAAACATCCGAGCAAGGCTGGCACGCCATCGCTGGCGGCATTTCGAGTACAGGCAGGCTGACAGAATCAATTCATGCGTGTCAATTGATGTTCAGTGATTTAAAAAGGCTCTAACTTTGTGAGTGATCTGTGCAGTACGTTACGATTTTAGCATTGCAGCATCTTCAACCCTGCGTGAATCTCCACTACGCTCCCATTCACATACTTCGCTTCCTCGCTCATCAAGAAGACCACCACATCGGCGATCTCCTCAGGCGTCCCGAGCCGACCGAGACTGTTCCCTTCCTCCATATGTGTCACGTATTCCCCACCCTTCACGACTCCCGAATTGGTCGGCGTGTCGATGTATCCAGGCGCGACGACATTCGTTCGCACGCCTTTTGGTCCCAGCTCCAAGGCCATACTCTTGCTGAATCCGATTACTCCGTGCTTCGTCGCGCAATAAATGGCTTGCTCGGCCTGTGGATAGAGCCCGCAGATCGAGGACACATTCACATACGACCCGCTCGGCGTGGTGATGTGCGGGATCGTAGCGCGCGTGACGAGGTAGGTCCCTTTCAAGTTCACGTTGATCAGCTGGTCCCAGTACTCGTCGGTCGTGTCTGTGAGAGGGTAGCTTGTAGGGTTGATGCCGGCGCAGTTGAAGACGTGGTCCAAACGGCCGAAGGTAGCTACTACCTCGCTGACGCGTAGTTCGACATCGTCTTTGGAGCTGACGTCCATGACGCCACTGTAGTGCGGATCGCCTCCGCAGAGCTGGTAGGTGTCTGCTGCACTGCCGAGATCAATGTCTGTGATGGCAAGACGAGCACCCAGCTTTGCGAGCTTTAGGGCTGTGGCGCGTCTGTTGACTCGACACGGTCAGATGTAGTTCTTGAGAGACAAAGCGTGTTCACTTACCCAATACCGCTTCCTCCTCCTGTGATTAGGATGGCCTTGCCTGTCAGGGAGGATGATGGCATCTCGTATCGTGCGGACGCCTTTCTGACCTTATGAATCATGATCTCAATGTCTAGCTGCGAACGAATCACAATAGTTACCTACAATCGACTTGCGTTACTGACACTTGAAGCAACGACTGCCTGACGACGCACGACGGTAGGACTCAACTTGAGTGTCCTTGTCGGTCTTGACACAGCGACCGCGCCGGAGACCGACGGAACGCCGCATCCTGCCTGTCCGCGCTATCATGCTCGATAGAGATACGTATTGGTACAGCGTCGATCTTCCGCTGATAGCGCGATCGTCGTCTATATGTACTTGCTATCTGGGAGTTTCAGTCTTCCGGTGCCGTTTCAGTGGTCGTTGACAATTCCTGGTATGTGGCCATTATACCAATATTGACAACTGAAATACTGCAGTACATACCACAGTGTAGCGTCGCCAAATGGCACATATGTAGTCATTTGCAACTCAGAAGCAGCGAGTCGTAGTGCGTACGGTAGTCACGGTGCGAAGCAAAAACGCAGCATGTGGTACGTGTATAGTACGTACCTGTAGGCGGGCGTAGCAACTACGTAATGCCCAAATATGGGCTTCGTTACATCCGGCGTCTAGTACTGAGCATCCTTGCCAAGCCTTGCCACCGTTCTGCGACGACACCCCGTCAATCAATCACCTCTCGGTTTATAACAAAGCCATGTCCACCACAAATAACAGGAAACGAAAACAACCTCCCCATGCTCGTGGCCGCGACCGCTGGGCTGCAACAAACGAACAGGACACCCACCGCGCCCCTGACCCCACACTGTTCATCCAAGCACATGAAGCGGACGTCGTTCGCGGGCCGCAAGCACACGCGGCGGCCGGCTCCCTGGAAGTGTCCGACTACGAAGATAATGGAAAGCACAAACTTCGCATTGGCGATGCGCTCATTAGGTGGCAGGGTACCGCTAGCAGGCTGACTAGCCAAGCTGGGGACGACGAAGAGGAACTGGTCACCCTTGGCCATGCTCAACCCGCGAAACCGACAGAAGGAGACGACGGGGAGGGTCTGTGGATGGACAGGTAGGCCTTTCCCAGAGCTGGTGTACTGCGCATCCACGTAGGGCGCGGCAATGTACGGCGGACGCGATCGCGACTCGGGATTGGTGAACTCAAGCACTTGGGAACGGCTCATCTCTGTCTCTCGCCGCCCCACAGAAGCGCTAACGTTCCGCGCAGGTACGACGCACGCCTGCTTCTAGACGCGCTCCCGACCGTGCCGCCCGACGCACCCCCAGACGCGCCCAGCTCTCCCGGCGGGTGGTCCGACCTCCCATCCGACACCGAAGACACGTTCTTCTTTTCCCCAGACGAAGTCGAGGACTACCGGCGAGACAAGCGGCGCCGTCTCATCGACCAAGGCAGAGAGGACCGCTTGCGGGCGTTGCGCTCCGAGGCGGGAGCGGAGGCAGATCCGCAGCTTGCAGAGGAGCAATGGGGCGGGAGCGACGAGGAAGTGCGTCTTTCTGTTTCATGCCTCACGTTGCCCGAGGATGATCTCACGACCCTCATAGCCTGACGAAGCCCATCGGGATCTCATGCGCCGCACCGCGTCTCACGTCCTCAGCTCGCCAAACCCCGCTCAGCTAGAGATGCGCATCCTCGCGAACCACGGTGCGGACGGCCGCTTCGCGTTCCTCAAGGGCCGCTGGTCCCGTGCATGGCGGCTCGCGAAGACTCATGCGAGAATGGACAAGGAACAAACGGAAGCGCGGCAGGCGCAGCCAAATCCTGGACTTGGAGGACTGGCGGGCTACGGCGGCTCGGATAGTGAGGCTGACAGTGACCCGGGACAGTCTGAGGAGGCTGCTGAGGACAAGCCCGATGAAGCGGATAGCAAGTCGCCTGTCGAAGTACCTGACGATGTTCAGGACGACGATGCCAAAGCGGCCAGACGAGCACGCGCGAAAGAGTGGGCGGAGAAACGCCGGCTAGCACAGGCTGCCTTTGAAGGCGGGACATGAGACCTTGCAATACAACCGCCTCGGACGATGGCTTTGGTGATATAAATACCCCTCACTGCATAATTTACTCTCATGATCCTACCCGACTTGTTCAAGAGTCGTTTACGGGGCACACTCCTCTGTACCCTCTGGGACGAGCCTCAGAGCTCCTTCTTGCTCGCACTTGCTGCAGCACCCTTGAAGCCCTCCAACGCGCGCAACCGCTCCGTAAGCGTCGGGTGCGAGTGGTGATACGCCGAGTACCTGTTCGCCCGTCAGCCTCATCCGCACGCGCATACATCCAGCGACCACTACGGATACTCACAGCCAGTCGACCCAGACGGTGGACAGGTTCTTGACGTGGAGCGTGATGAGCGCGCGGCCGAGGCGGTCGCCCATGTCCGCCATCTCCTCCGCCTTGAGCATCCCATGGAGCTCGCACGCGAAGCGGTCCGCCTGGTACTCGAACCGGCGGCTCACCGCGTTCAGCGCGATGCTCGCGACGGACTCGAGCGGCGAGATGATCATCTGCCGTCGCACACGGGAGTCAGCTTGCATACGGGGCAGAGTGGGAGGGCAGACGCACCTGGAAGAGCAGGAACGCGACGATGGTGGGCGGGTGCACGGCGACGTGTGCGGGGAAGTCGAACGCGCGGAGCACGGGCGGCGCGTGCAGGAACGCGGGGAAGAGCGCGAGGATGGAGAAGAGGTGCAGCTGCGAGACGAACATCATCTTCGTCGGGTGGTAGTAGTACCAGTGTCCGAGCTCGTGTGCTGTGCGCGGGCGTCATGTCAGGAACTAACCGGCAGAGGAAGGGAGGGAACACATACCCAGGACGGCCTCAACCTCGCCGGGCGTGCTCTGCTGGATGAGCGTGTCGAAGACGACGATGTGCTTACTCTGCAGGACCTCATGTCAGCCGCAACGACTACACAAGTGCAGTGGCACGCACCCAGGGCAGACCGTAGAAGTACGCATTACTGTGCGAGCTGCGCTTCGAGCCGTCGATCTCGTACAGGTGCTTCAGCGGGAACTTGAGGCGCGCCGCGAGCGCCTCGATGCGCGTGCGGAGCTCGCCCGCGGAGAGCGGCGAGAGCTTGTTGAACAGTGGCTGGATGAGCGTCGGGTAGATGATCACCATCGTCATTTGAAACGCGATCCTAGCACCTAGTTTCAGCACACTCTGCTTGCAATCGTGAACAGCGGGAAGGCGGCTCACATGAAGGCCATGAGCCACGGCACAAAGCGGGCGCCGGCCCACTTGAAGATCCAGAGGAACGCGGAGAGGAACGGAGGTGCGAGGGCGAGCCCAACGAGCCATCCCTTGAGCATGTCCGCGACGAAGAGCGCGGGTGTTGTCTTGTTGAAACCATGCTTCTCTTCGAGGACGAACGTCTGGTAGACTGAGAGCGGCAGCGTGGGTAACGAAGACACGAAGAAGAGCACGATGGCGAAGACGTTGGACTGGGTGATCTGAGTGGGTATGAGAAAGCTGTATACTGTATGTTCAGGCTATGAAGTGGGTCCCAGGAACATGCGTTGTTCACGACGTCAGAGGTATTACAACCTCTTCCTCCTTCACTTGGATACTTTTCCGGGAAGGTAGAAACCCGGGTAGAGTGTACCCCAAGGATGTGTTCTATCGTCTGGGCGCATCTTGTCTCCACTCAAAAGCCTCCACTCACCTCATATTCAGGCCCGTAGCCGAATCGCCCCGTCAGTATCCCTGCTATCTCCCATGCCCAGGCGTATATGCCACAGTGCAGCATCAAGGAGTCCACGGCTTGTTTGTACAATCCTGCGAGCAGCGAGAACTTTGCCTTGTCCTTGCCATATGCCTGCGACTTTATGTACACCTCGCCGGTGAAGTGCTCCGCGAGTGCTGCTGGTGGTGTAGGCTTCGAGTATAGAGGATACTGTCGGAGGCTGGGCCGCTGTATCAGTCGAAGGGGTTGCGAACAATGAATGGATGGCATACATCAGGTAGGACTCGAAGAGGCATACAGCCCATGAGAAGGCTTGTACGTAGGTCTTCCAGTCTATCGAGTCTACGGCCACGAAGGCCAGGCGGCGTTCAATGGCAGCGAGTTGTGTGTGAAGGAGGTCCATCTCGCGGAAAGGCCCTGCAGGCGAGGACGCGGAGGAGGAAGGGGCTTCGCAAACCCTGAGCCGAGGCAATGCACTGGCAGCACCGGCGCGTCTCAGACGCGTACGTGTCGCGCATCACGTGCCCCATGCAGCCACGTCGCGACGCGACGCGTCTCGACTCTCGCGCACGTCAGGCCATGTAGGCAATTGCTCATGCACAGGAATTCAGGTTAGGTGGGTATCAGTGGCCGGCTCTGCGGTTTCAGCAGGTACAAACATGAACTCATCGAGCATTAGAGGAAATATCCGCCGTTATGTTGAGTACCACAATTCGACCCAAAATGGCAACTGGAACACCTTCGTGGCGTCGCGTGAACGCCTGGCAGTCACCTTGGAACTGTAACTAGAACACAGCACGGCCCAGACAAGGCCTAGCCGTACTCAACAACAATCACGATAAATTACCTCTGGTGTACCAATGGCCATGTTATGCTGAAGTGTATCTTGCTAATGACATACTACATGTCCACATCATCAGCCTCATAGAACACCATTATTAAGTCTGGAAACCGGGCCCAAATTGTACGGCAAGATTGATCGCAATCCCATGAACTGCATTGACCTAGGAGCTCCGGATGGTATAGCATTGGTACAAGTAACGGGTTGTATCGATAAGTAATCAGCATATGCAGAGCGGACATGGAAACCCCAAAGGATGGTCGGTTCTACTCGTACGGTAGGGGCTCGAGAACGAGGCGAAAGTAGATACGCGAAAGGGAAACAACTAGTCGAGTGTAGTACGGTCATAGGTATAGATCGTGAAAGCATCACCCAGGAATCCACACAGAGAAAACTCACGGTCGTAGCGAGTGTCATAGCTTAAGCTCAGTCAAGACCCGCCTGGCCAGCATTCCATACTGCCATCCATCACCGCCCGAGCGGCGGAACTGAAGGCCATGGAGGGGTAACCACGGGACCTAGACAAGCACGTCAACAACGACATAACCCCGTGATTGTTAGAACACTGACCTTCACGACATTGATCTCGAACCGCACTGCAAGGGAGTTAGCACCGAGACTCTCGAAGACCTCGGGCGCCACCTCGCCCGTGGGCAGCGCGCCCAGCGTAGGCTGAGGGCTCGCGGCAAAGTCACGGGGGATGGGAGGCAGAATCTTGCTCTTCGTTGGCGACGTGGGGCGCGGGGTCGTATCGTCTGTTGGCAATGGGCTCTCCGAGCGCACATTCTCCTGCGGAGCGTTCTTGTGCGCGTCTGAGGAGACCTGGAAGAAGGACGACGAAGCACTGCTCGCGGTAGCGCTGAGAATCGTGCCTCCAGATGGACGGCTCGGGAGCTCCTTCTCCTTCGTCTCAGGCGTCTTTTCCTTGTCCTTGGCACTCCTGTTCGTGCCAAATGAGAGCTTCGAAGTCTTCCTCGCGACCGAGCGCCGAGTCGTGCCCGTCTCGTCAGAGCCGTTCGACCCCCGTTTCCGATGCCTCAAGTCTGGCGAACGCGGCGCTGCCTGGACTGAGGTCATGTCGATAGACGGCATATGGATACATTCGAATCCGGTCTTTGTCTCACGATACTGCACTTGCATTCTGTCCAGTACGCGCCTGATGTCGGCCTTGATGGCGGCGGGCGATTTGGTCGACGTCGTGGCTACGCTAGAAGCATATTTTATGTGAGGAGATGTGAACAGCGCGAGATACCTGGACATACCTGAACAGGCCCTTCAAGTACACGGGCTTGAACTCCCTCTCGTCTCCCGTACCGTCGTCTGGTCTGGCAGAAGCGGCATCTGGCGATGCAGGGTCATCCTGTTCCTCGGCACCCTCGTCCTCCTCGTCAGTGCGTCCGAACAGTCTATCGGTCAACGGTTTCCGGAAGTCCGTGGCGTAGCCAGTGGACGGCCTGCGATGGCGTCCGACGGAGCCCACAGCGGTGGCGAACAACGCAGGACCTGCGCTGTTCCTCCGCTCGTGTCTCGCCGCACGGCCTTGTGGATCGAGGATGGTCGCAGCCCGACGGTGGGGGGTACCGATTGGCTGGCTCTGGCTCTGGGTCACCGTACCCACAGGCGACTCGCCGCTCCTCCGCACCTCTCCGCTCCGCTTCTCATCCACCAGCAGGCCGTGCTCGTCCACAACCTTCTCGCTCACCTCCACAGACGGACGCGGCGACAGCGTGTTCAGAATACTGCCGCGCTTGATCGTGCCGCTGGTAGAGCGCCGTGTCCCATCGGCGTCGACGCGGCCCGTGATCAGGCTTCCGAACCTGCGCACGAGCGTCGCGCCCGCGGACATCGGCACCTTTGGCTCGTAGTCGTCAACATGCGCGGCATGTGCCTGCTGTTCCGCATACGAGATGCGCTGCGGGCCTGCGGAGCGTGGGGGCTCGAGCGCCTGCGGGTCTGGACGGATGCTGAGCGTCGCATTCTCGTTGACGGGCTCAACGCCGCCACCGTTGAACATCGGCCGCCCTGGGTTTGGGCGCTGGCCAGTGAGACTGTGGCTGCGGCGATGCGCCGAATGCGCGGAAGCTGCGGGTGCTCGGGGCAGGGGCATGGTTCCCTTCGCGGGACTGTTGGGAGCGGACGCTGGTACGATATTCGTGCGTGGTACAGCGATATCGCGAGCACGGGGTTGTGCGCCGAATGTGGCGGACACCGGGGAGGGAGTAGGACCCGCAGTTGCGTCGTAGGACATGCCGGAGAAGTGCGACGTTTCTGGTGCGGGGAGACGCGGTAACGGCATGCTATAATCTGCCTTCGCAGTGACCGTCTCCTTTTTGCGAAGGGTAGGCTGCGACAGCTGCTTGGCGTTGTCCGGGTGGCCTTCGCCGCTCGGTTGCGCGTCGGGGCGGGCTGAGGCCTCGAGCGAGAGGTTGGAGTTGGCAAAGTGTCCCGGCCCGTACACCTTCTCGCGCTCCATCTTCTCCCTCGCGAGGAAGTATATGGAAATGAGTGGATGGAAACCATACGTCGGGTCTGGCGGGTCGCGTTGGCTAGAGTCGGTAAGGGATGAGTTGGACAGGTGGGACGAGGAGGTGGGCGGCGAGCCCGCAAAGGGCGAGCCTGGCGGAGATGAAGCGGGGGAAAAGAACTTCTTGCGGTAGAAGTCAAATCCTGAGAATCGCCGCTTCGCCTTGGACGGCGTGTCGTTCTTCCCGTTCACTGTAAGCGAGCCGTCCGAGATCGCGAGCGAGGAGTTCGAGAGCGACTCCCAGTGCCGCCCGTTCCCGTTGCGCCCGTTCGGGAGCATGCGCTTGCGCTCCCAGTGTTGCACCGCGCGGTAGTACGACTCGGTCTCGAGGATCTCGACGAGCTTCTGCTCGATCTCCTCCTCCGTCCCAAACTCGAAGCCCTTCATCCCCCGGATAACGGCCCGATCGAGCTCATCGGACCGTAATGGCTCGCGATGTACGAGGTGGGAGTCGGGCGGCCCCGAGAAACCTCGCACCATCCACGGATGGGCGAGCACCTCCGTGAGGGAGGCACGGGCGCCCGGATTTGTCACAAGCATTCGCGTCAAGAGGTGTTTGCACTCTGCAAGGAGTTAGGGCGCAGGACGCCGGTGGAGCAGGAAAGATCACACACCTGCACTCAGCCATACAGGATACTCGACGAGGCCCCGCTTGATCTTTGCGTGGAGAGCGGGCATGCTCTGGTCGTCGAAGGGAACCTTACCGCACACCAGTACGTACATAACGACTCCGAAGCTCCACACGTCCACCTCGGGCCCAGTGTAGACCTTGGCGTTGAGTAACTCCGGGGCGGCAAAGTAGAGCGAGCCGCAGAAAGTCGACAAGTGATGCACAGGGTCATAGAGGTTCGAGAGGCCAAAATCTATGATCTTGATGTTGCCGGTCTGGGAGATGAGGATGTTCTCGATCTTGAGATCACGGTGGACGACGTTGTTCTTGTGGCAGTAGTCGAGCGCGCTGCCGATCTGGCGCGCGAACCTGCGTGCAACCCGTTCGCGGAGGCGGCCATGGCTGATGATGTAGTCGAGCATCTGCCCGCCGTTGACGTACTCCTGAACCATGTAGTAGTGGTGGGCGTGCACAATCATCTCGCGCATGCCGCAGATGTACGGGTGATGGAGCAGCATTGACAGGGCGGCCTCGCGCAGTATGCGAATCTCTTTTGAAGCATCCTTGGACGCCTGCTTCGCGTCGGGGGTGCTCGTGCTTCCGCTAGGAGAGGCCACCCGGGGCAAAATTTTGACTGCGAGCTGCGGGCGAGCTCCAGATGTGGACGTAGTCGACCAGACGGAGACTCACCTTCTCGCCGGTGATACTATGATGCGCTAGCTTGACCTTCCCCATGCTCCCTGCACCCAACGTCTTGCTCAACGTGTAATCTCCGAGAATGCGATTCGTGCTGCTGCGTGACTTGCTCGCGCTCTGCTCGCGGCCGCGTCCGTCATCCCGCGCCTCGCGCTCCGGGGTCGCATAGCTGTTGGGCGGCATTGAGACCGGTCTTGGCTTGTGCGCGGACGATGACGGCCGTCTGCTGGGTGCTGGGCTCGGGGAGGGTGGTGGGCGAGGGCTCGGAGGGGTTGAGAGCGGGAGAGAGGTCTGTTCGCGCGTTCCAGGCGGCTGCTGCGTCACGGGTGATGGGTATGGTTTCTGCGAGATTGGGACGTCGAACTCGTGGCCTACCACGATACCGCCATGCGACGGTGTTGTCTGGCCCTCTTCTGTGACCTGAGGCAGTGGTTGACCCGCAGTTGGAGGCAAAGAGGAATAGGTCGCCATGCACCGCGTTCGACACGTAGATCCAGCAAGAGTAATGTTCCTATCACACCGGGAGCAGTACTGTCTCTAGGCACGCCGTACGTCGTCCCAGTCAAACCACAGGACGCTCTTGACTGCCGGTGATGATGAAGAGAGGCGGTGAGGAGGGGATGTCAGCGACGCGGTGATGGTCAGCGTGAGAGGTGTATTCGGCGCCTCTCCGCGAACTCGCGTTCAGTCAAACTCCTCTCGCTCGACCCTCAGGCTTGCATCTACTCGTCGGTTACTCCTCGCTTCTGCGAAAGAGTCTCCTCGGTGTTTCCCCGTGTAGTATCGACTTCTCGCAACGCATGCCTGATCAACAGTTGTTGATCCATGGAATTTGGCGTGCGGGGGAGCTACCCGAACAGGCAATTACATACATCTACGCGTACGTCGGGCGAACGAGGTTTTACCAAGTTTCGGCTCTCTGCTCATGACGTTCAGAGAAAGGTTGTCCACTGCAGTTGCTCTGTACATGTGCAGGGGGAGAAAAGCTGGGAGCTACTCGAAGTATTCGAGAGTCGGATACAAGTCGGAAACTTCCGATATTCGGAATGCAATCGAGAGAAGTCAGGAAAACAGGCATGTTGATTAGCATGTCCAGCCACTGGCATCATCTAGTTGTCAATACAGCGTCGCAAACTCTCTCAAAGAGAACCAGATGCGGCAAGCGGGAATGCGGAAGGGTCAAGGACGAAGAAACGAATAAAGTTGACCGTCAAATTCGGCGACATTGTACGTATCTTCTATGCGAGAGTTACCAAATCTAACCAACCTCTCAAGATCTCACGAGTTTACGCATTACACGAACCGTGTCGAGAATTCTGCAAGGCGTCAGTCTTTATCAGAGAAGACCCGAAAATGTGACTATAAGTATGCCATGGGCAGAAGGTGCTGAGGGCCGACGCAGCTTGCAATATTCCGGAGAACACGGGCAGTCGCGGTCAACGACCTATATAGAAGCCAATACCCGAAGATCAACACACGCCTTCAACAATAACTTCAGTTATTGGACCGCTGCAAGAGGCTGTGATGACATGGGATTCATGGCAACATGCTACGAAACCAGACAAATTTAGCTGGCGCAAGGTGATCTTTACGGAGTAGCTCCGCGGGGTATCTCAAGCGAAGCGAGACTCGCTGGGCGACGTTCATTCTGCTCCACCGGTCTGCCAACGAATGCAAAATCATTGAGAAAAAGACCGGACCATGCTTACCTCAAGCGGAGATGGTCCTGCACCAGTCAATCGGCAGTAAACCACATCAGCGCAAGTCGGCGAGGCCACACTGGAATGAGAATACAGCAAGGGCAATACAGTAGAGCGATACAGAGCATGGCATGGTATCATTGTGATTGCTCGGCATAGATCTGTTTCAAAGTCAGACAAGCCCATCAGATCAGGAAAAAGAAACATACCTTGATAGTCTTGTCAGCACCACCAGTGATCAAGCGTGTACCGGTCATGTCAAATGTCGAACAGAACACGCCAGCTTCCGCCTCTAGCGAGCCGGGCTGTGGGATGTCATCCATGTTCTGGAAGGCAGTCCCAGTGTCGTAGTCCCAGAACGCAAGGGACCCGTTATCGCCTGTGCACACAATCAGAACAGCCCAGAAAATGGATTAGAGCGACATACTCCCAGAGAAGAACACGCCTTCCGAGTTGACGGAGAGCGTGTTGATGATGGCGTTGTGCCCGCTGAAGTTGAACACGAATGCTCCTTCAGGGCACTTCCACTTCTTGATGTTGTTGCCGCCGGCCGATGCAGACGCGAAGGAGTACTCCGTCGGGTGGATCGCCAGGGCACGCACAGACTTCTTGTGGTGAGTCAGTGTGACCATCGTCTTGCCCGCAGCGAGGTCCCACAACCTGCGCAAGTGCACTCAGATACCCCGTATGCGCTAGAGTGACCAGGTACTCACCGGACTGTCGAGTCCATACTCCCCGTGATCACCTGCGGGTCCGACTCCTGGCACTTCACATCCGCAACCGTCGCCGTATGCCCACTCAGCACATGTATCTGCGCCTTTGTCCGCATATCCCACACCCTCGCCGACGCATCCCGTCCGGACGTTACAAGCACGTCCAGCGTCGGGTGGAGGGACAGTGCGTACACGCCCGACAGGTGGCCATGGTAGTGCCGGATGACCTTGTTCGCCTCGAGGTCCCAGCACTTGACCATCTTGTCCTCCCCACACGAGAACAGGTACGGATGGCGCGCGGACACGGCGAGCCCGCGCACGGTGGAGATGTGGCCGGTGAGCGAGAGGCGGAGCTCGCCCGACGCGAGGTCCCAGATCTTGATGACGCGGTCGCCGGCGCCGGTCGCGAACCACTGGTTGCCGGGCTCGACGGCGACGCTGCGCACCCAGCCGAGGTGGCCCGAGATGACACGCATGAGCTTCCATGGCGGGTGGTACGTCGGCTTGATGGTACGTGTTGTTTTGTGGAGCTGGAGGGCGGCGGAGAGGTTGCTGGAGGAGGCGAAGGTGGAGGGTTGCTGGATGGGCGTGTTGTCTATTGCTGCAATCATGCGAGACGCGTCGGACTCTGCTGAGGCTGCGAGGAGAGGTTGGTCGAGGTCTCTGTACGCGATGAAAAGAGACTCACGTCCTGCTGTGATCGCCTTTCGCTGGTCCTTTGGTCTTGACGGGCCGACGACCCCTTGCTGTGCCAATAGCGCTGCAGGCAGCTCGCGCGCATCCCGGTACTCGTCATGCATTTTCACGGACAGTCGCACCCGGGTGCTGCATGACCGCTCAGTATTCCGCGCGATGTACATATAGCGGACGCACCTTTTCAGCTCCTCCTGGATGCTGTCGTCTGGACATGCCGCAAAGACGTCCCGCGTGCGCTTCCCGCACACCTTCAGCAATGGGTTCAACGGCGGCAAGGCGGAAGTCGACATGGTGGGATGAGGAGATGGGTCCAGTGCAAGTGGCTGTGGGCGCCAGAGGAGAGCCATTTGTGGGATGCTGACTAATGGGGGAGGGCGTGGGTCGGGTGTGGGTGCGTTGTGCTCCCGCTGCCACCACCATCCGAGTCCAGCAAAGCGTCTCGGAGGTGTCAGAGTCGCAGAGAGCGAAAAGTGCGAGTAGCCGTCGAGTAGCCCGTGTACGTAGCGTAGCGAACAACCGTCTGCGCGATGTCCGCTGCAGAGCTCAAGTCGCTAGTCAAAGCCTTGCACGGCGCCTCGACCGATGAGGTGCGTCCCATAACTCAGCCCTATGGCCTCCCCGTCACCCCGTCCGCGCTGCTGACTTTGATCTTCCTTTCTTCGCATGCCCCGCGTGCCGGCTGGCGGTCCGGTCGATGTAGGAGACGGTCGGTGTCCTCAAGACGCTCAAGCAGGAGACGAAGATCACAGAGGCCGTTCTCAGGGTATGTCCCTCCGCATCCACCCTCGCTGCTACCAGAGCTCGCCATGGCAGTTGCAGCGTATGTTCTTCCCGCCAATGAGCCGTTGAACGACGCAGCAAGCAGAGTCCCGCCACTACTGCGCACCGCCACAGCGACGTGGTGTGGCGACGAGGCGGGGCTCAGCCCCTGGCTCATCTCGTTGCTATTTCCGTCCGAACTGTGCGGCCCATAGTTTACTGCCACAGCGATCACTAACCTGTCATGATAGGAAAGCAAAGCCGGTCTCGCAGTCGGAAAACTTCGCACACACGCCTCCAAAGACGTAGCAGACCTCGCAAAAGAAATCGTGAAGAAATGGAAGCACGAGGTAGAAAAGGAAAAGCAAGCCAAAGGCGGCGACGCCAAAGCATCCTCGACCGGCAAGCCACAGGGTACGTCGAGACTCGCCACTCAACCGGTGGTCCACCAGCTGACTGTCTACCAAACAGCGATGCGAAAGGCATCCACCGCGTCTACGACAGCATCCACTGCCCGCTCTGCTCCGTCCCGAACACCCTCGACACCCATGACCCCGTCCGCATCCTTCAAGGGCGAGGTGCGCAACGCGAAGTCTGACGGTGTCAAGATGGACGTCACCGGCGACAAGACGCGCGACAAGTGCATTGAGATCATCTACGATGCCCTCGCCTCCGACTCGGGTGCCCGTGCGTTCAACGTATGCGTTCCGCGGCAGCCTGCATGCTGATGCTTCATATCAGCGATCGAACTGATCATGTCGCGCGCGAAAGCGATCGAGGCTCTGGTGTTGTCCGAGTTCGGCGGCACGACGGCGGCGTACAAGAGCAAGCTCCGCTCGTTCTTCGTCAACCTCAAGGACAAGAACAACCCGACCCTGCGTGAGAGCGTCGTCAGCGGCGACCTGCCTGTCCAGCGGTTCTGCAAGATGTCGAGCCAGGTATTGTCACCTCTATCATCGTCTTCCGTATCCTCTCACATGGTCGACCGCGACAGGATATGGCATCGGAAGAGCGGAAGGCAGCAGACAACAAAATCAAAGAGGAGAACCTGCACAAGGCCCTTGGTGCCGAGGAAGTGCAAGCTGAGACGGATGCGTTCCAATGTGGTCGTTGCAAGCAGGTCTGTGCATATTTCTCTCGGTATATGCGCCTGTATATTGAATTCTGGCCACAGAGGAAGTGCCGCTACCGTCAAGCACAGACACGGAGTGCTGATGAACCGATGACTGTACGTCGCCCTCAACTAGCATGTTTGCCCATACTGACGTCCTTCACTTCTCTAGACATTCGTAACGTACGCACTTATCCCTTTCGTCGAATATCACGATTGCCAGCTAATCATTCTCTCTCTAGTTGTACTGTCTGTAACAATAGGTACACCTCCCGGTCTCCCGTATTTTTCCAATCGGTCTGACTCGAACCTTTCGCAGGTGGAAGTTCTCGTAAAGCCGCTCATAATCCTCCGAGCCTAATCCCGTCGCATTGCTACTCCTGCTCCGCTTATCCCGGTGTATTATCGCTACTGCTATCCCGCCTTCTGGTCGACACGGCTCGCCGCGTCGGCGCAGAGCCGCGCCCCGCCGATCTGTTGCCGTTTTAACTATGGCTTCCTAGTATCAACTTCCGTGTATGTGTCTTGTAGTCCGTTCACTTTTATTCAGCTTGCGTTTCCGTCATCCTCGCTACGTATATGCGGTTCGCACTCGTCATCAATCTCCTGGTCGATACTCCGACCGATCCCCTGCCCCCCTCGATCGGGTAAGTCGCAAGTAAATCAAAAATAATGTTTTGTCAAAACCACTAGCCGGTGGAACGAGGGACTCGGTTGGACCTTGACAAGTTCGACTAAACGCTATATATCGCTAAACATGGCTCGGGAAGTCCCATAGGTGGCCTGGCCAGCGCGCGTCTCCGGTGTGAAGCCTAGGAATCTTACTGGTAAGTACTACTCAGTAGTATATTGTACGCGCGTTCAATTGACGTGCGTAAGGCTAGCATAGGCGGCGCCGACTACTCGATATTTTGAATATCACAACCTCAACGGAATCAACGAGTACGTGCCCACAAAGTTGTATCATACTACTGTCTGGTCACACGATATGCTTAGAGTTCGAGCAGCGCATTCAAGTTTAGGGGCGGCTACAGGCAAAATCACGATGGCACCGTGTGACAGCACGGTGTACGCCTCGAGGCCTCGCACCTTATAAGGGCTATCCGCGGTCAGTATCCTACTACAACCTGTTGTCCACCAGTGAGTCCCCTCTTCATGCCGCCGTTGGCAATATGTCTTGACGTTTTTAGGTTGAAGACCATCATGTCAGAGCCGAACGCATGGCGAGCAAGAGGTCGTGGACGGGGAGGCCCTCAGCGCGCAAGAGGCTGGGGACCGATGCCAAGCACTCAATCGACGGCACCTGCACCTGCATCTCCTGCACCGTCTAGCAGCAGCAGAGGGCCAACGGCTCTCGGGGGCGGGACATATAGGGGCAGTGCACCAGTATCGTCGCCTCAAGGTTCCACCGCCAACAGAGGATCGCCGAGCGATTATCAAAGCAGGGGCTACGCCCGAGGGCGGGCTTCGGGCACGCCTGGAGGGGGAATGTCGTCCCCACCCTCGCGTGCTCAAGGCGACTTTCGTGGTGGTCGTGGTCCTATGCGCGGTCGCGGCGGTCGCGGAGGGCAGCAGTATGGGCCTCAGGTCTTTGCCGCTGACGTCCCGGCCGTCGTAGATGAACGGCTCGCTTCTCATGACGAGCTCACCGCTAGATTTGCTGCTGTAGAGAGTGGACCAGAGTTGCCGCTCCCACCTGCCCCCGGAACCTCAGGAACCCATATCACGCTTCGGACGAATCTGCTCCCTACGAACTTCGACGCCAAGACGTACTTTGATTACGAGCTCAAGTATGAGCCCGCGAAGTCCATCTCAGGCGATCGCAAGGCACAAGTCCTCGCACTCGTCGAGAAGCATACCGCTTTCGCCAATTACGCCGGGCAGGTCGCCCACGATGGGAGTCAGAGGCTTTTATCCGTTGCGAGACTTCCGGACCCGTTCTCCATCGCCGTTGAGCTTGCACAGCAAGGCAAGCCGGAGCCACAGAGCATCACTGTCGAGTTCGTGTTCAAGCACGAGCTAGACATGAGTCTGCTACGCAGGCAAGTATACCACCCAACATTGTCCGTAGATGCGGTGTTCACTTCAATAGGTATGCGGACGGCTACCTAGAGTGCAGAGACATGGACATACAGCTCTACGTTTCTGCACTCCAGCTTGTCACTCAGCAGCACGCCCGACACACTGGTGTCCGCATCGGCAGAGACAGCGAGACCCGCTTCTTCTTCCGGTCGCTGACCGAACGCGCGCCGATTTCGTTGGGCGGCGGGCTCGAGGCCTGGAGAGGGTTCTTCATGTCCATCCGTCCGACCTTCAACCAGGTGATGACCAACATCAACCCCGGCATGGCGCCGTTCTACGTGCCCCAGAACTTGGCCAAGGCGATGTTCGCCTCTATGGACGAGAACAGGGGTCTCGTCCACCCGGACTTCGGCAGGAAGCTGAAGGTAACCACCACCTACCAGGGGTTCGAGAAGACATGGACGATTCAGAGAGTTCTTGAAACGACGGCTCAGACGACGTCTTTTTATCACAACAAGTCGGAGAAGACAATTCCAGTTGCAGAATATTTCGCAAGTAGTACGTACAATTCGAGACGATTTCATACTCGGTCTGTTGCTTATGGTCTGGCATAGCATACCCCAACATCAAGCTGCGGCATGCCAACAACCTTCCGCTGGTCTGTGTTCAAGAGAAGCCGCACCCAATTCACATCCCCGCAGAACTGTGCGAGATCCGCCCCGGTCAGCCGTACTACGGACTGCTGGTCGGATCGGCGACGACCATCATACTCAACGAATCCACCAAGCCTCCGAACGTCAATGCGGAGAGGATCATGAACGAGGGCTTCCAGTATCTCGGTCTCGGGGAGGACACGGACACCCCAGCGATGAATGCGTTCGGCGTACACGTCGAACACAATATGTCGGTTGTCCCTGGCCGCATCCTCCAGCCGCCAACACCACAATACAAGGGACACAGCCCCTCAAGTTTCCAGCCTGGGTCGTGGAACTTCGCCCGGATGCAGTTCCAGGTGGGCGGGAGAGTGCCGAGCTGGGGGGTCCTCTTGGTATTGCAGGGAAATGACAATGTGTTCGCGGGGGCGAATGACTCTAGCCTGAGGCCCTTCTTGAGAGCATTCGTGGACCTGTGCAAGAAGAGCGGTCTGGGCTTCCCTGCGGCGGATCCGCCAATTATCGAGGCGCGCTTACCGCCCAACGACGACCGCTACCGAAACTCCGCGATCCATTCCATTCGGACGACGCTCACAAACCACGTTAAGAGCGCGCGGCCGCAGCCGACATTCATCTTGGTGCTCCTCGCGAACGAGGATAGTCGCATCTACTGCGGACTCAAGCGGATATGCGACATGGAGCTCGGGGTGCACACGATCGGAATGCAGCCTACCAAAGCGACGAATCCCAAGGGTCAGGGCGCGTACTTCGGCAACGTCGCACTGAAGCTAAACATGAAGCTCGGCGGCGTGAACCACATTCTGGACGCGGTGTCGACGAAGTGGCTCAAGGACACGATGCTGAAGGACACGATGCTCGTGGGTATCGATGTGACGCATGGCAGTATGAGCAGCAAGGCGGGCTCCCCGTCGTTGGCGGCTATCGTTGCGAGCGTGGATAACAACTTTACAAACTACCCGGCGGAGCTTCGCATGCAAAGACCTGCGGAAAGTAAAGAGTCGAAGGAGGTATGTCGCGCCATCGTGTAGCAGGAGAGAGACTGATAATGGTTGAAGGTTGTAGCGGAGCTGAAGGACATGATGGTGGGCCGGTTGAAACTCTACAAGCAGAAGAACAAGAAGCTCCCGACGCAGATCATCGTGTATCGAGACGGTTTGGGCGAGGTGCGTTACTGGCAGAATGCTCCAACCCGGGGCCACCCGAGAGGAGATGAGCTGACAAGCCGACCTCTTTAGAGCCAATATCGACAGACTATCTTGGCTAGGGAGCTCCCTTCGATCCGCGCCGCCTTTAGCGAAGTGGTGCCGCCAGGATCAGAGACCTATTCACCCAAGGTGACGATCGTTGTATGCGTCAAACGCCATCACACGCGCTTCTATCCCACGGAGAAAATGCACATGTCGTCGAATGGGAACACGCTTCCTGGGACTGTGGTGGATAAAGGTGTAGGAGATCCGTTTCTCTTTGAATTCTACCTCCAGGTATGTCGTGCAAGTCCTGCCATCCGCGTCGCAACTCACACCTACTCCCTGAAACAGGCGCATGTCGGCTTGCAGGGCACGGTGAAGCCCACTCGCTACGTCGTCATCTACGATGATATCGGCTTCTCCTCAGACAACCTTGAGAAGGGCACGCACATGCTGTGTTACCTCTATCCGCGCGCCACCAAGGCGGTCAGCCTCGTCCCGCCCGCGTACCTCGCTGATCTGGCCTGCGAGAGGGCCCGAGACTGGCTTGACACGATCATGAATACCGGAGACCAGTTGTTGGATGTCAGCACCGGTCAGGGAAAGGGGAAGAGGCAGAGGGCGACCGAAGAGGAGAAGACCCAGGTTATAGATGAAGCCATGAAGATGTGGGGAAGTGGTGTGCACCAGAACCTCAGAGAGACCATGTTCTACATCTGAAGATGAGTGTGTCACCAAGGCGAGTAAGTAGTAGGGATGAAGGGGCGTTGTTCGGGATTCGTCGAGGCCGCAATGTCTGGTAGGACTGTATGTTCATCCCGAGCCATGTTTAGCGAGATATATCGTTGGGTCGAGCTCGTCAAGGTCCAACCGAATCCTTCGTCCCACCGGCTAGTTGTTCTGACAAGACGTTGGGTGTGATTTACTTACGACTCACTTACCCGATCGAGGGGGGCAGGGGATCTGTCGGAGTACCGACCAGGATATCAACGACGAACCGCATATACGTAGCGAGAATGACGGAAATGCAAGCTGATTGAGAGTGAACGCACTACAGGACACATACACGGGAACTTGATATTAGGAAGCCACAGTTGAAACGGCAACAGATAGGCAGGGCGCGGCTCTCCGCCGACGCGGCGAACCGTGTCGGCCAGACGGCGGGATAGCAGTAGCGATAATACACCTGAATAAGCGGAGCAGGAGTAGCAATGCGACGGGATTAGGCTCGGAGGATTATGAGCGGCTTTACGAGAACGTCTACCTGCCAAAAATTCAGGTCAGACCCTGGCCGATGGGCAAAATACGGAAGACCGAGAGGCGTACCTATTGTCACAGACAGTACAACTAGAGAGAGAATAATTAGCTGGCAATCGCGATATCCGACGAAAGGGATAAGTGCGTATGTTACGAATGTCTAGAGAAGTGAAGGACGTCAGTATGGGCAAACATGCTAGTTGAGGGCGACGTACAGTCATCGGTTCATGGAGCTAGAATTTCCGCGCCGTTGTAGGCCGTTGTACGTCGCTTCATCGTGCATTGCCGCCGAAAGAACCGCATGCTCTCTGAATATGGGGCGGCTTCTCTAATCCCGCCGCGCGACGAGAGAACAAGGTCGCAAAGTCACCACCTGCCGAAAGCAGACGGACAATGGCAGCGGTAGATTGGTATCACCTGGAAATTCCCACGTGTCTCACGGTTTGAACTCCGCCTGATCCACGAGCGCGGTTGTGGCGCTGTCCGCTCATTGTTTCTTCCTCCTCATTCTGTGCGTTCAGCGTAGTTTGCGACGCGATTTCCACGCATAGCCTGCAAGCGTTAGGCTTAGGCTCTCTGTATAGACCGGACCACGCTACTTTCGTGGCATCATCCGTAAATTAGGCGATTATTGGAAGGTGAGCTATATCAACCTCCCCTTGTGGGCAAGAAGCAATGACTGACTCATGAGCGGCCCATCAGGCAGAATTCGGGGTGCCTGCGAGACATTTCCATTTTGGAACACAACACGAGTTATCAGCTTCAATCTCCGACATGCCGCACCTGTTCAAAGGGTCGCGGAGGTCGCGCTCGCACGCCCCTTTGTGCAGCTCTCGCTGTAGTCTCCCTCCCGACATACACTTGCCTCGTCGTCAGACTATCTCTCCTCCGATGGCGCAGCCAACACCCCGCCATATGAAGTCCCGCGTCTACACGATTTTTCAGGCAGAAGCTCTCCAGTCGAGCGAAGTCAACAAGCAGGCCTGGAGGAGCGAAGTCGATGGCAAGATCGTGGAGATGGATATAGATATCCAGCTGTTTCTATCCTACTTCATGCCCAGCGTCGCGGAGATGCCACCGTCGCAGGCCGCGAACCCTTTTCATGTGCCGGTCGGTGGAAAGGAGGCAGATATGTACAAGCCTTTGGTATGTGTCCACGGCAGATCTGCGCGAACATGGTGCTGATGAACATCCAGTGCGACGGGCTGAAGAACCTAGTCAAAGATTTCCCAGAGCAAAAGCGTCCGTCCTTTCACAATAATGCGCACGAAGAGATCAAGTTTCCTTTCCTTCTGTGCCAGCAGGACCAACACGCGACGAAGCCGGACGTCGTCGCGTCTCTTCCTGGTCGTACGTTCCCTCCCCGGAAGAAGGATGACGACCACGATCGTTGGCGGGACATCTCCGTTGTATTTGAGGTCAAGAACGTGGGAAGCGAAGACCCCATGCTCTACTGCTCGAAGAGGAACGACGAAACATTGGTGCAGCTATCGAAGAGTGCGCGCAACATCCTCGTTTCTCAGAGCCGACTGTTCGTATTTGCGGTTGGGATCTACGGGTCGACAGCGCGTATCTTTCGATTCGACCATGCTGGCGCTGTCTGCACACGGTCGTTCCAGTATGGGGAGGGCAACGGCGCGGTCCTATATGAGTTCCTCTGGCGACTCAACCATCCGATAGGCGAGGACTGTGACATCGTCGGGGCGGATCCGACTGTCCGGCTTGCGTCTGCCAACACACGCGACGAGAAACGGGTGCTGCATGCAGCTGATATCGAGGCCACTGCGGAAACTTTGAAGGCATGCCGATGGATCACCATCCACCCTGCTGAAAACCGTCCTGCCAAGAAGTATCTCGTCTACGAGTTGCTCTTCATCAATCCACGCCTGTTTTCCCGGGCCACGACCATTTGGAAAGCTCTGGAGCTCGACGAGGACGGTGAGCCGACAGGGACCCATGTCGTCATCAAGGAATCCTGGCGTCAGCTAGCACGCGACCCCGAGCTATTGTATTGGCAGCGTATCCGTGCACACGTCGCACCGCATCTTGTGCGGAATAGCATGGCAGACGAAGCGTGGGACAGCGTGCAGGAGGATGCATTCATGGCGGTGTGGAACGCAGAGTGGCGTGGGTTAGCGGCATTCTCGTTGGGTGCCGACCTCGGAAATGAGGAAGAGCTCCGCATTGATGTGGAGGCCCCGGCCGGGCACCGGACACGTACTGGTGTACACCAATGCCAGGGCGCGCACCAATGGTTCGAGAGAAGTCATATGCGGCTCGTGTCGACTACAATTGGCACTCCGATCTCACAATTCCGTTCGACGAAAGAGATGGTGCAGGTGCTACGGGATGCCATCTACGGTACGTATAGCCTTGCGCTATATTCCCTCAGATAGCTTATGTGCGTCGTCGCGTGCTTGCAGGGCACCAACTGGCGTTCGAAGCGGGCATTATGCATCGCGACGTCAGCGAGGGCAACGTGATGAGCGTGAATGGCAGGGGTTTTCTGCACGACCTGGACTACGGCTTCAACTGGAAGGCATTGTTGTACGAAATGGGTTACAAGGATACCGTCGCTAGCTGGGAGGAGTTCGTTCGGAGGGGGGAGGGTATATGGAGGGAGGACGTCGTCAACCGTGCCGCCGAGCCAGCACAGCAAGCTCAAGAAACGAAGGAGAGGGCTGTCCCGCCGCCCCGGCCCGTTGTCAACCGACGAGGCCAAGAAGAATACTTTGTGGATGCGATCATCGCGGAGCGGAAGACGGCTAAGGGCAAGGAATATCTGGTGAAATGGATTGGATACGGAGATGAGTCGAACTCGTGGGAACCACTCAAGGACGTCCGCAATTGTGCAGCCTTGTCACACTGGCTCAGCCTGCCGCCGGAGGATCGCGTTCAGTCGTCGGCTCAGCATGCCGACGACGCCGATGAGACGGAAGAGCATCGTAAAAGGGCAAGACCGAACGCAGTGACCACCGACGTCGGACCCGCAGACCCGGAAAAGATCAGGCTGGAATGCAAACAGCGCACAGTGAGCCTATAATTATTCCTGGATTGCCGTTCGTCATTTATGTATGCGGAAATGTCACAGGGTACTTTTTATTTCATGGCCGTGGAGGTGCTCCTCGGCAAGGTCATTCATCAAGTCCGACATGATCTCGAGTCGTTCTTTTGGCTCCTTGTCTGGCTCGTTTTTCGGCATACCGCGAACGATGCACCTAACAAGCACTACGCGCTGAAGCACTTATTCGACGCGCCTGATGACACGACAAGCGCCGCATCCAAAAAGGGGTGGTTGATGGAGCCTCCCTCTGTACCCGGCAACGAGCCTCTGACCATTCTCATCGACCGTTTTGCGGCGCTTTGCGAGCAGAACTTCCCTCGCCGAACTTCGAGAGTCTCTAGTCCGATGACTTACGAGGCAGTGCTACAAATCTTCGACGACGTTCTTGCGCGTCATGACTGGCCAAGTCATGACAAGGCGATACCATGGAAACCTGCGAAGGACGATGACGACAAGTCGGCCCGCGAAGTGCGCCTCAAGAGTACCATCAGTCAGGCGGAGTCGCAGGCTCGACAAACCCAACTGCATAATCTCCCTCGCGCCCCTGCGTGGAACGGTGCATCTCGGACACCGCGTACTGCCAGCTCTGGATCGAGACCGCCTGAGGATTCATGGACACGACCGGTCGCGCAGATACACCGGGAAGACATACCCGATCCCGTGTCGCCTACGCCACCCTCACAGAGGGCATCCTCGTCTCATTCGGCTGCGTTGCCCGCTGCGTTGTTCCGTTTCACGCCGGCCCACGATGCGAGTCGGTCGCCTTCTCCCCCTTGGGACCCGCGAAGGGAAGACCTGATGGCGAGTCTCCACGCTATCTCACCCGATTTCAGGAGCCCCCCGTCGCATCCGCCCAATAGTTCTGCTGGAGAGCCCGAACCGTCTACGTCCACCCAAGCGTGGCAGGGCAATGCCAGTGGCGATGCTCGCCACCGTGGTCGGAAACGCTCCAAGGAAGACCTCGGCGTCGATGACGATCTCGATGTCGGGCCATCGAAGCGGTCTAGGCCCGACAGCGAGCAGTCTAAGCTGCTTCCTCAGGCATCCTGGGAATTACGTCCAACGCCGCCCCGAAAGCGATGAAGTCGAACGTGACTCTCATATATTCGCTACCGCTTGTCACCGTTCATATCGCTGTGCTGTTGTAGATATACTCGCTATGCTGTACGTAGTTCTGCCGCCGGACGGCTATCGATGTAGCGCTGCTCTTGTACCCTGCTTTCTTCACATGTAGTTCTCAGCTGACACCGTCCGCAATTTGCACTCTCATGATAAATAGCTCATTTGATGTCGACGCAACCTGACGTGACGCAGTAACGACGTCTGCGCCTGACGTTGCTTCGGCTACAATGTCGACGTACTAGTAGTAGTACACGCTGGGCCTGGGCGATGTAGGCGGCTTTGCTCGTAGCCTAACAAACATCCAGGGTCAACACATGTATACTCAGTCTGTATATGACTGTCGAGGATGGTCAGGCGGCCGTGGCCTCCACGTGCTGTGAAAGCTCAACGTACAGTAGTTACTCCATATGATCTGCCTTCAGCTACACTCGGAGGCCTTGACGCCTGGTGACTAGATGTTCAGCTTCGCAGGGGTGTTCGTCCCCTTGCGAGTGCTAGTCGAATGTACGTTGAAGTGACACTGACAGCGCGAGGTGCCAAGGCCGCAAAGACAACGCCTTCCATAAGCAGATGAACAATGGAAGCGGTTGATCGGTACGACGGTATCGGCCGTGTGGCATCTGAACTCCCCACGTGGCTGACGTTTCAGACTCCGCCTGACCCATGAGCGCGGTTGTGGCGTCGTCTCGCCGTCGTTGCCTCCTCCTCATTCTACGCCCTCAGCGTACACCGCGACGCGATTTGCCCGTGTTGCCCACATATCAGTGTCACAGACTCTTGATCTATCGTTATACTGTCTCTTTCGAGGACAATTATCGACGTATCGAGCTAATTACGGACGGTAAGCTGTATCGACCTACCTGTTTGAGTGCAAGAAGCGGTACTGACTCATGAGTGGCCCATCAGACAGGTTCAGCTGCCTTTTTCGAATACTTAACACAACGTTGGCCACTGACTTGAATCTCCGACATGCCACACCGGTTTAAAAGATCGCGGATGTTGGGTTCGCATGATCCCTCGTGCAGCTCCCGCTGTAATCTCCCCCCTTGGCTTCATCTACCTTCCGCATCATCGTCACCCGACATGGCGCAGTATGGGTCCCCTCGCAAGGCGGGCGCGTGTAACTCTCAGCCTCTCAAAAAGCTGGACGTTCAACAAAGCAGTCGGAAGAACCGAATTGTATGGCAGAGCGAGATAGCGGGCAGAATCGTCCCTATTTCGAACTCAATGGAGGATTTCCTCGAGCACTTCGTACCCGGAGACAAACCTCGTCAGCCAGTCATGAAATCGCATTTTGACTTCCCATCGGACGCGAAAGCTGAAGACGATCTCTACGAACCTTTGGTGCGCGAGATTTCCCGTGGCCAGCGTTCCGTAACTTACCACTCTCTAGTGCGACGGCCTCCGGTCGCTCGTGAGTCGCTTCGACAAAGACAAAAGGCTCACCTTCATCAATCACAATCACGATCGTATCAAGTTTCCCTATGCGCTGTGTGTCTCTGAGCACCACATAACTCGACCAGACGTAGTTGCTTCGCTTCCGGGCAAGACATCGGTCGGTTCTCATCTTGACTACTGGAGGGATATCAGCACTCCGTGTCTGTGCTTGACGGTAGCGGCACTTCCTCTGTGGCCAGAATTCAATATACAGGCGCATATACCGAAGGAAATATGCACAGACCTGCTTGCAACGACCACATTGGAACGCATCTGTCTCAGCTTGCACTTCCTCGGCACCGAGGGCCTTGTGCAGGTTCTCCTCTTTGATTTTGTTGTCTGCTGCCTTCCGCTCTTCCGATGCCATATCCTATCGCGATTGACCATGTGAGAGGATACGGAAGACGATGATAGAGGTGACAATACCTGGCTCGACATCTTGCAGTACCGCTGGACCGGCAGGTCGCCGCTGACGACGCTCTCACGCAGGGTCGGGTTGTTCTTGTCCTTCAAGTTGCTCGAGGTTGAATGAGTTGGCAGTATAGGCGCTGGGACGCGTGCGCCACAGATATAGCCTGCCAGTGTACGCCATTTGTCGCGTCGCGTTCAATTTCAATAGCAGCATGCACTGCTCAGTGCTACAGGGTAGGTACCCTAAAAAGGGCGGTAGGTATATGAATAAAGAAGCCCTGGCGGTCCAGGTTCGTTAGGCTTGGTATGTGTCGCATAGACAATTATTACTCTGTTAATCATCTGGCAGTTTGTAGTCGTCGTCGACCGAACAGAACTTGGCCATGCATCGTACGATCAATGGTTTCGATGTTCAAGAATCAATGGGTCTACGACGTATGCATACACTGCCTTGCAGCTCGGAGTGTATCATCCCCAGGACCGCTTCTGAACGTATAATCTAGTGAGCACTTATAGAGCAAGGCTTGCTTCTACAATTAATGATGGCTGCCAGTGCTCCACGCACAAATACGGTAGTATCCCATCCCAAGACTGCTCAACCGCGGGCTGACTGCCAGTGAACCTTCAGAAGAACCACCATCATGATACGGTACGCACCACGCATACCACTGTCATCTGGATTCACACTGAAGTATGTCTTCTGTATTCAAGTGACTGGGCACATCCCTGACTCAACTAGAGACAGGCGGATTTGATCCGTATCGCAGCCATGTCGCAGTCAAAATTCAAAGGCAAAGTCGTTCTGATCACTGGAGCAGGAGGTGGCATCGGGTTTAGTTGATATATGTTATATTTCTCGATTACAGGGCTGATCAGTGAAGCGCAGACGGGGCTACAGCCCTCAAGCTCGCAAAGCTCGGCGCCAGCCTCGCCATCACAGACATCGACCTTCGCCGTGCAGCGTAAACCTACCGTCCATGCGGGGGAAGCCCGCACTACAGCGGCGCCTTGGACGTCAGCCTCTCGAAGGCCGACGTCGAGGATCGCATCCTGGAAAATGTATCTGGTCTCCGCCGCCTGGACCATGTCTTCAACTGCGCTGGTGTCAAGCCCACGAGCCTGAGATCTCCTCTCACCGACACGATCGACAAGTACTGGAGCAAGCTGGGCAACGTCAACCTCAAGGGGATCTACCTTGTCACGCGCGCTACGATGCCGCACATCATAAAGTCTGGTGGATCATACGTGAACATTTCCTCGATCTGCGGACTCTGACCTCAGGCAGCTGAGAGCAGGCCATCTACTGCGCGACGAAGCATGGCGTAATCGGGTTCAGCAAGAGTATGGCGCTGGAGCTGGGACCGAAGGGCGTGCGGAATAACGTGGTTGCGCCTGGATACACTGGCGACACGCCGACGAATGCGGGGGTGGTCAAGGGTGGCGAAGCCGTGACGCGCATGGAAGAGGGAAACAGTCTCGGTAGACTTGGGACGCCTGAGGAATTTTGCAGACGTGGTGATTTTCTTGCTGAGCGAGGAATCGAAGTACGTGAATGGGAGCGTCATGGAGGTCCACGGTGGGCTGAAAATGCTGTTCATACCGGTAAGTGTATTGTTTTCCAAGTATCCCACTTCACAGCGTGAGGGCAATTCATCTTTGTTCATCAGTGGTACACCACGCTAACTTCTGGCCGCCCACATCACCGATCATCGGCACATTGGGATATTGGACACATGCTCTCTCGTGGCTATGCGCAGGAGTGAAACGCATCCTTACGGGCTCGAAGCTTCGAAACTGACAACATTGACGTTGTGTGCCGAACATGTATTGGGCACAAATCGGGCATCTCGGCCGTTCAACTCGGCAAGTGCAATGTAACGTACACTCCGTTCCTGCACGGACTTGTCAACAGAACTTTAAGCCTCGGGTTTGTCGCGGTGTTGAGAAGTCATCTTGAGAGGTGAGCATACGGATAATGATGTGGTTACCGGGCGACTTAGTCTTGATGATCCGTACACGGACTCGAAGCGCACTCCAGGTCACCTCTCATATCATTGTGTGCAAACACAATGTCCTACTCACAAATGATTTGGTAGGTCACGTCCGAGACATTCCAAGCAAACTGGCGTCCGAAGGAAAACTTCAATCGTCCGGATCGCGGCCGCTATACAATGTTCACATCTCGTTGTCGCTATTCGCTGATGTTATCTCCCCCTTGATGCATCCTAAGTCTAACGACCTAACGTGTACCGCGTTCCTCGCCGCCGGAATTACTCCTTGAGACGCCTACAGCGCGCCTCGAAGCGGAAGTTACTCGGACTCAATCATTGACAAGACGCCGAATGCGGCACCGGTACTGAGAAATCTTAACAAAGTACCAGGTTCTGTCAGACTAAAGGCGCTGAACGAGGTGTGTTCATGCCCTATAAAACCAGGCATTCGACTCGCCTTTACCTCAGCTCACTTCCCTTCCTTACTTCCACTTCTGAGCTCACATCGAACAGGTGCCGGTCGGTGAGCACATATGCATTTGACTACGTGCTTTCCATGATGACCTAACTCGTCTTGCAGCCTCGTTCTCTTTCTGTTCGCATTCAATCGTTATCATCCACGCACACACTCAACCTTTCACGTCCACCCTTCTCACACCCTAGCAGTCACCATGCGTTTCAGCACTGTCCCCGTCGTTCTTGTCGCTGCTGCGATGGGTATTCCCGCTCTCGCGTGGCACCCAGTCGCGGGTACTATCGACCACTCGGAGTACGTCGCTCACATGAACTGAATGATGCGTAAGGCTAATGAAGCCGTACCCAACAGGCCTGTGCACTGGCAGTATTCTGGTATCCCCTCTGCTGGCTCGCGTCCTGACATGATGCACCATGGGGGCCCCCACGCTCACCACGCGGGCTCTACCAAGACGCCCGAACACCACCGCAGTGGCCAGCACGCTCACGGTCACAATCGCCAAGGCAAGGCGCTCTCTGCGGGGGGCAGGCATACCACCACCTCCCCCAAATTGCCCCAGAACCGACGAGAGGTCCTTAGCCGCTTCTTCGACGATGAGCAGCTCTATGGACGCGACATCGACGAGGAGTTATACGCACGAGATTTCGACGAGGAGCTTCTCGCTCGTGACTTCGGAAAAGTGTTCGCGCGTGCCTTCGCGGCCGGAGACGACGAGATTATGGCGCGCGCTGCTGCACCTCCGACGGGCAGCGGAGCTCTCAACTTCGGCAAATTAATCAAGGGTGGCTTCAAGTTGTTCAATGATGTGTTCCGCAGAGAAGACGGCCCGATGCTTGTCCGCGCGATTCTGGAGGAGATGGACGCCCGGGGCATGGACCTGGATGAGCTTGACTGATACATTCCACGGTGTCATTACATGCTGTATCAGTCGGCGTGCTGTTTGTAGCTTGCAGGTTTCTGCTACTACCTAACGATGATTTGTGAACAGTCAGTCAGGCTTACGCTATTAGTCCGGTCATACGTGAAGGAAGAGTGAACGAGGTCCTCGTAGCAGGGAGCACTGAAGCCGCCATTGACCTGATTGCATTGATACAACGGCGCGCAAGCAGTACCCCCCCCCCCTCCTCCTCCTCCTCCTCGCGCTCATTTTGTATGTGACAGGCCACCGCTACGCTTGAACAATATGCCAACACTTGATTATTCTCGCTTGTGCTTCTGCTGTCTCAACCGCGCGGCCCCGCCGGGGGAAAACAATGGCACCGCACACGCACCGCGCCTCTTCTGTGCCTTCTCAGACAAGGCTTTGCCGCCTACGGACCGCTCGTGTTGTGAGACTGCGATGTCGAGACTGTTCTGCTCGCGGGAGGGGAGAGCGGCTCATCGAATGTCCTCGCCGCGCAGTGTGAGGCAGAACTCGCCTGGAAATTGGTGTGAATGCGCGTTCTGCCTGGTCGCTGGTGGTATCTGTGCGCGTGTACAACAGCCACAGGACAGACACTGACCAGCGAGAATCTCTCCATGACGCGGAGCCGCATCATGCATGGACGGGGCGTCATCATGGATAGCAAGTGCAGGCGCGACGGTAGTATACTTGAAGCCGTTTATTGAATGGCCGCGGCTGGTTCGAATCAACAGGGACATGTCATGTCTCTAGATTTATTGGCCACGGCGAAAGTGCGAGCTCAAAGAGCTGACTCACCACATGCGTAAAGAATGGGTTACATTGTCATGTAGGAGCCCCAACAAGGACCGATGTCGGAGGTTCTCTTGAATGACTGGGGCGGTGCCGCTGGGATCACGAATAGCAACGAAGACCGTAGTAGCGTCAGCAAGACATGTTACTTCTCGAAACACCACAGGAAGCATCGCACGTATTCTGATGTATCATGTAGGCGTGTAATGTGGGCGTACCTAGGCATACGCGCCGGTCGCAATCTTGATCCGACAGCGACAGAAGACACCAAGGCGATATCATACCGGTACCATGATACAGGTATCAGGCGTGGATATAGTTAGTTGACGACGCAACCGGCCCTACCGGCAATAGCATACAAGCTACACATTGAACATGTTCAGACCAAACCAGACGAAGCTGTATAGGACATCATGATGGAGGTTGTGACTCCTTTGCGGGAAGCCATGTCACCGGATGACGGTTATACATGGGCCATGGCGGCAAGACAACCTATCGAAGCCCATGAACACGCGTCTAGGTTTACGTAGAATAGACAGACGCACCAGCAACAGAACGAAGGCAGCGACACCGAAGATGCCAAAGGTGACACTGAGAGACTGAAACAGTACTCCAACTATGAATGAGAAAACCTGGAAGCCGTATGTAAGCCCGTAAGCTCTCTGAGAGGACCCAACTGAACTTGAACCACTTACCGCCGCTGCAATCAAGGCAAACTTGGCGATGTTCTCAACCTGTCTCTGTCCTTCGAAATCCTGTGTAACCATGCCCTGTTATACTCGCATTGAAAACGCAAATCTGTATAGCTCACTATTTTTCCTTCAAGCAGATCCAGGAGATTGTCCTTGAAGCTCGCAGACATGGTCGGAGTGTTGTGGCAATGTGGCTGAAGCAGAGTTCGGGTGCGGTTACAGTGGCAACGTGGAACGCGAATCCCAAAATGGCAACTGATGTTTGTGGAGTACACGGCGCGACCGTCCAGACCGGTCACCGCCATGCCCTCCGTTGACCCCGAATTTGAACTGAACCGTCAGACATTTTGGTCTTGGTGGCCCACTTATACGCGGTAAATGCACTTCTCGGTCTACGCTTATTTAGGGTACTGATCCACTGTGCAGCTGGTCACACTATCATCACGGTCATCACCTCAGGCTCTCGACACTACGCTTCTGCGGTGGTCCGTGGATGTGCCTCGTATATATCGCACGAAACTCGAATACACATACAACAAGAAGATACATCATAATGTGGATGGAAAAAGCTGAGTATCACTGCAATAACTTATAATTACTTATGGTTCTCCGAGTCGACCGGCTCCCCAACCTCGAGCTCAAGCGCTGCCAGACTTCAATTATGTAGCACAGCGCTCAAGACGAGCCGTTGACAGCAGGCTGAGGTCGTGGTGTTCTCGTAACAGTCGTGACGGTCGTGACAGTCGTCGTCGTCGTAGTGCGTGTCGTGATGATGTGCTCCTTGCCCTCCGATACGATGATGGTTTCTGCAATGACGGGCTTCGTCGCGGTACGTGCGATCTTCTCTTCCTGCTCCTTCGCGAGCGCACAGCGCGTGAAGCGCCATAGCTGGCAGAGCTCGCCCGGCTTCGCGTGCATGAGCTCAACCTATGCGCAGGAAGTAAGCGTCAGCCTCGGGTATCGCACGTTGTATGTATATATCCGCTTACCTTCGTACCAGGCGTTGCATTTCCCCAATCCGCCAGATCTATGACGAAGTTGGTGTTCGGCCAGGATATCCTAGGGTTCACGTCACGTATGTTAGGACCTGGTCAAACCAAATTCAGGCCGCGCGCATGGGACACACACCTAATGGCATCCTCCACCTTCTCGGCAAAGTCCACGTTCCAGCTGACAGGATACGAGCTCGCCACGATCGGTGCACCCTCCCTCAGCTCCTCGACGGTCAGGTAGAGTCCGCACGAAGAAGGACACGCGCTCCGGATCATATATCCCTTTCCGCTCGGGATAAACTCCCACTGTCAGAAGGTGAGTCCGGGATGTATTCTAAGGTGAAGACAATCAGCGTACCTGCTGGTTGGGCCCCATGTTCACGGGAAATCCAATCAAGTTCCGTTGGTCGGCTCCACAGAGGTCGAGCGCAGTCCCGCTGCGCGCGTTGAGGAGGACGTGCGTACCGGGCAGCCAGATCTGCCTTTGCGAGTCCGTGCTCTCCTGCCTGCTAAGCGACTTTAAGCTGTTACCATTTGGCACGCTCGCTTCTGGCTGCTCGACTTTGGCGGGTGCGTCCGTCTCCGGAGCTACCGGAGGTATGAGCAGGAGGACCTCGTCGGTGGGCTTCTGCGAGTTCTGCGAGCCTGCTTGCTCGTCGTTCGCGGTGGTCTCGGTACTCTCCTCCATCCCCTCCTTCAGCGGCGAGTCGACCCTCGGCGGCTCTGCGCCCGGCATGCCCACCGACGACGAGAGCGTCGACGACCGGCCAATAGAGCCAGCCTTACGGTTCGGCGAGTTCTGCGTGCTTGGTGCGTTGCCCATCTTTGAGCTGGTATGAGGTGCGTGTGCTGAGGAGCTGGTTGGCTCTTGTGAGTGGTTGCTGCTGGCAGAGCGGCTGGGGCGTTTTATCTTGGTGGTGAGGATGCGGTTCAGCATGGCGAGTGTTCGTGTGCGCGGCGAAATGAGGTGCGCTCCTGGTATATGTGCTGCTTTGTGCGTGTGTGCCGCGTGGAACGCCCGCGGATGAGGGGCTATGTACGACGTGAGGATCAGGGATGCTCGCGAGTTGGAGCACTACCGCTAATCATCCCCGTCGGTTGGTTGCACGGGGTGTACCGCCACTGCGGCATTACGCTGGACTGTCACCAGCATGTGGTATTGTTTGGGGGCTGAAGATGTGCCTTTGCGCGCGTGGCCTTCATTTGACAAGAGTGGGTGAGGTGAACACGCGTGCGGCGCATGGTCGGATAGTACTGCAGCGTGAAGCGACACAGGCGACGTACTGAGTGCACAGTAGGCCTCGCTGCAGGTCGACACCTGATGCACCTTACGCACACTACCGCGGATGAGGACTTTGCAAGTTTGATATTGTGACCGCTCAATGGTTTGCTCAACGCCTTGGGTTCTTGTTGGGTTCATTGAACAATTTAGCGCCCACGCGACGCGCCGCCGCGACGCGGTACATCCATGTCACGTGACCGATACGAGCTGGCCACCAACGCGCGTGAGGACGAGCCTCTTCTCCACCGACCACCGACCGCCGACACTGAGGACCCCCACCACTTCCTACTCTTCTGTCACGCAAAACATGGGCGAACAAGGCGAAGACGTAAAACCCAAGCTTAATGTGACTATTGAATATGAAGGCCAGAGTGAGTACGCGCCCGGGACGGCAAACATTCATTCACGTCGTCTCACGCGCGTTCTGTAGCTTGTACTGTTAAGGTCAAGGCGGTTACCCCCTTTGCCAAAGTCTTTGGTGCTGCAGAAGTGAGTCGTGGATCGTGACATTGAGGAGCCTCAACGGCTAACGCCTACAAGAAACGATTTCAGAAAGAACCAGGTATGCTGTGGCCACTACTGTCTCTTGCGAGTCCTCATCTCTTCATGTTTCAACAGGAACGCTGAAGTACTTGTTTGAGGGGCAGAGAGTACTGCCAGAGATGACTCCAGCAGAGGTATGTCCCTCGCAGACCTTTGTTCCTGGAGCGTTGCGTGCTAACTTGGACGCGGCAGTTGGGCATGGAGGATGGAGACACGATCGATGCTCATCTCGAACAGGTGAGTTGCTACTTGTCTCCATCCATCCTGACATCGCTCATTCTTCCTCACAGCTCGGTGGCGGCTACTACCATTGCCCGCGTCCGTCGGCATAGTCCTTTACTCCCTATAGGGCTGCTGTCCCTCGTCTCGTTGCCCTAGTCGCTATCATACTTTTGCAGATCGGCTGTGTCTTACTCTTTACACTTATGGCTTCTTATTGGGTTCCTTGGCAATATCATTATGCTCCTCAGTGATATTCGTGACATGAGCGTGTTGGCCCTGTCGGTGTGTCGTGGGCGCCTCCGCGAAGGCTAAAGTAACGCCTGCGAGCGGCCGCCTCCCAAATGTGACGACCTGTCTGCACACACCACGCTGAACAGCGCCATAGCTTTCTCATACTCTGAGCTCCTTCCTAGACGAAGGCTGAAATTGAACGAATCGCGAGCGCCAACCTGTGGACTCGTACGATGGCTGCGTATTGAGCACTGAGCTGACGTCGACCTCTGGACTACACCCACGAATATGACGAGCATCGTCCTGCTGCCCGAGGACAGCGAGGACACTACGAAGTATGACGAGAGGGGGTACAAACGACACTTCCGAGGGTGGTTGAGCTATGCGTTCGCGAGGTATGTTCTACGTCCTCTGCCTACACTCGCTAGGAGTGACCGGTCGCTGTCCTGCAGTGAAGTGTTCGTGGTCGTGTCCTTGACACTCTTTCTTCCCATCTGCCTCGAGCAATTCGCTAGGTAAGTGGTGCAGTCGGTACATAACCCACGGGCTGACCCAGGATCCTCCCAGAGACAACGGCTACCTCCTTCCTGACCGCACGCAACCATGCAAGGCCGCCCAGAACACCACTGTTGGACCTACGGCTGAACCGGGCCAGGCGCGCTGTGTGGTGAAACTCGGTTGGGTATGGATTGACACTGCGAGCTTCAGGTACGTAGTGGTATATACGCTCACGTATCCCCATATTGAGGGTTGCTGCACACGCAGCCTGTATGTCTACTCAGTCTCCGTCGCCCTCCAGGCCCTCACTGTGATCTCCATGGGCGGAATAGCAGACCATCGTGCGTCCTGCCTTTCTGATTCCTTGGTCCAATCCCGCCAACTGATCCCGCCCTGGCACACCAGCACCCCACCGCAAACGCCTCCTCCTCGCCTTCGCCGCGCTCGGTTCGTTCGCTGCGATACTCTTCCTTGCAGTCCCCTCTTCCACGCAAATATGGCCCAGCGTCGGCCTCCTCGCAATATGCGCCAACGTCGGCTTCGGCGCATCCATCGTCGCCTTGAACGCATACATCCCGTCCCTCGCACGGTCCACACGAGCGGTAGTAACCGCACAAGCAGAGCTCGTCCGCCTGCGCGAGCTGCACGCCCGACGAGCCAGCGCAGACCCCGACGTATACGCCACCACGCCAGACGAGCGCGGGCCCGATGACGGTGACGGTGCCGCAGAGCGCCTCCTCCAGCGCACGACCGCAGACAGAGTGCACCCCGACGTGTTCGCCGCGAAGCTCGCGCACGATACCGCGCTCTCCGCCGCAACCGCGCGCATCTCCTCGCACGGGATCGCGCTCGGGTACGGCGCGGGCATCTTCATGCTCCTCCTCGCGCTCATCCCCGTCACGCGCCTCGGCGGGTCGACGTTCGCGCTCCGCCTCGCGGTCGGCCTGAGCGGTGTGTGGTGGGCGCTGTTCTCGCTGCCTGCGGCACTGTGGCTGCCCGGGGCGGCGCAGCTCGGCGCGAGGATCGCGCTGACGCAGGAGCCTGGTGAGGGCGAGGCGGTGGAGGAGAAATGGAGTGTTTGGCGGGAGATCGTGGGTGCGTGGAAGAGGCTCGGGGGGATGTTGAGGTGGCGCGAGATCAAGCGGCTGCGCAACACCTTTGTCTACCTCGCTGCTTGGTTCTTGCTCTCTGATGGTAGGTGTTGTGTCCAATGCTTCTCTGTGTATCGTCTTGCTGAGGTGCCGAGCAGGGTTCACGACCATCACATCCACCGCGCTACTGTTTGGGAAGACGACATTGGGGATGCCGCCGTCTGCGCTGATCCTCATCGGTGTGCTCACCCCTAGCGCAGGCATCCTCGGCTCGCTCGCCTGGCCGCTCATCCAGCGCCGTCTAGCATGGTCGAACCTGCGCATCCTTGTCGTCCTAGTTGTGATGGCGTCGCTCATTCCGGCCTACGGCTGCCTCGGGTTCCTCCCCGTGTTCCAGTCTGGCGTGAAGTTCGGCGGCCTGACGACATGGGGCGAGATGTACGTCCTTGCTGTGTACTTCGTGAGTCGCTTGTGGCATCGCAGAGTCGTGCTTAGTGGGAGAAGCTTCTGACAGTCGGCCTTAACAGGGCTCGGTATATGGGGCCTTCCAAGGCTATGCTCGCGCATTCTACGCAGAACTCATCCCTCCAGGCGAGGAGGCGCGATGGTGAGTGGCATGCATTGTTGTACCTAATGCTAAGCTCTTGAGCTGACCTTTCTCCAGGTATGGCCTGTTCTCGATAACTGATAAGGTACGCACCGCGGATTTGCAACCAGCATGTTTGTACTCATCGATCTGTGTTTCGCACGGCAGTCGAGTTCCTTCGTGGGTCCGCTTTTCGTGGGCCTCATCGCGGACACGACGGGAAATATCCGCTATGCGTTCTTCTTCCTGGTGTTGATGGTGTGGCTGGCGGTGCCTATATTGATGTGTGTGGACGTGGAGCGCGGACGAGAGGATGCCAGGCAGTATACATACGACCAGGAGATATAGCTTGGGTGAGCGAACTTGTGATATGCTTGGACTGTAAATTAGCAGTGTCTCCGCTTTCAACGCTTCATGGGTTGTGACTATCCCGGCGGAATGCTTTGAGATTGATATATCTCAGACAGAGATCGCAGCTCTGACACTTGGGCTTTGTGTTTGTGTCCCTTCTGCGGCCGAGTACATGCAATGGTTTCTTCCGAGGCGGACCGGTACAAACGGAAGCGCCCATCGGCCGCAGATAAGATTAGATCTGGACGGCAAGGGCAGCTCGGGATCCCAAGATAGGCAGCTTCGCCAGCTCCTGGATTTATATTTATAACGCCATGTTCGCAGGGCCAGGAGCCGCACGGCCTGCCGCCTGCTGGTCGCTATCGCCCTCTTACAGCTCCAGCCATGTCCCAGGCCTCAGCAGAGCCGCAAGTCCCACCAGCCGCTGTCGACGAGCGGCAGCCGCTGCTTGCGATCGTCGAGCAGGACCCCGAGGAACAGCTGGATGATGTCGACGTTTCCCCTGAGAAGAAGAGCAGCTGGTGGACGTATAGCTGGTATGCGGTGTTGACGATATTGGTGGGCGTCGCGTTGGGATTCTTCATCAAGGGGTTCATCGACGCGGATGATGTCGAGGTGTGTTCGATCCGCAGGACTAGGGTCGACTACTGAGCGAACTTTCGACTAGTTTGACCTGGGAAAGGCACTGAAGAGTGCACTGGGAGGCGGGTTGAGTGGTGCTGCAGGTACGCTGAGCTGTCCTCGACTGGGTCTATCTGACAGCACCCGCCAGCCATGCTGCTGCAAGTGCTCACACTCATGCCGCTGCGCACGGTCATGAACTACCAGTACCGCTACGGCACGACCATGACCGCGGCGATCAACACCCTCTACGCCGACGGCGGCTGGACGCGCTACTACCAGGGGCTCACCGCTGCGCTCATCCAGGGCCCCGTCTCGCGCTTCGGCGACACCGCCGCGAACGCGGGCATCCTCGCGCTCCTGCAGAGCAACTCCTTCATGCGGCGCCTGCCCGCGCTCGCGAAGACCGTCTTCGCCAGCCTCGCCGCCGCGCTCTTCCGCATGATCCTCACCCCCGTCGACACCGTCAAGACGACGCTCCAGACGGAGGGCAAGCCCGGCCTCGCGCTCATCCGCGCGAAGATCCGGCGGTACGGCGTCGGCGCACTGTGGTACGGCGCGTGGGCGACCGCCGCGGCGACGTTCGTCGGACACTATCCGTGGTTCGGCACGTACAACTGGCTCGACGAGGTGCTCCCGCCGCCGAACACGCTGTTGGAGAAGCTCCTCCGCCGGGCGTTCATCGGCTTCTGCGCGTCGGTCGTGTCCGACACGATCTCGAACTCGTTGCGCGTCGTGAAGACGTACCGCCAGGTGCACCGCGCCCGCATCGGCTACATGGAGAGTGCGCGCGCTGTGATTGCCACAGACGGGCTGAAGGGTCTGTTCGGCCGCGGCCTCAAGACGAGGATATTGGCGAACGGTCTGCAGGGGCTGATGTTCTCGATCCTCTGGAGGTTCTTCTTGGATTTGTGAGTACCCATCCTGGCAGCCCTGAGGCCGAGCATTAATAGTCTTGGATCCTAGGTGGAACGAAAAGACGAAGTAGGAGGTCACCAAACTGATGACGGACCCATGGATGGTCATGTTGAGAGTCCTGTCTTGTATTGTCTTGTGGAGTGACTATATGCGCCCATATTGGTCCTCATGAGGTGCGATGTGAGGGATTTGCTTGGTGTAAGTCGAGGACCAGGGCGCGTTTGAGTGGTCCGGCGGCGAAAAGACGATGCGGAGGCCCGTGCATGGCGTCTTGCTCGTCGTTACGGCCCCTAGCCGCAGCGAAGGTGGAGGTTCAGGGCAAAGAAGACTGGTCAGTCGCGCAATAGGAGTAAGGCCCTTATGGGTTACTAACGCAGCAGCTGTGCGTTGCTGATGTGGCTTGACGGGGAACATCCTATGGTGACGTCTTGCGGGGCAACGCAGCTGAAGCTCGATCATTAATGTGCCCAGGAACGACAAGTGATGAGATCTCGCGAGACAGCGCCCCAGATTAATATTGGCATCTTCATGTGGGTGACACTGTTGGTCGACGTCCCTTAGGCCTGCTGGTATGATCGCTCTCGCAACAAGTTAAAGGTTGAGCATCACATCTCTTGACCCAACCCGTGTCAACTACTTTACACGTGTAGTACACTAGGACAACCACTGCCCATCACAAAGCACTCAATCGAGCTCGTCAATGTCCATCCCGCGTGCAACGATCTCATACGCGAGCTCACGCGCGAGCATCTCCTGGTCCTCCCGGCGGAACAGGTGCTCAAACAAGCCGACGCCGCCCTTGATGATCTTGCCGAAGTTGAGCGCACCGCTGCCCTGCGGCGGAGGATCGCGCGCCACGAGCTCGTCCTCGTCGAAGGCGCGAGCGAAGAGCTCCTCGAAGTCGCGTGCGAAGAGCTCGTCGTCGAACTCCCGGGCGATGAGTTCCTCGTCAATATCGCGGGCAAGGAGCTCGTCGTCGGACTCCCGGGCGAAGAGCGTCTCGTCCTCGAAGGCCCGGGCGAAGACATCCGCGCCCTCGAAGTCGCGCGCGTACAGGTCATAGAGCTGGCCGTTGTCGAACGAGCGAGAAAAGAGGTCTTCGTCGTCGAACGAGCGCGCAAAGAGCTCTTCGTCGTCGTACGCGCGAGCGTGGTGCGCGGCCTTGGCCTTCGTAGCGGGCTTGGCCTTCACAGCGGGCTTAGCCTTTACAGCGGGGTTTGCCTTTACAGCGGGTTTTGCCTTCGCAGCGGGTTGTGCCTTCGAAGCGGGTTTCGCCTTCGGAGACACAGGGGGCTTTGCCTTTGGAGACACGGGAGGCTTCGCCTTCGCAGACACGGGAGGATTCGCCTTCGCAGACACAGCAGGCTTGTCATGGGCGACAGTCGGAGGAGCCGCCGCGAGGTGGGAGTGCACGCCATGAGAGTGGGTGTCGTCGTGGTGCTCCCCGGTCAGGGAGTGAGCGCTGTGAGGGTGAGTACCGTCGTGGTGCTCCCCCGCGTGGTGAGCGGCGTGAGGGTGGGTGCCGTCATGGTGTTCCCCTGCGTGGTGAGCGCCGTGGGCACCGTGAGGGTGAGTGCCGGCGTGGTGCTCCCCTGCGTGGTGCGCGCTGTGAGAGTGAGTAGCGTCGTGGTGTTCCCCTGCGTGGTGAGCACCGTGAGCACCGTGAGGGTGAGTGCCGTCGTGGTGCTCCCCCGCGTGGTGAACGGCGTGAGGGTGAGTGCCGTCGTGGTGTTGCCCTGCGTGGTGCGCGCCGTGAGGGTGAGTAGCGTCGTGGTGCTCCCCCGCGTGGTGAGCGCCGTGTTGCTTGCCCTTGTGTCCGTGAGCGTGCTTCCCCTTATGGGCGTGCTTGCCCTTGCCAGAGTGCTTCCCCTTGCGGTGGTGCTTGCCCTCACCGGCGTGTCCACCCTTGTGGTGCTTGTGGTGGTGAGCAGCGGGATGCGCAGACGCAGGCGGGTTCTCGGAGCTAGCGGGAGATGTCAGGCCCAGCTCGGTGAAGAGAGAGCGGCGAGATACGTACATGAGGTCTCCAGCACGGGCCTCAACCGGAAGTGCAAGCGCGGGCACCGCGGACGCAGCGGCGATGACCAGAGGAAGGACGACGGAGAGACGCATGATGACTAGTAGAGGGGCGAGTATGAAGAATTTACAGCGGAGTAGTGGTGAAGAACGTAATCTGCGGATCGTTGGGTAAAGAAAGGGATATGAAAATTAAAAGCAAGGCTAGGACGCGATGCGTTAATTCAGACCATGTTGACGTCAAATTATAGCTACTCACTGGCCAGCACCTGTGCTTGGAGAATGAGCTCGGAAGGAGAAGGAAGGAGAGGAGGTGAGCTGAAGAACAACCGTAGACAACTGCAGCGTTTTATACCTAGCGTCCACGCTGCCCCCTCTGCGCCAAGGCTCGCCGTGAATTGGGCGCCATTGTCCGCGCTCTCGGTATCGAAGGTCGTCCGATTATGTTGTACTGCAACGCACGGTGGACAATCCCACACAACCAAGTTCTACACGCGCTGGGCACGGTCCAGAGCAGTCAGCCTCGAATCGGTACTAATCAAACTTGCCTGCAAGAGACTTGATTCTTCAAGGGCGGTCATCAGTAAGTAGCGGTCCTTCATCAATACCGTCTTGGGGCTCTAGCAACACGGTGCGCGGACATCGGGGCCTCCGTCCGGCCGTGGCGCCCGACGCATCGCCTTTGCTCTGTCCAGTCGCCCCGGCAGCGCAGAACGGGTAGCCCAGTGCAATGGCTGGGAAATTATCTCAAGGTGAAACCGTCTCGAGAAGAGAAGAAAGTCGACGGAATGGCATGAACAAGCGGAGACGTTGAATTCTGCGCCTCTGCAACATCGACCTGGAACTGTCGGGCTTTTTCAATTCACGTATAAACACAAAAGCAGACAGCTAACAATACTACACCTTATGCTGGATTTGAGGTAGTGGCACATCAATGCACTTGGAAATTGTGCCAGGATGACTCGGACAAGCACCATACCGCTTGAGGCCTCGTCACTGAGGTAAAGTCGCACTAGGTCGGTCTGGAACTCATGCATAACAAAGCAGTAGTCAGCATTATTCAGACAGAACTAGCCGACTCCCGGTCACAGATTCGCTTCGCGTGGGTTGTCGTTGCAGGTCGTAATCGAGAAGCACCAAGGGGTGTGGCGCAGTGGCGCATCGCTGGCGTTCAGTATGTGACATTGCCTAATGTGGGGATGATCGCACGCACATGATTGGCGAGGCCCGAGTCCCAGAAGAGCCGTCACGGTTGCGGGCAAGTTGAAGCACCAGCGGAACGCCTCTGCGACACACTTTTCACGGCCTGCGACTACAAACCGTACTGGGTATCCGTGTACACGATGGCGCGCAACGCGACGCGTCCTCTTGTACGTACTGCGAACGAGTTCGAAATGAATCACTGGTCACGAGCATAGCGCGTTGCAGCCGATCGAACACGTACATAAGAGGGTGCTTCCCCTTCGTTCGTTCCTCCCCGGTGCCTCACCTGTCAGTAAGCTAGTCTCTAGTATGCACTTCATAGGAGCACTTGTTAATAAATTGAACCAACCAGCACTCTGCTGCGTTCTGTTATCTACCCCTCATAGTACCATCGACGCCGCGGCCCACCTCTCACGTTCTCTATCACAACGCGCCGCAAGATGATGACCCATACTGAAATCGTCTTTGATGCTTCTGAGTCTTTCACACTCGAATATTCGCGCCGCCAGAGGTTCAAATATTACACCGTCCTGACTTCGATCCAACGGAGGCCCAAGCTCTGCGAGACTCCAGTCAACGATGTCAAACTCCGAGGCATACGTCGTGTGGAAACTTTCTGCCCATGCATATACAGCAGCCAGCTCAAATGACGCAACCCTAAGTACATTGGCAGGAACGTCGTAGTCGCCGCGGAGCTGTCGTTCACGAGCGACATACTAGAGACGCCGGTTGATGTAGATCGGCGTCGCCGCGGACCTAAGTAATAGTCAATGGCTCAGCGCTCAATCATTGCCCCCTCAATGCAGTACAAGTCACCCACAGTGTTTGTAAGATCAACCCTGCCTGCCTTCGGCAAGACCTCCGGGTGAGTCCTAAAGGCTAAGGGCGCTGTTTTGTGTCACTCTGAGCCTTCATTGCCCTTAGCGTCGCCTGCGGTCCGGCCGCGTCGTATCCGAACACCGTGGCGAATGAGACCAAGAATGAGACCAAGGAGATCAACGGTATCACCACAGACTACTGCTTGGCTCATCCAAAGTGATGTTCGGGCGGCTTTCAGGCGCTGCACGCACGGTCCACGGAGGAGTTGGCACAGACCATGGAGATCCTCGGCTTCCGCAGCATGGCTGGTAACGGAGCGCGAATGGGATCCTCGTCAAGCCTTCGCGGATGTAAGTACTACAGCGCCTGGACAGGCAAGGAAGGTTTCACTCCCTTTTCAACTGCAACAGAACAGCGACCACCGGTATTTATACCTGATACGACTCCAAGTGTTCAAGGTGACTATCAGCCGCCCACTCGGGTTTGGGCTTGGGTCAATGGGGTGCGGGAGGAGGGGACTGTGCCTCGGGGATCATTGATCAGCGCTCAGCGCTCAGCTTTCGTCGTAAGCTGTGTCTTACAAACACCAAGACTCGGAACGGGATGCGGACTTGGCGGCCTATATCAACGTCTGCTCACGTAAAGAGCTTCTGAACCCCCAGTTGGTTTGATTTACAGACTTCTACTGGTCGTACAACGAGGCGATGGGACTCACTTATTCCAGTGCCATAGTATCTGACCCAGCTGCCTTCGCCTCTCCAGTCGACGATGCCAGTGACAAGGATAGGTGGCGGGAGTATGACTACATCATCGTAGGCGGAGGTAGGTGTAAAGACAAGGCTTTGATTTGTGATTCCGAACTGCTCTCATAGGTACTGCTGGTTGTGTGCTTGCATCTCGCCTCTCTGAGGACCGCAATGTCACTGTGCTGCTTATTGAAGCAGGGAAAAGGTGCGCGTCGTCTCCCATTGGTATTAGCTACTACTGAACGCTGACAGCTGAATAGCTATGAGGGAGACTTCCCCACACGCATTCCTCTTGCATACACCAAGCTATTCAAGAGCGAGGTTGATTGGGACTACGTGACAACGTTAGTGCGTTTCGAAGACGATGCTGACATTGAATGAATGTGAAAACTGCAGGCCTCAAAATGGCATGAACAGCCGTAGGGTTCACTGGCCTCGCGGGAAGATATTAGGTGGTACTAGGTGAGGTGTATCAGTACATGCACTCCTTCAGCGGCGGCCCACACACTACACAGCACGATCAACGCCATGATATATCATCGCTGTGCACCGGAAGGTTTGGTACTTAAAAGGCTCTCTAAGGCTCTCTAACCCATCTATCAGACTTTGATGAGTGGGAGAGGCTCGGAGCGACTGGATGGAGCTACGCGGACCTTCGACCGTGCGTTGATTGACGTTGAATGGTTGCGCGTCTCTCACCGGGTCGGCCCACCAGATATTTCGATAAGGCAGAGCGCTACGCTCCGAGTACATTGTACCCACAAGTAAGGGTTGAAGAGCATGGATTGAAGGGTCCATGGCAGACGAACCATACCACAGAATTCGCGGTGAGTAGATTGTCTCTCTTTGATATACCGACTTACACCATGCGATCAAAGCCCATTTTAGATACGATACTGAATACTTGTGAGGAAGTGGGCATACCGTACAATCAGTGGGTCCCCCCTCTTACGATTGTCGTGACAGATCGCTGAAATACCGCGTGCAGCGACGTCAATTCCCCAAGAGGGACAATAGGCGCCACTCGTCTAGTCGGTTGCATCGACGATGGTGGCCGACGTTGGTACTTTCTCTGCATCCTAACCTATCGGTAACTCACCGTAGCGCAGGAAGCTCCTCAGCAACAGCATACTTGACGGCCGACGTTCTGAAGAGACCTAACTTGACTGTCGCGGTCCATTCGACTGTGGAAAGGATCCTCTTCGCACACAGCGCCAACGCGAATCCGCGTGCGGTGGGCGTCGAGATCTCAAAGAGCAAAACCTCGCCTCGGTACCGCGCATATGCACGCGGCGAAGTCATCCTATGTGCTGGGACTATCGTAACCCCGCAACTCCTGCTTGTTTCGGGCATTGGGTCCTCAGACGATCTACGGAAGCTCGACATTGAGGTCGTGCGCGATCTGCCCGCCGTAGGGAGGAATCTCAAGGACGTATGTCGCGATGAATTATATGCTGGGAGAAATATGAGATTTGACACTTCAGTGCAGCACTTGACCACTGGTCCAGTAAGGTTCCGCACCAAAGCAGATATTACATGGGATCGGTATAATCAGCCCTTACACGGGGTCATTGCCTTTCTGAGGTGGCTCTTCGCAGGCAGTGGACCTCTCTCTGCACTAGGGACATCTACTGCCGCCTTCGTACGATCGGACGATCCGAAGTACGTGACACGGTCTAAGGAACCGGATCTGTTCTGAAGTTGTCCGGTGTGCAGGCTATCGCGCTATTGGGAGGAGTCGACGAAAACCACGGTTCGAGACGCGACGTCAGGTCCCAGTGCGCCTGATATGGAACTCTTCTGGTTCCCATTGCTGTTCGGCATGGAAGACGGAGTGGTTGTGCCTACGTCAGGATCCTACGGTGTCACCATGGTCAGTCTTATGTTAGCGATTCTGGTCCGCATACATCGTCATCCTTATGTTTCAGGCTGCATCACTGCTTCGCCCCGAGAGCACGGGCCAAATCATCTTAGCATCTCGTAGCATATGGGACAAGCCAGTCATTGACCCACGGTGAGTTGAGGTACTGCTGGCCATTTCGAAGATGAGCTGACGGATACTCGCAGTTACCTTGAATCCGAGAATGACATAAATGTAGCTGTACGCGCTACGAGGCTGCTCTGTCGCATGGCTCGGGCCGAGCCTCTGAACTCCTTGCTGGACTGGACGACAACTGAAGACACCGACTACTTCTGGCCAGGGAACACCGACCCTAGTGAGGTCAGTGCGTCACAGAGATGTTCCCTTAACCCCCTTTGCTGACTCGAACGTCCGGGACGAAGCTGTCAGACGATGCACTGAAACAATGGATAAGGGATAATGCGAACCCAATTTTTCATCCTGTGAGTCACCGTACTACGACAAAATCGCGCTTATACTGAAGGATTTGCTACAGGTTGCATCCGCACGCATGGGAAAAGATCCACAAACAAGTGTCGTCGATCCTGAGCTACGGGTTCATGGCATCGCCGGTTTACGAGTAGTCGACGCCTCTGCATTCCCTGCGCAAGTCTCTGGCCATCCTTGCGCTGTCGTGGTTGCAATGGCCGAAAAGGCAGCCGAGCTTATCAAGGTGTCCGCGTCGCAATAACTGTCGGAAGTGACGGTGTCAGTCCGAGACCCGCTACTAGCCAATCCTAATTGAAGGCTGGACCATAGACACGGCGCAGTCACATTATATGGTAATGTATACACGAGTAGATGGGTACAGACAAGATATGAGGAAAACTGTTCCGCAGAGTTCTGCGCTTTTGCATCGACACATAATACATACAAGATGAAAGAACAACAGGTGATAAATACCAGTGGAATCAACTCAAGGTCATTTGGAACTCGGAAGCTTCCCCTCAAAACATGCCGCTCATACCCATCTGGATGCCATTTGAGCCCATGCCTGGGGCCATCGAGCTGCCACCGTTGGATATCATTGAGGACGATGGTGTGCTTGTGGCGGTAGTCGGACTAGCCGTAGCACCTCCCGAGCATTCGGCGGTCAGGTCTTGCATCATTTTAGCATAGCGATCTGCCGACAGACCGACCATCAGTCGCCGGTCGTCGTCACGGTGAGATGAAAAGGTGACATACAAGCAATGGGTATGCGCTCCCCAATCTGCGACATAGCAGTACTAGAGCTCGCTGAGTATATGCATCAAGCATCACTGGCCATTAAGATCTTACCGTATGAAATCTAGCTCTGCGATCAGCGTTGCCGTTTGTTGCGCTGCTTTTGACTGAACGGCAACGCGTAGGAAGCGGATGAGCACTCGACCAGCCATGAACCACGCAGCCTATGTGAGATGACGTGAGCAAACCTAGCCTCGATTGACGTGCACTACTGACCACAACGAACTGTCCCAGCAGCGACAGATTATAGCTGGTCGCGCAAACATCGTACATGAGATTCAGAATGCCCCGTGCAGCGTTCAAAATGTTCAAAGACGAATGGCATGTCTTTGACTCGATGTGCGCGTGCGTCTCGTGGAGGAGGATAACAGCGCTGTTCGTGCGAATACCGTTGAGTCAACGGTCAGACGTCTACATGAATCGACGCACAGATGGGCTATCGTACACGCCGAGAATAGATGTGCGTTCACGACCCCGTTCTTGACCGGCCGCTTCAAGTGTGGCGGGATCGAGCTTTGAAAGTCGGTGATGAGCTGGTTGAGCTCGGAGAATGCAGGCGTGTGCCGGATATCCTGGGATGGCGTGCTCTGCCCGTTAGGGTCGACTGTGAAGGTCGACGGGTCGCCGGCGTAGTATTTCGCGCGGAAACGGGCGTTGAAGTTCTTCACCCGAGAGAGAAGCATGCACGACTTGATATAGAGGACGAACGGATCCGTCTGCCGTGGTGGGTGCCGGATGAGGACATCATGATCGTGGGACCACTGTCGTTCGTGTGTAGCCACAGACCTCTGCAGCCCGGATCAGCTAAAATTAGAGCTAGCCAACGAAGACATGAGCATACCATTTCCTCGAAATCTTCGCCACAGACGGGTAGCATTTGGGATATATCTTGGTCATCGAGCATCAGCGCCCATCCGTGGCCAGATCCCATGGTGCGCTCCAGTGCATATGCTGTATGACTGTCAATCCCAGTCTTAGCTTAATGATATGCCAAGTTCGCACCTAGCCAGAAGGTATTCCGCCTCAGCTCTTCTTCTAAGACGGAATTCGCCGGGGGCAAGAGCGACGGTGGTCTGGCGCTGCCTGAGATTGGGTGGAAAGGCGCGGCGACGTTCAAGCCCATTGGCAGGCATGTACGCAGTGAACGCGCAATCGACATGTACGCCTGCGTGATGCGTCAAGCACCGCATTTTTATACTACTTCGTGGAATCGTACCGCTGCCCATCTGCGTCCGTGCGCCGTCAACATGTGTAACACGAAGTGGAATCACTGAGGACGTACTTCGCTGATGTCCAATACCAGGTGCTAAGAATGATCTCGGCTGCATGACAACTGGTGAGTGGAAGCGCGGACAGCAGATCCGCGTAGCAGGCAGACCTTGCAGCCCTTGTATGATATCTTCTCCGACCGATGAGGCGCTCAAAATAGCAGTGTTCGCATGCTGTACTTGTACCTCCGCGAAGGAGTACGGTTTTCGCCCATGCATCCAGTGTCTACTATCGAATGGGTCGTCTGGGCAACATTTAGTGCGTGCGATGTGGTAGGCCATGCGGGGCTCACCCATCGGGAAAGGCGATTTTGTTGGATTCGGCGAAGGATCGACTGCCGCAGTGTAGAAGCTGCCGATGGCACATATCGCGTGGAGTAACGCGGTCGAGGGAAAGCGTGGGTGTGTCGGAGGGAGCGAGAGGTCGGCCATAAACGTCGGACGGTGAAGGAGCCTACTCGCATCTGCGTTGAATGAGAAGTATGCATCCACTCTGCCGACGGTCGTGATTCTGCGTCAGGATGCCATAGCGAAAAGTCGCGTTGCACTTACAGATGTCTCAATAGCTCAGGACTCGGCAGATTCTTTGACCAGCCGAGCGCAAAGACTTCCTCAACGGGGTGCGGCCTCGGCACATGCAGCGCAACGCTCTCCTCGATCTGCATATCCTGGTCATTGACCGAGAGCGCAGCGGCCTCCGCCAAACTGTTCAGCGCGCCCGCTTGTAGATGTTGTGACATGTCGTATCCGCCGGTCAGGAGCGGGTCGATGACGCTGTCCGGTGTCGATGTGAATGGGCCCTGATAAATGAGCGTGCGCGCCTCGAGATCAGGCCCTGGCAGGAGGGCAGGGTCGATCGGGATATGCGAGGGCCCTGGCACACCGAGCTGAGGGTGGCCGCCCAGCTGCGGGGGTCCGCCGAAGTGCAGCGGTCCAGGAAAGCTGGACGGGCCCGCTTCTTCGTGCGACTCAGCAAGCAACGCCTCGAGTTCCGCTGGTAGTAGGAGAAGTGTGAGTTGCAGAGACGCGGCGCGATCGGATGACGTGGGTACGTCACCTATCCTGGTTTCGAGCTTCTCCAGCCGGCCTTCTGGCGGATCTTGTTGTAGTAGCCCGGACAGATTGGGGACTGTATCATCGGGGTAGATACGGCGAGTTGACAGGTGGACCGAGCGGATGACTTACCGAGGTCGTACGTGCAGTCCGGTCCCGCAGGCATCGTCGCGCCGGGTGGCGCATGCGCGAGCGCATATGCATGCGAGCGGATACATGTTGTACAGGGCCGTTTCGCGTCACTGTGGTCGGGAAGCAAGTGTATGAGAATCGAAATCTACTTGCGAAAGGGCACAAAATGAAATCTGTAGAGGTAGTCGATTGATCATTGTACTCGGGGTTCGGTCCAACCCAGTGAGAACATTGTGGTTCATGATCTGTCAAGAATATCTTGACACAGCGAAGCCGCAATGTTATGAGTTAGGCGCAGACTGCCGCGAGGCCTGACAAACTTCCTTGCTAAATGCGGATCACTGGTTATATGCGGGGAGGCTCCGGGATCTAATTCGAAATTGTGGTGGGCGTGGATGTCATAAACCAGCGTAGTGCAACTGTCCGATAATATCAACGCCAGTGGGCTCGATGGCTGAGAGCCGTCTAGGTCCAGACAAAACCTGGCATTGCCGGAAGAGCTATCAATATAGCTCTTCCATACGGTGCGAGCCTCGCCGTCTACATCTCTGAAGTCAGCGACATGGGCATTGTCACTGCAAGGACCGAAGACGCGAGGGATCGCAGCCTTGGTTAAGATGCTAGCCACTTTGCCTGATTGCAAGCCTGCCGGACCAAGGTCAGCTGTCCCACACAAGGTCTGCCCGCGTAGCGATACCATGTCCGCAGGCAGCATAGGAATGAATAGAAGACGGTGATTCGCAGAACCATAACGTGGGGCCTGTATGGGGCGATCACGAGATATCTGGTAGTAAAGAGAATCCTGGCTGTTACGGTATGCGGCAGTTCCACGTTCAGAGTTCTGCTTCTTGTTCGTGTGACTGAGGCCGTGTGCACGACGACGCCCGAAGCGGTCATAGGGACCATTGCGATGGTCAGTGGTGTTCGGACGGTGTAAGGGACCCATAGCAGTGCCTCTGGCGTCTCCGTGGACAGAGCGTCCGCGCTGCTAGGCCCAAGCAGGACTGCGGTCAGGGAAAGTGCGGACGTGCCTTTCCCATCTTTCCCTGCGTGAACGGACTTAAGAGTAGGTGGACGATGAAGCCTCTCCGCATATAACCGTGATCTTCTGTGTAGATCCGACTCGGTGGGCGGTGCCCAGACCGACTCGAATCCCTTTATTTGCAGACTCGGGCAGTTGGGAGATTGAATGTGACACCCACCATTTCTAACGCATATATTAGTCCAGTAGCTTCACGGCCAACGAGAACAACCACTCACCAGCTTCCGCTTCCGACACTGGTGGCACGCCTTCGGTGGCACACATAGTGCGAGTGAGTTCACAGTCTATGTGACACAGCGAGGTACGGCATGCGTACCTGGTTGCGCTTGAGAGCATGGGGGTTGTTCGGTGACCGCCAGTCGCCGGCGTGGACATGAGTGAAAGTGGTCGAGGCTGCCTTCGGCATCGGGGAGCGTGTCGTCGCCGCAGCGTCGCCGTTGTCGCTAACAGCGAGCAAGAAGACCGAGTCATCACCGGCGCATCGCCGAGGCTGTACAATATTGACGCGTCACTGTCACATCCTCAGTAACATCTGTGACTCCCGAGAAGTGGCAGCCGTTTCCTGCTCCTGTTCCAGTCCTGTTCAGCGTCTTATGCTCAGCAGAATCGCATAATGTATCCTCTCCTCCAGCAACAGCTTTGTTTTGATTTTGTATCTGTTTGGTGAGCAATTCAACTTCTGGGCCGAGGCCGGGTTCACTGCGCGGTCACGTGGACCAAATTGTCATAGACAGCGTCTAACACCTCGCTACGTGGTCAGTACCAGCTTTGTATTGACCGCCATTACCACTTTCATGGGACAAATGTACGGAAGCCTAGCAACCTGACTTCTGTGTTGAATAGGCTGCGACTGCTGCTCATTGTGGACGGCCCGAGCGTAGACTGAGCGGGAAAATAGGTGAGTCGCAGCAAAGTTGAGTCTTGCCCGAAACTGATTGTCACCGGTGTATTGCTCAGGTAGATCCTGCTCGCATAGGTCACAGCGATCTACACTCACCTCTGACGCTGCCGAGTGCGCGCGTGAACGGACCTGGTTAACAGTAACGCACTATGTCTACCCGGAAAGGCCTCTTCCTGTTAGCCTGGGTTTTCTTCGTTCATCTCGCTGGGCTCTATCTCTACACCCGCGGATTTCTCTTGACTCGACTGGCACTTTCGGAGAGAACGACTTGCGCGGATGGTTCCTGCACGCTCGCGCCAACGCACAGGAGAGCTATAGTTCTGATCATCGATGCATTACGGTTCGACTTCGTCAGCCCAGACCCGCCGCAGCCAGTCTCCCCGTACCATCACAATGTACTGACTGTGGCAAGCGATATGACCACTGCACACCCTGGGCACTCGTTCCTCTTCGATTCATTCGCAGACCCGCCAACGACGACCTCCCAGCGCATCAAAGGTCTCACGACAGGCTCGCTCCCCACATTCATCGACATGGGCGCGAACTTTGGTAGTGCATCGGTCGCGGAGGACACCCTCATCAGCCAGCTTCAAGATGCAGGCAAGAAGGTACGCCGCGTGTCCTCACTCGCGTCCCAGACGTCTCATAACGTGAAGCCCAGGTAGCCTTCATGGGTGATGACACCTGGACGACCGTCTTCACCGACGTGTTCTCGCCGGAGATGTGCTTCCCGTACGAGTCGTTCAACGTCGAGGACCTCCACACCGTCGACGAGGGCGTTGTTCGGCATCTGTTCCCGCTTATGAGCAATGCGTCAGCACAATGGGACGTCATCATCGGACACTTCCTTGGCGTGGACCACGTCGGGCACCGGGTAGGGCCTGACCACCCAAAGATGCACGCCAAGCTCACGCAAATGGACGACGTGCTCCGACGCGTTGTCCGCGAGATGGAGGATGACACGCTCCTCGTTGTCCTGGGAGACCACGGGATGGACAGACGAGGCGATCACGGCGGCGACGGTGTACTCGAGACGTCCGCCGCACTGTGGATCTACAGCAAGACCCCTCTACTCCTGGGGCATAACTCTGCACCGGTGTCGCTACTGCCAACTCGGCTTTTCCCCGGCGCCAATGTTCCTCACCGATCCGTCCAACAGATCGACCTCGTTCCCTCCCTCGCACTGCTCCTTGGGATCCCCATCCCCTACAACAACCTTGGGACCGTCATTCCTGAGCTCTTCGGTCGCAGCGGACAGCTTGAGCGTGCACTCGAGCTGAACACGAAGCAGGTAAAGCAGTACCTCGACACCTACCGCGCTAGCGCCTCCGGGGGCGAGCTCGACGGCGCGTGGGGCGACTTGCAAGAACGATGGGCGGCCGTGCGAAATACGCAGGGCGACGAGACACAGTGGATCGCCATGGAGGCGTACACGCGCTTCGCACTCGCAGTGTGCCGCGAGCTCTGGGCCCAATTCAATGTCACACTCATCGGGCTGGGGTTGACGGTCCTGGTTACGGGTACAGTCGCCTCCGTAGCACTCTTTGCCAAGCTTGGCGAACTCAAGGACGACTGGGTGGATTGGGCTGCAAAGACGCGTTGGCTCTGCGTGCGCGGGATGGCCGCAGGATCCGCCCTTGGTGTTATAGCGTATATTCCACTGCGGCCGTTCATGAAGGGTGTCGACGCCGTCCATTGCATCCTGTTCGGCGCCCCGTTGGTGTCGTCGCTCGTCATCATTGCCACCGCGCGGCCCAAAGCATCCAGCCTTCGGCCGTCGTCTTCCCACATTCTGCTTATCCTGCATGCGCTCGCCTTCGCTTCCAACTCATTCACGATCTGGGAGGACCGCATCATCACCTACCTGCTCATTTCGTCCGTCGTGCCCTCTGTCCTCGCCGGGTTCTCCGCGCCCACCGCGCGCCTGCGCTACCGGATCCTCGGCTTCTCCGCGCTCTTCGCGTTCTGCGTGCGTGCAATGGCGGCGAGCACAGTCTGCAGGGAGGAACAGCACCCCTACTGCCACGTCACATTCTTCGCGTCGTCCTCCCTCCCCGAGCCGCCACTCCTCGTGTTACTGCTCGCAGTGCCGACCGCGCTTGGGCTGCCCTTCATCATCCGGCGGTTCCTACAGGTGTCAAAGTCAGACAATGGCGTCGCGGAGATTGTGCTGCCGTTGCTCCTCCCCGTGGTGTTCCTCCAAGGCGCAGCGCATTGGATCGCGGAGTGGCTTGACACTGCGGAAGTGCTGGGTCCGGAATGGCACTGGGTGCTACGGACAGGCCGGACGTTGATGGCGCAGGGCGCGATGGGCAGTACCGTTCTGTTCGGCCTGTTCGTGTGGTGGTACCATCCGCTCTGTCTGTCTGTCAGCGCCAAGAAGCAAGCAGGCGCGGATAGCGCTGGCGGGGAGGCGAAGACCAAGACGCAAGTCACCATCCTTGGCTTCGGCAATGCCTTTGGCGCCTCGTACCTCGTCCTGTGGTGCGGGATACTCGGCATCGTGTACACCGTGATGCAGCTGACTGGGCAACTTGTTCTCGCACTGGCGGCAATCGCGGTTCTGGCGCACGTCGAGGTCGTAGACAGCGTTCGCGACGTGCGCGCGCTCGAGGCCGCCTTCGCCTCCAAGACGCCCTCCGCCGCGCTCGACGCCGACGGGCGCCCCACCCCGGCCGTTCGCTTCGCAGAGATCCTGCCGCTCGCCCTCCTCTCCCTGCACACCTTCTACGCGACGGGCCACCAGTCTGCCGTCGCGTCGATCCAGTGGAAGGCCGCGTTCGTGCTCACGCCGACGCTCAACTTCGGGTGGTCGCTCGTGACGGTCGTGCTGAACACGCTCGGCCCGCAGTTCCTGCTCGCGCTCGCGGTCCCGCTCGTGGCGCTCTGGAACGTCGAGCCGCTGCCACACCCTGCCGCCGACGTGTTCGTGACCGGAGGCGCGGTGCGCGCGGCGCTGGGCATGATGCTGTACCATTCGTTGCTCCTGCTGGGCAGCGCGGCGAGCTCGGCGTGGCTTCGCAGGCATCTGATGGTGTGGAAGGTCTTTGCGCCTAGGTTCATGAACGCGGCTGTCACGATGATCGCGGTGGACGTCGCGGTTCTGCTGGGTGTTGGGGTCGGAGTGGGGAGGATCACTGCCCAGGCGGCGAAGTTGTTTGGGGGAATGGGACAGCAACAATCCTCGGACAACGCACAACGTCCTGAAAGTAAGAAATAATCATCCTTATGCGATGTGATGCACATCCCTTGTTGGGGAGGAATAGAAGTCGGATGGTCAGCCACCGGTGGCTGATGAGCGTGTGTCAAGCGGCTAAACAGCAACGGGGGACGCTTCATCCACAATCTACACGATTGTTCTCCTAGAGCAACTCGGGTCAGTGGTCCTCCAGCCTAACCGACTGACATAACTCACAGATCCCTGAGCTCGCTGCCTCGCGTGCACCAACTGTCCTTGCTCTGCACAAGTGACAGCCTGGTCACAACGACCAACACCAAGGGGAAATACTTGTCGCAGAGGCTGAACATGGTACGTGTTCGCTATGAGGACTCCGCGCCGTCGCCATTACTTCGGCCGGGTACCATGCAGATGGCAGCGTCGCTTACCAGCAGGTGTACGTGTGGCAGGCTACCGCAATAGGCAAACATCAGTTGCAGAAACCTATTCAGAGCCTCAGCCGTACACCATAAGAGGACGTGGACTTGTGAAACCACCGGTGGCTAATACGACGAGCTTTTGCCATCCCTGGATCTATTCTCGTAACTTTACAGTGTCGTCCGTAAGCATGCATGCATCCGTTGAGACAAAAATTGCGCCAATGCGATTGAGTGCCAGCGACGGGAGGGAATACGTACGCGTAGTCAGTAGCATTAATGTGCTCCCGAACTACACGATTGTTCTCTACGGGCCGCTAGGGTGGCCAACTCCGCGATGCCAGCCTGAGAATGCCATCAACAGAATTGGCCGGATTAGGCAGGTCGCGTGGATGGACCCTTGGACGTGCACCGCATCAGGGAAGGGCATTTCCGAAGACAATACGAAGGCGGACGTAATTATGGATCGGGCCACGAAGGCAGCGCGAGGCCTGCCTCTCCTTTTGTTACCACACTCTAATCCTTATAATACTGACCCCTCTTCCTGATCCAACTGTCACAGTGCCCCGAACAATAGCCAGCCGCGGCATCGCGCAGACCGCGTCCACCAATCCTCAGGCCGCTCCTGTCCATGCCTTCGTCCAACCTACAGCTTCCACACCTCGTTTCCTTCTGCGCGTCCTTCGAGCTCAGGACGAACCGACATTGTCGCCCGGTCACGATCGCTTCCAAGAAGTGGGCCGCGCAGTGCCCGTATCTGGACCACGAAGAACGCCAAGCGGTCGCCGGTCTGCAGCCCGGCCTCCTCGCCTCGCTCTGCTATCCGACATGCGATGTCGCGCAGCTGCAGTTCATCGCACAAGTCCTGATAGTCGTGGTGCATTGGCTGGACAAGCCAAATGCGGCAGGAGACGAGAGATTCATCGACCAGTACGTGCTCCGATCTCTCGTTCAAGTTCAACAGTTCCGGCCACCTGTTTGTGCAATATCGCGTTGCCCATCGAAACCCGCAATCATGGGCAGTCTCCTCCCCATCCGCTCAGCCGAGGCAGGGGGTCCCATGTCGATAGCTTCTGCAATGGTCAATCTCGCCCACCACACTTCAGCCACAATCCCGCCACCTACATTTGATTCGCATTGTACTGACCATCGACACGGGGCCCCCTACCTCCCTCAGCGGTTGGGTAGGAGACTGAATCACGGGAGGAGTGCTCCTTTATGATAGGAGCATTGCTACCAGACGGATTCCCAGCTAAAATGGCACCTCGTCAGTTTGCTGGTGTCGATGATCCACGACAATCGTACTCTGTCGCGGGCACGTTCGAGCACGAGTGTATGCCAACGCTGTAGAATCCGAGAGGGGATGGCAGTGGGAGTCTGCGTTGCAGTTGTATGGAGGAGCGAATCTTCCAGCATTCGGACCATGTTGTGGGAGGTGCTCGTCGATCGTCTGGCCGCGGGGTGCCCCTTAAGTTCTGACCTTGGCGTGCTCACACCATACTGATGCTGCCATTCCGCAGAGTCTGCGCAAAGCTCCCCCGGGATCGGCAGAAGTCATGGCAGCCACGATTCCGGCGGCACCTCCAGGCCTTCCGTGGCGCCCGGGTACTCGTCCAGACGGACAACGAACGCGCCGTGGTCCCTGACTTGGAGTCGTATATCCCCCTCCGCCAGGAATCCTCGTGCGCCAAGATCCTTCTGGACATGATCGAGTATGCCGTCGGACTACACGTCCCCGACGAGGTGTACGAAGACCCCATCCTCAGACAACTGCGGAGGAACGCATATGATGTTATGGCGTGGTCCATAGTACGTCTCTGTTCCCCGTGTAATAATGCCCGTTTGCTCATGCGCCGCAGGACATCGCCTCCGTCGCGAGCAAGCAGGCGACGAACGACAAGCACAACCTCGTCCTCGTGCTCATGGCCGAGCGCCGCCTGACCCTGCAGAGCGCCGTGCACGCCGCCGGCGCGCTCGTCAAGAAGACCGTCGGCGCCTTCCTCGAGAACGAACGGCTCCTGCTCGCGCAGCTGCCCTCGTTCGGGCCGTGCGTCGCCGCGGACGTGCGCCGCTACGTCCAGGGCATGCGCGACTGCATCGTCGGCCTCACACACTGGCTCTACGAGACGGACCGGTTCTTCGGCGACGCAGGGGACGACGTGCGGGACCTCGGCTGGGTCTTCCTCCCGTCGCGGTGACCGGCCAGCTCGGCGGCGGGAGTTGGCTTGTTGTACTATATGTACCATGGTTCACGCTCATCATCGCTCTCATGCTCTGACACGCGCACGGACTCGTGTAGACTTACAGCGCTACTTACTACCCACATACCACCAGACTCGGCTACGGGCACCTTCGTTCCGCCGCCCGCCCCTTAATTCTTGATTAACCCCCGCGTTTCGCATTAATGATAGACGGTATCGTGTGTACGTAGCATCCTCCGCGGCACTTGACTGGACCGGACGAGGAATAGGATCCTGATCATTGGAGCTGCTTGCGGACGATGCCCTGGCTGGCGGCGAGCCGTGCAAAGCGGCTGTCTGGGCGCGCGAGGAGGTCCTCAGGAGTACCATGTTCGACCAGCTCGCCGTCGTCCATGACGAGGATCACGTCGAAGTCGACGATCGTGGCTGCATAGGAGGATACCTTGGCATCAGCTATTTCACATCGCGGACACTCGCTCCGCCGGGAACGCACCGATGCGATGCGCCACGGCGATGACAGTGCAGTCGGACAGCTCTGTGCGGATGACGGCGCGTATCTTCTCGTCCGTGTGCAGGTCGAGGCTGCGGGCCGGCGCGCTCAGCTGGCTGGAACACTTGCAGCGACGTCCGCGAGTGCGATGCTCACCTGCTGCTCGCTTCATCGAGGACGACGATCTTCCTCCTGCGCAGAAGCACTCTCGACAGGCAGAGAAGTTGCATCTGCCAGCGGCTGCATCAGACGCTATGTCCATCCGTGCAATACTCATAACCACGCACCTGTCCTTTTGACAAGGAGCCGCCGTCTTCGAGCACCGTGTCCAGTTTCTCCGGGAGCCCCGCGACCGCGTCACTCATGCCGACGCGGTCAAGGGCAACCCAGATCTCCGCGTCTGCGTGTACTTCCTCTGGGTCGAGGTTCGAACGAATCGACGCGTGCCAGACGAACGGGTCTTGTGCGACGAGACTACGGTGGGGGCGGGCGCGGGAAGGCGTGAGGCGTGAGAAACAGAGAGGTAGAGGCAGCATAACTTACCTGAGGGCTTTGCGTAGGTGGAAGCGGGACAGACTGTGGATGTCCACGCCGTCGATGCTGATCTGACCGGATACAAGCGAGTCGCTCAGGCCGCGGAACAGGGCCAGTATCATACTACTCTTCCCCGAGCTGCAGTATATCCTGATCTCAGCCTTGCGATCCCGCAGACGAGAGATGGGGCCTACCCAGATCTGCCGCAGATGCCGATTTTCATCCCGGCGAAAGCGTGGAACGACACGTTTGACACGGCAGGCTTCAACTCCGGTCTGTCGACTTTGGGTCAGAATCGTCCGAAGACGGTGGAAGGGGTCACTGGGCCAGTTACTCACTGATACCGCATACTGACGGCCTTGAATTCGACGCTGCCGACAGAGGGCCAGTCCGCATCTGGTGTAGAGTAGACTGTGGAGTCTTCTTCGGGAGGCAGGTTCACGATTTCAAGTATCCTTGAGATCGAGACTGAGCCGTTCTCGACCTGCGCCATACTCTAGGTTGCCTCAGAGCGAAGGTCACAGACAGATGGTACAGGGACGAACCATCAATAAGAATGAAAGCCAATTAGAGAGGCCCGTGAGGTTAGACAATGCCAAACCCAAGCTGTTAAGAAATGGCGCTGAGTTAAACGTCGATCAGAAAGGGAGGGGCGTACGAAGAGGGGTTTACTGTCCGACGGAGACCGATCGTCAAGGCAGCAAGGCCGACAGCGATGACAAATGACATGAACGCAAGTATAGTACGGCTGTGATTGGATCGTCAGTCTCGTAGTAGTGATACGGTATGCTGTAGCTTACAGGAACCTCAATCCACCGAAGCGATAGTAGTACGGTGTCTGCGGTCCAAGTATCAACAATGTCGCTCAACCGATGGATGATTGACGCACCTGGCTACGGTTGAGATGTACGTCGTTTTGGTTCTGGAAATAGTTCTCAACATGAAGGGCTCTGCCAAATCTCGGTGTGAATGTGTCTATGAGGTCGCAAGAGCGCGGAACGTACCGAATTGTCTCGAGCCCAGATAGAGTTGTAGCGAAAACAGAATACAACGGCGATTTGCTGGATGCTTCGAGGTGCTGAAGCTGTTTAGACGTGCGCTACGAGAGGAGATCAGGCGTTGAGGTCATTTGCTTTCGGGCTCATCTCACCAGATAGAATATCGTTGTCATGAAGTAAAATGCTCCGAGAGGGAACACGGAGAGGGCGAGCAATGGGGTCTAATACCAGAAATATAGTGCATGACTCAACTGTCTTTATATTATAGGTACGTACCGGGATGAAGATGAAGACCAACGTCCCCACTAGATGTCGCAAGGTAAGCACACGATTGGGGCAGGTGGTGACAGTGACATACCAAGCATTACGAAGATTGACAACGCATCCAACAGATTGATCGGCCACTCAAAGTCTATCATGAAGATATCCTGCGAGGGCTCAATTAATCTCCCGATGGATGAGATGAAGTCCGACACAGATGACCTACCTGAGAGAAGCGATTGATGATCCTTCCAGCAGGCGTGGACATAAAGAACGAAGGTGCTGCATGAAGCAGCCCATTCAGCTCCTCCCCATGTACTTCCACGCTACCACGACTAGACGATAGGTGTTAGTGTCATCAGCAGGTCATCAACGGCCCTTGACGCACTATGCCACGAGCACAGCAAACTGCCAAAACGAAAATGCACTACAGATGCTGTGTGAGCTGGTCATCCATGATGTTGATGACTATTATCCATACATGGTCATGAGCGACACGAGGGAGAATCCGGCGTAGCCACCGGCCCATGCCCCAGGATGCGCGCCGTTGCTGTCTGCCCATTGCTGAAGATACACCTAGTTGAATGAGTGTGTCAATTGAGATTAGACGACAGTATGTGTGGAAAATACCTGTATCCCAAGCCTCATACCGGCATACATCGCGATTCCGAACTGACAACGGGGTCAAAACCTGCCTTGAGTCGAACTTCTAAATACATACCATTGCAACAACGAAGTTGAACCGTCCAACCATGCGGGTATAGAATCGGTAGGGAGTGAACCCTAACGATTCCTTGGTCAGCGCTGCCTCTCCAGATTCCTCTTCGGGAATATCTTCAGTAGGTACATCTGTGGATAGTTCACGCGAGGCGGCGCTGGTCGCATGCTGTACTGCTGTACTTTCTACCAAGACCCCATAGCCTTGCTTCGTAATATCTGACAGGGCTCCTTGGTATCGGATTCGACCGGAATCAAGGACGATGATTCTATGCGCAGCATGCAGGTGCTTTACTGAGGCACATACTTCTGCTTGAGTATCGACAACGGTGGAGGAAATGATAAAGGTACTGACCATTGTGCGTCACCAATAGGACAGCTTTGTGCGCTAAAATGCCGCCTGAGCCGAAGAGAGAATGAAAGACTAGCGTGAAATCATGATGAGCGACACAGCAGAGCTACAAAGAGCAGACACTCACTGTGCGATTCGCTCTCGGCATCCAGAGCACTCAGTGGATCGTCCAAAAGAGTCCAGGGAGCATCCGCGTAGACGGCCCGCGCGAGGGCCTGTGAAATATCAATATTCATCAATCGGAGCCGTTGCGAGATTAGTATCACGTACGATTCGTTGCTTCTGACCTCCACTCAGTCTACGGCCTTTTTCTCCGAGCCACGTACCGTCCCCAGCCGGCATACCGCGTATATCTAGCGTAAGGGCACAGGCATCTAGCACTCGAGAGTAGCGTTCGGCCTGGAACGCCCGCCCAAACAGGATGTTGTCGCGAATGGTACCCGGGATGATGAGAGCGTTCTGGGATGCATACGCACAGCGTGCCGAAAGCTTTTTGTACTGTCCAGCGGTTGCGGTGGTCTCTCCGAGAATAGACAGCAGTAACAAGGACTTGCCCTACGACGGGACCATACGCAGCGGGTCAGTACATGAGGAGAAAGTCAATCGCATAGAACACTCACCGAGGCGACAGCACCTACGCACATGTAGAGCTTTGCCTCGTCGCAGTGAAGCGTGATGTCCTTCAAGTAGGGCTCGGTATCCGGAGCCCACGCAAAGGCGGCCTGCTTCATGACGATCGGCGGAGGCGTACGGGTTTCCAATTCGATCCCGTCAGCACCCTCATACAACTGTGCCAACTTCTCACTGCCGCCGAGAAACTCGTCTTGACGTTCGTCCAAGAGGAGAAATCGCTCTATCCGTTGCAGAGAGGCCCAGGATGCCGCAAGGACGGGGAACTGCTGGCCTGTAGAGTAGCATAAGCATTAAAACAAAGCAACAGTGGAGAAATATAACCTAGGAAGTTCAGCGGTTGCGAGACTAGATTCAGACTTGTGACAATCGTAAAGAGACGTTGTACGTCGAGCGGTTGCTTTCCATGACGCGTGGAAAGAAGAACGTATGGGCCAAGTACAGACAAGATGCAGAGTATACCAGCGGTGTTGGACAATGACGATGAAAGAACAATACCGTTGCTGATCGTTCACATGAGTTGAGAACTATACAAAGAGCGTCGGCATATCCCGGGATGCGGGATGTACTTACTAGAACCTGCGAGCCTCGTTCATTTCCTCCAGCCGTAGCTTGTCCACCTTCGCCCCGAGTATCTCTTCATAGCAGGACCATTTGATGGACAGGAAGTTACTAATCATTGACGAAATGAACTTGACACGTCGGTCGGTAGCTGCAAGCCATGCGTTTTGTCGCCGGCCGACAGATCGACCGATGAACGAGGTAGCGACAATCAGTAGGACTGTAACCACTATCGGAAGGAAAGCAGGCCAAGTCACCTTGGATGAGAAGCGAGTAAGTATGTTAGGCCGAACAGCATGGACGCAGAACATACTTGCTGGTATACAATGACGATCGTCAGTCCAACGGAAACTAGACAAGCCCAGAGTTCATGGAAGCTTTGAGCTCCTTCACAAACTCGTTCGACGTCGACAGACCTGAACGACAATCAAAATCCTCGTTGGACGTAACTCACAGTGACCGCGCTGGATGCTCACATGTATGTGCTCGCAACACCACCACCCAGAGATCGACTTGCGGCAGAGGAGAGCTTGAGGCTCTTGGAGTATATGACACCCACAAGGGCGCCCCTCAGCCCCACAGTCGCGTCAAATACCTATAGCAAATAAGCAACGAAGAAGAAAGTATAAGGGTGAGCCTGTACTCACCTTCTCCCAGTACAAGGACGTAGTGATTGCGATCAGAGCGTATACGCAAACGAATGCTCCGACGAGCGCCCAGCCCTGAGTGTCCGAGTTGTCGGAAGTGACGAAGCTGATCGTTCTGTTTACCAGCAGCGGTTGAGCAAACGTGACCAGGAGTAGCGCTAGCCGTGGCCCGGCTGGAGCGAGAAACTTCATCGCGAAGGCCTTCGTTGTCGCCCGAGCTAGGTAATTACTTTGTCGTCTATGCATTGATGTATGAGATAGCCCTACTGCAACTCGTTAAAGCGTCGCGACGTACCCTGTGGTCGATAGCGCATCCTGCAGAGCTACGCGCGTACTCAGCGCGGACAGTTCGTCGGGGATCATGCCACAATCGTCGATGGTGAGGACCTTCTTTCGACCTGTCCACATCAAAGGGAGTAGCCAGAGATACAGAGAGCGAGTGATGAAGCTCGACGTCGATACAGGAGCCAGGACCTGTTTGGCGAGTGTCAGCGTGGGGCTTCCATCGACAGGAATTCCCGACCTTATGACGCAGCAACCTTCGCTTCTCTACCAGTTCCGCGCATAGAATCAGCATGTATGACGTCGTCACCAAGGTCCAAACCACGGCGGCAGGATGTGCGCTGCCAAACAGGCCGGTTTTCAGGTAAGTCCGCAGCGTCACAGAGCAGAACAGGCTCTTGAGAAGCGTGTAACAAATGACCAGCATGCTGGGTGCGGGCGACCGGAAGTGTTCCATGAGGACCAAGATGCCCAGTGGGATCTAGTGCTCTGGTTGTTAGTTCCGTGTACGCGTCATCGAAGTATCGACTCACGGATGCAATTAGCTGTAGTGCGGGAGAAGGGACCCATACTGGTATCAAGCCTTGATCCTTCGTTTGCAGAGTGAAGAATAGATTCGCGGCGGTACTGGCTATGGTCAAGAGCACGGAACCCAGTTTCGAAAGCACGAGCGGCCATCCGGGGGCTCCTAGCAAGCTTTTCGTGCGGGAAAGCGCGGCGAGTCGCACCAAAGCTAATGCAATGAAGATGACGTCGGGGGTGAACGAGAGAATCCTACAAAGAAGCGCGTAGTTAGTGCAGTGCTTCGGAGCTTTAGTGCCATGCGTGGACCAACGTTTGCTCGAAATACAAGGTGAAGTCTAGATTCCTGCACGTCGATGCAGGGCCGAACGCGCTATCCTGGTGACAAGAAAGCACCATGTCGACGAAGTTGTGAGAGCTTAATCAACCCGCTTGACGCGAACTTGAAGGGCTGCGGGCGATCCTTCCCTGCTTCAGGCCGTCACTGACTGTCTTTATGAGATCGCTGAGAGCGCAGCTATCAAGCCTTCGGGGCCGATCCTCGAGTCAACCTGCGTAGCGGATTGCCCCTAGCCAAAGGACTGCGCCGCGGGTGTCGATCCATATGGAACCCGAGGTTCTGGGCTTGCGCGATACTAAGTACTACTGCGCAAACCAGTCAGTACTTGGCATGACGCGCTTCGGTTGATTCAGTGCGGGTAGCACTTACTGTACTACATGCACCGGCCACCTGCGCAGGACGAGATCTACGCCTGCGGCAGCATGCCCTCGGCAAAGCGACAAAGACGCAATATTGAACTTGAACATCGAACTGATCCCACTAGTCGACTCTGGGCAAGCTTGCCATACGATGGGAGACAATGACTCTCGCGACAAATGAACGTAATTGGGAGTCGGTATTGCACAACTTATACGCTCAGGGCACACCCACCCGGTTAGTCTCCTCCGGAGTCCGGCGGAGGAGGAGGAGGAGGAGGAGGTGCGCGCAGTCGACGCTCCGGCCCGGGCAACGTCCGGGCATCGAGTTTTATCCGCAAGCAAAGGCAAACAGTGCAGCCACACCCCCACCGTGGCCTTGACAATGACATTGACAGCTGTCAGTGTGACCACTAGCGCTGCAGAGGTATGTTTAATTTTGATCCTTCTACGAACCGTTATGAGGAGAACACTGACTGACTTCAGGCAATTTCAGACTTCACTTAGCAGACGCCTGGAATGTAATCCAGAATACGAGTGAAGAACACCTGTGTCGAAAGGGTGATCTACGTCTAGGACGCCGCTGCACTTGAAGCGAGTCACACAGTAGAACGCGTGAGGCGAGGGCATGCGAATCGATCCAAGATACGATAGAAGAGCTCAGCCCAGCCGTGTATTCCCTCGGTCATACGTGCTCCATATTATATCGCTGATCGCTACCTTCCCCTCAGATTCGTAGCTTTCTCACATCGTGACGCTGCGCGTAAGCTCGTCTTGCCTCTACTCAAAGAGGTCTTCGCGGGGACCTGCCCAGGGGGGACTAGCGCGTAAGTGACTTGATATAGGCCTGCGCGGATCGTCTCTCATAACTTACGCAGGCACGCAGCATGCCTAACGCCTCCCCCATGGTAGCTGTCAGTCTGTCAGCCCGGCGAACACAACGTTAACGGGTTGCTGGTGCCCTTTGAAATCCGGTTCGACGCGCGGCGAAGGTTCGCTCCATTGCGCGCGCCCGTACCGACAACGCAAGAGCGCCCGCACATCCTTCTGTGGCGCGTCCTCCTTGGCTTCTTGGCGGCCGTACACGACAAGCGGATAGCCCTTCTCAGAGATGTGTGACTCCTCGCACACGCGACTGGGAATCTCGCAGGCTCGGTGGGGCGGAACGGTGCAGCTGCACGTCGTATGAGAAGGCGGTCGGGCCATCCCTTCTCACGCCAGGTGCGGTGCGCATTCATTGGACTACGGGGGCGAGGCAGAGCGTTGTACGTCTTGAGGCGTGCGGGATGCGGCGGTACGAAGCCACCAACGCCCGGGTGTAGTGGCTGGTGATGTGAATGCGCGCGACGACGTCAGGCTTCGCGTTCCAGAGGCCGCTTCGAATTCCCAGCAATGTGGGCGACACGGTAGGAGAGAGAAGCGGTCGCGGGCACTGGGTTCTCTGGACGTGAATGCTATTCGTCCGCGCAGCGGCACATTGATGGATACTCGTGTGCGCGGGGATTCTGGCGCTTTGCTCGCGCTGTTAATAAGGCGGGCGCGACGTTGGGAGGAACCTCCCCGCTTCGATACCTCGGCCTTCATTGTTGGGCGTCGGTATGTACCTCATTCTCAGATCATAGATACTCGGCACTCATTCGAGCAGGAAAAGCGACTGGCACAACGTGCGTTGCGTGTATAACGGTGTGAGTGTCCTATAACAGCGTTCACGTATGAGAGGCCGGGAGACTGACGACTACATACAGCTCTTGACACATCGGCCTCCAAGGCTACTTCGACGTATCGTGCTCTTTCCGTCCAGTGAGTGAGGATTGGTCACTGAGGCCCTCGAGCTAACCGTAAATGGGACCCAACACTAGGTTTGCGATCATGCTCGCGCTGATAGCTCCGACCTTCCCGGAAACTTCGGTCCACGCCTGGCGCAGTCCAGAGACCCGAGGCTATAAGGAGCTATGCGCAAGTGCCCGCCCGAGTGATAGGGAACGGCGCGAAGGACCCCATGCACGCCATTCGCTTGTCAGAGAAGGCCGCGCGGCTCCTGTTCACAGAGTACCGCCGGAGCTCCTGATACACATCTTCCTCCTCGTCCGCGACTCCACTCGCACTACCTCCTGGATCGGGCTCACGCACGTATGTCGGCCGTGGCGGACGGTCGCGCTCGGGACGCCTCTCCTGTGGACGACCATCCCTGCGGACAAAGGGCTCCCGTATCTTCGCGCCTCGCTCGAGCGTTCGAGCGATGTTCTGGTCGATGTCATTTCACAGCGCGCGTCCATCAGCGTCGACGCCCTGCTTGACACAATGCGTCCGCACGCCCACCGCCTCCGAACGTTGAAATTCCCGGCGCGCTCCTGTGATACAGTTGAGAAGCTCATCACAGATATTGTCGCCCCAGCGGCCCGTCTACAGGACCTCGCTTTGCAAGTGCATACTCCATCTCACAACTATGCCCTTCCGCAACTCGCATTACCTGAGCGCGAGTGGACTGGCCTCCGTACTCTGCAGTTGAAGGGCATCGCGCTGCCAGGGCACGCATCGTCCATGACGAACCTGACCTCTCTGATCCTATCTGACGTTGTCGCCGGAGCGCGCGGGGCTCTGGAGTCGCTGATGGACCAGTTGTATGACTGTCGGTGCCTCAGACACCTGTCAATATCTGACAACTGTCCGTCCCCTCTTCGGGACGACGATACCCAGGGTACCATCCGAGGACGCTCGATTTCCTTACCGATGCTTGAGACGCTGAAGCTCTCGGCCCACGCTTCTGTGGTGTCCGAGATCCTCGCATCCGTCTCTGTGCCCGCGCACACACGCACCGACGTCAAGTGCGTGCTGGACCCACGCCAAACCTCGCACAATCTCATCTCCGCCATCCTCCGGCGCGGGCCGTGCAACTGGGAGAGCTTCGCGCGGGCCCGCTCGCTGTACCTCTTCGTCGCGTCGAACATCTTCCGGGTGCGCGCGCTGGACGCGGGTGCGAAGCTGCTCGACATGGACATCGAGTGCAATCCGCCGATGGACATGTCGTACCTGCTCCCGGACGCGCTGTGCGATCTGACGCAGGTGTTCGGGTGCGCGCCCGTCCGCGAGCTGCAGGTGTTCGGGGACCAGCGCCTGATCAGCCAGGACGACTGGCTGGAATCGCTGATGCGACTGCCTGGGCTGGAGGCGCTGGAGGTGGGGTCGCGCGGGCAGGCGGACGCGCTCTTCCAGGCTCTGAGCCTGTCCTCCTCCACGCCGCGCATGTGTCCGAGGCTGCGGAAGATGAGCGTGGGCGGAGCGGACGTCGACGAGCAGGCGGCGGACGTCCTCCTCACGTGCCTCGACAGCCGCGCGGCGCACGATCTGCGGCTCGACGTGCTGGCCATGCGAAAGCGCGCGGGCCGGGCTCCCCTCACTGCCTGCACTGTCCAGTCCATCCTCACCACCGTGGGTGTCTTCGACTACAGGTAGCCCTCTGAGTCTCCTCGCTATCCATCCTGCAATATCCATGTAGCTTGCCACTCACTAGACACATAGAAGAGTACTTCCATCTGTATGCACACGCTAATATTCCTCGCTCGGACGTACAGACTCTGCAGGAGCAGTCGGTGTGACTTCCATCGGTAGGCCAGCCTCCCTCCACGCGGCATAGCCGCCAATAAGATCCGTCGCACGCAGCAGCCCCAGATCGTGCAGCGAGACCGCAGCAAAGGACGACGCGTCGCCCTCATGGTCGAATATCACGATCCGCGTGTCGTAGCGGTTGGCGACCGCAAGCCGCTGAGGCGACTGCGGGTCGAGGTGCCACTCGAGCAGGCCGCGCTCGACGACGATCGCGCCGTGGATGCCCCCGTCCTGCATGCGCTGCCGTGCGGGGCGTATGTCGACGAGGATGATCGCATACGGACGGTTCGTGCTGAGCAGATCCTCGTATGCTTGCTGTGGGGTGAGCCTCTCAAGACGTGCGCGCGCGTGCGACAGGAGCTGCTGAACGCTGCGCGCCCCCGGCGGCGGCGCGAGGGGATCGGCGGGTACGCGCGCGGCCTTGCGGAGGCAGTCCCACAGCGCGAGCTCGTCGTAGGCCGTCGCAGCGAGGTTGCGCACAGAGCAGATCCACAGCTGCGAGACCGCCGAGGACCCCTCCGTGACGCGTCCGAGGAACTTCGCGCTGCTGAGCACGCCGGCCCGCTGGACTAGCTCGTCCGTGGTGCCGCAGAAGACCAGCGGGCTGCGCTCCGCCGGGGACGCGCTCGGGCAGCCGATGGCGAAGAGGAATCTCTGCCTGAAAGACACGCGCCTGATGGCCGAGGCGACCAGCCCCAGGAACTGCTCGTCTGCAGAGCGCGACAGCGTGAAGACCACGCCGATCTTTGCCCCATCCACATCCTCGGCTTGTTGCACGGCGCGCACTGCCATGCTGTCCGCGGTTCGCTGTCGCACGCCGTGCAGCGTGCGCGACGGCGGGCTGGCCGGATCGACGGATGCGATGCTCGCGGTGCGGTGCCCGGACGCGCTCATAGTCCCGCTGCCAGCAGAGAGCGGGATCTCCGGGTCGAGTGGAATGACTTCTCCGTAGCTGCTTGATGAATACGACGCAGTGTCATCTCGGAAACTGTCAGGCATGTCGAGCAATGAGTATTATATCTCTTTTACGATCAACCGTTCGTACCTTCGCCGACTCGGGACCCGACTACTGGTAGGAACCATCGGACGCAGATCGATGAACAAGCAACCCACAGAGAATGTCGCGTGCTTAGAAGAAGACGTCAACAACTTGAGGAAACAAGGTCAGCCTGAGGATCGTCGGCGCAGCGCAAGCTAGGGCACACGCGTGCGCGCCAGGTCCCGCGCCACAACTTAAGGAAGTGGCCAGTGAGTAGTGCCGAGTCAGGCATGGGAGCAATATTGTTGCCTTGAGAGCAAGTACTTTGAGGTACGAGCGAGCACCGTCCATGGTGGCCGCTGGTCTGTCGCTGGTCGTAGTTGGTGGTCAAGTCGATCTTCAACTTAGCGCTCTGCGTGCGCAGCGATAATCGCTTACACCAACTCTGATTCCAGTGTTGTGCCTCCTGGCCGGAATCCGACCAAGTCGACAGCTCCGACTGACCGGTCGGAGATCCGGCCATTCCGCCCGCAGGAATCCAGGAATCCACGTGATATGTCGCCGCCGGTGGCGGTCGTCCGCGCGCTGGTATGTAGCACTAAGCAGATGAACATCGAACGGGTACGTTTGCGGTGGAATTGCTCAGGATGGAGGGGCTTGTGGGGTCAGCCATAGAGTACAGTATACAACAGATAATGCACCCAGGAATGAGCACCATTTCGCCTGCACTATCTGTCTCACCCCTCGGCAGCCAAGTCCAGCAACAGTCCGAAATGGCGAGGTCGGCAAGATGTGTGGTGCCGCGTGAGCCTGGAACGGAGATGTCCTCCCAGACACAGAGAGGATCTGAGCTTTCACTTTGGAGGAAATTTGGTGCAGGGAGAGGTTCCTCACGGCGGCATGCTCATTTTCGGCGCGATCGCGAACAATTTGCGGTTGCGACTCGCAGCCTCGGAGGTGTTGGGGGCAATTCTCGCTACGGCTCTCGGACCAGTGGTACTGCTGTGCACTACGGTACCTAGGATGTGGATCGAGACTCCAAGCTACAAGAAATCAATGCATATATCAACTACAGTAACCTCTCACTTATGAATCTACGATAGGCCACCTGGTTGTCGTCAGACTGCCGATGAAGCAGCTGGCCCAGCTGCCTGTCAACACATTTCTTATATCAGACTTTCACCTGTCTTCCTTTGGTGCAGCATTCGTGCGAGTTCCTGTTGTATGCCATGGGGTGATCATAGAAGCAGATGCACCTCCAATTCCGGCTTTGAGGAGTGCCCGTTGAGCCATCTCCTTGGGCACTAGTATCGGCCATGAGCAGGTTGCCGTCGCAGCACAGACAAGAGATCAAAGCGATCGAGTATATTGATAATGTCCTACGCTACATCGCGCAAAGGACAACGCGTAGACCACCGTGACGCGAGTCACGCGACGCGCGTCGCGCACCGCGGCAGTCGCCCGTAATCGAGTCACATGCCGGTTCTATTCAGCCAATCAAAGCTGTGGCTGATACGCCTGGGAAAGACGACAGCTGTCGGAAATCCGACAGGATCAGTTACGGCTGCCGGCTCCGGCCATTCCTGAACGCAGGAACTGCGGTCGGTCGGTCGGAGGCACAACACTGCCTGCGTTCAGGAATGGCCGGAGCCGGCAGCCGTAACTGATCCTGTCGGATTTCCGACAGCTGTCGTCTTTCCCAGGCGTATCAGCCACAGCTTTGATTGGCTGAATAGAACCGGCATGTGACTCGATTACGGGCGACTGCCGCGGTGCGCGACGCGCGTCGCGTGACTCGCGTCACGGTGGTCTACGCGTTGTCCTTTGCGCGATGTAGCGTAGGACATTATCAATATACTCGATCGCTTTGATCTCTTGTCTGTGCTGCGACGGCAACCTGCTCATGGCCGATACTAGTGCCCAAGGAGATGGCTCAACGGGCACTCCTCAAAGCCGGAATTGGAGGTGCATCTGCTTCTATGATCACCCCATGGCATACAACAGGAACTCGCACGAATGCTGCACCAAAGGAAGACAGGTGAAAGTCTGATATAAGAAATGTGTTGACAGGCAGCTGGGCCAGCTGCTTCATCGGCAGTCTGACGACAACCAGGTGGCCTATCGTAGATTCATAAGTGAGAGGTTACTGTAGTTGATATATGCATTGATTTCTTGTAGCTTGGAGTCTCGATCCACATCCTAGGTACCGTAGTGCACAGCAGTACCACTGGTCCGAGAGCCGTAGCGAGAATTGCCCCCAACACCTCCGAGGCTGCGAGTCGCAACCGCAAATTGTTCGCGATCGCGCCGAAAATGAGCATGCCGCCGTGAGGAACCTCTCCCTGCACCAAATTTCCTCCAAAGTGAAAGCTCAGATCCTCTCTGTGTCTGGGAGGACATCTCCGTTCCAGGCTCACGCGGCACCACACATCTTGCCGACCTCGCCATTTCGGACTGTTGCTGGACTTGGCTGCCGAGGGGTGAGACAGATAGTGCAGGCGAAATGGTGCTCATTCCTGGGTGCATTATCTGTTGTATACTGTACTCTATGGCTGACCCCACAAGCCCCTCCATCCTGAGCAATTCCACCGCAAACGTACCCGTTCGATGTTCATCTGCTTAGTGCTACATACCAGCGCGCGGACGACCGCCACCGGCGGCGACATATCACGTGGATTCCTGGATTCCTGCGGGCGGAATGGCCGGATCTCCGACCGGTCAGTCGGAGCTGTCGACTTGGTCGGATTCCGGCCAGGAGGCACAACACTGAACGCAGGAACTGCGGTCGGTCGGTCGGAGGCACAACACTGACTCTGAATCAACCGATCTAGGATCTCGAAGCCATGCAAATAGCATCGGAGAACACTGACACAAGACGTACAGATCTCATCTATGAGTCCAACGAGTTCGAGCTTCACTGCCGCTCGATGGTCGCGGACTCCTCCGCCCTCAAGAGCCCCAGTCTCTGTTCGATGCCATCTCCAATCGCAGCAGCAGCCGAGAACCCATCCCGGGCCTCCATCCGCGTAATGCGGTCCGCCGCCAGACCGGGCAGCGCATCTACCTCGACGATGCTCTCGCCGGTGCCAGGCGCGTTCGCGAGGTCCCGCTGGCTGAGGCCTCGCGAGACGATCTCGCCCACCTTGTCCAGTGCGGACTGCCTGACGAGGAGCCTCTCCGCGTCGACCTTCTCATCCGCAGCAGGGCTTGCAGTTGCAGGGAAGTCGGGGGCGTGGCGGGGGTGGTACAGAGCGACCACCTCGGGGGACGATGGCATGGGAGGACTCAGCGGGACGACGTGCCAGTGGTGGGGCTTCTTCAGCCTCCCACGGTAGGGCGAGGACGTGCTGGTGGACGGGAACGGAAGCGGGTCTGGTTCCCTCCTCGTGTGGAGCTTGTTGGCACGCCTTTCCGGAGTTGGTGCGGATCCCCCGGGTGCGTTGTACCGATCCGCAGACACCTGCAGGTCGAGCGAGGGCGTCGACCCGAACTCGCTGAAGAAGAGCTGAGAGTGCAGCGGCGGCGACATCACCTGCGGAGGGCTCGACGGCAGGACAGACGAGTCGACGCGCGCCAGGGGAGGCGCGACCGGTGGGTACTCATCCGTCCGTGAGAGGCTGGGGGCGCACGCAACGGGGCCCGACCTCTTCGTCGGGCTCCGTTTCACAGGGAGGGCGGTGTATGAGTCCTCGGTGCGGATCGACGGCGAGGGCGACCAGGAGGCGATCCATTTCCAGGCGGGGTTCTCGCGCGCAGGCGTGCCGCCTTCGGATCCGTCCTCGAGGCGGTCCCTGCCCAACAGGTGGCCGTGTTCGTGGTCAGCGCCGTGCATGTCGGCTTCCGTGTCCTCTTCGATGATCCTGAATCCAGGCGGCGAGAGGATGGGCGGCCGGCCGGCCATCTCGCGCATCAGGGAGTTCGCCCGGCTCGGATTGCCTGCAGAGCCCGCTCGCTGCAAGTCCTCGACGTTGAAGTCCGGGTCGTTCCGCCGATGTCCACGCCTTGAGCTGACACGCCGTACAGGTGTGCCCGGCACCCGACCCGTTTCCACGTCTGGAAGATATTCTGCCTTGTCTTTGGCAGGCCTACGCAGAGTTCCGAACTTCAGCCGTTCCATGATAGCGCGCCGGATGGACTTGTGTCGCAGCGTGTCGTAAGGCACATCGTCGTCCCCAGGGCTGAGCAGTTCCGGCGAGGCGATTTGGCCAGGCAAACGCGTCCCCGACCGTTCAGGCCCATTGCTGTCCATGGGCATAGCCCCCGCGTCCTCCGAGTTGGCATCATCTTCGACCGCAGAGTAGAGATTGTTCATCGACGTGCGAGGGACACGCGACGAGAGCTGTCGTCCAACAACAGAGATCGGTGTGACCGGAGCCGCCGCCGACATAGCCTGAGAGTGACGGCTCGATCGAGAGAAAGCGCGCGCGAGCCAACCCTCCTTCTTTGAATCCGTGCGGCCACGAAGAAGTTTCGAGCTCTCGGTGGCAGAACCAGACGAGCTACTGCCTTGCGGTGCACTGTCTTCGGTGAAGCCCGGTGGAGGAGCATAGCGCGGGCCAGAGTGCAAGATCGAAGAGCCGTGTCCTTGCTTGTCGCGACGTCGTACTTGCCAGCGGAGTAAGTACCATGTGAAGAGAGCCCCAGCTATGGCCGCCAGCACAGCAAACAGGGGAGCCAGATACGCTATGTCGAACCCTGAGTGTGAGTAGGCCGTGGATTTCTGCGAAGAAGTGCCGTTGGAGGGCGGCAGCGCCGTGATCCTGATGATGGAGCCGGACGACGTTGTCGAGGCAGAACTTGTCGCGACTGGATGAACAACAGATGACAGTGCAGAATCAGTCACGGAGATGGTGACCAGAGATGGTGCTGGGGTCGATGCAAGAGGTACAGCTGTCGCCGCGCCTTCGGCGGTCGTCGCGCCCCACGCAGGATACGGCCACCAATAGTCGTAGCTGCTCGTGGACGCCATAGTCAGCGTGCACCTCCAAGTTGAATCAAGAGCACCTTAGGAGTCTGAACAGGGTCGGGTGGGCTGAGGCTGCGTCTGCTTGCGGGGCGCATTGATATCTCGGCTGACATTCCGAACTGGGCTGGACCGGCCATTTCACGACGAGGCGGCTGACAACTGCATCCCGGGCACTGCCCCCCCCCGAGCAGATGATGAGTACTCCTAGGACGAAGACGCTGTACTGGGGCCATGGTGAATTGGGACTTGAAGATCATCCGAAGTCGCCAGTCGACTAGTAAATTGTGAGAGCGCGTAGTTCGAACAGTCCTGTGCAGTACGCGCCATAAAACCCGCTTCCGTTGCCTGCCATAAACTCGCGAGATATCCCAGGCGTTGCGCTGTAAGCAAGTGGGTTGGACGAGGTGGACTAAAATCTACTAAAATTGAAGTGGTTCGAAGAAGAGCGCGTATAGAGCGCTGAACGAACTCTGTGGCGTGGGAAGCGACCTGGAGGACTGCATCTGCCCGATCAGGAAAGTCTGTGCCTCGTGGGATTAAACGCCAGCAATGTGTTTGCAACCTCCTCCATTTCGAACGTAGTCTAAGTCTGAACAGTTCAACTTTTTATCGAGGCTGACATGAACTGTGCTGTTGGAATGGAGATGGGTGCATACGTCGTACTGGACGACTAACCGCTGGCACTAGGGGCGCTGTGGCGGTGTGCTATCTATTTCTGGACCTCAAGTACGTCGTGGAAACAGTTGATGTTATGCCATCGTGTACGGGCAATGCGTTTCGTAAAGCTGAAGAATGATGATGTGCCGACATATCCTGCTCGTCAGATAGATCCAGGAGGGGGGCGCTGCCGAGGTGGCTGTTCGTCAGTAGGCAGCCTGTCACGACTCGATGTCTATAAATTCTGGGGTCTGTCGACTCGAATGCCTCAGCTCAATTCCCCTCGTTCTTTCAACATTCTGAGCTCGCCTCTCAAGCTTAGGTGCTGGTTGGTGAGTGGATCTGACAAACGCTGTCGAAATGAACTATACTAATACACCATCCTTCTGCCACAGCCTAGCTTGTTTGAATCGCATTCTCTCTTCACGATCCATTGATTCACGACTTACGTTCTCCTTCGACTTCTCTCCCTTCCCCTCCTATCCCTTCCTCAACTAGTCACGATGCGCACGTCTACTATCCTCCCTCTCCTCATTGCTGCTGCGTCCCTCGCGCCGTCGTTCGCTTTTCCTCTTGCTCCTACCCAGGCCCCGTGCGTACTGTATCCTTTATCATGCACTCCATGTGACTGAGTACACCCACTCACTAGGGAGACACCTGCAGGCTCTGCGCCTATGGATGGCGAGCACCCAGAGCAAGTTGGCCCGATGGGACCCGGTACCGCATCGCCCCACCGTTCTGCCGCACACATGCACGCTACCGGCGAACATGCACAGGCGGCTCACAAGAGTGGCCAGAGATACGGACAACGCAAGCACGGCAAGGGACAGCACAAGTACGGCGAGCCTGACCTCCGCGGCTCGTACCGTCACACGGGGCAGCGTCGCCCTCAGCGCGGCACCGCCGCTCAGGGTCAGGGTCAGGGTCACCACATGAGCACCGTCGGCCACGACGATGCTGCTCAGCACCCCGCCCGCCCCAGCGCCACCCAGGATCAAACTCAGCCTCAGCCCGCAGGTGTTTCCAGCCAGCCAGCCCAAGCCCGCGCTTTCGAGGAAGAAGAGCTGTATGGCCGTGACTTCGATGAGGAGCTCTTCGCCCGCGCATTTGTGGACGAGCTCGTCGCGCGTAAGGTCAACTGGGGCAAGGTCGGAAACGTCGTGGGCGACATAGCTAGCGTCGCGAAGTTCATTCCCTTTAAGCGCGAAGACTCCGAAGAGATCCTCGCTCGTGCAATTGAGGACGAGCTCATGACACGCAAGGTGAACTGGGGCAAGGTCGGAAACGTCGTGGGCGACATAGCGAGCGTCGCGAAGTTCATTCCCTTCAAGCGCGAGGACGATGAACTGCTCGCTCGCGCATACGAGCTCATGATGGCGCGTGACGCCATGGTCATCGACGAGCTGGACTGAGCGACTGGAGCACATTGATATCGGATGGACACAGAGGACATCGAGTTGAACCTGTAGGTGTACTACAGTGTGATAAGTCAATCGTCGTGTAGACTTCGTAGAATGCGATTGTTATTATCATGGATTCGGTAGCCATTCCCATGAGTCATATCGTATATCCAAAAGTACCTATGCGCGTGTCACCACACAGGTCCACAATTGGCGGCCAAATGGCTGCTCCGTGGTCGCCGACCGTCTCCGTCGAACTTGTTGACTCCCACCGTCGTTACCTCACCTGAAAACCTCACTGCCTATGGCAGCGACGGTGGTGGCTCACGCCGGGTGCCACTCAACGCTGCAAGTGCATGCGGGTAAGTATTACAAGGGATTGCTTCGCTTCGCTCCGCCTGGCCGGTAGGGCTTGCTTGAAGCTTGCCCAGAGGTTGTTTGAACGAGTATGAGAAAACCGTAGGTGACGGAGGTGACGATAGTCGGTGTTTGCGCACACAAAGGGGCGACAAACAGCTGCCCGGGCCCCTGCGGAGCTCGAGGAGGAGTAGGTTCCTAGCAAGCAGCTAAGGCAAATCATGAGGCTGACCATGATGAACCTATCCTTGAAAGGGAAGGTCATCATCAGATGAGTTAAATGTCGAACATAAAGGGAAAGGCGAAGACGGTGAATGTGCATGTGGGAGATGCCAAACAGATGTCAACGAATTCACCGGATATGCATATAATAGTAGTAATATGTCGAAGGAAGATATGATGAGACGATGCGACTTCCTGATCGTCTAGTCCTCCATTCCGTTTCCGACGTCGGGTGCGCTCAGCCTTTTGAACTGCGATGGCACAGTGGTGGTCGTCACTTACTTCCCTTCGACTAAGGATAACCAACCATCCTTTCAGTACTTCCGACGCTCTCCTGGCGTCCTACATCCTACACGATCTTGAACACAGGAACAGCCTGCTGCCGTGCACATAATGGAACATTGCATGGAGCGCTAGAACGCCTCGGCGGAAGACGCCGCGCGACCGGAGGTGCCAGCTTCACCTGCTGCACGGCGGCACCCGTTGTGCAGGCGGCAAGCGCAATTACCGCTCGAGCATTCGAGGACGAGGCGCTTCCCCCCGCGACCTTGATGAGGAGCTGTTCGCCAGCGCCATTACAAACGAACTCATCGCTCGCAAGGTGAACTGGAAGAATGTCAGCAGTACCGCGGTCACGGTGGCCGGCGACATTAATGGCAAATTCCTCTTGCATTTGCGCTCGAGCGAGTATCCTGTGATGGTGAAGAGTGAGTTTGGACGAGCTCGATTAGTGTGTTGCTATTCTATCGCATGTAGAGAGTGTAGTACGCACCCACCCATAGCAATGAATTGTCATTGGTCGTACAATCAGGCTGCCAAAACGTCGTCAAGCGTACTGGAAGTTAAACACTTGGGACCGCGATTGACGCTTAGCGTCTCGGTATGCCAGCGGTGACAAGAAAGAGTCAGTGATACAAGATACCGCTTAGTGTGTAATAAATCGCGCCAACACCTCCTACATATACACGACCTACGTGGCTGTGTTCGTCTCCAGATGTCGCTGATCCCAATCCGACGGCATCTCTCCCTTCAGATTCTCGTAGAAGTCTCTCGTCATACCAGCCTGCTCTCTATCCTCGATGTTGAACGGACCCTTGACGTCGCCTCGCCAGCAGCGCTTCACTTCATCGCGGAACGTCTGCACCGGATCAACGCCCTGCTTTTCGCATATCCACGTGAACCACCGGTGCCCGGTCGTGACGTGCGTCACCTCGTCCCTGTGGACTATGTTTAGCACGTCGACACTCTCCGTATCGCCTCCCCGGCGGAACTTCGCGATTGTACCGGGGTTGACGTCGAGCCCGCGTGCTTCGTGCACCAAATGGATGATGGCCAGCCGTGCGCGCAGGGAGTTGAATGTAACCCGAGCGGATTCCCATAGGGATGCGTGGACAGGGAGTGAGCCATAGGGAGTGTCGGGGGAGAGTGAGGAGAGACGTGATGTCAGCAATGAGAAGTGCTTGGATTCGTCCAGTGCCATTTTGGCGAAATCGGAGAAGAATGCCGGCGGAAGATCAGGGTGCTCTGGCCCATATCTAGCCATGATGTCCCATCTTGAGGGACGTAATGCGGCGTCAGACATGATATGCGGATATGACGCGTGTACCTACGCCAGGTCAATACTGGCATAATGAGATCAGCAAGCTTCAAGTGACGATACACGAGCATCGCAAACCCGTGGCTTCGCCACGGGTTTACGGGGCGATTTTTTCATTCTATGCTTCATGTAACTTTTAAGATTTCATACTTATGCAATGCCAGACCTGGGCTTCGCCTCAGGTCTGGCGGCAGTTCTTTCATTCTGTGCTTTGTGTTACTATGAAGGTTATATTCTTGTGCATTGCCGACCCGTGGCAAAGCCACGGGTCTTGCAGGCGATTTGAAAATTCAATGCTTCATGTAATTATTGTAATAAATGCTTTGGCGTGCCAGCCTGTGGCGAAGCCACAGGCTGGCAGCATACCCGTTAGTCAATGCTTTGTGTACCTACTGGAATAGATGCTCTGGCATGCCAGCCTGTGGCTCCGCCACAGGCTGGCGGCGTACCCGGTACTCAATGCTACATGTTACTCCTTTGAACTGCAGTGCGGAGGGCGCCCGAGGGCATATCCTGGTGTGTATATTGGTTCCCGTTATGTACTTACCTCCTTGCACCCGCCACGATGCCTCGGGAACACCTCAAGAAATTTCCCAATGGGTTTCTCAAGTTTCCCGGGGACACCTCGGGCGAGGATACACTGGTGAGCGGAGGGCGCCCGAGAGCAGCTTTCCTGTCAACATTACCTCCCGTCATCATGCCCGTTGCCCATCACACACGCCGCGACGCCTCGGGAAACCCGCTGAAATGTCCTGACTTGCCGAAGGGGTTTCCCGTTCAAGGTCCCGCCGCTCCTTTCGCGCGCGTCGGGGACGCGTCGGGCAGGGACCGCGCAAGCGCCGGGGAAGCGGAAGGCGCTGGGCCCGTTAGAGTGGTAAGGATTGGGCGCACATGGTTTGCCACGCGGCCAACGTGCGCTCCATGTGGCTTTCTCGTGGCTTTTTCGCGCCACATCGACCCCGACCTCCCATTCTTTTATGACGAGCATCGCAAACCCGTGGCTTCGCCACGGGTTTACGGGGCAATTTCTTCATTCTGTGCTTCATGTAACTTTTAAGATTTCATGCTTATGCAATGCCAGACCTGGGCTTCGCCTCAGGTCTGGCGGCGGTTCTTTCATTCTGTGCTTTGTGTTACTTTGAAGGTTATATGCTTGGGCATTGCCAACCCATGGCGGGTGATTTCTTCATTCTGTGCTTCATGTTACCTTTAAGATTTCATGCTTAGGCAATGCCAGACCTGGGCTTCGCCTCAGGTCTGGTGGCAGTTCTTTCATTCTGTGCTTTGTGTTACTTTGAAGGTTATATGTTTGGGCATTGCCAGCCCATGGCTTTGCCAGGGGCTGGCAGCATTCGTTCATTCAATGCTGTGTGTTAGTCTTCATGCTTCCCGGCCTGTGGTTCAGTGATATCTTTGTCTTGTTGAATATAATCTGACATTTCTTACTATTTCCTGATGCTGGTGTGATATTCCCTATTGTCCTGGTATTTATGTATCATTTTCCTGGTACTACTCAGATATCCTATTGCCCAGTACTGATTTCCCGGTGCTCACAATATGTTCAGTCTTGTGATTGCACTTTAATTGAATGTTTCCTGGCCTGTGGTACACATTCAGCAATTGTCTTCTTGAATATGATCTGATGTTTTGAATATCACCACTGTTTCATCCTATTATTTCCCGGTACTGATATTCCCTATTGCCCGGTACTGATGTGTCCTGTTTTTCCACTACCCTCAGTACTCACAGGTCCTATTTCCCGGTACTGAGTTGTCCTGCATTGCGCGCGGAAATCCCGCTCGGGGACAGCTCGGGCGGGGTCGCAGGCGCCGGGGAGGAGAAAGCGCCCGACCCGCCCGGCCGGTAGGTGGCTGAGGCCACGCGGCGAACGTGGACGCCATGTGCTTTCCATGTGCGTTACGCGCGCCACAGCAACACCGTCGTCCCATAATGTTATAGATATAGATACGGAGATACTTACGCCCATTGCTCTATATTTGCGAGTGCATGCAGCATAACTGCTCTGTTCTTGCGCTTGCCCACCTTGCCAGGGTCGACGGTATTTCGTGCGAAGGCTTCCTCTCGCGGTGGGATATCTGGCGGCCTTGGTGCACTAGAGGAGCGGTGCCCGATCGACTTCAGTTGTCCCGTTCGGAAGAGATGTACCGCATGCCGAGTGCGTTCAACCTAGAACGCCATCAGCACATTTACCACATGTCACGAATGTGGGTTGATCGGCCATACCTTCAGTTTCGGGTTTGCCGTGTTGAGAATGAGAACGGCCCATTGCATCAGCGTGGTCGGGGCCCCTTCTCTCGGTATTACGCTCTCCTCAACAACCGGAGACTGGGTGTTTTCATCCACAATAGTCATGCGCGAAAGATCCGGTGGCGGAGGCGGATCCGCAAATTCTGACCACCGTAAGCGCTAAGCAGAAGAGCAATCATCTCTAGACAGAACCAAGTACCTTCTGAGACGGGCCTGAGCTCGACTAGTCTCCAGTTTGTGCCGGTGTCTGGGGTTTCAACCCAAACCGTCTCGCCACCATTGTCGTCACAGCGCACGTCAACCACATAGGTACATGCCTTTAAACCGGTCTCGCTGGCGCCGGTGCGAAGATCGAAATCATACCTGGCATCGGATGAGTTACGTTTTGAACCAAGGCGTTGCACGGTGCAGTACCTATGCCAGGGGCAGACCGCAACGAGGCCGGTGTCGCACTCTTCTATCTCTGCGTGAGACATGTCTGCACCGAGATGAGGGCACGTCGCCTCCATGGCGTATATTTGTTGCTTGTCAATACGCTCGGTTTCTGCATCTTCCGGTGAAGCGTCTTCGTGGGTGGGGTTGGACGAGAGTCGGAACAGAATCAGAGAATGGTAATCTCCTTGCGCGGAACGAAGATTGAGAAAGAACCTCGAATGTGACAACAGTTCGCCTAGAGGGGACACCCTTCAATTCCTCCTACATCAGGTAGCAGTTTTCGCTGACTGAAATAGGACGCACAGGAGGTAACCGGGCGGCTCCGATGGCATACCTCAGGTTCTGCGGGTGTTGTTTCACTACAAATTTGGGTAGCGAACTGAAGTACTCTCGGCCAACCAACTGGTAAGTACTAGTAGTCCTGATAAGCACGCAGTTATTCGACACCACTTATAGGCTAGATAAATGCACCTTGGACTCGCGATATTCTCGTGCAGTACGCAAGCAGTAAGTATGATGTGAAGTAGTACTGTACTGAATTTGTCGGACTCACTGTCAGTGTCAGTATTCGTTGATGCTGACATAATGAGAAAGCACGTGCACCTGGATTGTCACTTCGGCGCTTATGCGATCAACTTCACGATTTTTAGCCAACAGGATCATCTTCCACATAATGGGCAACGATTCGCTTCAAGTATAAATATATAAGTACAGCTCATAATTTGGTAGTATCCAGTCGAAGTAGAGCCGAGAGACGAATTCGTCTCATTCGCGATCTTCGGACGTTGAACGTTCTGGGTGAGGCACGGCAAAGTCCGTTCGGTCAATGCCGACACTCACCGGGCACTGTGTCGCGCTTGGCTTATAGCGTTTCCTCTATCCAGGTTTCCTCGACTCTTCCACCGTCTTTCCCTCAGTTAAGTCACACCTGCTTGGCTTGCAAAGAAGAACAACCTAGGGGGACAGAGGTGCGGAAGTGAAGGCGCCGTCTCGCATATTGCAAGTTTACGTTACGGGGGCAAACGACTTCAAGTTTATCGCGATTGCGCATCGGCCCCGAACGCCTGAACATCGCATTCCATGGACATGACAGGCTTCCTCTTCGTTTCCCGTAAGTTCAAATCGTGACATATTGACATAATAGATACCCTCGCATGCCCGACTTGGCCCGGTGTCGTTGATTGGAGAAGTCCAGGATGCCGAATGAGGACCATACTTCCTCGCTTTCGACCCCGGGTCAAGGCTGCGACGCGTTGTCATTCAGTGGACTGGTAAGTGTAGGAGAAGTAACTCCATTCCATCAATAGTGCACCGTTTTTCGGATTCGGGACAATGTCAGCCGATCTACACGCCTTCACCAGGTATGGGTCTGATCAGGGTCTCATCCCGCGGAATATCTCTCAAATGAAAGGGTTATACAACATCCGTTGCATTGGTGACAGTCACAGTCCACATGCTTGTCATAATATTGGGTTGTCAGCCGGGTCTTGTCGTCCTAAACCGGCTCGAAGGCGGTGACCGTTGTGCGCGGGTGGTATTCCGCTGTTCAACAAACCTTCTCATTGGCGACTACCACGGACTTCCCACATCTGGATGGACCCCATCCTCGCCGTGCCGACGCATCGGCCTAGTATCGCCTGTCAAAGTAGCGAAGAGGTAAGGTTATGCAGTGTCTGGCTAGCTCTGTGGCGCGAGAGTTGGACCGTACACATCGTAGCGCCTGCTACTTCTCGCGAGGAGGTCGGACGGCCGCACCGATCTCTCGGATTGAGCATGGCTGTGACACAGGTGATACATTGACTAGATCTGATGCCTTCGCAGAGTTCATCCCCCAAGCATCCTGGACGGACCATATATCACGGCACATAGCTATAGGCAGAGCCTCGAGCCATGCTTCGTCGACGGCCGCTTAACATGCTGAACTCCTCAACGTTCAACCCTTTCTGGTCGCGGGCCCCGTCGGTAACTTACGCTTCGTACGTACATCGTCTGTACTGAACTTCGGCAAGAGGTGGAACAGCTCGCGACGGCGAGCCTTCCATGTTGTGTCAGCACCGTGCTTCGGTGACCACGTAAGTCCCACTTCATGTTGATCTACATTACAGATGTGGTCATACTCGATGCTTGTACTCCTACTAGTGCACCGGCGCGTGAGCCAACGTTCAGGCTGTGACCATGTTCTGGGACAGTCCTCCACCTGCATATACAGTATCCCCGTTGTCCGCGGACCACCCTCTCTTAAGAGGCCTGACGCTGAAACACGTGCAAGTAGTCCGTGTCGTAGCGCACGCAGGTGTGTCCTGGACTTGTGCGGCTGTGTTGCAGGAGACCGAAGTGACCAGGATACCACAGACGACCTTTGCATCGCCGCGGCCGACCACACTCTGCGCTGCTAACCGCATGGGATCCCTAGCAACCTTGTTAGGCTTCTCGAAACCTACATTTTCAGACATGATCCTTACAAGCCGGGCCTTGTGGGAAGCTCCAGGGTTTGGGCGAACACAGGTGGACTGCTAACGCGTATCAAGACCAATATCCAAGGAGTGTGCAGCCACTCGGGCCCCGGTCTGACGATCAGGCTTGCATCAGGATGTGCGCACTGCGCAGCGTTCCTACGAGCGAGATCGTCGCCTCGTCGTACGTTGTCTAACCTGTCGAATGTCATGTAATGTCATATTCATCCCCCTGTGATGTCGCTGTCGATACATTCCTGTTTGTCTCAATTCACTGCATACGAGATCGGGATGCGTTGTGGGTGCACCTGCTTTCAGGACAAAGATCGCTCGAGGCAGAGTTGATTGAGCGGCTAAGCCGGCAGGCGCCAGCGCTGGTGACCATATGGAGGAAGGATCAGAGACAGTTGACGAGGAAATCGACCTTCTCAGACAAATTGTCAGCAGTCATGAACAGCGTCAGATTGTCACGTCTCTGGTTGTCCGGACACTGCCAGGGAAATCGACATACTTGGGGCGAGTAGAAGTATCCGGCGGCTGTGCAGCGAGCGTACTTGCGCCCTCCTGCCATCTCCTGTCATCTCTTCCGGCGAATTTGGATATTTGCATAGCGGTTGTTCAGCGGTGCCACCCAGCGTCGACAGCGGACCCTGCATCGCCTGTTCGTGGCCGGCGCAAGCTTGCGCGGTGCGCAATAGCACGCTCGATGTCGCAGAGCCACCTCCATCCTCCCCGTCTCCCCGTTCGTATGTTCTCCACCATTTTGATCCTCGTCTGACGCTCCATCGCCATCAGACTCAGTCGCAGCAACCTAATCTGTCCACCGGGGGTGATAAACCCCGGACGCAGACAGGCGCAGGTGCGCACTCTCTTCATTCTGCCTCCGACCGCTGGACTTACCTCGTTTCCGACCGCCACCATCCCGCCCGACCCTGCAACGTCTACATCGTCGCCCGGTGTCATACTCTCGACATCTGCAGACTACCGCAACCAGGGTGTCGCGACCTGGGCGCCTGCAAGCAGTACGTCGTCCTCATCTCACCCGACACCAGAGCCCCCGATGTTCGGCGCGCCGCCCATGTTCTACGATCCCGCGCAGTCAGCGCAGCAGCAGGACCAGCGTGGCATGGCGGACTACGACGCGTGGGCTGAGAGCTTCGCCCAAGGCGGGCAGTACGCGAACGCCGGTGCTGCTGGCTACGCGCAGGCGGGCAGCGTGCCCCATCTCGAGTACGGGCAGCAGCAGCAGCCGATGCAGGGCATGGCCGTCCCGATGGACCAGGGACACGGCCAGTACGGATACCAGCAGTACGCGCCAGACACCCACGACCCCTTTAACCAGGCGTATTCCCAACAAACACCCATGAACACGTCCTCTGATCGCCCGCAACGTAGCCTCCCGCGCTCGTCGGGGCGTGGCGGCTACGCGAGCGTGACGCCTCCGAATATGTCGTCTATGCCCGACGGCACGGCTTTCTCTCAGCAGCAGCAGCCGCATCTCAACTTCCCCGCGCAGGACGAGTACCTGTTTCACCCGCAGCCGTCGCAGGCGCAGCCACAGGCACCCGCGCGACCGGGCATGCAGACGCGATCGTCCGCGCCATCGGTCCCGACCGTGGATTCCATCCCCCAGCAGCGCTTCCAGTTTGCAGAGTACCGCCATCCGGACCAGCTCGTCGCGCCCGCGCCCGTGCCGTCGTCGTACACCGCGACGGGCAGCACGCCGACGAGCGATATCAACAGCTTCTCGTCCTCGCCCGTTTCGTGGGGTGCAGACCAGAGCCAGAGCGAGCACACTACGTCACAAACGCAGAGCACGACGCGCAAGCAGGGGAGTGCGACGAAGCCGGCGAGCCAGAAGACGGCGTCTGCGCCGGACAAGGGCAAGAAGCGCGCGCGGGTGCCGAGGGATAGCGACAGCAGCGACGACGACGAGATGGGCAGCTTCGCCATCAATGTGAGCATGGCGCCATCAGGCGGGCACGGCGGCCCGACGCGACTGTAGGTGTCTCCATTCACATTCTCGTCTCTTACTGATCCTCTTCGCTCCTATTCTTGCTCTGTTCCATGCGCACGCGTGCTAATGCGTGTATCCGTGTTCACGCTGTCCGCTATGGCCACCCCCCGGCGCCGCAATTCCCCACGTCCGGCCACCCTGGCATCCGGTGCGGCCTTCGCTGCGATGCGCTACTGCGAACTAGTCCCGGGGCGTGCAAGCATTGCAAGAAGCTCAAGGTACGGACCCTCTGCCGTGTCCCTCGTGCTCTGCTTACGGCGTTCGTTCCCTCCATTGATGTGCTCGCCTGACCTTTTCTTCGGCGTGTGGCGCCCCCGGTCGCGTTTTTCGACACTCGGAATGACTTTCCGTGTCTAGATGAAATGCGACTTCCCCAAGGGCGACAACACGTGTCGGCGGTGCAAAGCCGGTGGGATCAGCTGCATAGTCGAAGGCCGCAAGCCTCGTAACGCACCCAAGTGAGTCTTCGTTGAGTTCTGTCATCGCTCTCTCTTGTGGCATACTTGCCGGGGCTTGCCCAAGTACCCAACGCTATGCCTGCATAGCCATCGGCTGGCGGTATCGCCGCATGTCTCGTGTCTCGCTGGCCACATCGAGAAAGGCGCGAATCATTCCAGCGCTCTGTCAGTGCGCACATTCGTTCACCTACGGTCTGTCTTTCACCCTTTCTCGTTTTGGTGCGCTCGGCGGGTGTCTCGCCGGTGTGGCTCAGTGACGATGTAGTGGTGGGTCGATGGCTGCAGCGAGGGGGCGGCGAACGTCCGGGCGAGCCTCAATCGCAGGTTCGTTCCTGCGTATATTATCGATTGCATCAGACGCGGAGGTTGAAAGGGTTAAAAGTATCGGAGGACATTGGCTGCCGAGGTACTTCGCGCTTGGCTGTGCGTCCAGCTATTAGCATTGATAGTGTCTGGGTGTTGGGTCGTTGCCTTTCCATCGCAATGGAGCCTTCGCCTTCTCCGTCTGCTTGTGACCCTCCTTGCGACGATAGCTCACCATCGCCTGGTTCACCCAGCAAACGCGAGTACCTGCTTGCGCAGATCCGCCAGAAAGACATCATCATCGAGAAGCTGCTCCGCGAGGTAAGTGCTACCTCTCACCTCCACGTGTGGACATCTGAGCGTCTGCTGACTTCCCGAACTTGCCCTTTTCTGTCCTCGGCGTGCATCCTCGCTGCCGTGGTGTAGCTGCACAACCCCTATGCGGCGACTCCGCTTTCGATCGCGTCCTACCGTATGGCGACGTCGCCTTCGGACCACAACAACCGCAATGTCATTGCATGGCTAGATAGGCTCGAAGAGAGCGTGCAGGCCGCGGGAAGGTCAGGCGGTACGGAAGCGTTCAAGATCGATTCTCGCCTCCGCCCTGGTACGGGCGACGGCGACGAGGAGTCAGACGATGAAGATGATACGGAACGTGGCAGTGCAAACGACGACGACGCGGAGGCGGAGGCGGAGGCGAAGCTGCAGGCCTTGCCAGACGCGACTGTTCCTCTCGGTCTGCTTGCTCACCTCTCGCTGGATAACCCGAAGACCAAGAAGGGCAAGAAACGGGCGGGTGCTGAGGGGAGCGAGAACGAGGAAGTGGGTGTGGCGAATGAGACATACTTCCTACCGGGTAAGTGTCACGGCTCAGTTGAGCTGATGTCCACAGAAGATTGATATGACCGTGCATACAGGACCTGCATTTGACCTGTCCATCCGTGCGTCGTTGATTGAGAACCACAGCCCCCCTGAGATCCTGGTCCATGGTTTGGTCACACCAGACGACGTGGATAAGCTCTTCGACATGTGCGTGCCAGACTTGTTTGCGTGTTCGTGTACTGAATCTGAGCGGTCTGTAGCTTTTACACCAGGTTGAATGTGAGTAACAGTAGTGATCCTCGACCGTGGTACGATGTGTACTCATGTCTGCATAGGTCCATGTCACACTACTTGATCGGGAAATCCACACTGTCCAGTCCACCTTCGCCCGTTGCCCGTTCCTCTTCACCGTCGGTACGGGCATTTCCTTTTATGGTATATGACCTACCATTTACGCACCTTTTCTGTAGTATGCGCCATCTCCTCCCGTTACTACAAGGACAAGTCGGAAATCTATCCGATTGCGATGCACTTCGCCCGGCGTGCTGCAGCGGATGGCCTGCTCAACGGCTGGAAGTCGGTCGAGCTTGCGCAAGCGTACATCCTCCTCAGCACCTATGCAGTCCCCGCACGAAGGTGGGAAGAGGATCGAAGCTGGCTGTACATCGGTCTGGCGATCCGGTGAGCAGCATAGTTACTGGGACTCCTGCTAGCGCGGCTGCTCACCGATTGGGTAGGATTGCGACCGACTTGAATCTCCACCAACTTTCGACTGTGAAGCCAAGGAACGACCAGCACAAGCGTGAGATACTCAACCAGGAGCGACTTTGGTTGATATGCCACAACCTCGATCGCTCAATGGCCACACAGTTCGGAAAGCCGTCGACGATTAGGGAGGACTAGTAAGTCTGGTGGCTTTGCGCTTGATTGGCTTGGTGTTGATTCCCGCAGTATCATCCGCAACTCCGAGAACTGGTACAAGAGATCGCCGTTGAACCATCAGGTAGGGAATTGTGGACATGTCGGGTATAGCGTGGTACTTATGCACGAGCAGTGGGACTGCGGTCTGTCATCTTATACACAGCTTCTGCGGATAATGGCCCGTTTCCATGAGGAGATATACTCAGACCCGAATTCGCCTACCGGGCTGAATCAGGTATATGTCGCCGGAGGTGGTGTGGTGTGCGCTAGAGTGGCTGATCGGTATGCCATAGAACCTCGACTTCCGCGAAATGTCCGTTCGGCATGATGAGAGCCTAACTCACTACTTCGAGGAATGGACTCGGCGGTTCAAAGATGACACTGACATGCAGGGTGAGCTCCAATGTGGTACAAGTTGGGATTTGCACACAGCTGACGCTATGACTAGACCCTGCGTGCGCGTTCCGAGCGTCACTGCTCCCCTTGTATGTTGACAATTTGTCTAGTGCATATCTGATTCTGACCAATGTCTTACATAGCCTCACGAGCTATTCGCGACTCGTCATGTACTCGTTTGGCTTCCAGCAAGCGTACAAGCGCGGCATTCAGCCTGAGGACCAGACTGTCCTAGATAACGTCTGCATCATTTTGCTACTGAGTGCGGAGAATAGTCGAGTGTTCATTTGCGTTCGCGTCAACAGTGTTTCCAGGCCGCGAAATCTGTGATCTTGTGCATGATCGATACGCTATGCCCGAGCGGGTATATGCGGTTCTCGCCGGACGGTACGTTTTCTGTTCATATGGCTCGAAGCCCCGGTGCCGGTGGTCATCTTCCGCAGCGCTAACTGAACCCGTGCAGGTCATTTTATTTTCGCGTCATTTGCATCTGCATTCCTTCTCAAGGTACGTTACGTCGAGTCATATCCCGGCCGCATAGCTCACACGCAATTTCCGGGGTGGTCTACTGCCGACACACGCACACAGTTGATGCGTCCCGAGTTCAAGTCGCTCATCACCTCCGCCCAAGAGTCTGAGATCTTCGACCTGATCGGCCGGCTCATCCAGACGCTAGGCAGCCCCGAGATTGCCATCGACGAGCGGCACACACCCAAGCTGCACGCGCGCTTCCTTGCGGGACTTCTAACCAAACACCGGAGGGATACCGCGACTGCTGGCCGCATCCAAACCCAACAGCAGCCGCCTCCCTCACAGGTCTCCCCGCACAGCCAGGTCAGCTCATCTGGGAGCACGCACACGTTCTCAGCTAGCGGGAGTGCTGGGACAAGCCCGGGTGACACTGCGTTCCCCGGCGGTAGCATGGGCTACGCTGGCGAGGGTCACCTCATACTTGGTTCGGGGCAGGGAGAGCCTGTCTACCAGGAGGACACCGCGTATGCTGCCGGTACGGGCCCGCTGGAGGTGTTCGACTTCGGTGCCGTGGCAGGACAGGGTATCGAGACGCTTGGTGCCTTGCAGGCTTTGCAGAACCCATCGTACTGGCGAGATATGATGATGCCTGGGTGAGTGTGCCTGCCGTGAGAAGACGAGGTCGAGGTGCTGAAGCGGGGGTGATGTTGCAGGTACTCCTGGCCGGAGAACAATGATTCTTATGGCTTGAATGGGAACATGGGCGGATTCGGCCAGAACTTCGGTGCGCTCCAGACTGCGGAAGTCGGTCTGTTCGGATAGATCCTCGGCGCGTGTCCGAGTCAAGGCCGAGCCGTTTCGGAGCGAAGATTCAGTCTCTCCGGCCAGTTTGCCCAGATGCATACATCAATTTCACGAACGTCGTCACACGTAGTAATCACTCACATCTCTCTATGGCTCGCATGATCTTGTCTCTTCTTGTAGATGGGTTAGTGCATGTCGTGCATCTGCACGCATCGTTCGCTATCCTGGGTTCCCTCTAGCATCGTACATTGTAGCTCTGATTTCATGCTATCTTCGCTGTCGGTTTGTACAGTAAATCCCTGTGTATACAATCGTGACTGGCAACCGTATCAGTGGGCGTCTCGACGCCTCACAGCCCATTTTTACGAGGATCAAAGCTTATGGGCGCAAGAACCGAGAACGTGATAAGCTGAACATACACTGGTAGCAGACTGCGTATCTGCTGTCGGTCATAAGCCAGTTCCTGGGGCGCCATGTCGTGCTTGCCAACGGCTTTGGTCCTCGACCTGGATTGATAGCGCGAGTGCCGTGTACCACTAAGGCTCAGCGGAGCCGCACCAATCTCGCTAGTTTACCGCTTCAGGCCTCAGGCCTCAGGAGTGAGCGGGACGCGACTCAAACGCGACTGAATGCAAAACCAATCTCGCATCAGCTGTGCAACATTGAGTTTCCATTTGTTAGTAGTGTTGCTACTCATTAGTAGTCTTGTACATGAGCGAAGAGATCGTGGTCAATTGACCCGTAATGGAGCTAGTAGTATATGTGCATTACAAGACGAGCGGCGGAGAGTGTGCTCACAGAAATACAAAGGTCTCATTGCACACTCTCGGGGGATCATGAACGTTGAACGCGCACCCGCACATGCACAACACGAGCAAGGTTAGCACGCCAGCACTGGCGGCACTTCGAGTGCAACAGTGAAATCTGGAAACGAAGCTTAACTAACGAGCGAGTTTAGCGCCTACAGTGGCCGTTAGAGCAAAAGAAGAGTGAAACGGCTTTGGTGACTCTGGTTCTCGACATCAATAAGCGGCTGAGCATGTAGAGTTCAGGAGGACATACCCTGACGAATAAACAACTCCTCAAACACGAAAACATAACGTAACAACAGTGCCGCGTCAGCGAAACCAGTTCCATAGTCCACAAACTTCTCGCAAATGAGAGGGAACTGGCATGTTCGCAGGACATAACCATAGACGTAGCTTTCCCACTGAATGTCGATCCAGTTTCCCCGTTTCAACACCATCTTCCCGCCTATAGGCATTCAACTGAATACAATCTAACGATGTACCCTGATGGCAGAAATGCACCGTCGACCTCCTCGATGACTTTCTCGTCTTTGGTCTGCAGAGAACAGCGCAAGATCACACATTACAGAATGATATAGGTTTATGCAGCTTACAGTCTAAAAACGAACCAAGATTGGTATATCCTGAAGTGAGAGTCGCCGATTTGGATCAAATGTTTCCGTGCGCTGGTAGCATGAACCTTCTGTACAAGGAACGGGTTCTCCGAATGTTCGAGTCATGTCCATTGCCAGGTTGACTCTGTCGTGTCAGGTGCTGAGACATAGGAGGTACACGGACTTCGTCAGTAGGCGTATCCTTGGAACAAACGGAGTGAAGCATGACCATACTGTCGAGGGATGAACGCATCCCAAGATTCAGAGGCATAATCTAATACACAAAACGCTGCTATAGGTGAGCACAGATGGTGACATGACATTGAAGCGGCTTCCTCACCGCAATGTGTAACCCAGCTCTTACTCCTCCTCATCATATCCGTCGCTTAGACCTCCTCCGTCTCCTTGAGCCTCTTTATCGTCGACAGCCATGGAGTCTTCAGGCTCCTCGTCACCCACCTCCTCGTCTTCCATGTCATCTTCTTCCTCTACCTCTTCCTCATCCGCCATCTCCTCGTCTTCATCCCCATCCACATCTCCATTGGCACCTTCTTCAGGCTCTTCTGGTTCGGTGTCCCGCCGTGACGGCTTCGTCTGCGTACGGCTGATCGTGATCGTCGGGCCCTTCTCCTTCGCATTCTGTTTCGCTTTCGCCGCTGACGCGGCGGAGACGGAATGTGGCTCGCCCTGCGACTCGCGACCCTTGCCCTTCGCGCCACCCGTACTTTTACGACCCTTGTCCGTCTTCTGTACCTCGCGGTACACTGAGATCGTAGTAGTTAGACGAGGCGCCGTTGCAGATGCGTATGACGGACCTTGGAGTTCCTGTTGGAGTTTGTGCACCATGTCACCCATCTCGACCAGCTCAAGTGCCTTCAGAACGTCTGTTGCGGATATACTTTTGTGCTGTTTAGAGGCTGCGACCTCGTGAGCCGTTGCAGCTGCACCTCGCGTCAGATCAAGGCAAAGAAAACATTCAGAGCTTTCAATACAACGCACCCAAGTAGTTGATGAACACGGTGGAAGCCTTTTGGAAGGACAGCACGACGTCTTTGGACATTTTGGTGTTTTCGGACATCTTCAGGTTGGTCAGAGGTGCCACAAGAGCAAAGCAGGTCAAGTCTCACCGCTGAACGCGCCAGCTTAGTTATTATACTTCGTGGCAACTCGAATGTCTCGATGCCTTCCGAAACGGCCTCTTGCTGGGCCTGAGCGGCGACGGCCGACGTAGTCGCTTCTTTGCTACCTCCTGCCATTGTATCCCAGTCTTGTTGTGGTGGGACGCAAGCAGGAGCACTTGAAAAGGTGATGAATGATATGGTGGCGGATGTTACAGAGGTCGTGGTCGTCGGTCGAAGCTGAGCCTGCGAATTCGCTCGCGCTCCCGCCACAAGCGCGTCGGACGCGACGGCGGAAATTCCCACGACCTCGCAGGTGGCTAAACGGACCCTCCTCCTCCTCCTTCTCACCGTGCTAAATGGGCCCCCATCCTCCTCCACACACACGCAGCGCTACTTTGAAGAGGCGCGTACCGTATTTACTTTGCCTGAATGCTTCTCGCACCATGACTCTGAGCAATCCTCAATTCAGACAGTGAATTGTTCATAGGCGGCATTTCTGAGTTACCCGCAGTTCGCAGTATGGAATTATACCATGCAATGAGCAATCAATATTGTCGAAGACGGAAAGCCATGGTCCGGATATGGCCTCATTGGACGTATACATCGACGACCATATGCATAGACAGGTACCTACTTCGCCATCGCGAGGATTTCTTTCACCTGCTCAATGGTCTCAAGCCTCACTGGGTTTGTCTTTCCCAAGACATCATTGAGCGATGCCTTCGCGACGGCGTCCCACTGGTCTTCACTGACATCAACATCCGTCAACATCGTTGGGAGACCCAAAGCCTTGACGAAAGTCTTGACAAGATCTCCTGCGTCAGCTCGCTCCCGGTCAAGTCCTGCCCGCGCGAGGGTTTCGGGGATAGACGACCAGAAGATCGCGCAAACCCGCTGTTGCAGCTGGGAATTGGACGGTGAGTGTGTGTCATTATACTTGAGCACCGGCGAGAGCATCACACAGGATGTTATGCCGTGCGGGACGCCGCAGAATGCCCCTAGCTGGACACATAGTCAGCGAAGGCGTTGGCTTCAACAGTGAATCTTGATTACTGTACCTGATGCCCAATCGCGTGGGACGCGCCCAGCGGAACTTTGTGCGCAATGACCCGCATCGCCTTCCACGCGCCGACCTGGCACTCTGCACGCGCAGAGGCGTCCTTCTCGTTCTGCTTGCACTTGAGCAGACCCTCCGTCAGGGCTCGCAACCCCTCCTCTGCCGACTGCTTGACATCGTCGCTGCTCCTCTCTGTGCACAGCGTCTCGACGCAGTGGTCAACAGCGCGGACCCCCGTGCTCAGCCATAGATCGAGCGGAGTCGTGAGCGCAAGCTGCGGGTCGAGCACGATGAGGTTAGGTGCACAAGCGGGGTGGGTGAAGTGTTGTTTCTTGTGCGTGGACGGGTTTGTGCAGCCGCTGTTTGCGTTCCACTCCGCGGCGGAGAGCGACGTGGGTACGCATATGAGCTTGAGAGTGGGTTCTTTGACGGTTGTGGGGACCGCCATGTCGCCCGTCTTTTCGTCGACGTTTCCTACGACGAGCGACTCCATGGACTCGATGTCCAGCTTGTCTGCCGGCAGAGAAGCGTGCGCGATCTGCATCAAATGTTTGTTCAGATACCGCATACATGCGAACATAATGTGACACCTACTAGGGCAGCTTTCGCCGCGTCGCTGTACGAACTGCTTCCCAGTGTGACAATGATATCGGCACCCCTCTCCTTCGTCTCCTTAGCGATCTGCAGTACTTCGTCGTACGGTGTGTGGCTCTTCACGCCGACCTTCTTCCCACACACTTTTCCGCCCAACTTTTGTTCCAGTCTCCCCACCACGTCTGTCTTCGTGTCCAAGCTCCTTGACACGACAAGGTATACTTTGGAACATGCAAGTCTGTCCACCTCTTCGGACACCGCACTGACGTAGTCCGCGCCGAAGATGGCATCGCGGCCTTTGCGGTCTGCACTGTCGAATTGCTGAGTACGGAAACGCCTCACCTCAGACATGATATGAGCATCGTAGAGAGAGACTTTAGTATGTATTAACTGCGCAGAGGAGGAGGACGGACTAGAAACCTGGGGTCCCCTATTCACACAACGATGTAACGCATGACGTCATACAATATCTCCTCACACTGCTAAGTAACGGGAGCATCGTAGCCTTTCGACCAAAGCAGTCGCCTCCTTGATCATCGATTGGCATTGACAAAGTGCATATAGACTCGATAGACTGCAGGCCGTCAGATATCGGCACTTGAACCACTCAGTCAATCAGATCGTCGACACAGTGCTATGCGAGACGAGGCAGCGCACCTTCCGGACTCCACATCATCATCACCTATCGCATATAGTTCAATACTAAGTTAACACCGTGGAAATCATGGGCCCATTCAAATTCACCTTCGACCATGATGTCGTAAGTTGACCCAGCACGTCCCTCGAGCACAGAGTTCTCGCGCACGTCACGTTCAGGGAGGTCTGACAAGGACGATAAAAATTCATGCACAGCGAAACCCGTTCTGAGATTAGAGCGCACCTATAGCGTGACCACGCTGCTCGAGTTCTACGTAATAGCAATAGATCAGACGAAGTCATGCTCGGGGCTTGACATGTATGAGCGCATACCATCCGCGTGAGCTACGTGAATGAGAAACAGTGCAGATACATCAGTATACCGGAGTGTTGTCGACCTAGGTATCAGGCGTACCTATGTCGCGTACATACTCAGCGACTGCGGAATCCCGTTCGTCGATGGTGGGTATGGCGGTGGAAACGGATACCAGAGCAAGGACGTAGACCAGGATTGCGCGGATGGATTTCATGGCGACAAGAGACAAGGCACTGAGCAAGATAGATGCGACACAACAGTATAAGTAGTCCCCGTGCACAGTTCCCTTCCGCCCTGAGACCGAAAACGCCAGCATCGAACGGCGACGGAAAGCTTGAGAATATGCCCTTATCTTCGTATTACAAGAGGTTCACTTGCTGACATACATCTGCCACACTGGTAAGTTCTGATGTCATGCGAAGGACGAGGGATCCTGTTCAGCAGATGTAAGGAGGTGTCAGTCGTCGATGGGAATTTGTATCGGCCTTGTAGATGTAGTTGAATAGATCAGGCGCTGAGACTCGGATAACATTCACGAACCACGGTGGGACCTCCGCACATCTAGTGATAATATCGAAGTCTGCACAAGAGAGAGCGCAAGTCAATGCCAGGAAGTCATCGGCAGGATGTAGATGATCGACGTACTGTAAGAGCACTCAAGGGTGTTCATGTAAGGTTCTCAGGATCGACAGCGGCGATCCGCGCAAAGAGTCTATTGCGTACTCAGGAACCTGAACGCCCAAACTATACATTCAGTGGGTACCAGACTCATATGTTGAGCTGAGCGTGGAATCAGGCGAGCCAGCGTGTCATGATCTCGGTGCATAGCGAACGGTGTGTCTCTTCGTAAGAACAGCCTATTGAAGAGACATATCAACGCCTATGTGTTACCTTGATCTATTGGAGCAGAGCTTACCATCAATCAACGGAGCGCAGCCTAGTGAGCTACACTACTATCTTGTTGGAGGCCGCCTTACTTGGCGCGAGGATGAGATCACGTCCGGGAGGGTTAACGAGCCTGCATACAAAGGCTGCGTCAACGGACACCTGAGCGGTGATAGAGAAAATGATGGGAGCAACATTCAATGAACAGAGCATGCATGCAGAGCGACTTCGGCGGCTAAAAATTGATTACTGAGAACGATGAACGCAGCCATTCCGGATCCGCCGTACCATCGCTGTCCGGAAGTGGAATATTACACACCGAGATGCCCGACATCGACTATCACCTTTATTGCTCTTCGTATACGTAGGCGGGTACTCCGTCATGCCACATGACCGCAGAGCACGGCCGTGCTCCGTCCTCGCGATGTACATGTGCCCAGTTCCTGTCGTTCTTGTTCTTCTTAGCGACGCGCGGGTCCTTCTCCTGCGGTTCCTATTCGCTTGAGGACTTCATGAAGGACTCGTCGAAGGTAGACATGCGGGATATCGGTCCGAGAGTGTAGATGGAGCCTCCTGGTCTGACATGGAAGTGGCCACGCCGTAGTACTAGCAGGGCACTCAATGACGCCGGAGGTAAGACTGAACGGCAGACTTGTGAAGCATATGAGATCATACTGCATTAGAAGACATATCTCTTACCCGCCGTAAGTACCAATCGAATCGCATAAGCGATGCGTAGCGACGGTATGTGTTCAGAACGCGGTTTCCATCCATGTGTCGTCTGTCGTCTGTGAATCGTGAGAACCTGCAGCTCTGACAGTGAGTAGCCTGCAGACATCCGAAGTGCTATGCAGTCACACCAGGTACGCACTCGTCAGGCACCTGTTAGGTAGGCCTAACGTCAAAGGGATTGCCTAAGTCGCGAAAGCCTGTCAAAGTGGTTAAGCGCTGACACGTGACTTACGGCGAAGACCTTCCTTTCCGGTACAAGTCCTTACTTACCCTTTAGAGTCAGTATCAGCTGATCCCGGAGATCGCTCGGGCGAGGGATCGACTTGTCTAGACTCGGCAAGGGCAACCGAACTAAAGCCGATCGGTTCGGTCTAAGAACAATGAGTATACGGGGTACTCGACCGAGGACATTGGAAAGGCTATTGTTCTCTTGTAGAATATTCTAGTACGTTTGGAATGTATTTAAACACTGTGGTAGTGACCAGACAAATAACACTCTCTTGAACTTCAATCTATCGGTGTGAGCCACTCGATCGTCCATAGCTCCGCGCTGGACATACTAAGGTCGATCGTACTTATAGCCGTGCGCTAAGTCGATCTACCTTGACCCCTTCAATAGTATAGCCTCGCGCTACTCTGAAGGGTTCGGTAAGAGTAAGCTTCATCGATCTACGGTTAGAGTCGGGTTCGTGTTTAGTGGCATCCTCAACTATTGTTGTAACGCTCTATTCACTAAAGTCGTAACCGACTTACTTTGCTCAACCAAGTTTCTTAGCTTCATTAAGAACGTAGGCACTACTGTGCCACTCCGGACTTAGTGCGTGAACTTGTTGAGCGAAATCGATTCTCGATCGACTAAACCTCATAAGTCGATCACTCAAATCGTTGTGTTAATCCTCTTCACAACGAGATAATCCTCAATTCATTTCTTAACTAAGGCGACTACGATTACGTAACTACCGACGGTTGTTACTAAGTAAGTACTCGGTAAGTTAGCAATCCCAGTCCATAACATTGGTGGACGTTGGGGGGTCCACTTTTATCAAACGAACATTCCGACTAACCTTTTTGCAAGCTCAAGATGGCTAACGCTAACGCTACTCCCGCAGGAAGCTCAGGCTTCGAGAATGTTGGAAATTCCGATGCATCGAAGCCAGACTCTGGTTCTCAATCGCCTGAGAAAGGCAAAGGGAAACAGAGACTCGACGAAGAACTATTCGCCGATCCGATTGTTTCGGGTCAACCGATCGACTTCTCCTCTTTGCCGGTCCACGAATTAATCGGTGGGCTTCCCCTCACCGAATTCGTTCCTTTTGCTGAAAAGATGAACTCTATTCACGCGCCGCTGACTGCCTCACCTTTATCCTACATGGAATCGCTCGATCTGGACATTGCGAAGAGGATTAAGGCTCGATCGATCGGTTTCTCTTACCTTCAGAGAGACTTGTACTCCCTACCAGCTCAGATTTCTATGGAAGGCTTCAAGCGAAAGGAAACTAGAGCTTGGAAAGAAATCTTTGATAAGCTGGATAGCTTCATTACGCTTCCTAGTGTTCTGTACAACGAGGATGGGCACGTCGTAGCTATCCGACCTGATGAGCACACTTACCTGTGGCTCAAACGAAAGCTCAGCAGTTACTTTTACAATGCTGCCGGACTTCTGAATGGTCAACTGTACGAAGTCCCGAACGTTCCCGTATTCGACAAAGACGGGCTCGATCCTAGTGTAGCATACACTCCGCATGACTACCAAATTCTCTGTGCATGCTACCGGGACGAGGTGGAGACCGTGCTAAAGTACTTCACTAGGATCGCAAAGATTTTCCCGTCTGGAGTCGAGGAGGAGGAAGAGGAAGCCCCTAAGCCTCCTGAACGACCTAAGGGAGCTGGTTCGTCGATTTCGCAAGCAGGAGGTGGTAAGAAAAGAGATCTACCGCCACACATTTCTAAATCGACTCGTCGCGACGAGCACAGTCGTGAAGCGGAGGAACGACGACCAGCTCGACCGACTCGACGGATGATCGACCCGATCACCAGAGTTCCAGGATTGCGATCACAGGCTCTCCCAAATCATGGCGACCAACGCCGGACTGGTCGCAGGTACACGGAATTATTCGGTCGCGAACCGTCTCCTCCACCCTCTGACCCTTCACATGATTCTTCGGACGACGAAGACGATCATCGCTCTCCTTCTCCCCCACGCCGACCTCATCACTCCCACCACCATGGAGGAGGCAGTGGCCGAGGCGGAGGAGGAGGTGGCCGAGGTAGACGACCGCGCCGAGGACACGGCGATCCAGACGACTCTGGTCCTGACGGAAACGATGACGGTCCGGAAACTCCAAGACGACCTCGCCGTAAACGCGATACTCGATCGTCGGGCGAGGAGGATACGGCGAACCTTCCAAGGTTCGATCTCAAGTTGAAGATCGACATCGTTCCAACTTGGGATGGTAACATCGACACGCTCGCGCGATGGATCATGAAAGTAAACCAGATCGCTAAGGAGTCAAGACTCATTGCAAAGCAACTCGGAGCAGTTGTTCCGCGTCGATTAAGAGCAGGAGCCGAAAACTGGTACTACTCCTTGCCGGAGTTCCAGCGTGACAGCCTCCAGAAGAACTGGTCTCTGTTGAAGGAAGCGATCGGTCATCACTACATGAACAAGACCTGGCTCGATAAGCAGAAGTCTAAGGCTAATCGCGCCAAGTATCGCGACTCTACGGCTCCAAGGGAGACTCCCTCCAATTACTATATTCGCAAACTTGAACTCCTCGAGTTTGTTTACGATTACTCGGATTCAGAACTTATTGGTGAGATTTTGGAAGGCTCTCCGATCGCCTGGAGTACCATTCTTCAGCCTCACTTGTACCAATCGGTCGTCGACCTTCAGAACGCTATCAGGTACTATGAGGATACGCTACTGAGGTTGGCATCCGATCGAGACGCTAGGGTCCGAGCGGTCGACGCTGAAGTTTACGCGGTCGACTCTCGGTCCAAGACTTCCGACTCGCGCAACCGACCTACCGATCGGAAAGCACCCTTTCCACGCGATGATTCGGTTAAGTCGAAGCGTAAGACGCCTCAGGAACTCGGCAAGCGACCATGCCGACACTGCTCTAGTCCTTTCCACTGGGACGATGAGTGTCCTCACTCAAGGAAAGGCCGTAGAGAAGCTAGAGTTAACTTCGCTAGCATGTCCGTTGAAGAACTGGCTGAAGAGGACGACTATGTGAATACATACTACGCTCTCGACAGTGAGACTGAGTCGGGTTTTGAGCAACCCCTCCAGTCTACCTCCTCTGAATCGGACCCGGTAATGCTGACCGAGGTCACCAACGATCAGACTGAGGCCCTGGAGGGGGAAACCGGTTCGGCAACGGTAAATGAAGTTTCAGCGACGGCATTTGTCGGACAAGTCGATCAGTCCTCGACTAACTGCAAGAGCCGCCGATCGATCGCGAAGTACTGGGAGAAGAATGTGGGCTCGACCAAAGACGAATCTAAGAACGACCGGGTACTCGCCTTACCCAAGTTCATGTCACGACCGCCTGGTTGTTCGTTCCTGGGATCATCCGCTACTAAGGCTCAGGGTTTTCTAGGACCCAAGGAGAAGAATCCGACTGAGATAATCATCGACTCAGGCTCGGATATTACTCTAATTTCGACCAAAGCTCTAGAAGCTATGGACTCACCTCCTAAACTCAAGAGCGGTCAGAGAATTAACCTCGTACAAGTCATCGGTAATGCTAAGATATCAGGGTTTGTGCCCATCGACTTGCATTTCAAAACCGATCAGGGGTTGGTTCGCATGACGGTCGAGGCCTATGTAGTGAAAGGAATGACTACTCCCTTCATCCTCGGTAATGACTTTGCCGATCAATACTCTTTGTCTATTATTCGGCAGGAGGGGAATAGTACGGTGCAATTCGGATCCTCTGGTCGCAGCATTCCAATTGAGAATTCGGTCGGTTCTGGGTTTGTTGACGAGGACGGTCACGCTTTCAAAGTAGCTTTGGGAGCGTCCGACCGGATTATGAAGCGACGCCTGCATCGCAAGCAACAGAAGAAGCGCAAGGCAGTGAAGCAAAGGTCTAGAGAAGCAGTCGTTCGATCATCCGAGTTGGTAATAATTCCACCTGAATCATCTCGAAGAGTACGAGTGGAGGCCCCATTCGGAGACAATGACGCTCTACTCGTGGAAAGGCATCTCGAGTCTTACAAGACGTCAGAGAATTGTTTAGCCTCGCCAGAGTCCTTGATTGCCAGAACCGATCCTTTCCTTCACGTCGCTAATCTAGGACGCCAACCCCTAACCATAGATCGAGGTCAGGTTCTTGGCACGGCTAGAAATCCCCATTCTTGGCTCGATTGAACACAGACTCTTTCAGCCGACCAGCTGAAATCCAGGATCACGCATGTCAATCTGATTCGACAAATGTGCGAGGAACAAAGGAAGTTCAGTGGAACGGTCAGGAGTAAAGCCGAGGAATTGATCACCAGCAGAGGGAAAGATACCTCAGAGGATCCGACCAGTTCGGATCCTCTAGAAGGAGGACCTAAGACAAGCGAGACGGTACCCGAAGATGTCAACGAGGAGGAACTCCTCAAAGCAGTCGATATTAGCAAAGACCTGAGTCCAACCGATCAAGCTAAGATCGGTGAAGTAGTGTCCAAGCACAAGCTTGCGTTCAGCCTGAACGGTCGACTCGGACATTACAACGCTAAGGTGGAAGTACCGCTTAAGCCAGGCGCTAAACCGATCTCCTTACCTCCTTTTCCTTCTTCTCCGGCCAAGAGAGAAGTCATTGATGCTCAAATGGATTCATGGCTTCAACTTGGTGTAATTGAATCCTCGACTAGTCCTTGGGGAGCGCCCGCATTCATAGTCTACCGTAACTCTAAACCGAGAATGGTAATCGACTTCAGACGACTAAACGAGCAAGTCATTCCAGATGAGTTTCCCCTCCCAAAGCAGGAGGAAATTCTTCAAGCTCTGACCGGTTCGCAATGGTTATCAACCTTGGACGCTCTCTCCGGATTCACTCAGCTAGAAATGGCTGAGCAAGACAAGGAGAAGACCGCTTTCAGGACGCACCGAGGTTTGCATCAATTCCGGCGCATGCCTTTCGGTTTTCGTAATGGGCCGAGCGTGTTCCAGCGAGTTATGCAAGATATTCTCGCTCCTTTCCTTTGGGTTTTCGCTTTGGTATACATCGACGACATAGTAGTATACTCCAATACACTGGAGGAACACATTGAGCATCTCGATCGAGTATTCGGATCGGTTGAGCAAGCTGGTCTTACGCTGTCGCCCGGTAAATGCCACCTGGGATATCAGTCGCTTCTGCTTCTGGGTCAGAAGGTATCACGGCTAGGAATATCGACCCATAAAGAGAAAGTCGACGCAATAATCGATCTCGCTGAACCTAGGAACGTCAAGGAACTGCAGACGTTCTTAGGTATGATGGTCTACTTCTCGTCGTATGTTCCATTCTATGCATGGATTGCCGCTCCTCTCTTTCAGTTGCTGAAGAAGGATAAGAAGGAATGGGAATGGAATCAGAGTCATCAAGAAGCGTTTGAGCTCTGCAAGGAAGTCTTGACCAATGCTCCTGTCCGAGCGTATGCAATACCGGGTCGACCATATCGACTGTATACTGATGCCTGCGACTACGGCCTTGCTGCGATCCTACAGCAAGTTCAGCCGATCGCTATCAAGGACCTGAAGGGAACGCGACTCTATGATCGATTGCTACGATCATACGAAGCGAAGGAAGCGGTTCCTAGCCTTGTAACAGCAGTATCCAAGGTTGAGAATGACGTCCCTCGAACGACCAAGTGGGCCGATCGGTTTGAAGATACGATCGTTCATGTCGAAAGAGTCATTGCATACTGGTCTCGAATTCTGCGACCCGCTGAAAGGAACTACTCTCCGACCGAGCGCGAAGCCCTTGCTCTGAAGGAAGGTTTAATCAAATTCCAAGGATATCTGGAAGGGTCAAAGGTTTTCGCAATTACCGATCATGCTGCGTTAACTTGGAGCATCAGGAAAAACGTTCATGTCTTAAGTGGTCTTGTGGAGAGCCAAAAGTGACATTATGTGTCACTATGTGCCACAAGAGCCTTAAGGTAAGTCGATTTCTTAAATTGTCTTACTTAAGTTCCATTAAGTAACCAAAGTAAACACTCATTCCAAGCAAGAATGATGTTTTTTCATCATTACTGGGGTGACTTCTCTCATGATTCTGCTGTGTTTGTGCATATGCTGTCATAACAGGCATCCCAGATGCAAAAATGTCGCCCAAAATAATCTGCCATTTCCCAGAATTGAACCCCTGACCTGCTAAACTAATTTCCCACACTCCCAGCACAAACTTGTGACCACTACACCATAGGTCCCTGTGCTTGTTCCCTTCTACAATAACCTATATTGACTATCTTTCTGGACTTAGAGAAATCTGCAATTGCTGCCCCCTGTTAGCCCAGCCCCTGTGCATCCCTGGGCTCTCAGACTGGCCTCATTTCTTCTTGGCACTATCTGTTGCCTTGCAGACCTTGTGTAGACTCATAATTTGCTCAAGGGCAGGCTTCTTGTCTCACTTTGCATGCTTAAGTGTTCTTTTGCTGTCTCTCAACCTTAACAGGTCAAATATGTCCAAATCCCTGACAATATGACTTTGACCACAGCATCTGTTGTAAGTAGGGTAATATACTCATAATCCCAGGAAAAAACAAATAATCTTTATTTGTACCCCATTACTGTTGCCAGATATAGTATGTGTTAACTTGTCAGGTGAAATCTTGGTGAAGTCTTCATATTGAGCAATCTGACATCTCATCATGCATATTTTCTAGTTAAGAGGTCATTTTCCAACTAATGTGTACTTATGTGTCTTAATCTGCAGAACTAAAGTTGCATATCTTCCAACTTGGGCACAAGACAAATTTCTCAAAGGTACTATAATTAACTTCAGCAGTCTTCATGCACATGGTGCACTTAATTGAGGAACACAAGTTGTGAAAGATTGAATAAGATCAGGTGTTCTTCATTCAAGACTGCTGAAGTTAGAAGTGTTTTTCCTGATGAGTAAGACCTTCCAGAACGTCAATCGTCGACTTTTGACTTGGGGAACGGTGTTCTCGGCCTACCCGAACATGGAGATCATACATCGAGCCGGTCGAGTTCACTCTAATGTCGATCCCATTTCAAGATTGAGAAGACGTGTTCCAATTGAGCAAGGACCTTCTACCGATCCGACTACGTCTCTGTCCTTGAAGGACGAAGTCGATGACCCGCTAAAGGATATGTACGAGTCCTTGAGCCCCAAATTCGAGGAGAAGCTTCTCAAAGTCGCGTCCAGATTTTGTGAAACTCTATCCTCCGACGATAACGACCATCCAATATTTGAGGAGACAGTTCTGATCGACCCAGACCAACCGTCTATCGTCTATCAGGCGGCTTGCAATTACTCTTTAGTAGTCGGACTATCGGAACAATACCACCGACAACTAGTTGAGGGGTATCAGTCCGACAGTCACTATCGAGAGATTGTAAAGACGCTTCGTACAGAGGAAAGCGTAACCAATTCAAAGTATCCTCAGTATAGTCTTGGTGAAAACGGTCTGGTCTACTTCACCGATCCCTTGGGTAATAATCGACTCTGCATTCCTCAGAAGGAACGGCTCGAGCTCATGAAGGAGGCCCATGATCGAGAAACGGAAGGAGCCCACGCGGGTTACCACAGGACGTACAATCGGTTGGCCACAACGTACTACTGGCCGGGAATGTCTCGAGACATTAAGCGATATACCTCTACCTGTGATATTTGTCAAAAATCCAAGCCGAGGAGACACGCACCAGTCGGGTTACTGCAACCGATCCCAGTTCCAACTCAGCCGTTTGAAGTCATTACAATGGACTTCATACCGGAATTGCCGAACTCTTCAGGGTTTGACAATATCCTGGTTATAGTAGATAAGCTTACGAAGTATGGCTTATTCATTCCTACTACTACCAAGATCACTGAGAAGGAAACAGCTAAGCTCTTGTTTGACCAAGTATTCAAGGAATACGGTCTGCCGAGACAGATAATTTCTGACCGAGATATCCGCTGGCGAGGTGAATTCTGGAAGGAAGTCTGTCGACTTATGGATATTCAACGATCTCTTACTACGGCATACCATCCACAGGCGGACGGTCAAACAGAAGTACTCAATCAGACGTTGGAGATTTCCTTGCGAGCGTACATTGGACCGACCCGAGACGACTGGTCCGATCATGTAGGTCCACTTCAATTATCATACAACTCGACTCCGCACTCTGCAACCGGTTTTGCTCCGGCCTATCTTTTACGAGGATATCACCCGATCACGGCGAGCAAGTTGCTTCACTCTCCCGAGAGCGTTCAGCAAGAAATTGGAAACTCAACTCATCCGAACGCAGTCGATCTCGCTACTAGGTTTGAAGCTGATCGTCGCCAAGCCCGAGAAGCTCTACTTTTAGGCCAGGTGTATCAGAAGCGAGCCTATAACAAGGGACGACTGGAAGTCGAGTTTGAAGTAGGCGATCAAGTAGTCCTGAACGTTCACTCGCTGGAATTACTTCGCGCAGAGACTGGCCGAGGACGCAAGCTTCTTATGAAGTACGATGGACCTTTTGAAGTTATCGACAAGGTCAGCTCCGTCGCATACCGGATTCGACTACCCGAGTCATACGGAATGCACCCGGTAATAAACATCGCGCATTTGGAGCAGTACAATGCGTCTCCGGCCGAATTTGGGAACCGACCGATCAAGAGACTTAATCGGTTGGATTTCAATGAACTACCTGAGTATGAGGTCGACTGCATCGTCAATGAACGACGACGCAAGGTTAACGGTCGACGTCGACTCGAGTACAGAGTTCGATGGGTCGGATACGGACCGGAATCCGATGAGTGGCTACCAGAGGGTCGATTAAGGAACGCACCCGAGGTGGTGAAGGAGTGGAAACAACGCAAGATCGAGTCTAGGCCTTACTCGATTGTGCCACCAGGAAGATTGTCTGACCATTCTGGTCAACAATAAGGTCGAGCTAAGCGACCTAAGCGAAGGAATACTCTATCTCTTTGTTTAATTCTGTGAATTTTGCTGCATTATGCTCCAACGGTGGAGTGGCTCACTGCGGCCATCCATATAAATACGCTCCTTTCCAACCGATTTCTTCAGCCAATGTGCCCTTCCAACTCCAGCAAGTCCAACTCTCATGTCGCTGTCTATTGCCCCTCAAAGTGCCGACATCATCGCCCCGCTGAACGACCCGGGAGCTCTTTCAGCAGTAAACCCCTTCGCCGAGACGACCCTGTTCGTGGGGAACTTCTTCACCTGGACTCCCGACGACAACATGTTCTTCGAGCACCCCGGAGGAAACGGGGCAGTCGTTCTTAAGAACGGGTACGCCGACGCGATCTGGATCGCTCTGGCAATCACGCATGGGCAAATGCGTATCAACCAGTCGGTCCTCGACGTAGCCCGCGAGTTAGGGCTAGCCGATCCTCCATCCTGGCTACTACACCCTTTCTACCGCGATTTCAACCTACTCCAAAGCCCTTTTGTTAGCCGCGAAGCCGCTTGCAACACGATCGCTCGGGCCCAACGTTGCGGGCTTGACGCAATCACTTGGACCGCGAATTTCGTCCGAGTTAGCTGCAATAATCCCCACGTCTTCCAGCGCATTCAACATGGAGAACGTGGCCTGATCGAGTACTACCGATCGATCTGTTGGCCTGAATGGGCTGCCGAAGGAAACCCCGTCCGCGCACTCGTCCTTCATCCCACTCTGGCGAGAGGTAACGAGGAACAGTACCGTCCTACCTCGCCGTACTTTGGAATTGCGCCACGCAATCAAGTCTTGACTGCGCGCACGGTCGATCCCCGCCAGTCGGCTAGACGCATTGCGGAGCCGACCGAGGTCGAACTCAGCACCTTCAAGCAAGACATGCTAGGACGCTCGGTTGCTCCGATCGATCGACTCGAGACGATCGAGGAGGAAGTCGAGTTTGCTGAGGTTGGAGTCATGACTGACCCGGTCGAGGAAGATGAAGACTTTGACGAGTTGATGGTTGAAGAAGATCATGCGATGTAGACTGAAGGATTACGGTCTTAAAGTCTTAGGGGGGGTAGTTCGGGGGTGATGATCGATCTCCGTGTATGAATACAGTCAGATGGTTGCAATTTTCTCGCTTATACATCGCTCAATGACTCAGACAAGCATGATTCATTCAAGACTACAACGACAGCGATAACAGCATACAAAACGAGGAAAGCAACTATCTACGATTATTCTAAAAGAGACTTCTAGACCGATCAGAAGGCACGATCTTTCCCCTTACCGCTAACTCCCTTGCCGGTTGAAGAACTCGAAGCTATTCAAGATTCAGTCATTCAGTATGGTCCAAAAGAAAGGTGTTCAATCTTACCCTGAGTACGACCGAGTTGATACTGGAGCGATTGATTCTGCGCTTCCAAGGACGTTACTTGAGCCTGGAGCGCCGTATACGCTGATCGCTGTTGATCAAGCTCCAATTGAAGAGCGGTGATTAAACCGGCTTGATCGTTCAGAGTGCGGCCTTGAGACTCAATCACCCGTTGCATGTGAGTGGTTGCAGAGGAAGGCCCGGGTCCAGCTTCGACCGGTCGAAGAGCCGAAGAGAGAGGCGAAGGGAAGCTTGACGCTTCAGTCGAGGGAGGACCGAGGTGGGACAAGCCCGTCAAAGGAGAAGGACCGATCAGAGGGCTGGGCAGCTCAACCTCAGGAGAAGTCCTGAGCCGCTTGCGAGGGGGTTCCTGGAACAAACAAGAAGTTAACCAGAACTAAGGAAAGTCGATCGACTACTTACCTTATCGACCGTCGCCCAAAATAATCTGCCATTTCCCAGAATTGAACCCCTGACCTGCTAAACTAATTTCCCACACTCCCAGCACAAACTTGTGACCACTACACCATAGGTCCCTGTGCTTGTTCCCTTCTACAATAACCTATATTGACTATCTTTCTGGACTTAGAGAAATCTGCAATTGCTGCCCCCTGTTAGCCCAGCCCCTGTGCATCCCTGGGCTCTCAGACTGGCCTCATTTCTTCTTGGCACTATCTGTTGCCTTGCAGACCTTGTGTAGACTCATAATTTGCTCAAGGGCAGGCTTCTTGTCTCACTTTGCATGCTTAAGTGTTCTTTTGCTGTCTCTCAACCTTAACAGGTCAAATATGTCCAAATCCCTGACAATATGACTTTGACCACAGCATCTGTTGTAAGTAGGGTAATATACTCATAATCCCAGGAAAAAACAAATAATCTTTATTTGTACCCCATTACTGTTGCCAGATATAGTATGTGTTAACTTGTCAGGTGACCTCGTCCTCCTCCTCCTCGACCTCTTCATCCTCCTCCTCCTTTTCTTCTTCGTCTTCCCCTTCGCTGTCTTCACTGTCCTCGATCTCGTCCGATTCTTCGTCAGTCATTCTGACGTCTTCATCAATCTCCTCGGAGGAAGATCGATCGACTTGGACGGATCGTTCCTCTTCCAGCCCACTCCATTCCTCGAACTCTTCGTCCCCGGGCAAGCCGATCTCAGGAGAGATTCTTCTGGGTAGATTCTTTCTAGTCCTCGATCGACTAGCAGTCTAGTCAACAAGAAGAGTTAGAATCAGTCAAGTCAGAAAATGAAGTCCTTACCGGGTGGTCCTTAACGAAGCTGCAACCGACTCTTTTGCGGTTGCATTCGGCACATGCAGTCAGTCCATCCCGGACGAAGCACGGGATTGTGGTTTTTCCTCGGCTCTTAAGGCATTTTGCGCAGCGAAGTTCGGCCTTATACTGATTGTCACGGTCAGTAGGAATAAGCGGTCAATCTTTGAGTACTCACCAAAGTTCCGTCACCTAAGAACTCGGGATTGGAGTCGGGATCGACTCCGTTTGGAGGAAGAAGAGCCGCTTCTTCGATTCCCAGCTTGGTCAGAGATTTGAAGTCCATCTCTGAAGGCTCAGGACTATTCGATCTGGAGGAGACGGGAGACATGGCTCGACTTGGAGTAAAGGAACCGGTCGTATCTTGATCCTCGGCTAGAAGCAAGTCGTCAGTAATTCGGGGAGGCCCTCAACTGAGACTCACTGAAGAGGCGAGACCCAGCTAAAGGAGGTCAGCCAGAGGAAGTCGAAGACAAGGAGAGTTCAAGGACTCACCGATCCATTGGTGAACGAATGACCGCGCCGCGGCGTCTATTTGAACCACGGAGATCGGATCGCCTTCGCGGATCGGGACATCCCATTGGTCAACCGGATGACCGTGTCGAGCCATATAGCTCTGGAGCGATCTAGTCCAGCCAAGGCCATCTTCGGGATCGTCGTGCCATTGGTAATCCCAAACATCCTCCAGGATAGAAGGAAGAGGATGCTCGTCCCAATTTAGTGAGTCCAGCCAGTCATCGGTCTTACTTCGATCAGTTCAATGATCGAGGAGGTCTAATGATCGACTTACAAAAATATGGATCATCAAGATTCGTTCTATTGCGCGCCAGTCCCATGGTCCGAGGATGACGTACCGAACCGTTTCCTGAAGTCGATATAGTCGAGCACCAGTCCAGTAGTCGGGTGGAGGATCATGGAAAAGAACTCGATCGACCCTTTTGTGTTTTGCCTTGCCGACCGATCGCATATAGTCAACAAAGCCATCGTAAGTCACAGGGCCGACCATAGTAAGGATTAAGCTAGTTCGCGATCCTAGGCAAGGGGGGGTATGTTAGGTAGGCCTAACGTCAAAGGGATTGCCTAAGTCGCGAAAGCCTGTCAAAGTGGTTAAGCGCTGACACGTGACTTACGGCGAAGACCTTCCTTTCCGGTACAAGTCCTTACTTACCCTTTAGAGTCAGTATCAGCTGATCCCGGAGATCGCTCGGGCGAGGGATCGACTTGTCTAGACTCGGCAAGGGCAACCGAACTAAAGCCGATCGGTTCGGTCTAAGAACAATGAGTATACGGGGTACTCGACCGAGGACATTGGAAAGGCTATTGTTCTCTTGTAGAATATTCTAGTACGTTTGGAATGTATTTAAACACTGTGGTAGTGACCAGACAAATAACACTCTCTTGAACTTCAATCTATCGGTGTGAGCCACTCGATCGTCCATAGCTCCGCGCTGGACATACTAAGGTCGATCGTACTTATAGCCGTGCGCTAAGTCGATCTACCTTGACCCCTTCATTAGTATAGCCTCGCGCTACTCTGAAGGGTTCGGTAAGAGTAAGCTTCATCGATCTACGGTTAGAGTCGGGTTCGTGTTTAGTGGCATCCTCAACTATTGTTGTAACGCTCTATTCACTAAAGTCGTAACCGACTTACTTTGCTCAACCAAGTTTCTTAGCTTCATTAAGAACGTAGGCACTACTGTGCCACTCCGGACTTAGTGCGTGAACTTGTTGAGCGAAATCGATTCTCGATCGACTAAACCTCATAAGTCGATCACTCAAATCGTTGTGTTAATCCTCTTCACAACGAGATAATCCTCAATTCATTTCTTAACTAAGGCGACTACGATTACGTAACTACCGACGGTTGTTACTAAGTAAGTACTCGGTAAGTTAGCAATCCCAGTCCATAACACCGTCGTGCAAGGCATACCATCCTCGACGCCGGTGCAAATACCACCGCAGCCTGCAAGAAGGGTGTTCAAAAGCGCCACAAGGCGACGGGGACAGCTTGAGGGCGAGGACAGGTGAGTACAAGCCCTGCCCTCTAGTCTCGAGCGCGATAACACGCGAGTACACAGCGATGACGAGCACGCGGGCAAATGCCACACGTGCAAACGTAGCCGACAGATACAACACGAGCACCGGCGACCACGGGTACACTGGGCAAAGACCCAGCATGGTCGGAGCGCGACCAACAAGCGGACACCCCGCGCGGAACACGGGCAAGCAATGGGCGACGGCACACACGCTGACTGCGAGCGCACTCGGCGAATGCCCAGCACGCAAGCACGGCCGACGAACGGACCCCACGCGTGTGAGCAAAAGACCGGCGACGGCGACATTGGGCAGGGCCGGGGCACGCGCAACACACGCCGACTGCGAGCGTGGAGGGCGAATGCCTACTACGCAAACATGGCCGACAAGTTGTCAGCGCACACACTGGGCGGACAACCAGCAGACAGTGTACACGCCAACCGCGAGCACGCTTGGCGAATGCCCAGCACGCAAACGTGGCCGACGAACACACACGCAGGTGGGCGGGCACACGCAGGCGACGACGACATGCATGGCGACGACGAGCACGCCGGGCGAATGCCCAGCACGCAATCGCAACCGCTAAAACGGACCGCGCGTGCGTGACGGAAGAACGGGTGAGGGCACGCGGAGGACTGGGCACGGACGGGTATGGCATCAGCGGTGGGCAGGGCCGGGACGCGGCAAGAACGGGCGGGTGCAAGGGGGAGTGAGCGGGGAGGGTCGGAATGGGTGAGCGTGAGCGGACAAATGGGGAGGAGGGCGAGAGAACGGCGGGGGCGGGTGCAGATGCGCCAACCCCCACATGTAACCGCGCGATAGGTAAACTCGCGGTTCACCGCCAACACCGGCGGTGAAGCTCTCCAATGCGAGCCTGAAGCGCCAGCATTCAGTAGACAGCTAGATATGTAGATTATGGCATTGCTATGGTTCGTGGGCCTGCAAGCCCCGGTACACGAAAATTCCGTGAGACTTCACTGGCAGTAAGCGTGTCAGTAGCTACGTATCACAAGCCGTTAGCAAAATGCGCCTTTTGCTAATGACTGACAGATGTGAGCATTGAGTGACACGCTGACGGTTTGTAACGCTTTTGCGTTAGCATCCGTCAGCGCGTCAGCAACCGTTAGCAACCGTTAGCAAAATCGGACTTCTACTGATGCACCGACGCCTGCCCATGAGCGACCCCAACCGTTCCCCCCTCGGACCTCCTCAGCTGGAATTACCGGCCACTACCTGACCAACAACACACTCCTAGACTGATTATACGGACACACAAGGACGCCGTAACTGAGGACTGTCCGGTATACTTTGAACCCACAGTTTCGGGAGACACTGACGTCGAGCGCGATGCGACCCTGGTGAGCATCAGTATGATTAAATTGAAGACGCCAGGGATCTTAGCTAATGACACCCTGTACGAGAACAACGCGCGACAATAACACCCTCAACCAACCAGCTCCAGAAAGAAGCTACAGAATGCCCTGAAACTAACGACAGCTGGTTGGAAAGGTGCCCGCTACGGGGCAGAAGCCAGCGGCGGCCCATCCCCCTCGACAGCGGACTGACATAACTCTATTCGCTCCCGCAAGGACCCAACCACTCCGTGCAGAACTAGGAGACCACATCTCCAAAACGACGAACAAAGACCATCGATATAGCCACGCCCCCGACGCCGCAAGGACACGATGCTGTGAATCAATTTCAATCCATGCCACTCCTGGCACCTGCACGACAGCTGGGATCCAGGATGCTGCCCACTGACCGCAGCCTCCCGCGACGACAAAAAAAATGGGCCTGCTAGGGAGACTTAAAAAGAGGCTGGAGAACGAACCGAGTTCTGAGTGCCCAATAAGCAGTAACTCTCAGTACGCATCCCCGCTACTTCGTCTTCCTGCTACCGTGCATTTTTCTGTCATGTCTCAGCCTCCTACCAACGTCGCCCCCGCCTCCCTGCAGTCGAGCCCCGAAGGGCCGGAGAACGCCTCTGGTGCCCAAGGAGGACCCCTGAACAACAACAGAGCTCCCTCGCCCACCTACGCCCAGATGGCGGCGAGGCCTCCGTCCCCTAGGCCGGGAAGCAACTCACGCGGAGCAGCGTAAGTGCTACACTACTAAACACGAACTACTGTCTAAATGAAGTCAGCAGCGCCCCGGGTGGAACGACGCCCGCCACACCCCCGCCGACCCCACAGTCAATTGCGTCCCCGGACGTGGCCCCGTTCACGCGTACGCTTATAACACCGCGTCCCCCTTGCGTCTGCTAACTTACAACGACAGAGAGGACCGTCGAGCCCGAACCCGAGGACGACAATGACCAAGGATGGGCAACCGTCCAGCCGTCGAAGAAGGCAAAGAAGAATAAGACCAAGAAGGGCAAAGGGAAGGCTAAGGAAGCCGGCCCAAGGCCGACCCCGGCCGTGATTGCTGCCAGCTCCCCTGTGCCGCCCTCGCCCCCGAAACTCGAACCAAGGAAGCGCCGCCGCGTCGCCTCAGAGGACGGTGGGGACGACCTGTCATCGGACAAACACCAGAGTGCACCGCCGCCGACCGCCTTCCCGTCGAACTCGCTCCCAATCTTCGGCCAAAGCTCACCCTCCCCTTCCTACTTTGCCACAACGATGAACTTCGACGACAACGAACCCACGGACAATGGGAGCGACATGGACATCGACACCACCGTCGACCTCCGCGCTGATCAGTTCGGCCAGCCCGCTTTCCTCCGAAGTGACTCTCGCGCGGGCCCTACCCAATCATACGACCTCTCACAGCCCGTCGCGCCGACGACCCCTAGACCTAGCTCGTCGTCTGCGAGGAGATCTGGCCGCAGGAGCGCGAACGAGAACTCAGGCATATACGGTGTGTTACCCACTGCGTTAGCCAGAAGAGTCCAAGCTAATGCATGAGCCTCGCAGCGGACCACCCGTTCCCGTTGCGACAAGACCCAGCCTCATCGCGTGACCCACGTACTCCCACCCAGTCGCGCGGCCTGCGCGCTAGGACTGCAACGCCGGCGGCCCCGTCGAGACCTTCGACAAGGACGAGCCACAAGCGACGCGAGGAACGATCCCCTACGCCTCAGACCCCTCGCAATATCCACGAGACGAGCGATGACGAAAGGACGCCCCGCAGCACTGCACCCCGTAGCACTGCGCCCCGTAGCACCGCACCCCGCGAGTCGTCCTCTGAAGGTCGCAGCCCGACACCTCCTCGCCACAAATGCGGCCGAGGACGCTACTCTGTAGCACGCGCTACGAGGCGTCGTGACCAGCCAGAACCTGCCCGAACCCCATCCCCGGACCCCTACAACATCATAATGCAGGACCCCGACATCGTCGTAGCCCCCGCGGGTACCTACAGGCGCGTACAGGGTGACCACATCGACTGGAAGAAGAAGAACATGGACCCAGGGCAGGTTAAGGCCTGGGAGGAGCTTGTCCGCAAGAGACCAACGGTAGCTGTACAAGTTGGAGAGCTAGGTACGGAGGGGCCCGGTATCGGCGAGCGTGTCGACGAGATTGGCTCCATCCTCTTCCGCCTCTCTCAAATCCCGGACGTACTCGTCATCCCTGCGCACGGACCCAAGCCGGCACAGCCTCTACAGACGCTACGTAGCGCGAGCACTCCTAAGCCCGCGAACAAGGACCCCGTCTGGTACTTGATCGACGGCCTGACCGACAAATGGTGCGCCGCTCTCATCCGTGCTGCGTGGCTCAGCACGACGAAGATCTCCCTTAACTTCGAGGCCTGGACCCACGAGATCCCCCGTCTATGCGCTGCGTTCCGCCTCACCTTCCGCTTCCGCGCTAAATCCAAGGAAGACTACGACGCGATTGTCCGCCGCGAGCTCCTTGATTCGGACATCCAGAAGGTGATAATTGACGTTCTCCTTAGGGACATCGCGAAGGGCGGGCGCTGGAAACGTTATACGAGGGACGATGCCTTCGGCGAGATTCTAGACTCCGTCGACGTCGACGTCGTCACTTGCAGCATTACCGCGCACCTCTCCGAGCCGGTCGCGTTCATCCACATCACCCCCCCCACGGCCGATTGGCAGGACTGGCTACTGTTCTGCAAAGCGATCAGTCAGCACGGCTTTGGCTCTACTGCGTACGGCCATCCTGTCCCATTCACTGGACGCACCTACTGCGGCTACTGCCACTCCCTGGGACATACGTCTGGCCATTGCTCTGTGCGTTATGTACCTGGCTGGCACCAACCGCCGCCGCACCTTCTCCTCCAACAGCAGGCGAACAACGCCCGAGGCGCTCCTCGTGGTGGGAGGGGACGTGGCGGCGGGCGTGGGCGTGGAACTAGTGGCCGTGGCTTCTAACTCGTATGAACAGTCGTAAACTCTACAGGAACGATCTTGCACGCTACCCCAGTATACACGAGCACTTGCAACGTATGCGCTACGACTCTTGTACGATATTAAAACTGCCTCATGCTGTGTACCACCGTTTTCTTGAATGTCACCCTTTTGACCGCACTCCCTCGACCTGGAACGACTGATATCAGCACGACTAACGGTGTGCCCAAATCTACTGACCGCATAGCGGGACAGGAAAGCCACCGTGTGCACGATCTCAGCCAAGAACACTGCGAACACTGAGGGGCACTACTAGACTTGCCCCGCCGAGAGGCTTAAGCGACACCCTCGCCACCTGCGAGGACTAGCATGTCCCCTGAGAGACTCAGGAGCAGTCTCCTCTTGCCGTGGATCGTTGTAGCGGCAAGTATGATTAGCAACGGCGCCAAACGAAATATCAACCCCACACACGGATGTACTACAGACACAAGGCCAAAGCTCTTCCGGACGGCTAGGAGCTGACACGCCCCCTGCCCGTAGAGGCTCCAATGACCCCTCGGAAGGAACGGAGAGCAGGGCGACCCTCCGTGGCGCAAGCAGGCTGGGCACAGAGGGTAGCGTACACCTCCCCAGCAATGACGGGATAGATACTATCCAAACTTCGGCACGAAAGAGGGGCCGTAAGACGAAGGCAACACTAACAGTAGCCTCGCTCAATATGAACGGGAAAGGCCAGCTCACTGGCATCTCAAACAACAAGTGGAACTCGCTGAACCAACTCCTACGCGACGATAGGATTGGCATAATAGCGCTACAAGAGTCCCACCTAGACACGGAAGCTGTAGACATGATCCATAGACTGTACGGAAGACGAATGCATGTAGCCAACGGGACTCCTAACAGAGGGACGGCCTTCGTCCTGAATAGAGAACTGGTGGATGTCAGCCAGGTAACGACAACAACAGTAATACCAGGGAGAGCTCTATCAATCAGGACGCGTTGGCACAATGAGCAAATGATAACCATTCTAAACGTGTATGCACCAAACGACCCTACCCTGAACAAAAGCTTCTGGACAAATATCACAGAATACTATGAGAACCATCGAGGAAACAAACCCGACGTCATGCTTGGCGACTTTAACATCACGGAAGACTCAATTGACCGTATTCCTCCCCGTGAAGATAACGCAGGTGCAACTGAAGCGCTAGGCACCCTGCTATTAAGTCTGGGTCTCCGAGATGGATGGCGCGCGTCAGAGCCGACCCAGAGAGACTACTCATTCCCGCAGCGAGCCTCGGCATCGAGGTCGAGAATAGACCGCATATACGCGTCTGATAACATCTTGAACTCGTCACACACATGGCAAATAAAGACGACTTGCGTACCTACCGACCACAGACTAGTACTTGCGAAGATAAGCACAGAACATGCCCCGTATGTCGGCAAGGGCAGATGGTCAATACCCCTCCAGCTGATAGATGATATTAACTTCCTCAAAACAACAAAAGTAATGGGCGAGAACGCTCTCCTGGAGGCTCGTAAGTGCGCCGAACCAAACCAACGAAGCGCAACGAACAACCCACAGTTGATATACAAGAAATTCAAATCAAATCTAATATCATCAGCACGAGAAATGATGAAGAAAAAGGCCCCGAAGTTAGATGCGGCCATCAAGAAACTGACGAAGGAGGTCAACAGAATACAAAACCTCCCAGACTACGCGGACAACCACAAGCTACTCACCGAGGTAGAAGTGTTACTCGATCGCACAATCCAATTGGAGCGGAAACGATACCAGCACATCAGAGAATCGACAACAGCCCGGTACGCCCTAAACGCGGAGTCAATCAGTAAATACTGGTCGAGTATTAACAGGGAAAAGAGACCGCGAGACATTATATACTCCCTGAGGCTCCCCAACTCCCAAGCAACAGTTAACCGGTCGGACCAGATGGCCGAGCTTGCGCGAAACTACCACGACAAACTACAAAACGACGACGAACATACACAAAATGATGGCTCCGCATCGGAACGCATTCTGGGCGCCACTAACGAGATGAAATCCGTACTACAGGACCATGAGAAGGAGACCTTGAAGACGCCGATAAGCAAACCCGAGATCGAATCAGCACTGAAAAAGTCTAAGTCTGGGAAAGCCAGCGGACCGGACGGTATTCCATATGAACTGTGGAAGTCTCTATACAATGATGATAACCCATCAGAACAAAGCGGTACAAATTTCAACGGTATCGACCTACTGCTGCTAGTATATAGAGACATAGAAAAATTCGGTGTTGATCCCTGCTCAGGCTTCACCGATGGCTGGATGTGTCCTATATATAAGAAAAAGGACAGAAGAGATGTCAGTAACTACAGACCAATAACGGTGCTGAACTCAGACTACAAGCTGTATACCAAGATCCTGGCGTCCCGTCTAGCCTCTGTAGTAAAGTCAGTGGTACATCCAAACCAAGCGGGATTCATCCCAGGACGAAAGATAACTGATCAGACACAGACCTGTAGGACAATGGTCGACTACGCGGAGGCAACAGAGGAGAATGGAGTGATAGTAGCCCTGGACCAAGAAAAGGCATACGATAGGATCAGACACGAATATCTATGGGCAGTACTGAAGAAGGCTGGCCTACCTGAATCATTCATACAACGAATAAGAGAGTTGTACAAAGACGCAACTACAGTTGTCATCATTAACGGGGAATCCAGCTCCTCCTTCCGTGTGACACGGGGAGTTAGACAAGGCGATCCACTGTCGTGTCTCCTGTTTGACCTGGCAATCGAGCCGCTAGCCTGCGCCCTGCGGAATTCGGACCTCCGAGGGTTCCGCATACCGGGATACGCTGAACGTCTAATAACGACTCTGTTTGCTGATGACACATCGACCTTCCTATCCCAAACGGATAGATGGACTGACCTGTGGTCCATCCTGAACACATGGTGCGCTGCTTCGGGAGCGCGCTTCAACACGGGGAAAACCGAGGTAATACCGGTTGGTTGCCAGTCATACAGATCAGCAGTAATACAATCCAGGAGAATAAACCCCGACGACGATGAAGACGAGCAAATACCTGAACAAATCCACGTTGCGAAGGATGGCGAGGCAGTCCGTATCCTGGGAGCTTGGATCGGGAACAACACCCACAACGCTGCTATCTGGAGCCCGACAATAGATAAGGTTGAGAAGTTCCTAAAGAGATGGAGCTCCTGCAATCCGACAATGACTGGTAAACATAATATAATCCAGATGGGGCCGGGCGGCATGACTCAGTACCTGACGGCGGTACAAGGCATGCCGAAGACCACAACGAAGATTCTTACCCATATGATAAGGAACTTCGTATGGGGGAAAGACAAGATTCCCCCAATCAGCATGGGAACTCTGTGTATGAAATCTATGGATGGAGGTCAGGACATCCTCGATCTAGATAGCAGGAACGAAGCAATCGACTTAATGTGGTTGAAAAGATATCTACAACTAGGCACAGATCGGCCCATATGGGCATACATAACAGACGTAATCATAGCAATTAACGTCAGCAAAAATGCCGGAACGATCGAGAGAGCCACTCAGCTTAACATGTTCATTCAGAACTGGAAACCACGGCTAGACGCGAGATCACAGTTACCACACTATATAAAGACTATGCTGAGGACAGCCAAGAAATACAAGGCCAGCTTCGCAGCAGTGAAGCTAGATAAAGAGCTAAAAGGCCAACTACCTATATGGTACCATATTAGCGCAACAAAGCAACTACGACGCCTGGACAATACCAGACTTAGCAAATGCCTACGCACCGTACATGGTGTCATCACGGTTGCGGATATAGTACAGGCTGCACACCACGAAGCGGTGATCGAGATGAACAATGATGGAGCAGACGCTGATTGTACATGTGAGCAATGTAATGGAGATAGAGCTAAGGGATGCACAGATCCAATAAAGTGCAGAGACGCAGCGAGCAGATTGTTGAGGAACGTACAACTGAAATGGGATCCATCGACATCATCTCCTAACGATGGACTGACCCTCACCAGGAACCGGAAAAAGGCCAATGCCAAAGCGCACGATGAGAAGGGAGTCGAAGCCACATTTGACCCTTCAATAACAGAGCGTGGGGGTATCGCTGAGGCATTCAGGATCTTTGTCGACGACGACAACATCGACAACCCACCTGCGATAAGGCCACGCAGAGGCATAGAAGTCACGTCAGGACGACGCAGCGCTTACATCCTAGCGAGCCCTGGACCTGACCCCACGGAAGGCCGTAGAAGACGTGGACAACCTGATGGAAGTGGCTTGCTTATCATGAGACACAACACCATACATAACGACTTAGTCGCGTTAGAAGCGCACCTAGTGGATGACTGCTACTCCAGCGGTGAGCTGGCAGCAGCTATACACGCGGCACAGCTGACACACAAAGACGAACCTCTGCGATTTATATGCGAAACTGAGAACCTAAGCATTGTCCTAACCCGAGACCTAGAACGATGGGAGAGACTAGACTGGTTTGGTATCAGTAACCGTCTCGCATGGAAGGCACTAGTGAACATACTACGACAGAGATGTGCGACAACAACCTTCCGCAAAGCCGATGGAAGTGTAGAATGGTCCCTGATAGACAATGGACGGTCAGTAGCAAAGCAGCTACAAGCAAGGAACGAACTACACCTGATAAGGCCAATGACCAACCGATGCTTCAATATATCTGGGATTAGACTATCCGACCTGTCCCAACGACTGGCATATAGAATGATACGCCTGAGCCACAAGACTCGTAGACCTGCCACGCAGCGTGTCCTACAATCAGTACTCAGTAACATAGATAATGATGGCGGCGACTGTGCTAAGGAAGAGGAGATATGGACCAGCCTCCGGGCAAAAGAGATCCGCAAACCAGTACAAGATTTCCTATGGAAATGTCTACATAACGCGCATAGATGTGGGTCATTCTGGAAGAACATACCGAACTACGAGGATAGAGCGCTATGCTCCTACTGTGGTAACGAGGAGTCGATGGAACATATCATGACGCAATGTCAGGCCCCGGGCCGCGACGTTGTCTGGAATCTTGCTGAAGACATCTGGGAGAAGAAACAAGCCACATGGGCACGTCCTAATTACAATGAGATAATTGGCGTTGGCCTACAGAAATGGTACACCCCAAAGATGAAGCGTCGTCCAATGGCCGAACGATTCTGGAGAATCCTAATCTCAGAATCAGCATACCTGATATGGTGCTTACGATGCGAAAGAGAGATAGGCCACTCTGACGAACCTGGATGGAAACACACAGAGAAAGAAATATCAGCTAGATGGACGTCAGCGTTAAATAAGAGACTCCACCTAGAGATGGCGATGACCCATCGACGATTCGGACGACAGGCACTGAGAAGGGAGACCGTCACAAACACCTGGAGAGGGACGCTGTCGGACGAACATGCCTTACCTGATGACTGGACAAGTACAAATCGGGTTTTAGTGGGTATTGCAACCTCCGCGAGAAGAGCTCAAGGCGAAGGCTGACTGAGTCCCACACTGGCTTAATGAGCCGTGCGTAAATGCATTTTCTACCCTGGAAGCAATAGCGGGGAAACCCGCTGGCTGGCTGGACTGCGGGTATGACCAATTGTCATATGCCTAAGCCTACAAGAGCCCTCCAAAAAAAAAAAAAAAAAAAAAAAAAAAAGAGACCGGCTACCCAGCAACATCATGTCCGAGACGTTTTGTGCAGGTCTTATCAAGGTCTCACCATATTACAGTAAGGACTTATCGAGACAAGAGGTCATGCAATGCATTGATGGTGCACGTCGCGGTGGTGGAGCGTCGAAGGACTGGCGTCGCCGTCAGTCGGGGCGTGCGCTGTATGCGCTTGTTGTGTTTGTGGCTGACTTGTGGGCGCACACAGCTGAGCGCGCGGTCGATCCTTCGGTGACTGATCCTTCGCGTAATGACTTCGTACTCATTGAATGCTCGTATCACTTGCTATGTACGCTGAGTGAGTCATGGATTACAACATCTTCGAATTGATCGTACACAACAGCGACTGACGTCAATGGAAGCCATACAGTTTACATATTATCTGAATCTACCCTAGTTTCCACAGTGGTCGACAAGAATGGACGTCGGGGAGAGCAAGCCTAGATAGCGTTCTTGCTCTCCAAGAAGTCGCGCGCGTGGTCCTTCGCCTCCTCGCTGACGTTCGGGTCTGCGAGCCATCTCGGGTCAGTCTCCGCGCATACATGCGGCACGATTCCACTCACTCTTCAGCGTAGCTTTGTAGCCAGCGTTGACGCGCGTCTGGTCCTTGTCCTCCTGGTAGCCCTGGCGAGCCTCCTCGGTCTCAGGAGCATCGTCGAGCTCGTCGACTACTTGACGGGAGTGCTGCTTCGCCTCGTCGGAGACGTTGGGGTTGTTGAGGGCAGCCTGCACGTACGCAGGTCAACAAGCGTTCACGGTTCGCTGAGATACAAAACCACATACCTTGTGACCACCGACGACACGGGTTGGGAGGGACATGATGTATGAAGGCGGTGTTGAGACGGGTACGTTCGATTGGTAGTTGTGGGAAGTGGTCAAGTTGTGTTGGGGGTAGACTGCACGGCGACGCTCCTCTTATACCCGTCTCGAGACGCAAACGGGCGTGCGCACCATGACTTCACCCATGACGAACGCATGTGGCTAAGAGTCTAAGACGACATATTTCGTCGCTTCGCTACGTCACCCGCCACAACCTCCCGATATGGAAAGCATCTTACTAGATTCGGCGGCCGCACAGCGAGTCAAACCGCAGGCGATTAAATATCACGGATTGACCGTTCGGGGCATGGGTTGGGGAAGGATCTGCGCCCACCCCGAGCGCTCTTAATTGCTGGGCGACGGATGGGCTGCGCGGGCGGGCGAGCCCACCGCGACAGCTTCATTCCGGTTATATCTCAGGTCGCGGGGAGGAAGCGCGTCGAGCCAAGTGCCAGTACTTGGATGTGGGCACGCTTGCTGGCCTGCGTCTGACGTCGCGGACACTGGGAGTGGGTGGTGGGTGAAATTTGAAAACCGACCGAAGCCTTGCAAAAGCTTTACAGTGTAATTTACAGTGCGTTCGCTGGCGGAGGACAAGTGAGCGAAACGACGAAGCAAGACTTTGCACAGACGGGTAACGTCATCGACTTGGATATCATCAGGAAAACTACAACGCTCTGATGTTTTTCATTGCCTGCTCGGCAGACAAACCAGTCCAGAGACGAGTAAAGACAGCTGCAGTGCCCCGAAAGACCACAAGGAGCCGCACGATACTAGACATTAGATTTTAGGACGCGACTAACTAGAGAAGTCCACACACACACAGTCCTGTTGGTATGGAGAGGCCGCAGCCTCATGGTCCCGGGTAATAAGGTCCTCCCGCAGGCTACAAACCACTGGCACCTCACATCAGGGTCCACGCGAAGAGCGCCCCAACGCCTGTAGCCAACGCCCAAGCCTTCGCCGCGCCGCTCATGACCATTGCACCAGCACCCGACGACTTCCCGCTGGAGCCCGTCGACGAGGCCGAGCTTCCACTCACGCTCGCCGTCCCGCTCGCTGCCGCGCTGGTCGGGTTCACGCTGGTGGTCGCGCCGGAGCTCGAAAGGATCGTGCCGTTTGCGTTGAACGCCCTGATATAGTTGATCTCGAAGTACGCCGTGGCGAGCGCGGTCTGGTTGCCGTTGTTGTACACGTTCTGCATGTAGCACGAGGTCGCGTTCGCCTGGGACGCTCCCGTGATCGGGCACTGGGATCCGTAGATGGACGGCACGCCAGCCCAGGTGCCGCACATGGTGATGTCGAGGACGATCTGCTGAGGCGCGAAGAACTCGTTGAAATTGCAGGCGGTCGAGGAGTAGTTGGCGGATGGAGTGCCCCAGTCGGAGATGTCTACGGTGGTGGCGGTGGCCGAGATGGACGACGGGACATCATTGCGCTGAAGGAGAAGTCTCAGAACATGAGTCCGTGGCAGCGACAGTTGGACGACTTACGCTCCAGAACCAGATCGCGACGCCGGAGGTGTCAAACAGCGTGGCGTACACACCACCTCCCGCCGCTGAGAAGCCTGGTCCGTAGCTGTTGGCCTTGGTCTCACTCTGATTAGCATGAATGCGGTTAGCCCAATTCTTCGCTGCGAATATAGCTCACTTACGAACTGGCAGCCTGCAGTCGAATTGCAGTCTGTGACGCCAATGGAACCCGAGAAGCTGGCACTGCTGGAGGCGCTGCAGCCCTCGTTGCTGTGCAAGGCGTACTGGTTGTCCGTCATGGAGTTGATAGCCTCAACGATGTCAATTTCGCCGCCTGCGGGCCAGCTCTCGCCTTTCGTCCAGAAACTAGGCCAGATCTAGGGAGGTACATAGAGAGTGAGCATTTCTTCGTGGACAAAGCACTTGCGCCGGTATGCCAGTGAGCCCGACGAGCAACCAGGATGATGGCATTTCAGGCAGCCGAGTCTCTGCCCTGGCGCCCGTGTGGGCGCGTTGTGATTGGCTGGCCCGAGGTAACTGCGGGCGCCTCATCGAGGCTCTGATCATGCCGGCTCGGAGGAAGCTCGAACATCGACCAGGCGCGGGGACAGACAACCCCCTCACACGCCGTATGGCGTCGGGGTACTTAGCCACGGCAAAAACGAACCGTGGTGGGAGCCTCCGCTGTCAAGCGTGTGAGGTCGTCACCTCGAGACAACGGCATGCAGGCAACCGGCGCACGTTGTAAGATGACGGAACAGGGGAGACACTCACACCGCAACCATATGGGATGTGCGTCGCGTCCATGATGAGGACGGAACCCAGGTCGAAGTAGTCTGCCGTAGTAACGCGGACCTGGTCGTGGCAGAGAGCGCCTGGTTAGTAAAACGTGAAGGTAGGGCCGGGCGTCGAGGGGGCATGTGGGCCGCGGTATGCACCGAGCCTTGACAATGCCCCAGTCTCAGCCTCGCCCGTAACAGAGGATGTGCTCACCGAGTCTCGCTTCTGGTTCCAGGGCACGAAGGTCGTGTTGTCGACCTTGATGATGGCTGCACCATTGTTGTCGACGTACGCAAGCTTCTCGGCTGTAGCGTTCGCCTGGCTCACGTAGTTGATGTCGCCTGCGCGGACCTCGTCACGGACAACCCGAGGAGCTCAGCACAGGATGCTCACCACTAGTGGTGTTGTCATAAAAGTCGTAGAAGACCCATCCATCAAAGAAGCTTGCGCCCGCATACTCCTTGACGAGACTGTAGCTGGTGGCCGCGACGGCACCGCTGGAGTAGAGGGCCGCGGCGGTGAGCACTGCTGCCTTCATCCTTTTGCGAGTGCGAGAGAAAGGAGAGGAGGATTAGAATTAGGTGCAGAGGCGAGGAGAGGTGAGTGAGGCTGTCAGGGGTGCGCTTATAAGACAGGGCGGAGGGCAGGACTTGGCAGGTGAAAGGATGCTACTTAAATAAATCAGGAACCCGGACGACGCGGGGTTGTCGTCGGCTCTGATCGACTCTCGGAGTGCATAGGCGCCTACACACAACCACTTCCCTCGACGAGTGCATCTCGAAGACATAAGTAGCAGAACGGCTGCAGTCTGCCATGTACAAGTACGTACGTCAAATCCCCACAGCCAAGTAGGTCAAGGGCGGTACAGAGTACAACTAGTAGACTCGGAACGAGTAGATACAGCGCGAGCTATTTTCGTCCGACATGTGTACAGGCCAATTGATCCATAAATATACCAAGGTGCTTGCGAAAGACACAACTCACGAGGGACAGAGTATGGCATCATAGCAGAGACGGTGACATTCCCAGAACTGCTCTCGGTCCCATACTCACGTAGTCTGACTTTGAGACATAGTTTTTGCCCGCGGATTCATTGAACGTGATCTAAAACCATCACCTATTAGTGACTTCGTCTGTGGATTGACGACTAGAGAACGCAGACCTTTGCTACAATGCTGGTTCCCAAGAAGGAGGCAAGGCCGTCACCCTTGTCTCGGTATTCGGCGAAGTAGTCGGGGATCTTCAAGGTCCTAATGGCTCTGGGTTGCACCTCGTTGTGCTGCGGGTCAACGTTGAGGGGGATCAACGACGTCAGTCGTATCTGGAGGGCGGCTCCAAGACCTGGGTAGTATCAGCAGCTGCTGAAAACGAACAGCCAGAGAGCCCATACCCTTGACGTGGTTCGTGATCAACCCAGTGACGAAGAGACCCTGCCAGATATACTGCCGCTGGTCCAACTCCGTTCTCGCAACTGCCTCGGCAACAGCTGCCTGAAGCGACAACGCAGGGGCACCCTCCTTCTCCCTCTCCTTCCCCTTCACGCTCTCTCGCACGGCAACGTCAAATAGCGGCTCGCAGAACCGATGGCGCTCCTTCCCGACGGTGATCGTTTTCCCCCTCCACTGCACCTCGATCAAATCTCGCGCCTCGACCTCCTTCGCACGCGCCTGCTCCGCGGCGTTCGCGCGTGCGGCCTTGTTCTTCATGCCCTTCTCGATCACCGCCTTCTCCTTGCCCGCGACGACGATGGCAGCAATGTTGATGTCGCCGTCGGCAGTGGGGTCCTCTGCATCCTGCGCTGCGGCCTCGCCCTCAGCGAGGACCTTGACGTGTCCCTCTGACCAGAGAAGCTGAGCAAGTCCCTCCAGCGCAGCTTGCTGGTCAGCCTCGTCCAGCGGGTTCTCGCCCTCCACCGGCTCCAGCAGCGCCGACATGATACTCTGGTTCCCGCGGAGCAGCCCGGCCAAGTACTTCTTGCAGTCCTCCATGCCCACCATGACGCTCATCCTCGCACCGCCAAGCAGGAACCCGTCGTATATGGGAGCGATGTCTGTGTAGTCGCGGTCGATATCGACCACGACGCCGGAGAGCCCGCTGTTCGCGTTGACGGCGGAGTAGAACTGCGCGACGGGGCGGTCGAGAATACCGAAGCCTGCCACGTTGAAGCGTTCGAAGAACATCTGGCAGAGGCGTTCGTAGGTGTCGCGCGAGAGGCAGGGAGGTATCGACAGGAGGACGGCGGATTCCATTTGTGTGCGACGGAGGTGAAGTTGGGTGAAAAGGACGTGCTTCCTGTAACGCAAACACGAGCATTATACTTCGTACGGCAGTAGTGGACCGTCTGACAGACGCACCAGAGAGCTTCAGCCTGTGTCCAGTCGACAATGTCGGCCTCTGCAAAGGGCCAGTACTCCACGATGTCCTGGCCTGCGGCCAACGCCTCGTCAAGTTGCGCGCCGACCAGATAGTCGGTCACCTTTGCATTGGGGACGGTGGTCCCGTTCGCAGCTTTTGACGTCGAGGGACCGCTTTGAGCATTACCGTTGGCCCCGTTCAACAAACTCCTGGGCAAGCCCACCCGCGCTAGTACCTCCTGCAACACGGTCAATTGATGTTCACAGACCCAAGGGGCGTCCAGATACTCACGACTGCAGGAGTGCGCAGGAGGTCGTGTAGACCGAGTCCGGCGCGGATGGATGTACGACTCGTGTCCAGAACCACAACAGAGGAATCACGGATAGACATTTTGTGTCGATGTGGTCTCCTCGAGACGTGTAACTTTCACTTATGCACTCGTTGCAGGCAGAGCAAGTCTCGACTCTCCGGCAGAGGGAGTTGAGAGAAGGAGACGCGTGAAGAGACGCCCGCGAACGCGCAAACACGATCACGTATGCGGGCCCTGCGCGGCGTTCACTCACGCCCCCACATCGTACCACCTCTCCCCGCGTCATACATATGCGCCTCGCCGCCCTTCTCGCTCCTGCCAGTCGTCCGCCTCGACTCCGACGCTGACCACCATGGCTTGCTACGCTCCCATCGACATACCCGCTTCCGGCAAGGAGCCGTTCACAGACTACGCTCGCTGGCGCCTGCGCTCCTCGGAGGACGGGCGGCATACATGGCACTACCTCCAGACCGACGAAGAGTGCAAGGCTTGGCCTCAGACTGAGATAGACAGGTACTGGCTCGGACTCCCTGTTGACCTGCCTGCGCTGCCCCCGCCGGAGGACGCTCTCGACGCCGCGCGGAACGGGTTCAAGTTCTACAAGCACCTCCAGGACGCGGACGGGCATTGGGCCGGAGAGTATGGAGGGCCTATGTTCTTGCTCCCTGGACTCGTCATCGGGTCCTATGTATCGGGCATGACCTTCACGCAAGAGGAGAGGCTGGAGATCATCCGGTACCTCATCAACCTTGCTCACCCTAAGGATGGTGGCTGGGGCCTGTGCGTGCTTCTTCCTGCCGTTCTGTAGCGACAACTCAATATGCATAGGCACATCGAAGGTCAATCGACTGCCTTTGGTACGGCGCTGAACTACTGCGTGATGCGCATCCTGGGTGTATCGCCTGAGCACCCTACGCTCGTGAAAGCGAGAGCCACCTTGCACAAGCTCGGGGGCGCGACGGGCGTACCTTCATGGGGGAAGTTCTGGCTGTCCGTATTGAATGTGTATGACTGGGAGGGAAACAACTCTATTCTGCCTGAGCTTTGGTGAGTGTCCTGTCCTCCAGGCCAGTTCATGAGCTCCCGGTCACTGCGGCGCACAGCAGCAGGGGCTGCTGTTCATCGCTCTGCTATCATCCTGTCACAACTCGGGCTCATTTCCTATGCATCTGTGCATCTGTACTTATCGTCTGTGTAGGCTATTCCCGGACCTGACACCTTTCCACCCGCACAAATGGTGGATCCATACCCGCACCGTCTACATACCCATGTCCTACCTCTATTCCCTCCGCTGGAAGATGGAAGAAAACGACCTCATTCTCGCGCTACGCGAGGTGAGTATTCACTTGGCGCTAACCAGCTCCAGGACTTACCCTGATTCCAGGAACTCTACCCGCAAAATTACTACAGCATCGACTGGCCGGCGCAACGCAACAACATATGTCACGTCGACTTGTACGCACCACACACCGCGCTCTTTGACTTCCTCTACTCCATCCTCAACACCTACGAGCCATGTGCCGCCCCGCCTCTGCGCAAGCTGGCGATGGAGAGGTGCTACCAGCTCGTCGTGCAGGAGGATGAGAACACGGGCTACCAGACGCTCGGGCCGGTGAGCAAGATGATCAACCTCATCATCCGCACGATCGTCGACGGCAAGGAGAGCGAGGCGTACAAGCTACACATGGAGAAGCGGGCGGACTTCTTGTGGATCGGTAAGGAGGGCATGCGGATGTGCGGGACGAACGGCAGCCAGCTGTGGGACATCGCCTTCATCGCGCAGGCACTCGTGGAGACGGGCTTGGGCGACGAGAGCGAGAACCAAGAGAGCCTGGTCAGGGCACTGCGTTGGCTTGACCAGTGCCAGATCCAGCAGAACCCAAAGCATTTCGAGTCTTCGTATCGGCATCCGACGAAGGGCGCGTGGCCATTCAGCACGAAGACCCAGGGCTACACGGTCAGTGACTGTACCGGCGAAGGGCTCAAGGCCGTCCTCTACATCCAGGAACACGTCGAGTGAGACGCACCACCCTGTGTCTACCCAGTACGATGGTCGTTAACGCGTGCGACAGGTCCACACCGAAGCTGGTATCGGAAAGGCGAATGTGCGACTCCGTGGATCTCTTGTTGGGTATGCAGAATGCAGACGGTGGCTTCGCGAGTTACGAGCTCATCCGTGGACCGGAGTGGCTGGAGAAGCTGAATCCCGCCGAGGTGTTCGGTACGTCATCGGTTTGATTCTAGTCTGCGATCTCACTCAGCAGACAACCCAGGTGCGATCATGATCGAGCACAGCTATCCAGAGTGTACAACCTCCGTCATCACCGCCCTATCTATCTTCAGAAAATACTACCCGAAGTACCGATCCGCTGATATTGAGTAGGCAGTCTCACCTCCATGTTCGTCCGGTTTGTCGCTGAATGGACGGTATAGGACGGTTATAAAGAGGGCGGTCAAGTACCTCCACAATGCGCAGACGCCTGAGGGTGGCTGGGTCGGCTCCTGGGGTATCTGCTTCACGTACGCCGCCCAGTTCGCGTGCGAGTCGCTAGCGCTCGTCGGAGAGACGTACGACAACAGCCCATACCTGAGGAAGGCATGTGAGTTCCTGCTCAGCCACCAACGGGCTGACGGCGGCTGGGGAGAGAGCTACAAGGTCAGCGTGATGCACTGCTCTCAAGCACGACCTTTGCTGACGTCTCCGTAGTCTTGCGAGACGAGTAGTTGGGTGGAGCATGAACAGACGCAGGTCGTACAGACCTCTTGGGCCACCATGGCGCTCATCTACGCGCGTTACCCTAAGCCGGAACCAATAGAGCGTGCCGTCCATCTGGTTATGTCACGCCAAAATCCGGTACGTCGGCTTGCGCGTCTTGTTGTGTCTCTGCTCACTCTCTACCAAAGGATGGCTCGTGGTCCCAGGAAGCCATGGAGGGCATCTTCAACAAAAGCGTGACGATCGCGTACCCGAACTTCAAATTTTCGTTCACCATCTGGATGCTCGGCCGTGCCCATCATTATCTTGCTGAACTGAAGGCGCGCCGGAACGGCCACCAAATTGGCAAAGCAGGACTTTGAGCAACCGGCCCGTTCCGCAATTCGTGTCTTCGCTTCGTCTTCGCCTCATCTGCTCGCCTTCCTGTCGCATAAACTCTTGCTTTCTTCGCATGTCGCCTGTCGCCTGTCACACGATCTTTTGTTTTCGCACTGTGAAGCTAGCCTAATTTAAGTGGTAGACTTAATGGAACGTAGGATATGATGGTGGTTGTAGACGACAGCAGGGTGCTATTGCGAAAGCGGTGAGTTGGAGCATGGTGGAAGAAACGTGGTCCGTCGTGGGTCATGCAGATGGTTGCGTGGAAGGCTGTGTGGGTAATGGGGAACCATTGTTGTCGTCGTCCGGCCACTCGCCCGTTCCGTCAATGAGCCCTGCCTTCTCCAACTCCCTGTACTTCTCCTGGAATGCACCGAAGCCGGAGCTGACAGGGGGCGCCTTTTCGGGGATGGGTGGGATGGCGACGCGCGGCGGACGGGAGAGCTGTGGGACTGGCTCTGGGGGCTTGCGACGCACGATGATAGACTTGGCGAAGTCGGGGAGGGCCTTTGTGTCCAGGAGGTGCAACGTGTCGAATGGTGCGGACTCCTCGTCATCGTCCTCGCCGATGTATCCTTCGCCACGCATCTTGTTCCATTTCCGTCTTGCCTGGGAAGCGGTGGGTGCTTGACTTGGCACTCCCTTCCGGCGGGAACGAGCCATGGGCAATGTCATGATGGTGTGCAACGGGGTGGGTCCGGCAGGTAGCTTTGATGGCACCTCCCAGAACTGACTTCGAGGAGGGTGCCTTGGGGTTCGCATGTCCTTCAATTTGCCAGCCTTATGTGCAGCAGGAGTGCTGATTAAGTCACCATGCACTTGGGAAAAGTGGGGAAATAGGGCATGGTGCACAAATGACATGGGACAACCTAATGAACCATTGTAAAGTGAGTTGCTGCTTGTATGCAAAGCATAATGACACACCTGCTGCAGGACATGGTATTGGCAGTCTGGTAAGATGCCCAGACTCCACATGCTTTTTCAAATCATGCATGGTTGCATGGTAGAAACATGAACATCGTGGAAGGCGACATCGGTAGCTCCCGTCTGTCTATAGTTGGTGTCCTTGAGTATCACATCTGCAGCCTGAAAGTGGTGGCATGTTTCACCTCTTCTTTTAAATGCCTCAGATGAAGCTGTGTGTGCTGGATCAAAGAGACATCAGCATCATGATGTGCATACAAATAGGACTTGAGAGGATGCAACAATGGGCAGTATTCAACACAGTACAAACATAAAGTCAGTTGTCGACACTTTCTGGCTAGTAGAGTACCATAGCACCAAGTAAAGGAAATAACTCTCACCTCTCTTAATGCACCCCAGCTGTTCAGTTCTGCTTCACAAGTGCCACTCCACTCGCATGATAGTGGTGTCAATGACATGGCCTCTTGAGCAAACTTGGTGACATTCTCTGCAGTGAGAACATTCACCATCAACTGCGCAGAGTCACCTGTGTACAAAGAACAAAGAGTAAAGTACCACCTGAGGTGCACCTGGTTGATGGTCAGCAATGATGGTAAGTGCCACAGTCTTTATTCCGTGCCGATTGCGTCCACCGTGGGAATCAGAAGCACGGACAAATAGCGGACTTTGAATTGGACGTGTTTAAGTCGCACCCAAGTCGCACCGCCACCGGTGGCCACGCCACACCTCAAGTGACAGCCACATGCAGCTTGTACTCATGCCTCATCAGGATGCTGTAGCCTGCATTCAAATGGAAACATACGCATCTACACAGGACAGTTAGACGTAGTGGGCTCCTTTCGAAAATATCGCATGGCAGCAAGGCAAATGGTTACGATGCACTCATTATGGGGGACCATCATATCTCAACCCCACATTGTAACCCAATGAACATCCCAATGAACATCGTACAAACTCAGGTGTACAGCATAGTCGTCCTTGTACCAACAGCAATGTCATCTTGTTACACAACTACAACTACTGCCAGAACATGCCTCACACTTCTCACTGGAATTCTGGCAGGAAAATCTCCTTCAGTTGTTGAGCAGTATCTGCAGGATTCAAGACAGCATGTCCAATTGTACGAGGATCGGCGTAGAGCTCGTGATCGTTGCCACCCTGAAGTGATGTTTAGTGTATCGCTGAACCACCCAAGACAGTATACATGCCTTCTGAGTGCTGTCTCCGAAGAAATGGATCTCCTCGAACTTTTCGTCCTCGACGTGCCGCAAGCAATATGTCTTGTCCCACCCATTAGGGAAGACGTCGAATGATATCTTCCCTCCGATCGAGAATGTTATACCGTAGTCAGCGAACTTCTCCTGCAGCACTTTGACGAAGGCGACGCGGACCCCATGTTGCTGCGTACGTCCGTTCATCAGCAAGTCAAACAAATGATGATGCTAAGCAGCATACATTGTCATATGCTTCGAAGTCTTTTCGCTCCTGCATCCTTTGGACGGGAGCGTGAGATCGGTGTAGTGCTTATACCGAGAGCGCCACGCAAGACTTACGTCGCGTTACGCCCCAGAGGACTGACGTTAATCATCCCATTACGGAACTCGATGAACGTTCCACTGGAAGGATGTTCAGTCCACTACATGATATTATTCAAGCTCGTTACTGACCGCTTGATAGGAATATCCAGATCCGCGATGTAGTGCAGGATGAAGTTCGCTAAGACCTTGTAGCGTTCCTCGCCGACGAACTTGATGAATGATTGTGACGGCAATGGCGCAGCCAACTTGTAAGCAGTCAGGCCATTCTCTCCGAATACGTAGTCAAACTCGTCAACAACTACCGAATACATGAGTATGTCACCTCCGCTGGTGTGCTGCACAGCGCTCACCGTTGTTCCCCTGAGTACTGAGCTGCTCCGAGACCTTGACGAAGTCTGAGCCGCTGATTACACCAATGACCACCTTCTTGCGCAACGCGCGGAGTAGTCTGAGCATCTCAGGGGAAACCGTCTGTCACGAAATGAGTGTACTTGAGCTTGACATGCAGCGCGCCGCCTACCTGACGCGGAGGGGTGAGAGTGTCATCGACATCGAAGAGGACCAGCTTCTTCTGCGGACGATCTGCGAATACACTAGCAGCCATCGTGCTCTTGAAGCAGTCTGCTATGACAGTACAGGTGAAGTTGGCAGGTGGTCTGGGCAGAGAACAGAGGGCAGGACGTGGAGGACACGACGTACGGTGAGTCGCGTCCGACCCGCAGCCGCCTCCATGTTCAGGCCAAGGAGCGATCGATCATCACGGAGCGCCCATTCATGAACATCGCTTCCGCGCGACCTCCGGCGCATGTACTCTACTCTATGCAACATACAAGCTCGGGATCGTTCCCAAGCAAGTCTACCGTTCATCGGAAACAAATGGACACATGTCATTAAAATATTTCCAGTATTGGTTATCTTTCGACTACCGTGCGTTTACCGACCACCACCCAGCGCCTTCAGCCGCGCTTCAGCAGCTCGCGCTCTACGCTCCCGTTCAACCTTTGCCCTCATCTCAGGCGTCAAGCCAGCAATGCCCTCACTTGCACCGACCGTCCCTCCTAACCGCCGCGGCCCACTCGTAGGCTCGGCGGGCTTTGCCTTCGTCTTCGTTTCGGGCACTTCCACCGGGACAGGACTAGGCGTACGGGACTCTCGCTCCTTTTCTCTCGCCTCCCGCTCCTTCACGCGGTCTTTCAGGCCCTTCCGCCTCACCTTCTTCTTCTCTTCGCGGCCTTCCTCCATCTCCGCACTCAGCACGCTGGGCACACGCGCCCCCTTCTCTGTCCCGAGCCAGTCCCACCAGTCGGGGTGGGCCGCAGCACAGCGCCGGAAGACGTCGCGTACCGCTCGGGACCGCCCGAGGTCGTATGCGGTGCGCCTAGAGCCTGCGGGTAGCGCCGGTGCGTCTGATGCATCGGAACGGTGGCCATCCTCCTCAACGGCGCTGCTAGGGACGTCGAGTGTAGGATCCGCGCGCATCTCTTCCAAAAGCCATCTGACGACATCCGCTTGACCTGTTTGCGTGGCGACCTGGAGAAGCGTCCCGCCTCTCTGCCCTGCCCAGTCCGGGACAGGCGCATTGATGCCGCCTAGGCTGTCGCCTTCGCGCTCCCAGAAAGCCTTCAGGACGTCAACGCGGCCTCTGGCGATCATGTCCAATACGCGGTCCCACTTCTCGTGCAACAGCTGTTCTTCGCGCGATAGTTGAGGAGGCTTCTCCTTGGGTTTCTCCGGTTCTGCGGAAGCTGCCGTGGGTGGCTTGGGTTTTGGCTTTGGAAGAGATGCAAGATACGCTTCGTCCTGGGCACGAAGTTCCTCTTCAGTCAGATGGGACACTTTGGCACGGGTGAGCTCCATCAGGCATCGAGTCAGCTCCGATTGAGTCTGCCATGTACCAATCAGCCTACATAACAGCACCGGCAACAGACACACTTACGGGGCGACGAGTTGGGAATGGGAACGTGCGCAGTCGCTCATCGCCTTCTCAAAACCGTCAGCTATGCTTAAACAGTGCCCTCAGAGCGGACTGACCTTTCTCAATGACAGCACCTTCGTAATCAAGAAATATTCTCCGGTTGGAGACACTAGCTCGTATGAAGATGCGTTCGCAATGTTCGATCTCTTCGGACCAATCTTGCAACAGGTTACGGATATCCTGCAATTTGAAGTTGAACCATCAACAAAAGGCTCGTCCGATCAGGCTGAGGACTCACATCCCGCAAAGCTTGCTCGCCGTAACGACGTAGCATGGCTCCAGCACTGGCGGCTTTGCTCTTAGCGTTGTCGTTGGTAGATTGAGATCCACCCTGTTTTCGACGTGCTGCAAGACGATGAGCCTCAGCGTGAATTTGAACGACAGTCCCTACGCACTCGTGTAGCGATGGAATGTCTTATGTCTGAGCACTTCGGTCTCCGGTTTGGGCTTCTTCGGCTTGCCTTTCTTCGTGAACCCTCCTGGCTCGTCAGCGTCTGAACCGGGTCCCTTCACGCGCACAACGGCTCCAGCAAAGTGTCCGCCGGCGACCATGAACATCGCCCAGGACCGCCCTTCCTCACCGCCTTCCTGCATCTCCTTCAGCTCATCCATGTACGACGTAGCCGGCGTCGAGAGTGGGAAGAGGACCTTGTAGACGCCGACCTGGGTGGACGGAGGCGAGTGGAACCATGCTAATGGTGTACCTGGCCCAGCAGGAGTCAGCTCAGTCGGTGAGGGCGACCGCGCCAGCTTGCGGGTTTTCTGTATGAGGGTCGCGACGGCATCCGAGTCATCATCGGATTCGCCTTCAGAAGATGATGCAGACCCAGATAGCGAGTCCTCCAATCCTATTGGCCCGACTGTCAGAGGACACCACCTGCAAAGCGTTACCAAACTCACCGTCCACTAGTTGGGCGAACTGGCTCTCCGAGACGGTATTCCCTCCATTCAGTTTCGCTTTGACATTATAGCGATGCCAGTCGGACCGGAAGTGGGTACGCTGTTCATCAACGCCTGTGAACGTCACGCCCAAGCAGACGTTGCATGCTCGAGCTCCCGGAGCAGAAGGTGCGACCGGCGCCGGAGAATCATTACGGGGCGGAGGAGATAGTGCTTGATTGACGACGCTGCGAGGGACTAGTGTGCCCAGCAGTTCCTTGGGTAGAGAGAATACATGGTATTGCGAGGGATAAGACATGATGGTCGGTCCTGTAGACTGGTGTGGTTGTTTCAGTGTCCGTGAAGGCGATGTACGGATACAGCCAACGGGTGCGCGATTATGGCTACAACTCTTGCGATGAGAGGGGGAGCCCCTCGTACTTATGAGTGAAGCAGAAGCGGTGGTTGAGGGATGGTATCGGCAGCGAGCATAGACTCGAGCTCAGCGGGCGTAGGAGTCAGCTTGCATGGACTGCACGGACCGCTTCTGTCCAGAAAGTCCGATCCACGGGGAGAGCCGTTGCGTGCAACGCGTTGCGCGCAACGCGCAACGTCACGCAAGTCACGGTGTGGCTCCCCTGTGGCCTAATAAGCGGCGCCCGGGCCAACGGTACACGAATCTTTTCAACCTTGGGCTACAAGGGATTGTTGGAGGTTATACTGAGAGGTATATCCTCTAGTAGAACGAATGTCGCCTCCGTGTGCGTAGTTCGAGTGCTTACTCGATGCACCGCGGCCCGCCACCGTATACTTACGTAATCTCCCGGTAGATACATCGCGGCCACCGGCCACGGTGGCGACTGTTGGCGACTCAGAGACTAGAGTCGGTCCCCGCAATCCCAATTGAGCTAAAGAAAAAACTTGTATGTAAACCCGATTATATAGGAGCTATCACACATCTAAACGATGTTCAGAAAACAGCTGTAAGTATGTTTGGAACGGACCGCGTCACAAGGCACCCGCCACATGCCCCGATTAGGCAAGTGGTCGGTCAACGGTAATAAGTTAGTCGGAATCTATGTACAAGTAGACGTCAGCTAGCCGTGCAGTATTCACCAGCCAATCCTATGACTTCTCAAATAGTGCAGCTCTCTACTTAATTCTCATCGCTGCGGCGGCGCCGAGGCTGGACTAGCACATAAGCAACTGTCTGAAAGTGTATGTCACAGCGTGATGTGTGTGACTGTTGCACGTTGCGCGTTGCGCGTTGCACGCAACGCCCCTCCCAGTCGATCGGACGTTCTCCTTCTGTCAGTGTCAGTGCCACACGTCGCACGTGCACCGCGCCGATCGCCGATTCGCTTCCTGCAATGCCCTGCCCAGCTGCCGCTGTACAGTGTACGCCTCAGAGTCACAATTTCGGAACTGCGCGGCATCGACTCAGACCCTCTCCTCTGTCCCGATGTGACTAGATTTATGTAACTCGAGTTGATCTTTGATGGCATCAGTACCAATGGTGTTGCCGTGTTCTCTGTGTTTTCCGATCGCACCCAGCTGTTGCAGTGAGCTGAACGGTACTACATGAACTGCCCCGTCGATGGAGACAAGTTATTTGGTGCGGTCGAACTGCGCCGCTCATTGCGTCCCCTCGCAGTATGCACTATTTCCTCGCAACCTGGGACGGTCCCGAGAGTTGTCTTGACGATTCAGGTATGATCAGACATGTCCATACCTAGAATCCATCCGCTTTGTTGACTGCATGAATCTTACTGGCCAAGATGTCCGCAATATGGTGGAGGCTCGCTGGGCAACATATACTGTCGAGGGCTTCTGAGACAGAGCGATCACCAAGTATGGGACTGACTAGATAGCGACGTGAATATAGTTCGGGCAAACAGTTTCACTTTGCGGTTTGGTGGACAGGGTTGATGGCTAGATGCACACAACGAAACGACTGCGTCATTTCCTCGAGCATACTGTCTTTTGTCTTTGGTAGTAGTACTTAGTATGGTAGTACAAACACAAGTTGCTTAGGGCCACTCTTCAAGGTGTCCAACTACTATGTCATGACCGCCTAATCCCACTGGAACTATAATTGCTCTGCATCCTCGCTCTATTTAATTTTTTCATGCTCAACTCGTCGCGTAAGTTACATCGCAAAGGCTGTATAAACTCTGTGTCCAAGTACAGTCCAGCGCGGTCACCGTCACTCAGCGCCAAGCCACGCTGTGCGTGACCGCGTTTACTTCGTGCCACAAAGCAAACAAGGCCAAGCGCGTCAACTCAGCGCGCGCTATATAGTAGCCGAGACGCGTCGCTCAAGTTCTCCACCCATCGCGTCGCGTTCGCCATCGTTTCCTGTGACTTGACATAGAAACGACTAGACTATGGCGACAATATCCAACGTGGTGTCGGACTCGACTAAAGAGAATATCCCGCTAACGCGGTAGCTAGCATCAGTCACTCTCTTCTGTAATGCGTACTAAGCTGGCGGTTGCTACCACAGAACCGCGTCGGAGACGTTCAGTGACGCTCATGGCGCACACTCACAGCCGCTGGCGAAGAGGAGAAAGCTAGGAGGCGACTCATTCCAGGGCTCGCAACCGACAAATCAACCTTCCTTTGCCGAAGTGCTGGAGCGCCTTAAAGAGGACGCGGGTGAAACTAAAGGTATGAAGAGTGCCAGTTATTTGGTCAGAACCATCTGAAACTCTTCGTAGACATTGAGGGCGGGGCCGACTGCTGGCCAAGGCCGAAACTCGGTCCTATTGACGAGAAAAGAGATACCATCAGTAAGTGTATCACACCCCCTCTCGAACTTCGTACTAAGAAGGTGTTCAGTATTCCAGCAAATCGATGTGGAGGACTGTTACGATGGCGGGACAGTGGGTTTCCGAATGTTTGGTGTAACAGAGGCAAGTCCTTCCTCGGTATGCCCGCGGCTGCGCTGACATGGTGATGTCAGGCGGGCCACAGCGTAATGACCTATATTTCAGACTTTCTTCCTTATTTCTATGTGCCAGCCCCCCGCGGCTTCACGGAGAGCGATACATGGGCGTTCGCCGAGTACTTGAACGTAAGTGGCATGATCCTGCAGCATTGGACACTCTTCGTTCAACGTTGTCCAGAATGCCGGCAGTGGTGGCGTCAAAGGCGCAGAACTCGTCAAGAGAAAGAGCCTATGGGGATACAGAGGCGACGACTGGATCGTGTTCATCAAAATCACCCTGTTCGAGCCGCGCAGCTTACCGAGGATCAGAGATAAGTCTCCCCTGACATGGCTGCTCGCAGCAAACTGACCCTTCGGTTGGAATATCCACGCATCTTTGAGCGAGGCGAATGTAGTTTCCGTGACCTCTTCAAGGATCAGACAGCGACGTTCGAGAGCAATATACAGTTCACATTGCGTTTCATGATCGACGCCAAGGTAGTGTTAGCCGCCTCTGGTGGTAATCGCTGCTGATGACGTCATAGGTCCTCGGCATGAATTGGATCGAGGTTCCTGCAGGATCCTACAAGCTGACTCCTGAGAGCAAGAAGAAGTCTCACTGTCAGATCGAACTCAGCGTCCGGTGAGTTTGCATCATTCGAATGATGAGTGTAGTTATTGATACCAGGATATAGCTGGGATCGATTCATTTCGCACCCAGCTGAGGGACAATGGTCAAAGATTGCTCCTCTCCGTATCCTCAGCTTCGACATCGAATGCGCGGGGCGAAAAGGCATCTTCCCCGAGGCGAACGTTGATCCAGTCATCCAAATCGCAAGCATGGTCACTCGGCAGGGTTCGTAACGTTCAAGATATTTTTGTCTGATCTATACTGATTGAGGTCTAGGCGAGAGCAAGCCCTTCATTCGTAACGTTTTTACCCTCAACAGCTGTGCACACATCGTGGGCTCGCAGGTCTTGAGCTTTGACGATGAGGTCCAACTGTTCACTGCTTGGCAACGGTTCGTAGAGGAGGTTGACCCCGACGTTGTCATTGGCTACAACATCGCCAACTTCGACATACCGTACCTGCTGGACCGTGCTAAGGCCGTTAAGGCGGACAAGTTCCCGTACCTTGGCCGCATGAAGAGTAAGTCCGGCCTCGTTAGGATGATCATCTCTGACAACGCTTGCTATCCTAGATATCAAGTCGCAGATGAAAGAGACGCATTTTTCGTCGAAGGCGTTCGGTCAACGTGACTCGAAGGAGACTGCGCTCGACGGGCGGCTTCAAATTGATCTCCTGCAGTATATGCAACGTGAACATAAGCTGCGCAGCTATACGCTGAACTCCGTTTGTGCGCAATTCCTGGGAGAACAGAAGGAGGATGTGCACCACTCAGTGATCACGGAGCTGCAAAACGGGACGTCGGAGTCGAGGAGACGGCTAGCGGTCTACTGTCTCAAGGTGTGTACCTGTCATTCGAGGGGTGTTTCCTGAACTGACATGATGTGACAGGATTCGTATCTGCCTCAACGGCTGATGGATAAGCTGATGTGTTTCATTAACTACACTGAGATGGCTCGCGTGACTGGCGTACCCTTCAACTACTTGCTCTCTCGTGGACAGTCTATCAAGGTCTTGTCCCAGCTTTACCGGAAGGCCAATGACGACGGCTATATCGTCCCTTCGCTGAAGGGAGAGGGTGGGTTGTTTCTCCATTATGTTTGGATGCGCGCCCTGACATTTGGCTACAGGTTCAGATGAGCAGTATGAAGGTGCCACCGTCATCGAACCTAAGAAGGGCTACTACGACGTACCTATTGCGACATTGGACTTCAGTTCACTGTACCCATCCATCATGATGGCGCATAATCTCTGCTACACGACGCTAATTGACAAGAAGAACATTGACCGTCTCAACCTTGTCAAAGATGTGGATTACGTCCAGACACCGAACAACGGTAATCCCTTCCGGCTGTACTTAGCTCCCCGCACGTACTCATTCTACGGAACAGACTTCTTCGTCACATCTTCCAAGCGCAAGGGATTACTTCCCACCATTCTGGAAGATCTTATCGCGGCACGTAAACGCGCCAAAGCCGATCTGAAGAAGGAAACGGATCCATTCAAGCGCGCTGTGCTGGACGGTCGACAGCTTGCGTTGAAGATCAGTGCCAACTCTGTATATGGTTTTACGGGTGCAACCATTGGCAAATTGCCGTGTCTGCCCATCTCCTCTAGCGTCACTGCATACGGTCGTCAAATGATCGAGAAGACGAAGAAGGTCGGTCTTGACGTTCCTGGTTCGACCGCTGAAGAGCTCATCACATCTGCCATTTAGGAGGTAGAGGCCGAGTACTGCATCGCGAACGGTCATATGCACGATGCCGAGGTCATCTACGGTGATACTGATTCGGTCATGGTGAAGTTCGGTCCCACAGACCTACCCAGTGTCATGGCTCTAGGTAAGTCTTACCCGTGATCGTTCTTCACAGTCACTAATGTCGTCTAACCGGACTATCTGGTGCAGGCAGTCAAGCGGCGGACCTCGTCACAACGAAATTCATCAAGCCGATCAAGTTGGAGTTCGAGAAGGTCTACTTCCCGTATTTGCTTATCAGCAAGAAACGCTACGCGGGTCTATACTGGACAAGACCGGAGAAGTATGACAAGATGGATACGAAGGGCATCGAGGTGCGCATCGTTGACAGTGGTATTTGCTCTCTGTTCACCACGCATCACAGACTGTACGACGGGACAACTGTCGGCTTGTCTCCACAGTCATCGAAACGTGCCTTCACAAGATGCTGATTGATCGGGATGTGAAGGGGGCCGAAGAGTAAGTATACTGCAATCTCTGATGAGGATCACATTTTAACGGCTACTTCAGCTACGCCAAACAGATCATCTCAGACCTCCTGCAGAACAAAGTCGACATGTCGCAGCTTGTCATCACCAAAGCACTTGCAAAAGCTGGTGAGTAGTTCGCTTGGTATGTCCACAGAAGTGTATTGACGTGTACTCCGCAGACTACGCTGCCAAGCAAGCGCACGTAGAATTGGCAGAGCGCATGAAGCAGCGCGATGCCGGTTCAGCACCTGCCCTGGGCGACCGTGTGGCCTATGTTATCATCAAAGGCGTGAAGGGTGCGTTGTTGGGCGACTCAACCTGCGTTTCCCTGCATTCCTGAATTTCCACGACTAGGTGCTGCGGCGTATGAGAAGTCTGAGGACCCTATCTACGTCCTTGAGAACAACATACCGATAGACACAAAGTATTACCTCGAGAACCAGCTGTCCAATCCGCTCATGAGGATCTTTGAGCCTATTCTCGGCGAGAAAGCGGCATCACTGTGTAAGTCATACAGAGCCCCTGCTCTACCGTCTTACAGTAAGCTGATATGTTGTATAGTGTCTGGCGATCACACGCGGACGATCCAGATTGCGACACCCACTGTCGGCGGGCTGATGAAATTTGCTGTGAAGACTGCGACTTGCATGGGCTGTAAGACGCCCCTGCGACCGAGCAACAGTCAGAAGAGTATGTATGCTCAGATGTGTTCGTCGCCATGAAATTGACGCATGTCTAGACGGCGCCGTATGTAATAATTGCAGACCAAGATTAGGCGAATTCTTCCAGAAGCAGGTATGAGATGCCGCTGCCATGTAGTAGGGAACCTGTACTAAGGAAGTATCTGCAGGTAACCACTACTTCTGACATGCAAGTACGGTTCTCTCGTCTTTGGACTCAATGTCAACGTTGCCAAGGCTCTTTGCATATGGTACGTACATTGTGACTACTCCGTATGCGCGACGCTGATGACCTTGTGTTAGGACGTTCTATGCACGAGCAAGGATTGTCCTATCTTCTACATGAGGAAAAAGGCGCAGAAGGACGTCGAAGATGCCAACGCCCAACTTGAACGCTTTGATCACGAACTCTGGTAGATGGGGCACCCTGGATGATGCCATGTATTCTTATTGTTGCGAGCATGGGACTTGTGTATACCTCAGCACTTGCGTAATTTGTACTCTAGTGAACCTGCCCAGTGTTCATGTAATTGATTGAGACGCGAAGAGCATTGAAACAGCGAGTCATGCGCTCACGACGTGTTGCGACAGAAGCTCAAAGTATATACAATCTACCCCGCTCCAAGCAAAGAACTGAATAACCCGTCAATCTGCTCATCGTGCCAGCCGCCATGGGTCACGGGCACCGGGACCATGAAGTTCTGCAGCTTCGTATGTACTTCATACCGCAGCTTCCTCCCCTTACTCGCCTTCGTGTCCACCTTGAGCTTCTTCCTCGCCTTTCTTTCCCGCTGCTGCGCCATCCAATCCTGCTCGCCCGTATCACCTGTACGAGCTTTGATGACGTCCCTGAGAAGCTGCTGGTAGAAGTCCAAGTCGTCGAAGAGTTCTGCGTCTTCCTTCTCATCGTCATTGCCATCATCTGCGCCACGAGGCTCATCTCGATGATCAGCAGATTCAAGGCGCTTCGTGTTGCTCCTGCGCGTCCGTGTCCGGGCAAGCAGCTTGGTCCCATCGGTGCGCAGGAGGTCGTCGACCATGCCTACGGCCCCGACCTTGCTCCTGTCGTCCTTGTTGAAGGCTGTCTTGTTACCGAGGAGGACACTAGGTGCGACTGCTTGCACTTTCGCCGACCACTTCGCGAGCGTGTGGATGAGGTGCGAGTGGTAGCTCGACTCAAGCGCCGAAGCAGCCGCGGACAGATCACGGAGGTGGTCTGGGTAGTCATACGAGGGGTCTTGCTCCAGGTCCACTCTTCGTCGCTTGCGCGGGGGAGGCTCGATTGATTCATTGTCCCTGAGAAGACCCTACTCGAGGATTAGCGAGGTCCAGAACATGAGTCGAGATTGTGCAGTACCTCCTGCAATGAGAACAAGTCTTCGGAGAGTGCGGCTGCTTCGCCGAACAGGCCCTCCAATGCTGCACGGGCAGAGCCGTTTTGGGCGAGATGGCTGAGATACGTGCCCTATCAAGTAAGTAAGCGTAAGAAGAACATGCATGCACGGCGCCGCCTATGATAAAGAACGTACTGTCGGCAATCGATTCGCTGCTGTCACCACCTTCTGCATTTGTATCCGCGCGTCGAGTAGGGAGTCCCACAATGCCTGTGAACCAGCCGCTCACGACTAAACAAACGCCTGCAGGATTTAATAGAATGACGTACAATCTGGCGGGACACGGCCTTGCCCTTTTGCCGGTCCTCTTCTCGAGTCTTGCGCAGGTTGGACGCAAGGTCTGGTTCCGGATCCTTCACAGGCTGATTGGATTGAATAGCTCGTGTGCCACCTGGCCGGTCAGAAGGTGAAGGACTGGGAGCGGGGGAAGCTTCCTCATCGCTCTCTTTATAAAGCAATTCCTCCTCGTCTTCTTCGCTGTTTTCGTCTGCAACGTCGGAGTAGTTCTCCTCTTCCGATGGACTGGGCACCGCGCCGTCTACGTCGTCGTCGTCGCCGCTGTCAAGGTCTTCGTCTTCCAATAGCTGCTTGCGGGTCGTGCGCATGCCGTCATATTTTGGGTCGGTGATGCTGTCGTGCAGTTTACGTATTGCAGACGGACTTGTCAGTCGCAAATTGCGCAGAGTTAGCACACATCGATGATAGATGCATGGTCTGTGCTCACGCGACATTGACATAGTGTTCTCTCGCCGCGTTATTATCAGCAGCATGCTGTTCCTCCGGGTCTACGCCTGCCTGCACGTCTTCCGGGTCGAGGTCTGATGATCAAGTACCGGTGAGCGATACCCACGTATAGGGGGTCGCCGTACCTACCAGCAGGCGCGGGTTCGGCCAGCGCGGCGAGCTGCTGGGCGAGCGTAAGGCCTGCAGAGGAGCCGTGAGCGGAACGGATACAAAGACTCGGGAGACAGGAGACTAACGGGACATGGTTTGCCTGGCCGGTAGTGACCAGTTGGACGTCGAGCTCTTGCCTGTTTTACGGGTGCTCGACGAGCAATGTCTTCTTGTCGAAAGTCTAGAATAAAGATGAGATTGATGCGATGGGGCGAGGCAGCAGCGAGGCGGAGGGAGCGCGTGCGGTGGCGGAAGGAAAGTTGAGTCGGATCGAGTTTCGGTTGCGCAAGCGCCTCTTCCCGCCGGAGCATTTTGCGCTTCACCCTCATCCCGCGTACCCGCCCCGGGCACCCTGCAGCCAACCTGGACGCCTTTCTGCAACCCAAATGCTCTGTACTGGCAGAAAATGGCAAAAAAGAACTTCGTCTCAAGTACGTATCATCCCCGTCGTCTTCACAGGCACCGCATGTGCTTCTGGCCTCGTTGCTTGCACTCCCTCTTCCCGCCTCACGCTGCGTCTCGATCGTAATTGCGCCTGGCCTACTCTCAGGGGATGTCCTGATGGCCCCTACCATCGATAGCCTGCCTTGCAGCTTCCTGTGACTGCTCGTGTGCACACCTCTGCACCGCCGACTTCCTCTATACTTATGCCCGTAGCTGCGCACGAAGAACGGGTGCTGATCGCGTTCCGTAGATCCTCCAAAATCGCAAGCTCTTCCAATGCCGGCGTCTCACCCCGTTATCGTAGGCGTCGCTACCGGGGCCAACCCCCTCTCGCCGGAGGACGACGAGGACGACATATGTCCCGTCTGCGAGAGCGAGTGCACCTGCCAGAACAGGTCGAGGCCCTCGCAGACACACAGTACCAGCGCAACCGCAGCTTCAGCTCACTCTACCTCTACTTTCAACGGCTCTACGACGGCCTCGGCGGGGAACGCGAGCAGCTTGCAGTCGCTCAGGATCAAGCTCACCCTTCCCCCGAACCTCAAGCATCGCCCGCACTCTGTCAGCGGTGTGAATCCGTCTCGAAACCATGTCGCGTCTTCATCATCCACAGCAACCGAACAGTTACCGCATCCACTTCCCACAGGGTTCAGCGCCCATCATTCAGCGCTTGGTGCCGTAGACCCTTCCGCTCCAAAACGCAGAGGCCGTCCCCCGAAGGCTGTCGTCGCTGCACGAGAAGCAGCAAAAGCGGCACTCGCTGCTCAGAATGCGTTCGGCGGCGCATCCGCCGGAAGAGGCGCACCGGCGCAGGCGTATACTGGGAAGGGCAAGCATCCTGCCAAATGTATGCCTTCGAAGAGGCCGTCGACGACCGTCAAGAAGGCGCCCAAGCAGAGGGGCAAAACCACGACCGACCGCAAACTCGTGAAGGGCCTGCCAAGATCGCTCTCCTCAGCCGACTACAGCGACGATGGCCACTCGACGAAGTACCCGACGTTCGTCTCTGCGGCGTCGAGCTCGTCGCCGAGCAGCTCGTCTGAGTCATCTGACTCCGAGTCTTCGCTGTCTTCTCTCGACTCGGATATCGAAGAAGAGACGCGCCTCATTGTGCAGGGGGAGGCGAGTAAGTCTCAGACGCGGAAGGCATCGGGCTCAGAAGGCACGCATAAGAGGTGGGAGATACGCCCTCGGCAGAGGAGCGTAGGTTTAGGTCATGAGGGCGCAGACGTCGAGAGCGACGCTAGCAGTGAGGGCGGAAGTGATGGTTCAGGGGAAGACACAGATGATGAAGATGATGCAGAGGAAGACGTAGACGCTGATACGGAAGGAGGTGGGCTTGAGGACGTGGACCTCGATGATGACGACGAGACCAGCAGCAGAATCGGCATCACCTTCAGCGACGGAAGAGGCGCTGGCTGGAGTGACGACGAGGAGGAGTCCTTCGATGCCGACTTGTTCTTCGCGAACTTGGACGGGTCGTCCGACTCTGACTCTTCGCCGGAACCTCAGGGCCACGATGTCTTCGAGCCCGCGTCGGATTTCGAGCTCTCAGGCTCGTTGTCGACTGACGAAGAAGACGCGCTGCTGCTGATGGATCTTGACCCCTCGGTGCAAGTCCGGCGGAGTCAGGGGGAATTCGAGTTCGGCCTGGAACTGGGAGAACTGTCTTTTGGCTGGGACGGCCAGGTATTTTTCACGAGCACCACGCCGCAACACACGCGCGACTTCGGCTTACATTTCCAAGACGACGTCCAGATGCACGAAGAAACAGAGGACGAACTGCAGGAGGAGTCTGCCTCAACTGAGGACGAATCGGAGACCGTAGACGAGGTTATGCTGGACGAAAGCGACGGCGAGACAACGGAGGACGAGCTCATCGGCCCTGACGGTCTACCAAATTCGCGCGCCATGATGCTCTTCCGTTGGCCGACGTCCGTCTCCACCGTCAACCCTCAGTCAACTGTCAGCCAGTCTGCAAGCCCAGCGCCGCAGGTGCCCCCGAACGCGTCGGAGAGCCTGCGCATCGCCCTGGCGTCATACGCTGGCCATCAGGGATCCCCTGCTCCCACGCCCGCCGACATCCTCGCGGGCAGAGTATCTGTGGAGGAGATGGAGGAAATGGAGATGGAGAGATCTTATGCTCGTTCGCAGACACCTGCCAGGAACCGAGCGGGTGGCGCCCCCGCAATGGGAGAGTTCGTCTCGGGCGGCCCAAGCTCCCAAGCGTCTGCGATCATCGACGGTATGAGCCCTTCCATCCCAAGCCCATTCCCGAGGTCGAACACAGCCCGCAAACGGCGTCGTTCTACGACGATGGCCGACTCGAACGATCTTTCCTCTGCCGTTGTACGTCTTTCTCTGGCCCTTGACATTGATTTATTGCTCATGTGTGTACAGGGCGAGACTCCCTCCGACTCTGTTCTGTCACCCACCCAGTCGTCTGAGGAGGCCGTGCCAGAGTCCCAGCTCGAGACACCCGAAATGTCGTCCGCCGAGGTCATCGATCTCGACGATGTTCTCGATTCCTCCTTCCTCGACTCCGATCCCATTGAACCGGAACATGAAGCACAATACTGCGGAGAGCCCTCCATGACGAGCTCTTCACCGGGTGGTGCGCTCCTGAGCAGGTGGGACCGTATCCCCATGGCCACGTTCCGTAGGACTCGAGAGTTCAACAAGCTGGATGGGTACGCCTCGGACACTGGTCTCAGCGTCTTTGGTGGCATGGGTTCCATCGACGCGCTCCTTACCCCGACCAAGACAGCCGAAAAGAAACCCGCGTCGACTCGCAAGCGCGGGAAAACCAAGGGGACAGGCTCTCCCGGCTCCCCATTCGATCTGTCGACTCGCGACGGCGACCGTACGCCGACGTCTACGAGTCCGCAGCACGGCTTGCGCCCGTCAAAGAAAGAGTTGCGGAGAGAGAAGGCAATGATGAAGCGGAAGATGATGAGCAAGCCCCTTCCGCCACGTCACCAAGCTCAATTCCGCGCTCACAATCATCACCCAAACTACAAGTCTCGCGCATCAGGCTCGACGCAACGCATAAATAGCTTCGCTGGTTCGTCATCCCCATCTTTTGGCCCGTGAATTATCCCAGGCAACATTGTATCCGCCCGTACGACGGGCCATTCGCGGCATGTAGGTGCCGTTGTCCATAGCTGTAATCATCTTGTATGGTCGTTCGTTTCCTTCGTCTCCTAATCCCATCCATCCACTCCCATTCGCTCCCATCAATCCCTCTCTCTGATCCTATGTCTCGTATCCAAGGCTCTTGGTTCCAATGCTGTATGTACCTGCAAGTCAACACCATGGTTCGGCTAATGAAAGAACTGGATTTCATGTGGAAAGTGCCTGACTTGATACAGTAGTGTCCGGGCGCTTGCATGCTCTCCGGTTCGCGTGAGTCGTGACGCAGCGGCACTGCGGCCGAGCCGAGGTTGTTCTCCCCGACCTCTGCGTCCAACTCCAGCTGAATACCTGCCCCCCTTCTTGCTTACTTGCTTACTTTCTCTTGTTACGTCCCATCTTGACGAAGAGCGTGATTCCTTCGAAGATACACCATGGACGGATTTGAGGATGAGAACCCCTTCGAGACAGAGCCCGAGCGCAACCACTCCGACACGTCCTCGTCCTCCAGAGTGGCCGTCTCAGAACCTCCCTCGCCGCTACCGCATCCATCTCGACCTCTCAGCTCCCCGCCGCAGTCACCGTCCTCGAGACGGCCCATATTCCCGTCGCAGGGCTCGCACAGACAACCGCAGACATACAAGAGCGATTTCTGCTGTGCGCGGGACCAGTGGTTACACTCCGGCGAGGATGTAGAGATATTGGTCAGTGGCGTCCTCGGCCTCTAGAATATGTCGTCCATCACCGTGTATATGAAGCTGAAGAGGGGTTGTGGCACAGATTGTAGACGCGGTGAAGACGACTGTCAATTCAAACTTTCCCTACATCACCTATGTCCTTCGCGCAGGGGTGCGTGCGTTCACGTGTATTGCTAGTGGTCCGAACTCACATTCGGCACAGAACTCCTCCGCCCATCATAGATACTCAGAGTTCGAGTCCCTGCGACTGAACCTCGTCAAACTATACCCGACGCTCATCATACCTCCAATCCCGTCAAAGCAGACTATAGGAGACTACGCGATCAAGCAGGCGAAGGCGAAGGAAGATGCTGCTATGATTGCTCGGCGGAAGCGCATGCTGCAGACCTTCTTGAACCGCGTCGCTCGGCACCCCATCCTCTCAAACGAACATGTCTTTCACAGATTCCTCGACGGCGAGGTTTCATGGGTCTGCACGTTTGTCCGATGCCATCTTCCTCGCTGACCTATGGAACTCCGCAGTCCGAGGTCCTCCATTCTCCGCCTTTGTCGTTGCTGCCCAAGAACATCTTGAAAGCGCCCTCACACAATCCCACTGACCAGAGTACATTCCCTGCATATGCAGCTCTACCGAACCCATCAGCAGCGCATCCCCTACGGAGGCCAGATCAGCGTTTTTTGGACTCTGAGGTGTTCACGAACAAGTTCGCCGCACATCTAGGTGGACCGATGGAGAAGGTCACGCGACGGTCAATGAAACGGTGGTCAGGTGTGTACGCCGCGCCTCTCTGCTGTTAAGTGATGCTCAGCGAATCTGTACAAAGACTATGCCCAGGACCACTCCGAGCTCGGAGCTACTCTGAATGGGTTCAGTCTGAACGAGAGCGGTCAGCTTTCCATTGCCGTCGAGAAGACTGGTCAAGCCATAGATGCTACTTATATGTCTACAACGACACTGGTCTGTATCATTTGCCGTGTCCTGGTTGATATGTACTCATTGTAGAGACTAGCTACAAGAATTCGAGCAAGACTGGGCGGAGCCCCTGCACGAATACAGCCAATTCGCAGATATCATCAAGAAGCTGCTCGTTTATAGGCACCAGAAGCACGTACAATACGAGATGACCCAAGACCAGCTCGAAGCGAAGCGCGAGCAACTCGAGGAGCTCGAGAGGAGTGAGCGCGAGGCTCGGCGGTTAGAGGAGGCGCTGGGTCAAGGGCGCGTAAGCAGCCTGAGTACATCGCGCGTGGGCAAGCCCGCTGGGGACGACGAGAGTGGCGCAGAAGGAAGCACGGCGGACGAGCATGACGCTGCGGACGCGCCGCAACCAGAACCGTCGGTGTATCTCCCGCCGCATCCGGGACCGAGCCCCATTAAGAGGCGGGCACCGGGGATGGGACTCCTCAGCGCGCTCAGCTATACCATGCATGGGATGATGGACGTGGACCCCGAGACTGCGCGACGAAACAACATTAGCAAGACTAGGGAGACCATTTCGCAGGTATGACCTATTGTACATGGGTTCGTACGGATACGTGAATCTCATCGTACGCACCGCAGCTCGAGGATGCCCTACATCTAGCAGCACAAGACTTGAAGTACTCAAGCTCAACGATACAGGCAGACCTCGACCGCTTCCAGCGGCAGAAGGTAGCGGACTTGAGGGAAATGACGATTAGCATGGCGAGAAGCCATCGGGACTGGTGCAGGAAGGTACGTCGTTCTACCAAGTATGATCTCTGCTTCTCAGTCAACCACCGCAATTATAGAACCTCGCTGCATGGGAAGAAGCGAAGGCAGAAATCGCGAAGATCTCAGACCACCCAAATCGGATACCAGACGATGCGGCAAACAAGACGACCAGAAGAGACTCCACTGCGACTATCAACGGTCGCTGAATGCACATCACCTCATGAATCGGTTCGTATACTTCGCTGTGGGCTCCTCGTGATGGACCAATCGACGGGTGCCAGTGGTCATGTCACACTGACCCTTACGCGTGTATGTCGTGGTGCAGAGGATATCTTCGTTTTAATACCTGCTTTTTATTGAAGAGGATTGTTGATCAGTACTGTATCAAGCCAGAATCTCGGCCACCCAGTACATTGCTCAGCAACGGCTACGCCAACTTGAATGAAAGGGATGCCATACTGTATGTGCATGTAATGCGCTCGAAAACTTGCGCGAGCAAGGGTATGTAGTGCCGCCACCCTTTGATTGGCGGCATTTCGAGTGCAATGTGCATCATGTAGTGAGCTCGACTGCATACATCATACAAACTGTACTTCATATGTCAAGATCTGCTAGTAGCCAAATGTACAAGTACTACAAACAGTGCATGAGGGCACACATAGCGCCCATATGGACCGCTTCCGCGCGTCCGTATGTACATACCCTTAAGCTTGCTTCTGTTGCTTCTGTTCATCTCAGGCTTTGCTTGTCATGCACTGGAACATATCCATTGCTATTCATTGTGTACATGGAAGGTAAAATATGTCATTCACACGAACAGGCTGTACCGCCAATGGCCATCCCCTCGAAGGCCCATCGAGCGCGTCTTAACGCTTGCGCGGCCTAAGCCCGCCGCCAGAGATATGCTGTCCGCAGCTGCAACCAACACCGAATTCTCGATACCTACGAACAAGTGAGCTACAAGGGCCTCGACCGTCCCCTTCTTCTCCTCCTTCGTACGCGGTACTTTGACGTTAAAGTCAAAGTCGAGAGGTACTCCGAGCATCGTCTTGGCGAAGTCGTACGTATAGAAGTGCTTGGTTGTGTTGATGTATGATACGTACTCCATGATAAGGCGTCGAGCACGGTGGTTGAACTGTTTCCAGGCATGCTCAGGAACTGAGCTAGCGACCCTGCAACTGTACCCGGTCAGCCACTTCCAAAGAAGATATCAGTTGGCACTCATGAACGTTCAAGAGGATTGGACGTACCATGAAGTTACTGCTGTGTTCCCAGTCCTCCAGCGTGACGGCTGACCCAGCACGGCCAACAAAGTCGTCAATCTCTCCTGAGGTGTAGAAGAGCACACGACACTCCATATTTGGGGATGGAATAGTCTTCGACGACGGATATTTCCAGTGCATGTGGTAGGTGACTGAGTTGAGGGCTTTAGACTTGAACAGTTTCGCGGGCTCAATATCGTGGCCGGCCTCCCTGACGAGTACGACGATGAACCCCAGAGTGCGGCCCAACTTGCCAGACTTGACAATGAGCGCCATCTGCACAATCATGTCAGAGAATCATAGCTTCAAGTTGTAAGGGACATAACTCACCTTCTTCGTCTCATACATAAACTCTTCGGCCGTTTGAGCCACAATACAGAAGAAGGGGCAGGCCTCTGCATGGGTATTCTTCATGGCATCGATACGTACTGCGTTGTACATCAATCGGCACCAAACATCCGCAGTCTTGATGTGGTAGTTGCGGCGGCAGACCTGTAGTGCGGTCCTGCCCGGGGTAGGCTCGTACTCGTGCAGAGCTGTGGCGACGGTGTTGGCGATCATAAACGCCTTATCTTCCGCGAAAAGAGGTGCAATTACAACAGCTTTACGTTCCCTGGGCCAGTAGTCCACCCTTCAGTGTATGAGCCACATTGACACTCATACAGTTCACATGTTCTCTCACCTAATGCATCGGAGGAATGTCATCCAACGCTGGTGCTCCCGGCCTTCATCTCCCTCATCCCCTCTGTCCCCCTCACCACTGTCCCAGATCTTATCCAGCGTCTTCAACAAGACATTGTACAGAGGTTCACCCATTGCTATGTCCTAAGAGTTCCGGTTAGTCAGTGATCCCGTGGTTCCTGGTTTCGGCTCACCTTCGTCATGAAGCCCTTGTACCCTACAGACTGCCACTCCAGCTGAAGTTGATGTATCTTGGTAAAGTATTCGGATACCCAATGCATTTCTCCATCTTCGATGGATAAAGACACGAGAAGTTGTTTGAACTTTGCAGTAAGAGGCAGTTTGGGGACACCTCTCGCAAATGTCCGGGCCTTGTCAGACCCAATCTTGTCAGACCCGTAGGTTGACAAGTTGTCAGAGTCCGTGTTGTGGTCAACGCTAGAGTACGCCTGCATAGAGATAATGGTGTCTTAGTCTGGGATCACGGAGGGAACGGAGTCGCCGGGACAGCCCGTGCAACACATCCCGGGTGGCTGGGCGTCTATATGGATGACTCATGCTTCACCCTTTTGCTCGCTGGCGGGCGGGCAATCTGGATAGGCATTCCAAAACTGGTGGAACGGTGTTAAAAGTGTTTTTCTAACACCTCAGATGGGACTCACGCAATGGGCGTGCGTCGTTGTCGCCAGGGGGTACTAACGACGTTGTGCAAGAGCTTGCAAACTCCTTTTTAGGCAATTCCAACCAACCAGAGGCCATAGACAATTCGTCGTCAAGAACTATACGGAAGGCACAAATCTGGGTTATCGAAACTGTCGTAATCTGAATCATCATAACCATGCGTCGACGGATCCATGCTTCAGTTTGACCACCAGAACGGCGGAAGGTGAGGCGACCCTCGATTCTAAGGAAGCGAAGGTGTGCGTACAGTGCATCCCTGATCTCGATTAGCGGCAAGACATCGCTATTCACGACCCCACGATGAACTCGTGGCATGTTGGTCTTAGCCAACGAGCCAGTACGGGCCAGAGAGGCTTATATGCCCATGTCCACCACGGGGAAGGTCCTCGGTCTGATGCACAGGACCACCTTCTCCATGGACATCGATGGTATTTATTCCAAGATCGGTGCAATGTACTTATTATCCACTGATGTCGAGCTGGAGCGTCCGGAGTGATGTGCACCCTGAGAAGGCGTCGGAACGATAGAGCACTGCTACATGGTTTGCAGCCTAGACTGGCCACAACTCGGTCGCGCGCGGCCGGTCACTGGCAGCGATTCGTCGGCGAACGCTTACTTGGCTATAACGCTTTGTAACTGCAAATCAAGGCTGCATTAAAGGTGCCAATGTGTTCGGTCAAACTTTCAATACGAATCAGGACCACGAACACTGTCAATGATAGGCCTCATGTGAAGTAACTTCGCTGATATTGCAGTGAAGGCAACGTCATATACCGTTTGTCCAGTATAGTACAGTACGAGACGAAATCGCAAGAGCGCGATCGTACACATCTAGGTCATCAAAACGTACGTAGTAAAATCTGTGGATGTAGTGTATCATAATATACAGATGATCCATATAAGCCGTAATCCCGTCGCGATAGCCTGTGATCGCAAACATACGTATAATCCAAATCCATGAAGTCCGAGACCTGTTGACGGAACCTAGATATGAATCTCCACTGGCTTCGCCACCTCCGCCAGCGTCATCGAATCGAGCGAGGCACCCTCAGCATCTTTGACGTGGATGCTGGTCTGAGGCATCGAGGAGGCCGGACTGACAGGCTCCGTCGTTGAGTCCGCAATCGACGAAGTGTCCGAGCCATGGTAAGGAGGCTCCTGTAGGACACGCGCAGGGCTGGACGTCGAAGAGATACTCGAACGGGGACTGAAGAACCCGCCCAGCTTGCGCGTCACTGGCGCTGCAGAGCTTGATGTCGCCGACGGAGGTGCCGGTGCAGGGGTATTCGCGGGTGTCTCGGGCATCGACCAAAGCTTGAAGCCCCATCGCGAGGCGGCGCCCTGGCCCGTGGCAGGGGTGGGATCAGGCTTTGTCGCAGCTCGGATGGTGGACCGGGCCGTCTGCTCGCCCACGCTATTCTCCGCGATGAACGTGCGAAGTGCGCGCACACAGCTCTCGGAGGCCTCTCGTGCCTCCTGGGCTTCGCTCAGCTCGTGCTTGGTCTCCTCCAGCTGTTCCTTCAACTTCTCGAGCTCCTTGCGCAGATTCTCTATATCGAAGTTGTCCATCGACGGGACGTCCGGCAGTTGCGAAGAGCCCCAGCCGAACATTCCTGACATGCGCCTCGACTGCCCTCCCGCAAGTGGCGGACTGCGGATGGACTGCGAGGGATCGGGAGACGTAAAGCCTGGAGAGGTCGCCCATTGGGAGTTGTCACCGAACGGCGGGGCGCTCGCGAAGCCGGGATCAGAGAGGGACACAATCCGGCGATGGCTTGCGCGCGCTGGACTGCCGGTCAGAGGAGTAAAGGACGCACGCTTCGATGTCGGCGGTCCGTTCATCGGGGTAGAGCCTGGCTGCGACAAGTCGACGGAGAGGTTGCCTATCTGGCTCCTGCGCCTGCTCTCGGTCTGCAAGCGCATCAAGGCGCGTCTGCGCAACAAACATGTAAGCAATAGTAGGGGCTGTACTATCAGGATCGTTCGTACCTGCTCTCCTCGACCTTCTGACGCAGCATAGCGATTGCTTCCTCATCTTCCTGATGCTTGTCCCGCGCCGCGGAGAGCCCAGCCTCGGCGCGCAAACACTTGTCCGTTACGCTCTGCAGCGCGTCCTTCAAGTTCTGCTCCCTGGAGTTCGTCTCTGCGAGCTCGTTCCTGAAGGAGTCGCGCTCCCTAGTCACTTCCTCTAGGTTCATCCGGAGCTGGGTCACGATGGACGCGAGGACATTGGTGTCCAAGGACTGTGGCCGCCCGCCCTTATTATCTGGCCTCGCAGGCGAGTTAGGCATGGACTCGCTCTCGAGTTCGCGCTCTAGAGCGAGGGAGAGGTCGATAGAATGTGGACGGTCGGACTTGGGAGAAGGTACATTGTGATATTCATGTTCGAAAGACTCGTTGGAGTGAGACATGACTAGTGCGGGAGACATGGTGGCTGAAGTCGAGTGAAGCCAGCGGGTCAAGTCGAGAGGGTAGGTTGGCGCGGCGGCCTTGGGAGGAGCAGCAGTGCCAGCACTGGATGGTGGCGGTGGCAGCTGAGTGAGGCGAGCGCAGCGGACGGGGGAGAGACGGCCGTGCAAAGTCGCGGTTGGACAACCCGCGTGCGGCGCGTGCCCGAAATGTCAAATACTGCCAAATCGGGACGCGCCCGTATGCGATGCGTCGCAACGACACAGCAACATCGGTGATGGCAACATCCCGCCCTTCTGAGTCTTCACAGTCGAGGAACCTCGGCGGGCCACTGAAGAACGTGTCTGCACCCCAGAGCCTCCATATATATTCATACATCCGCGTGTGTTCTTTCCAACTGTCTATATACATACAGGTACTAGCACGTACAGAGCGGGGATTTCATCTTCCAGTCCAATTTTCCGTTTTTCGGTGACGGTCATAGATCAACCATAATCCTAACCTTGTAGTAACTCATCATCACTGATGTGTGAGGGGATCAACGCAAATCACACCGTCGCGGTCGCTCCAAGGGTAACCCCATAGGTGCAGCCATTCGCGCACTCCCGCGGCGAGACGCACACGCGAGGTACCACGAGCAGGATCTTGCGTGCCGGTATGCTTCTCTTCACCAACCACAAGATACACTGTCATATACATGTCAGAAGGTTGATGACGCGCATGCGACTATGAATACACCTACCCAATCCGTAGAAATGCTCACGTTCGAGCTGTACAGGCCAAATAAGCTTCACCAAGGGATGAAAACATGCCGACGACATACCGCGAGCAGGAACTCCTCCAAGACCTCCGTGGCCTCAGCTGAGTGCAAGCCGTGCAGGTCCAGCATCACCTCCGTTCTCTCCTCCGGCGTGTGCTTTTTGTCGCCACCGACATTCTGGCTGGCGATCCCAAGACACACGCCGAGGCCAGCGCCGCAGATCTTGCCCCTGGCGGTCCGGTCGCCATAGTCGTCGGACCAGCTGGCGTCTCGCGAGCGCACCGCCTGTTCGGCGAGGTGCGCCCGCTCGCGGACGAGCTTGCCCGCCGCCTCGACCATCTCCGCGCTCATCTTCGCATTGAGGTCGTGGCCTTCGCGACTGAATCGCTTCGCGGCACCTCCATCCCCACGTCGCCACGCATCGGCGGCACGCGAGAGGCAAGCATTGCGAGCAGCGCCAAGACGCAATGCCCTATAACATGTCAGCCCATGCACACGACAGTGGATACGTCCTCACAAACCTTGACCGATAGTTCATGTACAACTGGTTCACAGACTCGCCCGTCGGCAGCGTGGGCAGCAGAGTCGGGGGACGTAGCTTGATGCGAGGCGACGGCTTCGGTGCAATAATCGCCGTATTGTGGTGAAGTGGCTCGGCCGCCGCGCCCATGGCTTCTCTGCGGGCAGCAAGCAAGGCGGGGTCCTTTGGTGATTGCAAAACTGGTGAAACGGGGACAGTGGGTGGGGCAGGCTTCTTGACGGCCGTTGCAAACCGCGTTCGTCCAGGGTCGTGGTATACGCCGTTGTCGCGGCCATAGCGATAGCCACCGCGACCGTTCCCAGCACCGGCGACATGGTTGAGGCTAGGGAATTCATCGGGAGACGCGCTCCTGGCACGCTCAGGGTGCTCTGCGTTGATGTCGGTCCGTGCCATGGCATGGGTGATGCCCGACACGTCGACCTCATTTGGTAAATGGTGCAGGAACTCGCAGTTTTCTCCCTTTGCGCAGGTGCCGCGCAGCCAGAATCTGCAGAGTGCACGCTCTAAATCGTGACTGCGAAGCCCCCTCAGCATCCCATTCCATAATGCTGTCAACAAACTTACCTGAAACGACAGTCCGCACGCAAGCACTCGCCAGCCAGGAAATACCTGCAGACCCTATTTCCACCGGGCACTGGGCGCCCATTGACGAACCGCTGGCCGTTGCGCACACCAGGTGAGCCGGGATTCCCAAAGCCGCCGCCCCTCCCACCACGCACGATGCCATTGGTATCTCTGCTCACCATCATGACCCTATTTCCCAAACTCTGTATCCTCGGCGGGCCACTTGCCGGGGCCGGCGCGTTGAGCGAGCGGTCCACGAGCCAAGTCATCGCGCGCTCAAAGTCGTACCCGTTCTGGGCTAACGCCTCCTCGAGCTCGGACGGCGCGAGCGTCGCGCCGAACACGGAGCTAAGCACGTCGAACGGCGTCATCCCGTCCGTGAGCATCGCCGTGGCCTCCGGGTCTGAGTCCTCGTCGCCCGGCGCCGGCGCCTTAAACGACTGGTCCGTGCCGGCGCCGATGATATAGCGTGGGTCGTCAGGAGAGAGGGACACCGGCGAGTTGGACCACTGCGAGTCGAGCTCGGAGCCGACGGGGTGGAACGAACGCGGCACATTGCCCTGCGCGAACGGGTCGAACGGGTCCTCCTCGTCACTGTGCTCACCGGGGCGCATGGACGAGCGGAGTGACGAGCTCGGCGTGAGCGCACGGGGGAGCAGGGCGCTGTCGGGAGTGAGAGGCGCCGCGATGGCCAATTTGGAAGTGGGGCGGCTGGGGTTGTGCGCCCATAGGTCAGGCGAGGGCGTCTCCGCGCGAAGCTGCGATAAGGAGGAGCCCGGATTGGACGATGCAGCGGAGAGCGGGCGTTGGATGGGCTTGAACTCGTTCGCCTTAGCGTTCAAAGAGCGCGGAGAACCTATGGGGGACGCGGGCAGACTGGCCGTGAACTGTGCGTGCGTGATCAAAGGAGATATACTGGGGGATTCGCTGCGCGCCGTCATGTACGACGACGATTGCTGCTGGGCACCTAGCGGTGATGTGAGAGGCGTGTGCGGTCTCTTGAAGATCATAGCGAGCGGGGAGCCCGGCGCTGAGATTGGGGTCTCCGGACGAGGAATAAGGCGCGCAGAGTGGGTTGATGCTCGTGAAGAGGGGCGCGAGATAGGGCGACGCGTAGGAGTGAGGAAGAGGAACGGGACATTGTCCATGTCATCCCTATGTTTGTGCAGAAGGTCTAAGACGTGTTGCTCGAGCTATCAGGATTGTGCATCATCAGTACAGCTGCCATGAAGGTGTATATGCAACGAAAATGAGAGTCCAAAGGGCTCAGCCGTCCCAGTTGGGGGTGATTACGACCGGCGGACACATCACGAGTAAGCCGGACGCGCAACCCACGTCGATCGCAGCACTAGAAGCCCACTGCAAGGGCCCTGGCTCTCTTGATCTCGGTAGAATCTCTCACGTAAGAGAAGGCGGAGCGTACACAGAACGGCACCAGGCCGCGTGCTGGCATCGAGCGTGCAGAGGAGATCTCGCTCACCTCTTCCTCATCTATCGGACCGAACGTGTCTTTCAACAACGTCTTCAAGTCGTCTTCACGCTCACTACTCAGTAGCACCACCACCTTCCCCACGAGCAGAGAGTTGACTCGGGGGTCATCTCCGTCGGGGTCGCCTTCGAAGGTGTCTGCGGACCTGTACTGGCGCGCGATCGCGGAGAGCTGCGCGCGGGTGTGGGGGAACTTGGGCGGCGCGGAGAGGTCCTGCCCCGTGAACGAGCCCGCTTCAGAAAGGTTGCTAGAGGGCAATGGGATGGATATTGTCGGAGTGGCGAGCATTGTGAGGGTAGAAGGGGAAGAGCACTCCCCGCATCACGACGGTTGGTGAACAAGGAACGTGCAGCTCAATATGGCATTCATCCTCGCAGTCTATGATGCACTCTCCGTCCAATCACGCAACCCCGACTGCTTACACATTCGCCGCCTCGCCTTCAAATCTCACTTTGTTGCCAGAGGCCTCTGTCTGATCTCCTCGTCGCAACACGCACGACTAAGAGTCGCCACGGACAGTACAGGCGAGCGCGGCTGCTCTAGGCCGCTGAGATCGCGGACGCAAAGCCACGTGGGTACTGCCTCCTCGCGGCAACGCTCGTTATTGCGTCCGCTTCGAGAGCAACGTATGCATTGATCGCTCTGCTGAAACCTGATGTGCGAACCCAAAAGCAAGATCTTATATCGGCACATTGTTCGTGTCCCGATCGCATGTGGAAGCAGGCGGGGTCCAGCAGGGTCCAAAAGGACTTCAAGGAATCCAGGAAAATTCGAAGATCTTGATACAACCGTATTGCGCGATAGTATGCAGCTGCATACTAGTAAAAGTGGCACGCGTACACTGGATAGTGTAGACGCATGTCCTCATGTTAGTCTCCCCTAGGCAGACCTTGAAGAAGACCTCTTGGACGGTGAGGAGGGCGGTCTGCTAATTAGCTAAGGACCTCATGTGCTGAGGAGACGCATCACTCGAGATTTGGGATACCGGTGTTTTCTGTGTGGCCCGAGACGCAGCGCATATGTAAGCCTCATCCGCAAGGTACGAGAGATACAAGAACCGTGGCACCACGAGCATGGCCCCACGTCAGGACGGCCTGTGCATTCGTCTCGACTGAGTAATGAATGACCAATCTGAGGACGGACACGCAGTACCTCGTCTACGGCTGACTACATCACTTTATCACCAGCACTCACCATTAAATAAGACATCTTGCTGATGGTCGCCATCCGAACACGTCTCCTCGAGCTGCCTCCAGGAAGTAGCCCCACCCGGAAAGTGGCCTATGGTGCTCACAAAGTGGCTGTTATTGAAAGCGATGTGTCAGCGACTAGTTGGCTTATTACACACGGGCTCAACACTTTGTTACGACGCGGTTTCCGTTTGACCGTCGCGTGAGGGCACCATGGCCATGCATGAGGCAGGACCAATTTCATGGATGATCACGCCCGGAAGCAGCGAGCATTCCTCGAATGAGCGATGTGCAGTCCGGTAACACGCGTGATTGACGTCTGGAGTGCGCGGCCACTGGGGGCCGACAAAGGCAGAGGATGAGCTGAGTACGGCTGCAGGTACGAACAGGACGTTGTGGCTGGGCCGGAGAGAAGAGAATTTCCGATTGGCGTCGGGAAGTTGTGTCAGATGCGGGCCAGATATGGCAGTCCGGGGATTCAGCGAGCAGCCGTTGCGCTCGAATGGGACGGAGGGCATCCGGCGCTTTCTGCGGTCTGACACCAGGAGCCCCGTCCAGCCTGCCCGGTCTTATGCCCCTCGGTCCTGCATGTACTGCACCCACCACCACCCTCCGAGGCCCCCCATCCTTGTCCGTTTGTTCTGAAACCACCGCCTCCCGACGTAAATCTCGTTTGCTCATCCTGAGCGCCGAACATCACCGCGCGACAGTGAACGCGTCGGATAGGCCACATACAGCCCCCCGACTCCCAGAGAGCACAGAAATCGCCGCCCTGCGCGATGTCGTCCAGCAGCTCTCTCGTGAACCGGTCAAAACGCCGGCATGCGCCGCTTTCGTGCGCGGAATGTAGACGGTGCGTCGATCTTGGTTCAAGCGCAGATTTTGTAACTGACGCCGGTATGCTGCAGGCTTAAGCTTCGGTCCGTGGTTCTCGCAGCGCATTTATGTATCGCCTATACTGACCGACGGGTCGCGTCTCAAGGTGCTCGAGGGTTTTCCCGTGTGCTAGCTGTGTTAAGAAGGGCTGTGCTGCTATTTGTCCCGATGGTGAGTTCTCTCCTCGGAGCGGTCCCAATGGTACGCGACCTGATGTTCGCGGCGGCTAGGCCACCTCACCACCGGCAAAGGAAATAGGTGAGTGTGTCGTACAGTCGTAGCGTGACAGCCTCGAGCTCTCGCGACCTACAGATTTGTTCTGGCAAATACGGAAGCCTTGCACGATAAAATCACTCTGCTCTCGTCCCGAGTAAGACAATTAGAAGACGCACTAGAGGAAGCCCACGCAAAGGCATCTCTTGAACCACACCATCTACTTACAGATGAACTCCGACAAATCAAGAGACCGCTGGAAAGGGAAAGTCAAGAAGAAATGCCCCAAGCGGCCGATACCGAGGCAGCGGAGGTGATCGACGCCGTAGGATCTCTGTGAGTGCAGTCCTACTATGCGCGCGTCATCGATATCTAGATACAGGGCGTGTCAGTTCGATCACCGACTCGGGACACACAAAGTTTTACGGCATGGCCGCGAACGCTTGGGTAAGTCAGACCCATGTAGCAATGCACAACGGAAGCTTACATCATCTATACAGTATCTTCTACAGGTACGTTCCATGTTCTTCTACCTCTGCCGGGCTTTGTAATACGGTCTGTCGTCTAGAACGAAGAAGGCGACGAGGACCCTATCGAAAACACGCAGTCGATCATTCCTACCACCCTTCCTTGGCTTAGCTACACCTTCCCCCTTGGTGACAGTATAAAAGTTCCAGACGTCCGCACGAATCTGCTAGCACTTCTGCCAGACATCAACGAAGCCCGTCGACTAGCGAGCCTCTATTTCAAGCATGCCGCTTGGATGTATGTGATAACAATGAGAAGTGTAGATCTCATGATTGACCCGCCGCTCGTTTGCTGGGCAGGTATACGCCTATCCCCGAGCCCGAGTTTCACGGCGCCGTGCTGTCGCGCTTGTACGACTACGAGAACACGGGGTTGGCTGACCAAGATCCGGACTATTCGCACAAGATGTCGGTCCTCTTCATGGTGTTTGCCATGGGCAGCCTCCTCGATCTGGACAAATCGCCCTCGACCGTGACGGGCGACGCGGCACGATATTATCAGCTAGGCCGTGCCGCATTGTCCCTCGACTCAATATTGGAGCACCAGACGATCCCGGCTATTCAGGCCCTGGTGGGTTCTCCGTCCCGATGTCCACGGAGGCTTGCTCATGGCACGTGCATAGATCCTGATGTGCCATTTCATGTTTCTCTCAAATATAGACGGTCCTCGCTGGGTTGTGATGGGTCTGGCGACCAAATTGGCACTAACTGTTAGTGTTCTAATTACTTGGAGTGTATCCGCGAATAAACAATCTCCCTGCAGCTCGGGCTGCGTAAGGCTAAATACACTTGTGGACTGAGGAAGCATACTGACGCCGTTGCGCGAAGACCGTGACGGAAACAAGTGGAATTTGGATCCCGACGAGGCCTTCAGGCGGAGATCGTTGTTTTATGAGCTGGTCACGTACGATTCGTGGCAGGTGCGTTGCTTCCACGCCTCTTGCGCTTCCGACTTCTCAGTCACACCTTCTCTCGCCATGCTAGAGCATTACGTTCGGTCGACCGCCTTCGCTGTCGATGGCGTTTATCGATTGCCAGCTGCCGCAAGGGGCCATGACCAAGACCGATGGCGGCGAGCCTGAGATGAGCTGTAAGTGCATGTCACCCCTTACAGGGTACCGACATCCCCCCTCTAACCTCGCCGCTAGTCGCGGCATGGAAGCACCGTTTCGCCGCACAATGCCAGAGCATCGTGAACGAACAGGTGTTCGGCGCGCGCATGCCCAGTCACCGGCAGCTCATGGAGCTCGACAAGAAAATCCGCGAGTTCTACCTGCCGCCCTCCCTGCGCGTCCGCGGCTTCGGCGGCATGAAGGTCGAGCCGCCCACGCCTCCTACATACCAGCAGGACCTGCAGAGCTACTGCGCGTTCTCCATCCGAGAAATTAGTGCGTCGCGTTCGCTGCTATATATCCGTCCGTCGGCAACCTAACCGTCCCCTCCCCTCCCCCCTGTACAGCGATCTTCTACATGCACCGGGGATTCTTCGCGAGCGCCCTGCAGGAGCTCCCCGACGACCCGCTCGGCCACAAGTACGCGCCCTCCGTCTTGGCCGCATATAACAGTGCGTGCTCGTACGTCGGGCTGATCAAGAGCATGTACTCGCAATACCCGAAGTTGGTCGAGCGCATGTGGTTCTACTTGACACATGTATTCTCTTGCGGGGTGAGTGACCTCACTTGCGGGAAGCCCTGATGGCACGTACCGATATCTTGTCTAGATCGTCCTTGGCGCCATTGCGTCTAAGAGCCCGGGGATGAAACTCGCACGGAGCGCACAGGCCCAGCTTGATACTGCCCTCGGGCTGTTCGACGCTGTACGGCATGATCCCCGCGCGGCGAAGGTGTTGGTAAGCGATTACGGGCTATCTACCGTTGCTGCTCATCTCATGAGTGCGTTGCCTAGCCTGTCCTGTCGAAGCTCAAAGCACGGGCGGAGGCGTCGATGCACGAGTTCCACACGCAGTCGTCAGCACATCGGACCGTCGCCAGCGCCCAGAGCATGAAGGAGGACGACGAGCTCGGTGCGCTACAGGGCAGGACGCGGCTCGTCTCCCGGAAGTCGCCCGCGGGCTCCACGCCGAGCGACAGCGGGTCGCAGAGCGGCTCGAGCCCGCGGGAGCTGGCCGAGCACTCGCCAACGGTCACGTACGCACCCCCCGTGTCTGACTTCGGCCCGTCTATGTCTACGGGCATGCAACACGCGAGCACGTCGTGGCAAGGCTACGCGCCTCCCCAGGACGCCTACGAGCGCAGCGGAAGCTACGAGCACGAACAACAAGATGGCTACGCGCCCGCCCAGGACTACGCGTATCCTCCGTACCAATCCTACGGTGATATGTCTGGCTACTGGCAGGCTATGCCCGACCCCGGCATGATGCACACTGACATGGGGAGCTCCTCCGCGCACGCGCCCATGGCTCACTCACCCATGAATGCCGGTATGGCGCCCTGCGACAATCAACACCAGCCGGTCTACGCGCAGTATAACCCCGTGACGGATGCTTACACGAATTACATGCAGGGCGGCCATGGAGGGGTGCCCAGTCCGATGCAACCTGACGCGTGGCACAATCTGGTCGCGCAGTTCAACGGCTAGATGCTTAGAGAATGATAGGACGGATGTATTGCGGACAGAATGCTTCGTTTCACTGTATGTATAGGTATTTCCACCGCTCTGTATCATGATGTTGCTGTAAATGATGCTCTCCTGCTTTGTCGTCGTAGGGTGCCTACATGTATATGATTTCTTGGTTGAATGATATGCTTCTAGATCTCCGCGTGGGATGCTGTTGAACTATCGTGCGTTCCGTTGGATCTTTTCCAACGTGCCACGGCATGAACTTCTGGATGGGAACTGTGTCGTATATCAAATGAGCGTTGTTTGAAGGACTCCGCCCCAGGAAAAGATCCTCCATCGTTCAGTCCAAAAATATCCCGTTATCATTCTGATGCATGATGCCTTGCCCCTGGCGTACGTATGCCGTTATACATAAGACCCCGACGTCAGACCGAGGTGAACCAGTGATTGAGGGACTTGAAGGCACTTCTCTTCATGCGGCCGAATAAAGATCGTGTTGGCGTTGAATTGAGACTATATACCCCAGTTGGTCATTGTTGGCGTCTGTTGACGATTGTGGTCGGCCATGTCGTTGTGTCTCACTGACGTAGTCTTGGTCGTCCGGAGGTACTGTATGCATGCTAGGGGATCACTTCTTGGCAAAACCTGGCCAGGTACTCGTGCTACGCTGAGAACGCGCAAGAGCAACCTAATCACAATGTGTGCTTCCGATAGAGGCTTCACGCATGAATAGAAGCTTAGTGGTATGAAATTGTAATACATTGAGCCCAGCATCTCCCGAATAACTAGTTACTACCAGGCCTTCACGGATGTGGTGCCGAGTTGACCGACTTAGGGTAAGGAATTCCGCGACTCCGGCATGTTCAGAGCATGATGACCAAACCCCATCTCTAGACATGGTAGTGAACCCTGCATAACCCTTCGTCAAGTCCTCTCAAGCTACAACGGCCGCCGTGAGTGTTGACAGCCAGGGATTCCTGCAGACGTGCTCATGAATATACGACAACGCTTCATGCATGACACTTACCCTGTATATGCACTCGTACTGTCGGGGACCGTTCCCGACACGTCCGGCAACCGATCAAGGCACCGAGAGTCACTGCTACGTTCAAAGCCGGAACGCCTGTGCACGCAAGGGCGCTTCTGCGGGCGACCAGCCAAGCGAAACTGACAGTTGCGGCCAATGGAAGGCAGCAGGATCAAACCAGCGTAACCAAGGATGCCGTCCGGAGACAGCTCGTCGAATGTGTGTATCTCCCGGGCCGCGTGCATAGTGCGTCAACGCGGCATGACGCGCAGAACTCCGCGGTCGTCCCAAGAGAAGAGGACGCGCCGGATCACCTTCACAAAGTCTGGTGGCGTCCTCCGTCCTGTCGTCCGTCCAACCGAGCCTGAGGCGCACGTCTGCATTGCGCAGCTGCACCAAGCGGACACAGTGAGTGCATACCATAGCTCCTCCACTTCTGGTGACCGGGTCTCGATGTTCCTAACCCACGCCTGAACGTCAAAGCTGACATCGCTGGACGTCAGGGTCAGGACCAGGACGATGTCGATGATTGGATGCTCTGGCAGTGATTCGGGCGACAGATTCCTCGCCAAATACGCGCGGACGTCCAAGAGAGAGTGACATAGCGCCTCGGAGCTCTAGGTGAGTGAGATTCGGCAGTTCGAGGGGCATGAAGATAAGGCTAACTGTGGCTGGAACACGGTGTTGTTCAGCGATAACCCGGCATAGTCAAAACAGATATGTTGCTCACGGTCATCCCAGATGGGGCATCGTAAAGAGTCTCTCAGCGCACCCACAAGCTGGTGGAATGCCTGATACACCCCATGGATCAGGGCCATGGGGCTGCGCATAGCAATTCCCGACTTCCAGATCGTATGAGACGTAAGCGATGGTGCCAAAATCCAGACCAGTGCCCGCAACGCGACTTCTGAGACCCTCGTGCGCGCAGCGATCCGGAGAATGCGCAACCAGAACCGAGCGGGAATGGGTACGAATCTCGAAATCCTGTCTTCGGAGAGCAACACGTCTTCAAAAGATAGTTCCTCGAGAGACGCGAATGCACATAGGAGGCTGCGCAGCTGGTTAAAATTGACCATGTGGACGTTCGACAATGTGAGGCATGTTATTCGGTGGAAGCCAGCACTAGTAAGTGATATCCACCGCACAAGCGCGGCCATTACTGAGTTCGCGGAGTCCGAGGCTTGCGAGTGCTCAGTGAGGACAAGATCACTGACCAAGATTCAACGCGTCCGGGCCTCGAGTCGGACGACGGAGGAGCGAGGAGGCGTCGCGGTTCACGATGCACGTGATGCCGACGCGTCTGCTGCCGGAGTGCATAGACGCTCATGCTGCCCTGACACTTGCGCCGGTGGGACTGGCGGTGATCTACAACCTGAACGCTGCACTCTACTCTGAACCGCCTATTCATTGTGCTCCTTTGTGGTCTGGCTCTGGGGCTACTTCTAGAGGGAGACAGCATCGTCGTATAAAGTTCTCATAGGCGAGGACAACTGGCGGATTCGGAGTCTGTCCGCAATGGACGCGGTGGATCCTCGTACTCGACACAAGGTCTCCTTGAACCCCGTCGCCCTTGGATCGAAGTCGTATGTATATCATTACTCCGTACCGCTGATATATAGCTTATGAGGATGAGACAGACCAGTACTACCTCAAGTGCTCCTGTCCGACGCACTTGTAGTATTGGCGCTCCAGGCAGGCAAGGCGATCCTCTTCTCCATTGATGTCGGTGTATTCTGGTTCCTCGTAAGGCTTCTTGCATGTGGTGCTACGGGCCTCATGATTTGGGCTGCAAGCACGGGCCAGCTTCAGAAGAAGAGGTCGATCGAGGTATACCTCGCTTCCGCACTCTTCCCGGATAAATCTGACCTGGGGTATAATCAGTGGTCACCGTTGGGAATGGCCTCGCTCCTGCTGTTCCTGAGACATGCAGGTCTGGCCACTGCACTGTACAGGCTTCCTGCTTCACGGTACGTGCATAACGAGTCACTTCATGCCTTGTCTCATGCTCGTGCGCGTAGTGTTGTCATTATACACCAATTCTCGGCTATGTGGTTCAAGGCACTCATAGCCCCCTCGTCCGTGCGTTATGTAGGCTGTTCGATGATTGCTTGCTGACACATCAGGTAGCTATTGCAAACATGTGCGGTCGTAGCAGCACTGTCCATATCCTTCCTCTCCGATGCTGGCCTTTCCTCCGAGGGATTCCATGAAATGCTACCTGCATATGGTGCCCTCATCGTGGAAGCGGGCGCTTCCAGTGCACTTGACCACACACAGGGCGTTCTCTTGCCTTCTCTCGGCGAGCCTCTGTCTATTGCCTTTAGCACCCTCGGAGCGTCCCTGTTCAGTCTCCCTCTCTATCTGCTCAGACATATGATGGTAATCCTTCTTTCTTTCCTTTCAGCTGATATCGTGTATTGATCCTGCCTTCAGACAGATGTAGTTGCCCCGACCTCTCTCTCCCTGTCTTCATTAGCCATCATACCTTTCCTCGCCTATGTGCTACTCTTCAGAGCGCCTCTGAACGCCAGGGTCATCAAGAGCCCCTCCTTTCCTCCGCAGTACTACCTCTTCTCCTACCCACTGGTCCTCCTGGCATCACTCGCACTTGGTCTGTTCTCCCTTGGTCGTTATCCCCGACTAGTCGACTTCCTCGTTGCACCTCTGCTGCTATATGGTATGCCAAACGCTTACGCCTCGACAAAATCCTGACATAAGTGTTCAGGCGTGTATCCACGTATGGCGGACGCTGCCGTTCCCTCACCCTACGCGTCTAGCTCGCGCGTGATGAAAGCATACCTCAAATCCATCCTGTCAAACCCGGAGTCACGCAAGATCTTCTACTTCCTCATGCTCAATATGTGCTACATGCTTGTCCAGATGCTCTATGGCGTCTGGACGAATAGCCTTGGGCTCATATCTGACGGTGAGTCAATGCACACGAACGTTGCCGTCTATGTTGGATTGGGTTCTGACTGCTGCTATCAAACAGCTATTCATATGGCATTTGACTGCATGGCCATTGGTGTGGGTCTAATTGCGAGCGTTATGGCCCGCTGGCCCCCGAACGAGCGTTACACCTATGGGTACGTCGGTGATAAGTGGCCAATTATTCCTCGGTCGCTGACGTCTTTGATAGGTACGGTAGGATCGAGACACTATCTGGGTTTGCTAATGGTATCTTCCTGATATTGATCTCTGTCTTCATCATCTTCGAGGCTATCCAGCGGTTGTACGTGGAGCTCCCTCGTCACAATGCACATCAGGCACTGACTAAGTTTGTTCTCCACGAAAAGGTTGGATCCTCCTGAGATGAACACCAATCAGCTGCTGCTCGTCAGTTCGCTGGGGCTGGGAGTGAACCTGTTCGGGATGTTTGCCATGGGTGGACATCACCATCACGTATGTACCAACTGTCTACACTGTGTGCGTTTGTTTGACGACGGCCTCCTTAGGGCGGTCATTCGCATTCTCATGGCCATGGACACAGTCATGGACATGACAGTGCCCCCAGCCCTAGCCCCTCCGCCCTGTCAGTTGGCGAACATGCGCACAACGATTCCCTTCCGGCCGCTCACTCCCCGGACGCGCACTCGCATTCCCACTCTCCCTCGCACTCACATTCCCACTCGCATTCTCATTCACCTCCGCCACTCTCGATCACTCCCCCCGACCGCCGCGTCCCCGCACCCCTCATTAACATCACCACCGACTCTCCGAGCTCTCCTCACCCTCACTCGCACTCGCACGCACACGGGCCGGCCAGCCCACTGCGCGACAACGAACTGCTCGCCCCCATTCCAAAGCACCTGCGCTTGGGCGAAGTCGACAGCCCGATCACGCCCAACTATCGCTTCGGGCACGACCCGCACTTCGAGACGCACCACACGCATGCACCGGGGTCTGGCCATGCCCCCAACTTGCACGACCACAGCCACGAGCACCATGCGCACGAAGGACACAGTCACAACATGAGGGGCGTGTTCCTGCATGTCATGGCGGTACGTCGTCGCACGTAGAAGCTAAGTCAATGTACGATTACTCACATTAATTTCAGGACACCCTCGGTTCTGTCGGCGTCATTGTTTCAACGGTGCTCATCAAGTACTATGGCTGGACGGGCTTCGACCCCATCGCGTCGCTCTTCATCGCCATCCTCATCGCCGCCAGCGTCATCCCGCTCGTCATCGACACGGGCAAGATCCTCGCGCTCGACCTTTCCGATCGGGAGGCGAGCATCAAACAGGCGGTCTCTGATGTGGGCTCCCGTCCTTTTGCTATTGCTCTTCTGCTAACGGTCACTGCAGCTCCCGACCATCGACGGTCTCGCGTCCTTCACCAGCCCGCGTTTCTGGCCAAAAGACGACTCAGGCATCATTGGCAGCATCCATATCCAGCTCGCGCCCTCTGCGGCATCGCACGACCCGGCCGGACCACACTCGACGCGGCGTACGACGTTCGCGAACGTCGACCGCGTCGTTGAGCGCGTCGACAAGCTCTTGCGGAGCCGCATCTCTGGGTTGGAGGAGCTTACCATCCAAGTGGAAGAGTCATGATAGCATACCTACCCTATTCTTCGTCGTCTTCAGCCTGTAAAAGGCGGTGCACACATGTACAGTACAAGTTGCCATGCAGTTTATATTCCGTCGGACAATATACTGTACTAGTCACATCTATGCTAAGGTGCACTGCGTTCCCACAAGACTGTCCGTGATGATCATGAGCTAGCAACTCTACATGTGAAGGCGTATACTGAAACAAAGCAAGGTATATATATACTTGAGCTACAAGCACCCCCGTCCGAGCGGGTGCGGAAATACTGCGTCGCTGCTGGCCTGTCCATTAAGCTGACCTCTCCAAAAGGGAGCCGGAATACCAGAAACAAAAGATCTCTGAAGGTTGTGACGTGCATTTTACGGCGGAGCCTGCGGTCACTCGTTGAGGTTGTTGAGCAGCGTGGTCAGGCACCGTTTCGTGACCATGTCGCCCTGAGTGGCGCTGTGAGCTGAGGCCACATCTGAGTATGCGGGCTCGTAACGTACCTTGAGTAAGGCAGCGAACGTGTTGTCGCGCAGAGGCTCCGGCAAGCACGCCCTCAACGCCTCTCTAGCCCTGGACGATCCGTCAGTATTCTCCTTTGCATTAAGGGAATGCGAGCAGCTTACCTCAGATTATCGCTCAATCGCAGGTAGCACCGCACGACGTGCTTGAGCAGCCGTACGGCCTGTGTCTCCACGAGTTGGTTGACCATGTTGCTCAGGACGGTCCCGACGGCGTAGAACCGCTCGTAGGTGTGGCAGATGTACGTGAGGCCGGTCTCATCGAGCAGAATCTTCTGGACGATGAAGATGGCGACAGTCTTGGAGAGCTCAGAGCCTGTCTCCATGATGCGCAGGCAGAGGGGTATAATCTCGGTCGAGAGGAGGAAGTGGATGACGGTGTTGTTGTCGTTTTGCTGGAGTGGAAGATGTGAGCGCGAGTCTGTGATGAGGGTCACAACGGGAACAAACCTTGACGAGCGCGCCGATAACACCAAGCGAGGTGAGGCGCAAGTACTCGAAGGGGCGCGTTTTGGAGGTCGTGTTCAAGAATGGATACAAAAAGAGGGGAATATGGGCTGCGAGACACGCGTTAATGATAGGGACAATAGCGCTCCAAAGGCGTCTCACCATTCAGGAATAGCTGACGAGTCTCCGCATGCGAAGCCACACATTGCAGGAGGGCGAGAGCGTTGCAGACGCGGTTGGATACATGGGCAGTGAGATTAGGCGGGTAGAGTAGAGGATATACAGAAACAATTTCTTGAATGAGCGCGGGCATAATACCTGCAAACGTGAGCGGACATCCCGTCAGCGTCCCCCTATGCCCATGCCATCTCCGCACTGCGACGCACCAAAGGAGTGCCAAAGAACCAAGGCGAGGTCGTCATACTGCTCTCTCTTCTTGCTGAGCTCGAGCAGTGCGGTCTCGCGGGTGTTGCCATCGAGCAGATCAATCACCAGGCCGTAAATCTTGGTCTCCTCGTGCACGGCCATGAGCCCAGGCGAAGAACCGTTGTAGCCGGGGACCATGTTCTGCGGCGTGGGGTGCGAGAGAGGGGGGAGGCCGTTGGCGGGGGAGTCGCCGTAGCCGGCGACGCCGCGACCGTAGGGGTTGTACTGCATGTGTTGCATGTACGAGAGCGGTTTGGGGGAGATCAGGCCCGCCATGGGCAGTCACGCAGGTTCAAGTAGCGGCGAGCGTCCCGTCCAGGTCGGTCAAGCCAGAGCTGCCCACAGACGCAGCGCCCGCTGACAAATCACCGCGCGCCGAAAACATATGCAACACCGCCACTGGCCACACACGCGCAGGCAGGAGACCCTGGGGAGTACGGTATATGCATTACGCAGGCTGCGAGTGGGTATTACGGGTTGTTGTACAGGACAGTGGTACATGATAAATACTCCAGGATACAACACAAGACAAAGTCCGATGCGGGCCCGCTACATGGCCCGGAGCCAATTCATAACCAGTCGATACCTTTCGCAAGAAACCATGAGGATCATCGGCGCCGAGGGGTATGTTAGGTCATATTCTGGCTCAGGACCGCAACAAGGTGTTCCTGCAAGCCCGGTCAGCGTCTGGCATCGATGCTCGCAATCCTCGACACTCACCTTCTCCTCGGCCGAATCCGTGTACATGGACCATGCATATCGACCATCTCCGAATTCGACGGCAAAAGAATGTGGCACGCCTTCCAACTCTTCATAGCCCTCTTGCCAGTCCTTGACACTTCCGACAGTGGACACTTTGACTGCTTCTTGGGGTTGGTCGGTCTCCTGGCACCGAAGCTCACTTAACCACTCACTGCGTTCAAGAGCCGTATCTTTCGAGCTTGGGGTAGATAGGTGTAGCAGTGGTACGGTTGAGTAGACGTATGTAGACAGACGTGAATGCTACAGTGAGTAGGTTGCATGTGTGTGCGTGTTCATTGTCTGAAGAAAAAAATATACACTGACGGCGGACATATCATGTAATCCCACATTGTATTAGGTCCCAGTGCGTGCATCTAACCGCATGTAGCCGCAGCGTAGCTAGGCGATGTACTTGGTGCTGTGTAGAGCCCTGCCGTCGCAATGTACACTCATGTATGCCATATTTTCGATCGTACTGCTGTACTTATGTATGTCATGTTAGGCTACCTCAGCTTACGGTGGTCTACGCTTGCAAAACACAGCTGAGATAATCGTGTCATTTAAATTACACCGAAACGGGTACACAGTTACGATCACGTGGGACGACGCGCGCGGCGTGCGGTTCCGCCCTGCATACACGCTCCTCCTGGTCCGGCCGTCCATTTCTTGCCACCTTCGCCATGTTGTCTTGGGATCCCTCCTCCTCCGGTTGGTCAAGCTGCACAGCGAGGTCGAGAAGCTCAAGGCCGACTTAGCTGAGCTCCGAGTCAAACATGCTCGGGAGGAAGAGAAGGACTGTGGCGATGGTGAAGCAGGGATGAAGGCGGGGATGATGGGAACGACGAAGGAGACGTCAGAGCACCCGCTTGGAAGCGACACAAGGCTAACAACCAGAGTCAGATGCTGAGTGTCGTAAGATATATGAAGGCACTCACTCTAGACCAACTAACTGTCACTGGGACCGAGCTCTGGGCATGCTCCCATCAATGTATGCGGATGATATCTGGCGCTGAGGGTGTCATCAGAAATCCGTGGTGACCGCAATGCAGAATCTTACTGGCTTAGGGCCAAATCCATCCCCCATTGGTGGTCCACCTGCAGCCGAGAATGATGATGACCTCGCAAATGAAGAAACGGCGGGGCGGCCATGGCACCAGTCAACTCGTCAATGACCGCTTGCGGCGTCGAAAGTAGCCTGTATGGGTATCTTGAATCATCTAGAGACGTGCTCTTACCTGTGTGTTCTTGTTCTTGGGCGGCATTTTGCCGAGGTTGACGACGTGATGGACGTTCAGGACAACGTACAGAAGGCAAGAAAATGAAGATTTTATGGTCCCATGCAACAGTGTTAGTCTACGTACGACTACTTAGCATAAGAGGGATGCGTATAGCCAAGTATACCAGAAGGCGATGAAGGTAGACCATGCGGTGACGGGGCGATGTTCGCCCACGTAGGGCTAGACGCCTAGGCTTATGTAACCTCATGTAACCAAAGTCGGATTACGTACTGTCTACGGATGCGTGCCTACATGCGTTTCCTCGGTCTACACAGGCATAATCTACGCTACATCCACCCTGTGTGGCACTGCGCTTGGTCGACGTTGGGCTACACGACCGAGCACATCCTTGGAGGATACGCGCCTTGAACGCAGTGACTGTTACAGAGGGGAGACATAGTATGCCACGTACCTCCTTGTTCTTGAACAAGTATAGCTTCTCATCATCGAGCTGATAGTACCGCCGCTTCCATGCTCCAGACTGCTCAGACTGGACAGTGACCCAGCCCGACGAAAGCACATGGCGGCCACCTGTTGTGGTCGCAGCAGCCTTCAAGCGAGCGGCCAGCGCCCGCCTCTCGTCCAAAACCTTGCGCCGCATCTCCTGACGCTTGCCAGAGATATCTTGCGCACGCTTGGCCTGCTCGCTTCGCCACGCCTGCAGCTTCTGCGTCTCCTGTATGCGGCGTTCGCGGTCGGCCTTTCTCCTCTCCTCCAGGGTAGTCCTTCGCTTCTCCTCTGCCTCGCGCTCCATCGCCTCCTTCCGTGTGCGCTGCTCGGCCGCGTAGCGAAGCTCCGACTGGAGGATCGCCTTTCGTTTGCGCTCCTCCTGCTCGTAGCGGCGCACTTCCTCCTCCTTCGCCTGCCTGAGCCGCTCCTGGTGCTCTTCCTCCTCCCGGCGCGCCTGCTCCTCCTCCCTCTCCTTGCGGCGCAGCGCCTCCCGGCGTCTAAGCTCGAGCTCGTCGGGCGTCGAAGCGACGCGGCGCTCGGGGATGCGCCCGCGGGCGAGCGGGACGCGATAGGACAGCATCGGGATGCGCGAGGGTGCAGGTGGGGTAGTAGGTGTGTAAGCCGTCTGCGGGCGCACGCCTGCAGCACCTGGACCCGTGCCGTTACCAGCACGCGGTCTGGAACTAGAATGGGAATGCAACGCGGCGTCCGAATTCATGTCTTCTGGGACATCAACGAGATTAGATTGTGACGGACGGAGCTGCCGTGCGAGGTAGAAGTTGGGCCGCGTTGAGTGGCCCGTGCAGCTGTCCGAGGACCAGTCGGGGGACGGTGTGCGCGCCAGCTCGGACGTCTCGAAGGCAGAGTAGAGTACTTGCCAGCTCTCGATGTAGCGTTTCCTCGCCTTGGGGCTCAGGTCCTTCGGTGGCGGGGGAGGCGGCGGGAGCTCGTTCAACTCATCTGCGGCTCTAGACTTCTCTGGCAGTAATTTGCGCTTTCGAGTGTTGGGTGGGGTGCGTTGCCGAGGGGCCATGAACGCCTTGAAGCGGTCGTCGAACTTAGTACGCAGTTTCGACGGGCTTATGGTAACCGACGGCATCTTAAAAGACAAGTGACAAGGATTAGCCAGGATGTTGAGTAGAGACAGGCAGTGCAAGAAGTGGGATGGGCAGATGGTAGTATGGGAGAGGGAGATGGGATTCGAGGCGATAGGTACGGGACGAGGCTGAGCAGGCCATTGTTCGCATCGTTACCAGGAAAGACCATTTCGTGTTGGCGTTAGTCCTAAACAAAGCCGTTGTGTCGGGTCCCTTAGGCGCCCACTGCATTCATTGTCCATCGTCTTCGCTTTGTGCTCACTGTTTAGGCAGCCGTTCTTCCATACAAGCGAACGCAAGCACTGCAGAGCGACGAACGCCTTGTACAACATCTGAAGATCACGGAGCTCTCGTACGTCCCGACGTAACAAGTCGACTCGGCGTTTGGGAAGCGGGGCTTCGGCATGAATGAAATCATCCAGCCGGCACTACAGGTAGACACCTGCTAGATGTCATCCAGGGACCACTGCAATCATGATGCTTGCGCCAAATTCGCACATATGTCCACTGGATCCTGCCTCCTAATCGGCGCAGCCCAGACAAATGAAAGCAACGCACCGCTTCACACCAATGACGCGAACACAGATAGAACCCACGAATCACTAACCCAAACGAATAGCATGGATATAAGGCTACAATTAGTTCGGTCGTTTTGGATCGACGCAGAGTCCAGCCGTAACCATAATCCGAGAGAAGGACCGGCTCCAGGGCAGTGTCATGACAAGGGCGTGCGATCCGCATTAGCGGCGATACGGAAACTGGACTTGTCCTGCATGGACTCTGCGCAAAAAATGAGTCAGCAATCTCGCAACATAATGTTGGAGGAAACGTACCGGTGTTCGACTTATACTCCATGACAGTCGTAGTCGGAAGGTTGAGCACCCGCCTGATGGTTTCTCTGCATTCCCCGGGACCATTGTGAACATGACGTAGATCACAAATGTGCAGCTAGACATACCTGATTGCCTCCTTCACCCGCGCGTCTGCCCCCCGTCTGTTCCAGACAGTAATGATGTCCTCGTTCTGACGGACGCTGATGGTGCAGCCACATATCTCCGGCCGGTCCCCCTGCGGCACATCGGCACCCGCACTGTCCGTCTTCTCCTCCCCGATGGAAGTGCATTCAGCGAACTGGTCGCCTACGACCGCAAGGACGAGGTCCTCCCATAGGCGGTCGGCGATGCCTTTGCGAAGACGTATGATCCATTTCCCGCCACCAATGTTGAGCGGGTCCTCCCAGACTGGCCTACGGACGCCAGAGTGGAAGAGGAGGTAGTCGGTCGTCGGTAGCAAACTGGAGGGTGGGTTGAGGTGTGTCCAGAGAGACCAAAACGACTCAATCTGAGTGCCACTGCATGAGGATACGGCATTGTAGATATAACGAATTACGCACAGAGCTGTAGGCAGTAATCTTCTTGATGCCCTCCTCGTAGTTGGTGATTTTAGTGCCCGGTCCGCGGTGCTGGCGGAACCAGAACACCCAACTGCATAAACCAACCGGCGGGTTAGCACGTACGGACATATCAACTGAGAAAGACCACGAACATACGTATGTCGGAGGGGGTGCACTACGGGGCTGCCATTCCGGCTCCCGTTTGTGGAAGACTTGTCTCTGCTTGAGGACTTCTCGTCGCCCGAGGCAGACGACACCTGAGTAGAGAAGTGTTTGGACGACGGCACGCGCGAGCGCAGTGCCGGCGCGGCTTTAGGGGCCATCGTGGTCTGAGTCGTAGTCGACTGCGAGGGAGAGTTGGCGAGAAAGCGCGACTGGGAGTGGTTAGAGAAGTAGCCGGCCATATACGAGAACGAGTGGCTCCGTCCACAATTTCAACAATAACGACAGCACAGACGTGTAGTACGCGAGAACTGGCAATGAATGGGACTTTGAATGCGAGCGGGTGGCTGCTGAGGCTAGGGAGAGGCAGAGACGATGGTGGAGGAGGAAATAGGGAAGGAGGAAATTGACGCCACCCACGGACGGGCGCGTGCAGGATCGACTCGGACTCAGACGCGCCGCGGCAGCGCTCCGCCCCTTCCTCCCATCCAACTTCTGCCTCTCACTTGGTTTCTACCCGCCGTCCCCTACTCGTCGCTCTCGGTTTATGATCGCCCCTACTCACCGCAAGTAACACCAGCCATCCCATGAAACTCACCCTCCGGCCAGAATGGCGCCTCCGACCGCTCTCTTCGGCGTTCGGCTTTCTTGACCTCAAGACAGCTGTCATCGTCACCCTCCTCTTCGCTGTATGTTGCATGGATCCTGGGACATCGACCAGAGCGATAGTAATGCCATGGAACATATAGGTTCTGAACAAGGTCGCAGGTGTATATGGCCTCATAGCGATGCTCACTGGTGCGGGCGGCACAGCCGCGCAGCTCAGCATGTACCTCTATTCTGCTGTCGCTCTGGCGGCTCTTATGTGGGGCATTAGGTCCACGACGCAGGTCAGTTTCATTTGCTGCGCTTGAAGTCCACACACTCACATCCTCATATGTCGCCTGACCATAATCAGGAAAACGCTAAACACACGCTGTACTTCGCCCACCTGTTCTTCGCTGACCACATCATCAACACTGCATGGCTGATATTCTTCGCCGTCATATGGTGGGTCTACACCCCGCACGACGGCCGGCGCATGGCCAACTCTCCGTCGCAAGAGGAGATCGCCAAGTCGGGCCCCGCCATGGGCAGCCACAACATGACAGAGGCGGAGCGCCAGCAAGCGGCGATTACCCTCTGGCACGAGGAGAAAGGTATTGCTACCGCTGTCATCGTCCTCGGCTGGCTCGTGAAGGTACGCCATACTCGTCTACTTACCCGCACCAACTAAGCGCGGGTATCCCAGTTCTACTTCGCTGCTCTGATCTACTCCTACGCCATCCACCTTCGCAAGGGCTCATATCGCTCCCTGCCGCGCTCACGGCCATCACCTACCATCACACAAGCACCGCTTGGTATCGTCGGTGAAGACGACGATGACGACGTCGAGGACTTCTATCGCATCCCTGTGCGCGCCCCCGCCAACGGCCACGCACGGTCGTCCTCTCACGGATCTTCGCCCTCGCTCTCGAGCTTCGCTGACTTTGTCTCCGCCCCGCCGCCGGGCCGCGCGCGGCGCAAGGCAGGCAAGTCGAACCTGAGCGTCAGCCTCAGCGCAGCAAACGGCAAGGGCGATATGGACGAGCCGGACGAGGTGCTGTTCGACGACGACGAGCTGAGCGCAACGGGGCACCTGCGGATGGGGACGAGCGCGGAGGAGAGCACGAGTGGCGATTCGCTCGATGAGGGCACGGCGAGTAGGACGGGGAGCAGACGAAGCAGCAGGGCGAATGCGAGGGCATAATGCACGGTGTGCGGTCTCGGCGTTCTGGATCGGATTGTAGTTCTGCCTCGTCTGTCTCATAGTTGTCTGTTGGATATTGTGCCCACGTAATCAACCTTACAGTCTCTCGAACCGCTGAACGCTATAATTTCGGGTGATAGGAGATCTCCCTGGTGTGACCCCCGCACAGCAGAATATATCCATCGCCTTCCAGGATGACCACAAAATGAACATCATTGCTATCGTATGTTCTATGAATGCTGTGGTGTGTCTCGAAAGGTGTTGTCGGTCGTAACAGTCGTATATCCCTTCTCTCCGCGGACATCATCCGTTCTTGGCCTCTTTTCTTCATCGACATTATGTGCATCATGATATGAGGCCCGTTGCGTGGTTTCCGCCGCAGCGAGTTCTACATCGTCAGTTCTCCCGGCGGTTGCACTTGCATCTGCAGGTGCTGTGCCAATCGCCTCTATGGCAGCGAGAGCGGCACGCTTACGGCGCCGTCTTGCTCGAGGATTGAGAATGAGCGCAAGGACGATCACGATGCCATCCATGACCTGACAGCCAATATCATCAGACTGACATCTTAAAATAGGAGCAGCTGAGTGCTTACCACCACGAGCGTGTAAGTCACGCTGGCGATGACATTGAAATCAGACTTGAACGCGAGCGACAGGTCGTTGAACACCCCGCCGAGCATGTCTACCGTCATGAATGGTATCGAGATGCCGATGACTTCTTTGTGCTTCCATATTTCGTAATATTGCGGCCTATAGGACGCGGTGAGCCGGCGATGTATTGCGAGCATTCCGTAGGAAAGACTCGACTTACAGGAGGCCTATGGCGATCACTACAGAGCTCCCTATGCCAAAGAACTCGACGCCTGCCGGGTGGCCATGCTCGTAAGATGGCTGTGAAATATAGAGGCTCAGTGTATGGCTCGTATCCGTGTTCCAAATCCTGATAGCGAGACGTACCCTAACTGCGTACACCAAGCCTGCCTGTAGTCCGCCTAGCAAAGCCAAACATACAAAATATGTGACCACGCATGCCCAGATGGGCCGTTTGGATCCGTAGTACTGACACTGCGGCGAAGCGGAGATCAGTAAGCGCACTACAAACCGGTATGCATTGGGGAAGAAGCTTGAGGGCCTCGGAGCGGACAGCAGCCACGGCGAGTAACAGCACCAAAGACAAGTCGTCCTATTGAAATTCCTCCGGCGAGAAAGTTCGAACGGTTCGTAGTGGTGGGGATTTTGCTAGAAATTAGACATACCTGAGCGAACGACAGAAATGACAGCGTTCCGAACAGCTGTGGCTGCACTATGAGGGGTATATTGATGTTCTGGACGATGGCGTAGACCCCCATGAACACACCGGATGCTCCCCATATGAACCTGCGGGTAATGAATATGCGATAAGCAATATTGCTTAGTACTGGACTCTCGTAGAGACGCACACTAGGAATTGAGAGAGCCCTTCTGTAGACTTTTCCCTATAACTCTTCCATATCTGTGGGATCAACTGGACAGTCCAGCAAACCGTTCCTGTTTGGTTACATCAGTTTGTCATTCACTACAGACACAGAGCCGGCATTGATAGAAGGCCAGGATTTGGCCAATTCGCTATCGCCCCGAAGATAGAAACGATGCCCGAGGCGATGTTACTCACCTATCGTGCCTAAGGCATTCTCAGCTGCTTTATTTGCGGGCATCTATAGATGTGAGGCCGTGTCGATGATGTTCGAAGGCTTCTTTTGTCGTCTCCTCCCCCGGTTTTCTGAAAGGATTAGTCGGGCATATATATACGGCGAGGCCTGCAGCGTGGGCAGGTCAACACTGGGTCAAAAGGTGCGGTTACAAAGGTGTCACGGATTTGTCATAATGACTCGGGCCAGTAGTTGACCCCCCCACTCGAGACCTCCTCCGGCTCGAAAATGAGGACGGTGGCGCGACTCGCGATCGAATGTAGTAATTCAGGCAGAACAAAATATTCTCACCGTCCACAATTCGCGGTCACATGCCACGGTGCAAAACTTCGCAATTTATTCGCGCCTGCACGCGAAAGCACTTGGGCTTCATGTGGCCGTCGAGAGTCTCCATTCCTATGGGATGCAAGGCTGCAATGGCGAACTTACACTGCTGCAGATGGTCATGCAGATCGATGGAATACGACCGGGGTTTGACGGCATCCGTGACGCTGCGTGCCCTGGGCCCAGTCTCCCAATCGTCAACGACCGAGAACTTCGCACATGACAGTCAGTCGTAGATGTCCAGGTGTTCTATAGCGACGCCACAAGGTCAACATGCGATACTCACCGGTACCCCTACGCCGAAGCGCCCGTACAACGCCCACATGTCATTTGCATATCAAGCGTTGAAATGGTTCGATCCGGGTCAATACAAACAACATACCTGGGCCACATCGCTGAGAAAACCGCCCCCGTATCGATAGAGGCGCTGTGCCAGTGAATGCCTCGCTCAGCTCTCACCACCAACGACAGTGGCCGCGGGGCTACCCTTGCTCGCTTACTAGAACAGCGAAAAGACGTGCGACTCGGGTTTCGAAACAGCTATATAGAGGTCGGGATTCCGAATTTGAGTGCGGCTAGAATTTGATCAATGGTGCAGGCCAGAGGACAAGCCACGCCGCTTACGATGTCGATGCACGTCGGTGCATTCATCGTGTACTGCGTTCAGAAACTCCGAGTCGCACATGCAGTACAGCTCAGTTGGTATGGGGTCCCCACAAGCTTGAAGCTTGAATGCTCAACCCCTGCGGAACCACACTGAGAATCGCAGACTAAGACCCGGAGCACTGACAGTACCTTCAAGCATCAAAAGGGTTTCAAAGCTCACACATGAAATGAAGTTCCCGACTCATCAAGTCTCATTACTGGGAATCCACGTCAAAGATACAATGGGTGCCATACAATTCCTAACCATCCCTCCATCGGACCGCTCACCACAAGGTGTCGACCAGCTCGCGCGGGCGCGAAGGGCCCGGCTTGGGCTTAGGCGGCTGGGGCTTCTTGTGCGGATCCTTCTGGCGATACTTGGGTGGGCCGTTGGGGTCCTTCTCGGAGTACTTCGGCTTCTTGCCGTTGTTCGGGTCGTGCTTGTGGTAGTTGGGCGGGTCGGTGCGCGCGAACACGGCAGCGTCCTCGACCTCGCGCGCCCACATCTCCTCAAGGTCCTCCCGCGCCCAAAGCTCGTCGTCGAACTCCCGCTCCCACAGGCCGTCTACCTCCGCCAGGTCGCGCGGACGCGAGGGGCCCGGCTTGGGCTTAGGCGGCTGAGGCTTCTTGTGCGGATCCTTCTGGCGGTACTTCGGTGGGCCGTTGGGGTCCTTCTCCGAGTACTTGGGCTTCTTGCCGTTGTGCGGGTCGTGCTTGTGGTAGTTGGGCGGGTCGGTGCGCGTGAACAGCGCATCCTCGAGCGCCGCAAGGTCGCGCGGGCGCGAGGGACCCGGCTTGGGCTTAGGCGGCTGAGGCTTCTTGTGCGGATCCTTCTGGCGGTACTTCGGTGGACCGTTGGGGTCCTTCTCCGAGTACTTGGGCTTCTTGCCGTTGTTCGGGTCGTGCTTGTGGTAGTTGGGAGGATCGGTCCGCGCACTGAGCACGTCCGCGACCGCCCGGGCGAGAAGGCTCGTCGCCTCGTCGAAGTCGGAGCGAGCGACGAGGTCAGCGACCTCAGCGTCGAAGGCACGGGCCTCGAAGCTGCCAGTCCTACGAAAACAAGGTCAGACCCGGGTTGAGCGAGCATCATACGAAAAGACACGTACGAGTCGGAAGCGACTGGCGCAGCGAACGCGAGCGGCGTCAATGACGCGACAGCGCAAAGCAAAGAGATGGATGCTCCGAAGCGCATAATGTATGGTTATTATCTGCAGTGATGGACGGCGTGCAACGTAAAGAATGAGGTTGAAGAGTCGTGAAATGAAACAAGCAAGGCTGCAGAGCGAAGCGGTCAATGAACGAGGTAAGAAATACGATGATCGGTGAACACTCACCAGCCAGTACCCGCTTGTGTAGTTGAGCCCGAGAAAGAGAAGTGAGCTGGGAGACCAGAGCAGCGAAGGGGGCCCTTTTTATCCTCATCCCCAGCGCCTCCTACGTGCACCAGCCGACCGCTCTGCGACGTCCCAAGTTGGTCCCAAGCAGGCAGGTTGCAGTCCAGTGCGTGGCCAAGGCGCACGAAGCTGTCGTACAGCTGTCAACCAGCTGTCGAACAGCTGTCGAACAATCGTCGAAGAAGCAGGAGCATCAGCGTGAAACACGTTCAAGCTGGCATTTGCCATCAGAGCCCTGTCGATTGATGTCGTATTTATTTGATGCCGCGCGCATGGAAAGGACATCGTGGTGTCAAGCAGTGCGCCTGTAGTATTTGCCTGCGCCCCTTGGGATGATGATGAATTCAGCACTTATATACTATCACGGTACCAGTAATGCAACTTTTTCACCTTTTGGATTCTACTGCACGGAGTACTTACCGGAAGCACTCGGAGTTTGCACCAGTAGATTTCTGAGGTTCGAGAGTATCTTGTACGATTTTACACGCCCTGTCTGGTGGGATGGGACGGATACCGAGAGGGAGCAACGACTGGAACAGTAATGCAACTGTTCTCCGAAGCTTGTCACGGCGATCGTCACAATGCCGACACGGCCGAGGTTCAAGATCCGCCGTGCCGAATGCTGCCGACCGTGGCTGAAGACGCGCTGGAACAGTACTGCAACTGCAGTGCCAGTGGTGCCGGAGCGAGGTTTACCGGCTGTTTACCTGCGAACGGGCGGACGCGGTACAAAAATGAGGTCGTGACGATAAAATCATGTCTTCTAGGCATGTAGTACAGTATAGTATGCACAAGATTCCGAAGTATGTACTCTTCGAATTATATCAGTGGATCGTAATGGTCTGTGCTACTAGGCGCGCTATTACATCGCCAAGTCGTGCGGCGGCAGGTTACTAGTAGAGCGGGGCTGTTCTCTAGGTCTATATACAATGTCAGGTGTGTCGTAATATGCAGGTATATAGGGTGAATATGCGTGAGGTGTCCCAGGTGCATACATCGCCACGGGTGGCATTATGAACGAGTCCGAGTCACCACGCGGCCGAAGGCCACACTGTGGCCTGAGCCGCTGGACCTTTTTGGCGATTGTGCGTTTACTGAGAGGGTGTCCAATTACGCTGAGATGTTTGATCCAATCAACAAAAGCCTTCTCCTGTCCAGGAGTGAGCAGCTGTTGAGAAGCATGGGCAGCTGAGCGAGGCTTTGTTTTCCCTTGGAGACGGCGAAGTAGAGTAGAGTAAGGTATGTTATGATGAGAAGCAACCTGTTTGATATTAACATCGCCGGATTGACCACGAATCTCTTTAACAGCTGAACTGATAGCAGCTTCGACTGCAGCTTTGTGTGCATGAGTACGAGCAGAGCTTGGCATCGACCTGCCATAGACAATTCTGGATGCGAAGACAGAGCTGGCCTTCCGCACTTGTAACTCACGGAGTCACAGCCACACATTGCCAAATGCCGTTCATCGGCAAGGAGCGGAGATGAGATCCTGGATCGTCGAGTGGCTGCTCATCACGCTCCGACCTCATCCAAAAGACATTTGCCTCCAGAGGTACGCTGCATGCACGGATCCCACCGGAGAATTTTGTAGAAGGTATCATGAGGTTGTAAATCCATATATCCAGCCTCTCAAAAGAATCGTACAGACCGCGGAGTCATCCGAGGCGATCTAAGCACTGAGATTGATGGACAACGGTATGGAATGAATTCTGTACATTCAGCCAGTTCAACAACACATCGTGCGAAGCGTGTAGTTGTAAGGAGCATGGTACAATACATGATATACAAAAATCCCAGAATATTTGGAGCAGGCAGTGTGTTCAGAATTGAGTAGTTGCATTACTATCCCAGTTGCATTACTGGTACCGTGATAGTACCGCAACAAGCAAACAAAGTCGTGCTAAGACGCGGTCCTACTATACTGACCACCGTGACTGAAGCTGAAACCTCGCCCAGCGGACTCGGAATGGGCGACAAGGCGTATGCACATGCATTCCTAGCGCAGTGATGCGTTGATAAATTGAAGCACATTAGCGTACCTAGCAATGAGGCATCAGTCAACCGCGCAAGGGGCAGATGCTCCGCTTCTCCCGATGGCTAGCGCTATATATAGCCAGGAATTCGTAGTGTCTCGTAGTGTCCAAAACTGGTCTGATTATGGGATGTACGTACTTAGTCAGCCTCCACACGGCGCTGGCGTGGAGGTCGAATTCGCGAACCTCAGTACACATGCACAGCTCCCCCTCAGACAGGTCGTCCTAGGGGTCTGCCTACGTGAAAGTACGCCGTGTCCCAGCGCGGAACCATCTCTTTTGTATTCTCCACGTGCCTGTTTACGTTTACTGATCCACCGCAATTGAAGGCGTGCCACTAGCTAGAGTCTTGAGTCATAAATTGTACAACAGGATTGGTCATCACGTACAAAGAGCATCTCATCCACGAAGCAGTAGCAATAATTACAGTTCCGTTGCGAACACAGTAGCAGTACACTCTGCAAACACACAGATATCTTCATCTACCGTACCCTTCGGAAACATGTGAAAGACTGGAGAGCACGCGTATCGATGAGCCCCCAATCCACGTCTTGATATGTGCCATAACTCACAGTTTGGCTCCAAGCCTCACTCATCCCGCCCCTCGTGAGCCGCTTACGGGCAGCGCCTGGCAGAGTCTGCGTGTCCATCGTCAATTGAAGGAAACCGTCGAAGCGAGCATCAGAGGTCATACCAATGGCGACGTCCTCAGCACCCTCCACAATGCCGCAATCAAGCTCAACCGTCTCGCGCTCTACGAGCGTAGGAACGGCGTGCACCTGTACAAGCGTCACCGCGAGGACGGCGGCAAGGAAGAATTGCTTCAAAGAAAACATGAGACCGCAAACTTCGTTCGGCTTCTAGGTTAAGCTGGAGTGGTGTGAGCGATGAGAGAAGTCGCGTTAGCTTCTTTGACCCCACCGTGGATCCTGCATTTTATACGCGCAGTTGCACGGAGCTTTGCTGTGTGCACCGCACGCTACCGACGAGACGCGGCAGGGCAACATAGCCTAACTTACGCATTGGAAAGACGGGCCAGCGGCTTGGACAATGGAGCAAGCGTCGTTTCATCGAGGCGCTGGCGGTCAGCGCACCCTCAGAACGACGCCGACCCTTCTATAGACAGAAGTATTGACGTGATGCACATCGCGATAAGTCGACCCCATATGTATAAGCGCATTCCATGAGGGACTTACTACATATTACGGGTATCCCAGCACATGGTGCCTGTAACGCTGGTTTCCTATGATGTCGTCTTGAGTTAATTTATGACAGCGAGACAGTTTACAGCCCACCTTTTGTCACTCACAATGCCCAGTTCGGAGGTGAGTACGTCCGGCACTCACAAGATGACTTTACGCCGTCAATTGTGACCCTACATTGGACAGCAATTCGCAAGGAAATATCCTAGACAGGAATAGCTGAAACAACGGGTACTTGGCGGCACTCTCTTGCGTATTGAGGGGGGGGGGGGGGGGGTTGAGTCCTTGGAAGCCGAGGTGCGCCCGAACTTTACTCAGCAAAACATCTGCAAATGACACAGGCCCATCGTCGACCAAGAGTCACGTACCCTGGTACTACGTCCTGCACATGACCTCCATTCTATGGTTGCACAGCATGTCGAAGAAGGGGGGATCCAACGCACAGGTGTGATGAAGGCGCTCGTGGTATTAGTACGTCCTGATCGCAGTTGAGCACAATATATGTGAGACTTTTGACGCTGAAACGCATGCTCACCCGCGTAGGACTCCCAAAATGACAGCACAGATGCTTCGGCGTACAGGCTGAGGGAATGAAGGCGAGTGGGCGATTTTCGGTTACTACCATCACGTATGGTCCTTGGACTGTAACGATGGGATCGCTGCATGAAAATTAGCACTGTACTTACCATAGCTTCAACCTGTTTGCTCATGAAGGCGAGTATGGGTCACCAACAAAGCGAGATACAAGTTGTACGCCGACATCAACGCATGCCGCACCGAAGAGCAATGCTGTGGAAAAGAGCGGTAGGGTCGATTGTTATAGGCCTACTCACCGGAGTGGCGTGAATCGACCAGTCTTTGTACATCGGCTGACCGGGAACACGCGAGTTAAGCTAGCACCTATGTAAGTCGTCGTCAGTGGCAAATGCTAGTTCGCCGCGGCTGTTGTCAACTGAGATTGAGGCCTCGAGGCCTGGATTGAGGTGGATGGTGGGTACTTCAGATGCAAGCAAATCGCGCGACATGCATGTTACGAACGGAACTTTGCAGAAGCGCACAAGCTCCTTGCAGTGTCAAATTGTTACTCTCTATGACGGCAACGCCATCCTAGTATGCGTACTGCTGCATATGAGAGCTACATTGGGGCCAATCAATTGATGCACTGCGCCGCTGCTGCAGCGCCGCTTGGGTCCTGCGCGGACAAGCGAACCTGCTAGCAACTCTGGGTGGCGGGGAGGAGGACTTCCGTTGAAGGGCGGTACACGCGTGCCTCACAAGAACCCATGGTTGACATATCCGGGCTCGCCAGCTACGTATTGGGCGTCCCGCGTGTTCGAAGAACGTATGTTCGTGCGTGTCTGCACTGGGGCGACAGGTAGACACCCTCTGCATTTGGGTGTACTGAATACCCGATGAGACAGATCCGCGCGAAAGGATGGATGAGAACGCACCTCGCCGTTCAGGTTGACTTCTCTGAAGCAGCGTCCTCTGCGTTCAGTTCTGCCGCGACAGTCATGAACCTGTGGTACATCGTCAGTGATCTCACATGGCCCAACGAACAGCTCGTATCAAGCTCCACGATACATGATACGTACTGCGCTGCATGAGAAGATGCGAGCGTGCGCATCGCGTCCAGGTTGGACTTGAGCAGCTCACACAGATCGGCGGTGTGGCCGACTGCCTGCGAAAGGCGGGCGAGCGAGTTGGAGAGCTGCATGTAGTGGCGATCCTTGGCCTGTGTCGCGTTTGTCGTGTGCGCCTGCATGTTCGGGACCGAGAGGGGCGGTTTGAGCTGAACTGGGTGGCAGTGCACAGGTGCGCGGAGGTTCGGAGGCCGAGAGATGAGACGGGTCTCGCCGGAGGCCGAGGACTCGCCGAGAACGCCTGGGACGATCTGCGATCACGTGTAGCTCATTACTCTTTGGGCCCCGGTAGCGCCACTGCTCATTTTGGCGTCTCTCATAGACCCGCGCAACCCGGCTGCCGATTTCGTCCCTCGTCTCTCTCATCCAGGAGCAAGAGTGCGTGGGCTTCCCTCCTCGTTGTCCCCCTCCAGTCGTCGCCATGAATGCCACGGATGCCCCGACGCCGTCGGCCCTCAGCCCCGCCCAGGTGCACTACCTGTCTACGAACCAACCGTTCTACTACAGCCCACAGGCCGACCTCTTCGACTGGTGCCCTGACACCCTGGTCGCCCTCGCAGCGCCCGTCATTGCGTACTGGGTCTCCTCCATCTTTTTCCATATCCTCGACATCTCTGCATGGAAATGGCTAGACAAGTACCGTATCCACGAGTCCGCCGAGGTCAAGTCCCGCAACCTCGTTACGCGCGCGGAGGTCATCCGTGCTGTGATCCTCCAGCAGATTGTGCAAACTTTGATTGGGTATTGGTATATGGAGGAGGAGCCGTCGGGCGCACTCGTAGACCACCTCGGTAACATGCTACGCCTGGAGCCCGCCCTCACCCGCACCCTCATCTGGACGCTGGGCGAGAAGCTCGGCGCGCGTGTCCTCGACCGCGACGGTGCACAGCTACTCTACGCTGTATACTGGTGGGCCATCCCCGTTGCCAGGTTCTTCTTCGGGATGTACGTAACTTCCTTGGCACGCGAACCGCACACTCACGCTCCGTCCCCTCGCAGGTTCATTATCGACACATGGCAGTACTTCCTCCACCGCGCGATGCACGTGAACCGCTGGCTCTACAAGCAGTTCCACTCCGTGCACCACCGTCTCTACGTCCCGTATGCGTTCGGTGCACTGTACAACCACCCGCTCGAGGGTCTCGTGCTCGACACAATTGGCACTGCCGTTGCGGAGCTCCTAGCTGGCATGTCAACACGCGAGGCCATGCTCCTCTTCCTCATCTCGAGCTTGAAGACGGTGGACGACCACTGCGGTTACAGGCTGCCATTCGACCCGCTGCAGCTGCTCACGAGCAACAACGCCGACTATCACGACATTCATCATCAGGTATGTGTGCCTATCTGTGGAGCGGATACGCTGTTGGAGCAGAAGTTGATATCGCTGCTACACAGGTCATCGGAATCAAGTCGAACTTCGCGCAGCCGTTCTTCGTTCACTGGGACTACATCCTTGGCACGAGGATGACCCGGAAAGACATCGAGCATCGTCGCCAGAAACAAAAGAAAGACTTGTAGGCGCGCCATGCCGCGCTGTCGCGACTTCTTGGTTCATGACTGTAGTACTAGTAATGATTAGTTTGTACGTGTATCCCAGTCTAGTATACGTTCCCGTTCTATACCTTTCGCACATAGCTAGCCCGTCACGAGCTGACCATATTGTGTTGTGAATATCCACCTCACTGCATTTCTAGAGACATCACCGCGTTGACAAGTTTTCATGTTTCCTTACGATAGTTCAATATGACTGTTGTTGGTATCCGGATAACGAATATCTGATGCATGAAAAAAGCACAGAACTGTGATAGGGACATGCAAAGGAAGAGTCACTGGAAGAGAACTACCAGGCGGCAAGTACATCTTTCGTGAGAGGTACAGTCTCCATCTCCTGCTCGTACTCGACCTCAACCCGTGGCCCTCCTGTTCGAGCAAAGTTAGTACTGCGATACATGTCAAAAAGCAGCACGGATACGCACTGCGTGCCTTTTTCTCTGGTTTCCGCTTCGTAGGCTTCTGCGTCTTCGGCGCCGCTTTCCGCTTGCCCAGCGCTGTCTTGTCCGCCGACTCCTCATCCCCACTCTCGTCTTCATCATCGCTCTCATCCTCCCCACTCTCATCCTCCTCACCCGACGCCACATCTTCCACATCGCTCAGCCCATCCTCCTCCCCGCTCATATCGCTCACAAACTCGCGCTCGCCCCACTCGCCCTCCTCCTCGAGCTCCTCATCTGTCTCGTCGTCGAGCAGGTCGAGCTCCTCCTCCTCCGCGTCCGCCGCGCGCTCCTTGCCCTTCTTCTCGCGGTCGAGCACCGCGCGCCAGACGTCCTCGTTCACGTTGAGCGGCGCATCGCCGTACGCCTTGCTCTTGAGCCGCTCGAGGAGCTCCGCCTCGATCGCGCGCTCGAGCCGTGCGGCGGAGAGCGCCTTGCGTTCGCGCACGGCTTCGCGCCGGTCGAGCTTTTTCTTTATCCCGACGAGTTTCGGTCTGCGGGTGGGGTTAGAGGGGTAAGGGTAAGCGGGGAGTGAGGTGAGAGAGGGGAGGGTGACGTACTGTTGCCGCAGCTGCATGCGCCGAATTTTGATGAGATACTGCGTGATCTTCGTTACTCGCTGCTTGCATTTGTGGATCATGAAGTTCGGCCAGTGGATGAGCTCGGCGTCGATCTGCGCTCAAGCCAAGCAGAGACCCCGAGTGAGCACGCCCAGATACTCACATACGCTACGAAAGACGACGCACCTGCTCAAGAGCCTTCGAGTAGTTGTTCGAGAGCTTGATCTTCTCCCACATGTGGGCGGGTGAGTGCGCCCGTTCGATCGTTTTCACATAGAGGTACAGTATGCCTTCCTTCTCTCGGACGGTCGCATACTGTGAGTTCGCCAGCGGACAGCTTTGTCGGTTGCAAAGCCCAGTGACATTGTACTCGTTCCGGCAAAAGTTTTGTGTTGTGGTTCTGAAAAGGCGGTATTGTAAGCTCGGAGTCCAAGAAGCTTTGGTACCGCAGCGGACTCACTTGACTTTGTACGAGCAGAACTGGGTGTTGATCACCGACCAAATTACGTCGTCGCTTTGCATCCCGTAGTTTTGAGGCGAGGCTTAGAGAGCGTTTGAGCGGACAAGAGGGTATACAGACAGTCGGTGGCGGAGAGAGGCAAGGCTGGCTTGACTTCGCGCCGGATCGAGCAAATTCTAGCTACGGGCGCTGTGATTGGCTGATCTCGATCCGGCATGTCGTTCGCACGACTGAGTTGCGCGATACACGTGCCCGTGTCGATGTCATGGCAGGCGATCGCACTCAGGCTCGGGCACCCGTCTACACCATATTCATCACCACTTGCCCTCTCCTCCCACGTAGCCCACGCACTTATGCCTACCGTTATCATGCAACGAGTCGCGACTATAGCAACTGAGGCGGCTGTGTCTCTCGCCCGGCGTAGAACGCCCCGTCCATTCCCTGCCCTCACGCGAGGACTTCGCGCGAGTCATCCCTGCGCAGACTTTCATTTCGACACCCACCAATTCGTCCAGCGGCTAGAACGCGAGGGGCTGAACCGCGCACAAGCCGAAGGTATCATGGCCGCCATGGCCGAGGTCATCGACGAGAGCATCCGGAACATGACCAGCAACATGGTCACCAAGGCCGACCAGGAGAAGGTCGATCCGCCTTGCGTACCTTTGCTCACTTGCGGCTGCTGACATGCGCGACGTGTGCAGCATCATTACACGCAGCAGGTTGACTTCGCGCAACTGAAGTCCGAGCTGCAGTTAACGGAGAAGAACGAGCTCGCGATGGTCAAGGCGGAGAACGACCGGCTCGTCACGGACATCGAGAAGCTGAAGCAGCGCCTCCGTGAGGAGATCACGCGGACGCAGGCAGGCGTACGGCTGGACCTGAACCTCGAGAAAGGACGGGTGCGCGAGGAGAGCAGCAAACAGGAGCTGAAGATGAAGGAGGTGGACACACGGATAGAGCAGGAGATCGCCAACCTCAGAACGTCAATACAGGGGTCGAAAGTATGTGTGACCGTTAGTAGCCCATGGATCCTCGCGGCTTACTTCGTATTTAGGCAACGACACTGCAATATCTTGTCGGTTTCGGTGCGTACTCAGTGACATATAGTGTTTGCTCTCGAACGCTAATGTCGGTGACTCAGTCACTGGTTGCTCTGCACTACTCATGGCATACCTCCGCTTCCGAGTGTAAACGCTGCTTAGACACCTTGTATATATGGATCGGATGGAACGTTATAATGCCCCAGGTAAGTACTTTCCACAAAGCTTGTCGACCTCATGTATATCACCCGTTCTACCTCTACAGGTGGACATAATTTATGTATTTTAAATGTTACTTCTATCACTCCGTCGTTGCGCGAGGCCCCTCAATTAATCGTCCAGGGGTGGCAGTGAGTCGCCGGGTATCTCCTCGTCAAGTGCAACACGTTTAAAGAGATCGTAGGCCCTCTCCAAGTCATCATTGATGATCACGTAGTTGTGGACACCCTCCTGCGCGTACTCGATCTCTTTCAAGGCAGTCGCCAGACGCTTCGCGACGGACGCCTCAGACTCCGTCCCTCGCCCGCGAAGACGCTCTCGGAGGGCTGTCAGGGATGGCGGCGAAATGAAGAGATAGACCGGGTTGAGGTCGGTCTGCTTGATTTGGCGGACACCCTGAAGTTGCGGACGCTCGGCGTCCATTCAAAGGGAGGGAGCACTGCATAGCGGACACACCTGCGCCTCGATGTCCAAGATGCAGCGGCGACCCGTGCTCGACACCTGCCGCACCGTCATGAAACTTGTGCCATAGTAATTGCCGGAGAACTCTGCGTGTTCAATGAAAGCACCCTCGTCGAGCAGCTGCCTGAATTTCTCGCGCGTAGTGAAGTAGTAATGCCTCCCGTCCTCTTCGCCCGGACGCGGAGCGCGCGTCGTGTCTGTCAAAGGTGGTATGCGTGAGACGAAGACCTGGGATGGCTGTGCTCTTACGGGAAACGCTGAACCCGAATCTGTCTGGGTAGTCCGCGAAGAGGCGAGTGAGGAGGGTGCTCTTGCCGACTCCGGAGGGCCCAGAAATAACGAGAGGGCGAACAAGGTCGACGATGGGCGACATTGAGTGGACAAAGCTCCCAGAGGAGGGAGGCGAACAGGTGACAGGGCCGGAGTCGGGGCAGGAGGCAACCAGGGACGGCGGGGACAGCTGAAACAAATGGGGTTGCGAAATGGGTTATTTCTGGCTCGGCACCTTTGCAGCGTCTGTGAGTTATCGGACGCGGACAGCGCGCGCAGAAGGCTATTGGGCGGAAATTGGGCATCGATAAGTGTTGCCATCAGCACATGGGCGTTTGTGCGACGACTTGTTCGCTTAGCAGGCCGGCTTGGGCATCCGCGGCGCGCGCGCTTGGGGGATCTCCCACTCCTTCATCTTGTCGTCGCCTTCTCGCTGGTCATCCTCGCAGTCTACTCTAGTCCCTATCCCCCTCTCCTTCCTTCTCTTCTCCGTCCGACCCGTCCTCATCCTGTCTCAGGCTCAACAAACCTAGCATGGGTGCTCTATGCTGTAGTGCGCAGGTCCGTCCGGTTCCCGGCCCCTTGATTTGTTTTGGCCGTGGGGAGCTCACCATCGTCTAGCCCATAGACTTTGATGGGGATGTGAATCTCTTCCATTTCGTACTTCTGAGGTGTGTGGGCAAGGGAGCCTTCGGCAAGGTTAGCGATTCTCGTGCCCTTACTCTGGCAAACCTCGGTGTTCAGATGAGCTCTAGGTCCGTGTCGTCCAGCATAAGCAAACGCGGGACTTGTATGCCCTCAAGTATATCAACAAGCCGAAATGCGTTAAGATGAAGGCGGTTGCCAATATCATCCAGGAGAGGAGGCTGTTGGAGGAGGTCAGTACAACCTCTCTCGAGTATGCGCATACTTATCGTTGAAGGCCTCGTAGATCGATCATCCCTTCGTCGTTAACCTGCGATATGCTTTCCAAGATGATGAGAACTGTTTTTTTGTGTTGGACCTCATGCTGGGCGGTGATTTGCGATGTACGTTGTTTTCATCTGATTCAGGACGAACGCTTATCTGAATGGCCCCCTCAGTCCACCTCGAGAGACTGGGCTCTCTCTCGGAGGAGACAGTGCGATTCTACGTCGCCGAGCTCTCATCCGCCCTCGCATACCTACACGACCATCGGATAATCCACAGGTTTGTCACAACTCGTTGTCCACTACTCGCACCCTGATCTTGCTCCGCCATCCTCTCAGGGACATCAAACCAGACAATATCCTCCTGGATGAGGCCGGACACGCTCACTTGACAGACTTCAATATCGCTGTGCACTACTCCGACCGCCGGCCTCTCTCGGGCGTTGCTGGGTCCATGGCGTACATGGCACCAGAGATCCTCGCCAAGCGGGGCTACTCCTATCAAATCGACTGGTGGTCGCTCGGCGTTTGCGTATACGAGCTAATTTTTGGGCGGCGGCCGTTCCGGGGCAAGACGAACAGCGACCTCACTCATAGCATTGTCAGGGACAGCCTCCGCTTCCCTGAAGACGGTGCCAGCAGATGTTCCAGGGAGGGCATGCAGGTCCTACGCATGGTGAGCCTCTATTCGCTGCTATCTTAGGGCGGCGCCACTGTGAGCGCCAATGCTCGATGGACGCCTGGGCATGTTGAATGTCCATCAACATGTGCGGGTCCGAACTGACTATGCCGAACCACTAGTTCCTGGAGCGAGACCCGCTCAGGCGAATGGGCTGGAAGCCGGATGAAGGCCTGGACGGGTTACGCAGTCACCCCTGGTTTCAGTCTGTCGACTGGGACACCTTGGAGGACAAGAAGCAAACGCCACCATTCATTCCGGACGTGAGTGTATATTGTCCGACATGCTCATCGGCGATAGTCTGATTGTTCCTGGGCTGTTTGGTGTAGTCCAAGAAAGCGAACTTTGATGCGTCGCATGAGCTAGAGGAGCTGTTGCTCGAAGACAATCCCCTGAAGGCACGGCAACGAAAGGTGCAGGACATCAACAACCTCAGTGCTGAAATGCGGCAGATGGAGGAACAGTACGTTCATGCTCATGACATCCTTGGAACAGTTATTGAAGCAGGTGCTACTGTAGATTTACGTCGTATGACTTCCGGAATATGCAGCGGCGATCATACTACCCGCAGAACCAGATTGTGTCGACGGTCACAGCGACGTCGTCGTCTGGTCCTGCTTCGTCAAGACCGGTCACCCCGATGACGACAATCGGCGCGGATGGTATTCATGAGGAGTACGCTCTCAAGACAAAGGCACCACGATCGTTCGAAGGCGACATGATGCAAACGCCAGTCACGCCCACCACGCCCATATCCATGAATCAGCCAGATTACATGGGCTCTGAGAAGGACCCACATGCGCGCTCTGGCATTGCCTGCTAGAGCCATCGCACTGCATGGTTCTATGCCAGACTGGCCTGTTGTCCTCTCGGGCGCTCTCAACGGGCTTCGTCGATTGCCTGACGACCTTGATCTTTACGAGCATACATTCCACTCCTTCTATACCACGGCCGGCCCCTCATGCCCCTCATGTCCTATGTCATGTCTATCACGGTCCAGTGACGTTGTTTATCTTCCTGCGACTACCTCACACCTTCCGTTATAGTTACTTATCGCTGTCAGCCGCTGCGTCCGCCCCCAGACCACCTGCACGCCTCCTACCCCCTCCCCTCCGGCGTCGTGGCCGACACAGGTTACCTCCCCCACCCCCACCCCCCCCCCCCCGTCCTCCTCGCCCTTTGCCTCGCCCTTCCTCTGGCCTGTTGTTATGGATGGTCGGTTCGGCTATGCATAGTTACCCACTTGGTCTTGCCCTTATTGTCTTTTTCGGTCGCACTGTCCTTGGTATCTGCTCTAACATTTATGTTACTACGCAATCATATAGCCCGCTCCCTAGTACAATAATAGTTCTGTTGAGGATGTCTACTCGGACACACGGACACTCAGATTATATGACTACGAGGTATACATTGACCTGTCTATATCACTAGTTATCATCTACGGCAAGAAGGTCCGTCGTCTGTTGCATTAGACCTAGTCGCACGTCGGCGTCGCGGGCGGCTTGAGCTCCGACAGGCCGAGCTCTAGTTGCTCTTCATCTTTGCGCTCCCCTTCAGACGTATACCACCTGGCGTCGTCGACTTAGTGCTGGACCGCGCGCTGGAGCCGGAGCTGACGAACGTGTATATCAACGACCCCGCGAACACCATGCCCGCGCCCATCGTGAGTTCCGCATTCCACCCGTTGCCGAACCACCACACGCTAATACACAGGCTGATCGCTTTGCGCGCCGTGAGCACGAGGTTGGTGGACACTGAGGTGACGCGCTGTAGGAAGCCACGCTATGTCAGCAGGCGTAATGTATCTCGAACACTAATAATACGCACCGATGTGAGTTGGTTGACAGCCGAGACACACATCAATTGTGTTACAAGGTTCAAAGCGAGTATGATATATGGGGTATAGTGGGCCACCGATGCCGGTAGCCTCGATGCCTCAGAGGCGGTATAGCTTGCTGTATGAGCTGATAGGGCTTGGAAGCCATTCTTGACATCAGGGGCTAGGAAAACAAATATGGGGAGCGAGAGCAAGTGCTGCGAGCATCGTCAGGGCGAGGGTAGATATCAGATGACGTGCTACGTACTGTGTAGAATACACCCTCTTTCCAGTACGGTCCATACACGCTGTATGTGCGTTCCTGGAGCAGACCGAGTGCTCCGGTAAGAAATAATGATACTGTCATCATTAGTACGCCTAAGGCGTATTTCATATCAGCGCGGGGGTCGCTGGTTTCCGTGGTCGACGACGACGATGGTCGGGACGTTGTTGCTAGCAGGACACCAACGGTGACGACCACTACTGCAGTCTAAAATGGGCCTAAGTTACGCGGAGATAGCAAGGAAGAATGGGACAATTACGATTTGAGGTAGTGAATAACGCCTCTTGAAGAACAGGAAGCCGAACAGCATGGAGACGGCCAGGCCTGGGTGACACTCCCAGTCAGTAAACTCAGTCCGTGACGGTGATGAAGGTATAAGACGTCATGCGATGTCACAGACGAGCTCAGTGAGTTCGGGGTGCAAAGCTAATAGCGGCGTTACTCCATGAGAACAGCATAGGCAAGACGAATGACAACGCCGCTTGACAGATTGGTTATTCGGCCGCGCTAACGGCTTCCAACCCCAAACTTCCCGCAAGCTGCCTTGTCACCGGCCCAGTATGCATCCACCTGTCGCCCGCGACCGCACTCCGCCGAAATACAATTTGACAACACCGTGGGGGCACTCACCTGCAGAGCGAAAGACGATCTGCACCGTTAGAGGTACATGGAAAGCAAACGCCCAGTTGTTGAGGAGCGAGCTAGAGGTCAGGACCAGTACTTGCGCAATCCATTGACGGATCGGGACGTGCCTCCTCTGTAGGCGAGGGATGCATGATCGGTCCCATTGCAAGAACGATGGTAGTGAGTGTAGAGTGATGAAGCACATCTGCGAGAATGTCAGGGCGGTACCTGTCGAGGGGGGAGGGGGGAGTATTACTTCGTGGACGGGAGGCGAAGGCATAACGACATACCCAGATGTGGGTCCATCTTGAGAATGTATTCGTAGGACCACACGTTGCTAATGGTGTAACTCAGCAACTCGGCATTCATCCAAACCCATAGTACGTACGAGCAGCAGCCCCCGAATAGCAAGCTCAATATCAGCGTAAAGTCCAGCAACGACCCGACCACGATCTTCGAGATGTGTGCGTCCTGGGTGTTGTCTCCATCGTTCGCGAGTCGTTGCGCGTTAGCCCTTGCTATATCGATGTCTTTTGGTGGGCTCCCGGAGTGCTTTGAGCTGCCAGTGGACATCAGGCTGGCGAGCGTGTGGATGGTGCGGAGAAGAGTGCAGCCATGCGAGTAAGGGGATCGTTTTCCGTTCGGAGCGGAAGCGCCGAGGCAGCGCTGCGGCACAGTCGCGTCAGTCATGTGAGCTCCCGGGCCCCTCAGAGGGGCAACTTGGCAGCCAATTGGCAGCAGTCGAGAAGTTACGCCAAACCTTTCATTAATTTGTCTCACCTGCTGTGGCAGCTAAGTTCTCAGGAAGTTGTGTGTCCTGTGGACACTCAAGTCAAAGAAGGTGGTACTATACTGTAGTAGTACGCGCTTAGCAATATGACATTGTGCAGCAGTGGCTACGAACCTTAAGCCTTCTGTCATCATACATAGCGGCGTCGGCTCCGTTCTCTTGCTGCAAGAAATCCGAGTACGATGTATAGGCACAAGCATAAACATGAAGGCACAACGACATGCACGGCCGTGAAGTGTGATACGGTGGTTCCAAGTACACATCCATAACAACTTCCTAATGTAGACGCACACTTTTGCTGCCCCTGACACGTGCCTACGCATAGAAGACGATTGAATCGAAATGCTGCTTACAGTTTACTTCACTAGAGCTATAGAGAACACCTAGAACCATAGACTACACCATGGCTGCTACTTGCAGCGTCTCCGAACCTCTCAAAAATGGACTAGACGACACGAGCACCCCGCTTCTCCGAGTAGAAATACACGATCATTCCGGACGCTCGTACCATGCCGCCCGTACCATCCCAGCCGGCACGACGATCCTAGAAGTGGACACACCATACGCGTACACAATCTGGAAGCCGTTCCGAAACGAAGTTTGCGCGGAGTGCTGGCGATACGACGGCGGTCGGCGGAGCTTTCTAACGCGCAAGGATGACGAAGGAGTCTCCGAGGAGTCGGCCGAAGGGTCAGGTGGAGGGGCCCTGCCCAGCAATGGGCAGGACAGACCAGGCGTAGGGGCAGGTTTATGGTTTTGCGACGCAAATTGTCAAGGGCGTTGGCTGGGAAGAGAAGGCAGGGAGACGATGAGGCTGCTTCGCGTGCTGGAGGAAGCTCGTCGGCAGAAGGAAGGGGATAAGGACAAGGACGGGGGCTTCAGGCTAGAAGACCTAGGGCAGACAGAACTCTCGCGGGAGAACGTTGACAGGGCTTGGGAAATGGTCGCGCAGAAGGAGAGGTCGCCAAAAGAAGTGAGGAAGTGGAGGAATATCCAACTCGACCATTTCGAGACGGACGTAGCGAGATATGTCCTAATCGCGCTCGTCCATCGCCATCGCGAAGCCCACGGCGAAATGGACTGGGAGCGAGGACGACAGATGCAAGCTGGCGAGGACATCATCGACAGGTCTAGTGTACAGGAGGATACGAATACCATAGTCCAATTTGGAGGGGCAAGATGGAAGGACTTTGCAGCTCTGCAGTCTAACGAACTGCGGCACCTGAATGCATACCCAGAACTCCTCGAGAACCAGATTAGAGCGTATCAAGCGTTGAAGGGGCGATTTTCCAGCAGTCACATAAGGGCTTCGACATCAGAACGACGTACTGGCAGTACAGACGGGAGAGGAGAAGCACAGCTCGCCGGCGGAGACCAACAGAGCCACAACCCCCAACCATTGCATATTGGGCAGGGGGACATCGGTGCCTTTCGAGACTTCGGAAGCATGGTCACCATCGACAACGTCCGGGGGGCCTTCCGTGTGGATCCAGGCAACTCGTTCGGGATCTGGGAAACACCTATGACGGACGAGAGCGAACTCATGGGTTTTGCAGTGTACCCGAAACCGTCATTCTTCAACCATCGTGAGTAGCTACCACCGATCAGCCGGTGGTCTAATGGGTGTTAGCTCCCTCAAATCATCACGTTTGAACTCACCATCTCTCATGTAGATTGTTCCCCTAACGTCACCAAGATCCGTAAGGGGCGGACGTTGGGATTTGTCACGACTCGACCTATCGAGGCCGGGGAAGAGTTGTGCATCAGCTATGGGCACGTGGAAATGATGTCCTTGCAAGAACGACAAAGGGAATTGAGGGAAGGCTGGTTCTTCGATTGTCGGTGTAGTCGGTGTGTGGCGGAGGCCGAGACACACAACTTTAAGGGACTGCAAAAGTAATGGAAGAGGCGAACGATTACGTCGATTGAGCACTTCCCTTGCGTTGTGCGCTGCTAGGACGTCGTTGGCACAGTACAGCAAGCCCAGAACCATCCATTGTATCGTTGCGAATGGCCAGCGGCCTCGGAGGCACGTATAGGCTCTAGTTCGCCCTTGAAACATGGGTGGAGTACGTACTCACGACATGCATATGAAATGAGTTGTATCCCAGGTGGGCGGCTAATTGGGAGGACAATCCCGAGGACCCTGAGAGCGGGCAGCGTGAAGCACTTCGGGCGTCGCTGGCATGCCCTATCGAGGTTAGTTTCGGCAGATATTCGAGCGAGAAGGCAGTTCGAGTCCGCTGGGCCGGGATCGCCAGCTCGGTTGAGACGCTACACCTGGGCCCGAGGCACGCGAGGTGCAGCGAATCGGTGAGTGAGGGCGCGGGGGAAGGCAGTTGGGCATGATTGACAGAATCGAGCAACGGGACCGCCCGCGTCGAGGGCATGTAGCCAGCGCGACGCCCATTTGATGGTCATGGCACGAGAGCGCAACGAGCGGCAAAGGAGAAGAGGTGTGGCGGGTTCAGCGGTGGTCATGGCACGCGGCTCAAGTCCGCTCTTCTTGGCCATCACCCCGCTTTCCATCTGCCCACATCCTCCTCTGTCTGGCCCGGCCCTCCACACGTCCTCTCGACCGCGATTTGCGGCGTATATCTCACAGCGCGCGTGGCCAGACTTGGTCTGGTGTATCCAACCCTCCGTGGGCGCCAAGGCGAACCTGATCTCGAATCTGCAGTTTGTCGGCCCAAACCACTGGCATCCGGGTCCCGGGTGAAGCCTTTGTGACTGTCTCCCGTCGTGCATGGCGGCAGCTCTCAGCCATATGCTTTCCGCAAACGGTCGTATCGAAGAGGGACCAGATGTGGGTTCGTCGCGCGACCGCGAGCGGCACGACAGCAACCGCTCCCAGCAGTTCCAGTCGCCGGCGGCCCTCCGTACACAACCTTCATTCAACGCTTCTCAAGCCTCGGCCCCGAGTTCCCAAACAGTCACTGTCGAAAACATGCTTGCAGCGCACGTCAATGCTCGAGATCCCGTTCGCAGTGCACTCGACACCGCGGTCGCCGAGCGGAACAGTCTGTCGTTGCAGAACACACAACTGTGGAAGCTCATCGAGAAACAACGCTCCGGCTATGGACAGTTGATGAAAGAGCTGGAACGCGTCCGCGGTGAGCGCGATGCCTACAAGGCACGCCTAAGAGCAGCTGGAGAAAACACGGATGCGCTGCTTCGCTCGCATCGCGACAGGGAGAAGCGTGAAGGCAAGGAGGCTACGCTTCGGTCGTCTTCGTCTCATTCTCAGCTGAGAGGAAGTGAGGGCAGTGTTTCGAGCTCATATGCATCGGACCCTCGTGCTCATGTGGCGCGAAAGGGCTCGGCGGATAGTGAGTAACCTGTCATTGTGTCTTGGCCTTCTCATTCATTGTGTCGCAGCGGCGCGGAGCCTTCAACACTCTCATTCACAAGAACAGACCCTGCGCTCACACCCTCTCAAGAGGGACCTATCTGGCTCCCAATCCAGCCTGAACCTCCCTGCGTCCAGCTCGCGCGGACTTCCTGCGGCGCCATCCCCTCTTTCGACTATTGCCACCACACGCGGACAGAGTTTCCCTCGCGACGTCACGCCAGACGGGCGATCAACAGTGAATCAAACGATGAGCCCGACACAACAATCATTCACACAGACATCCTCTAGCAACTCAATATCCTCTTCGAGCACCGTCAATGCAGACCTTGCAGACCCCGTACTTGGACAGTGGCAATCTGGGTACCGGCCATCCATAGACACGGCAAGGCCAACGGGCAAAGTTCTCTTGACGCCTGCACCGGATTCTACCCGTCCGCTGCGCGACTCGCTCCCCACCCGAGTGCCACCATCACCTCATACGCAATCACCCTCCACACAACATTCCTCTCCAGATACGCCGTCAAATCATTCATTGAGCCCCTATTCCAACGGCGGCGAACCCAATGCGCGTCCAGGGCTTTCACGCGAGTCTCGCATTTCGTTGCCGGAGGAGGCGAAACGCTACTACGCGAACCTGGCCGATTCACCCATGCCCAGCCCGGGTCTCGGTAGCTCAGAGATGTCCTCGTCAGAATCACCAGCAAAGACTCAACTACCCCTCGTCGCCGAGGTCGCCGAGTCGTTACGTAGCCAGTCTGGCACGCCTGCGAGTTCCTCCGGGGCGCGGTCACGGAGCACAACAGCAGTGGGTGACGAGGCGGCTCCGTTCCTCGACATGGGCGACGGAGATAGCATGCATTCCAGCGAACAAGGGCGGCCGTCTATCACGGAGAATGGTCTACCCTACGACGATCGCGATTCGACACTCACCCGGCGGGAGAAGGAGGCGATACCTGAGGACTTCCCCTTGCCTCCGTCGACCAACAACTTCCCATACCCTGCCGGTGACATGCTCCGCGTCGCTCAACCGCAGACTTCCGAGCCGCCTCGGACACCGGTCTCCCCGTTCCCCATGCCCGATGTCGCGCCGCAGATGAAGTTCCGCGCTCTTCCTCTGCTCGCAAGTGACCTTCCGCATACGGAAGTCAACGTCGTGACCTCGACGATCCGTCCAAACGAGCGCGGCAAGGAGGTGCTCTCATTCGTCGTTTTAGTCAACCCAGGAGGAGGCAAGGACCCATGGAAGGTCGAGAAGATGTACAGCGACGTACTGGCTCTGGACGCACGGATGCGTGCGACCTTGAGCAAAAACGTGCTGAAGAAAATGGTCGCCCTGCCGGAGGGGCGGATGTGGCGAGACCATGCACCTGCCAAGGTGGACCAGAGGAAGGTGAGTTTCACACTATTGTGTATGCCTTCCCTTTCGCACTACCTATTGCGCATGTTTTGCCATTGCATCCTCCTTTGCGACAATGACCTGCGGTATTCGCCGTCCGCAACTAGCTCGTGTTTTTGCGCACGCCACTCTTCCAATTGGCCTCAGATACTGGTGGCTGTACCTCCGCGCATCTGCCGTAGTAACGGAGACTTTGTTGTTCAGTCAGGGCTTGGGGCTTCTTTGTCTTATCGTCCCATTCAGTCGTCGTAGTGAGGCTCACTTGCGAGACTTCTCACGCATCGTTTTCTCCGAAGCTGCACATTGAGTTCCGTGAATTGACCCTTTCCACTTGCAGCACGCCCTTCACGACTACCTGCGCTCACTAATAGCGTTGCCTGTCAAGAACAAAGACGAGGTCATTGCTTTCTTCACGTCCGACATCGTTCGCGAGGCCCAGAAGCCAGTGTCGCAACCAGGCTACAAGGAAGGCTATCTGACTAAGCGGGGCAAAAACTTTGGTGGTTGGAAGACAAGATACTTCGTACTCCAGGGTCCATCGCTAGAGTACTACGAGAGCGTGAGTGCCTTTCCATTGACTGTGCGCAACACTCTCATCTGCACACACGTGTGCATTGACTCCCTGCTTCCCCTTATCGTGTCTGCGCTAACAACCGCTTCTCTCTGACGTAGCGTGGGGGCGCACATCTGGGCTCCATCACGATCACCGGTGCACAAATCGGCCGACAGCAGAAGGCTCCCGATAGACGGGACGCAGACGAGGACAATGAGTATCGACACGCGTTCCTAATCATCGAAGCGAAGCGGGGGCCAGCCGGCTCGAGCTCGCGCCACGTCCTGTGCGCGGGTAGCGACGAGGAGCGTGACAGCTGGGTAGAGGAACTGGTGCGCTACGTGACGGGTGCATATACCGAAGACCAGGTCGCGGTTGTCCAGAACGGGCCCAGTCCCATTGCAGTCGGTAGCGCTGCGCAGAATGGCCAGGCGCAGTCGCGCGCAAGTACGAGCACAAATGGCCCCAACGATGCCTACTCCACGCCGAACAGTCGTCGAGATGTGGGCAGAGGTGACTTTGCAAACGGTCGGATGCCTGCACATATGTACGAGAGTACTCCGAGTCCAGTGAAGTCCATGGTCACGCCGTCGCCTCTCGAGCGTTCCTCTATTGACGTTGCACCGCTGTCCAACTCTATGCCCACGACGTCGCCGCTCATTGGCGAAGATGCAGAGATGCCCGCTGGCATTTCACAACGAGCGAACTCAGAATTGGGTCACTACGCCGATCTCAGAACGCCAGATCAGAGTCGCAAGAAGAACCGACGCATGTCCGTCAATCCTAGCAAGGCGCCCATTCCAGAGCCCATTCCAGAGCGCACGCCGTCGCCGGATAAGGAGGCTGCGATTGCCACCACGCCAAAGGTGGATGCGCACGGGAAGGTGAAGATCTCCGGGCCCATGAATGGCACGCCCATCCCTGCAGGGTACAAGTTTGGGGGCAAAGACGAGAGGCCAGAGCCGACGCCGCCGAGTTACAACGATCGGCGCGAAAAGGCAAAATCGCGGACCTTCTGGGGAGCCTTTGGTCGCCAGCACGGTATGTTCCTCATTCGACGCCGGACTCGAGTGGAGTATGACTGACTGGCACACTCGCTGCATCTGTAGACAAACCTGCCGTGCCCACCCTGGCGCCACGGCCCGTGTTCGGCGTTCCTCTGGACGAGTCGCTCGACGTGGCGCAAATTGCGAGCTTGCCGGCCATCGTCTTCCGATGCATTCAGTATCTCGAAGCCAAGAAGGCGGAGCAAGAGGAAGGCATATACCGATTGAGTGGAAGCTCTGCTGTCATCAAGAGTCTCAAGGATCGGTTCAACGCTGGTGCGTTTATTGCTTGTATTGCAATTCATTCGCGTCTAATGGCGTAAGCAGAGGGTGACGTCGATCTATTGAGCTCCGATGAGTACTGGGACCCGCATGCGATTGCTGGGCTTCTCAAGACATTCCTACGCGAACTCCCTGCGAGCATATTGACGCGTGATCTTCACCTGCGGTTCCTTTCAGTGATCGGTGCGTCATAGGCATGTGGTACATTCAATGGGGTGCACTAACCCCCAACGGTATAGACTTCGTCGACCCACAAGAACGCATCAGGGAGCTCTCAGTCCTCATTGCGTCCTTGCCCATTGCGAACTACAGTCTCCTCAGGGCGCTGACGGCGCATCTGATCTTGATTGTGCAGAACGCGAACATAAACAAGATGACGATGCGGAACGTCGGCATCGTGTTCAGCCCCACTCTTGGCATACCTGCCGGCGTCTTCAGTCTCATGCTGGGCGAGTTCAAACGCGTGTTCAACGTCGACGGCACGTTGGAGGAGAGCGCACCTGCGGAGGAAGAGGAGGTTGTCGATCGGCGCAACAGCAGACGGTACACTGATGCCGCGGCCGACCAGCTTCTGGGCCTCTCCGGAAGAGCACTGCCTGGTATGTTCCCTGCTCCTCCCCACTCGCAGTCGTAGTGCTGACATCATGCCTTCTGCCGTTGCAGTGAGTAATGACGACGCTCCGTCAGACGAAGGGGATGAGGCGTCCGTCATCGAAGATAGCACCGAAGGCACATATGAGAACGACGGGGACTACGTGGGATCCTCGGCGGGATCGAGCGCGGTGAACCTCCCACCAGGAAGCGGGGCCGCGCCTTCCGCTAGCCTGCAGGTGCCAGAGCAGACGGGCGGGATGGCGCCCGTCTCGTCTGTCTCCCGGTCGCGCGCGTCGAACGTTGCGGCGACACGGGGGCTCAACATCTCGACGTCTGACAGGGCGAACCACCGAAACTCTCACATCATGGGCCTCCCGTCGTCCCCGCGGCCGAGCCTTCGCGCGGCGAGCAGCGGAGCTCCTTCGCCCGGCGCGGGGGGCAGCCCGCTGACTCCCAGGTAGGTTCGCTATGCGTCTGTGCCGCATCGCGCATCATAGACACTGGCTTCGACGTGTACGAACAGTAGTCGCCTCCTCGTGTTCTGAAAACAGCTGTGGGAAGCACGTACGACATTGCGAGACGGCCTTGTGTATATACCTCTTTGCATTTACGGGTAGATTAGTACGAGTAGATATCATATACCCGCGCACGGTGCATTTGTCTGTGGACTCTCCTTCTGCGCTGTCCTAATAACAGCATGGGCGTTACAAGCTGACGAGAGAGGTAACTTATTTTGGTGGTGCGATGAGCGTGGCTACTTACGAGAGTCGAGGCGGGCATTGCGGGCGGCTGGAGCGTGGTGCCTGGCGGACTAGCGCGCGCGCGATCAGAAATTATGCGTGAGATACAGCGTTCGCGGGTACATACGCGTCCGCCGCAGACGTCTTCCGAGCGTTGTATTTTGGCCTCGGATCTGCTTGGTTTTCTCCCGCCACCGTGAGTAGCCGTGCTCGACCGGCCACAGCCTGCGCGCCGCAATGGGCTTCAGACAAGCCGCAGTGCTCTCTTCCGTCTCCTTCTTCCTCGGTGAGCCGTCTCCCGCAAGCCTGCCGGGCGACACTGACGATCTCTCTGCCACGGCATGCTTCGAATCGCCTGTTCTGCTGCTGCTGCTGCTGGTGTCTAGGCGTATTGCTCATCTGTCTGAACGTTGACTACCGCGTCCTGTTCACGCCGCTCACGGACGACGTACTGCGCGATGGCTTCGAGTTCTACACAACGTTCTACAATTCCCCGCCAGCCATCAAGGTACGCACGCACGCCCATGCACCCATCCACGTCCAGCCGGGCCCCGGCCTCCTATCCCTCGCCTTCCCCTTCTCTTGCCTCTCGTTATTCTCGTTATGCCCGTTCGCAACTGCCAACGGTTCAATCTGATGTCTCTTCATGATTCTCATTGTCCGCCGCACAGGCTCTGATGCATGCCGTCATGGGGATGGGTGCCCTGGGCCTCTGTGGCCAGCTGAACAGGTGGGACGAGAGCGCCATCTTCTTCGACGGGTCCTCGCTCGGTACGTCCCCCGCCTCCCGCTTCCATTCCCCCGGCTGACGCACACGACGCTGCTGCATCTCCTGTCGCGCTCGCCACCGGCAGCGGCGTACATCTTCGCGATGGCGGTGTACATCTCTGTGGGGATCCCCGCGTCGCGCTCGGTCGCGATCCCCCGCCCCGAGGACACGCGCGCCAGCCAGGTCGAGGCGCTCCGCGTACTGTCGGCGGGGAACACCATCATCATCGTCTGCCTTGGTGCAGTGCTCGCTCTCCAGGTACGTTCACGCCGTCCCCTGTTAGCCGACCCCCATCACCCATTCGCGTATCCCGCATCCATCCATCCATCCCCCTTGTTCCGCGCGATGCCCAATGAAGCGCCGTGTGCTGACAATTGCCTGCCGTCATTTGTGTATGTGTGTGATCGCAGGCCGGAGAGGAGTACGCGAGACGCATCGAAGCGAAGGCGAAGGAGGACTTCGAGCGGAGACATCCCGCGGGCGCTTCAAAAGCGCCGGAGACCAGCGAAGACACGACAGAGAGCAAGAAGGACAAGTGACGGGCGACGCATATGGCGGGACAGGGGGCAGCAGAAAACCGTCGGGCGGGACACATTTTTCCTCTTGCTACGCGACACACCGTGTAATCCGTGCATCTATATTTCGATCCTACCTGCGCAGTGCCTCGAGAAGGCATGATAGGCCCAGTACACTTCATCGGCTGTTTTCTACGGCCGTGGTATGACCGCCACAAAGTTGCTGACTGTGCTGTTAGATGCGAGGTGCTGGTGTGCTGAGTTCTGATTCATGATAGGCCGTGCTCTAGAAGTGGAAGCGATACCTGTGAGGAAGGACCATCATCAGGGGCAATGACTTCCTCTTCTATTGCACGCGGACATTCCCTGCACATCTGCAAGTGAAGTCGCTCTCACCAACATGTCCACAGTCGGCCGAACCTTCTGGGTCTGGATGGTGGCTACTTGCCAACAGTCGGTTACTAAGTTTCGTAAGTTGCCGTGCTGCACTTATCGCTGGACACCGTTCCACCCCTGCGTCAATTCGTCAACAACATGCTAGGCGGCGCAGCGAGGAAGGCCCCCAGTTCCTCGTAAAGTAATGAAGACGCTACTTATCTACCGGAGAAGGGGTTACACTGATAGTGGTGGAACAACTGTACAGGTACTTGGAATCTGGGAGGATCCTGGCATTCGAGGCTAGCCCATCTCGCAATCGACGTCAGGCGTGTCGGTTAAGAATACGGTTGGGGTGGCTCGAGAACGGCGTAGACCGCGAAAGAGAGCTCGCATGGATCGCTCGCGCGTGGAACACGACGATCAGATTGCGTGCGTTGAGTTGCCAGCGTCGGAGGGCCGGCGTCGCGAGGGGCTGGCTCGCTGGCCCGTGCGCGGACGCAAATGACGCGGCGTCCTTCCGCGACTCGGACGCGCTGGCCGTGCGCACCTGCCATTCCGGGCGGCCCATCATGCGTTGGCGGGTGGCGCCGTGTGCCCCGCGAATTTTGCTTCCGCCGCGCGATCGGGTCGTCTTCATTTTGCCGTGTCTGTGCCCGATCGGGCTACGCGCGGTCGATGACGGTCCACGGTGCGCCCGCGCGCCTGCCGCCCCCTCGCGGGAAGGGAACGTGTTCGCTGACTCGAGTCGGCGTGGGGCGACAAGTACGTACTCGAGTCTCGGGGAGCGTGTGCACCACCGCGCCTCCCAGACAAGGTTGGCAGCGAAATTCCTAGCATGCGGTGGCGACGACGACAGGCATGCTCGATGCGAGGGTCTGGAACCTGCAGCAGAAGTTCCCATGTGTAATCCAAGAATACCATACCGCCTCAGCGATAGCTCGTCGCGTTGGCAGGGCGCGCGCAGCCAAGGACAGAAACGATCCACTTCGGGGGTACTCGCAGGCTATGCCCGGTGAGGGCCATCACCAGAGCAAGGAAACGGCCCAACCTTGTCTGCAAGTGCGCGACGGGGTTCTGCACTACAAATTTTAACGGCCGTCCCACAGTGGCTGGCCTTGCGCGGACCTAGAACGCCCATGCCTGCTGCATCAGGCCAGGCCGACACCGTGCACTGGAACCATATCAGCGAAGAGCCTCTGTTCCACTTCCACGGTGTGCGTGGACAGGCGTGGAGGATCTCCTTCCACAGGCACACTTCCCGCCGGCATGCGAGCGCCAGCCTGCCCACCAGGGTCCACGCCTTCCGAGATCTTCACCCTGTCTGTTTGTCACTGCTGTCCAATTCGCAAAGCCAATAAGTAAGCTGTCCCATTGTAAATTGGACCAGCGCCATTGCCAGTGTCCACGGCTGCAAACTAAGATATGATGACACCAAGATTTAAGCAGCCCATCGGACATCTAGCGTGCACAGCGCTACCCTCTGAGATGAGGGTCATGATGCCAGACCGTTCGAGGGTGGATCACCGCAACGCATGATGGGTAGACGTGCGGATGCAGCACTGCGGCTCCCACTGAGCTAAAGCAGACGTGCATCCCAAAATTTCATGGTGAGAGGCCCTACGCACCTGGTGTTCTCACGGGACAGCCTTGGTCATCGCCGACGACTCCCACACAACAACGGCATATGCGGGAGCGAACGTGAAGACGCCAACTGGTCCATGTATTCGGGTGTCTTTGCAGCGGTGGAACGTGTACGTACAGACTGCGCGGAAATAGCCTGGGCAGCGGGCCTCGCCGCGCCGCGCTGGTTGGTAGGGATTTTCGGACGGGAGCGAGGACACCACCACTGGGCTCGTAGCTTCCCGAACGGCAGGGGAGCACAACGGTCGACAGAACCTGGCAAACTGCGATGGGAGGAGCCGAGCGCGAGTCTAAGGAGCCTACCCTTTCTGGTCGGTGGAGGATTGGCGAGTCAGCTGTCGCCTGGCTCCGTCACAACAGAGTTCAGTAGGAGTTGCGTGTCTGTTTTGGGCGAACAGTGAGAGGAGCGTGCGGGGCACCATTGTCGGGCGAGATTGGGACGAATCTCGCGTAGAGCCATTGTGCGCAGAAAGAGGGCAGGAAGCACGTCACCGTGACTCGGCTGGCTGAGATGAGATGGGCGAAGCGGGAGCTTCGGCGGTAAAGCAGAACAGTTCCGAGTTGTGGCGGCGGGAGCAGCGAAGCTGAGCCCGTCCAGCTGCCAGTGCCCCGCCTGCCAGCGCACCATTTCCGCACGCGCACACCGTTCCGCGTGTCCCTCGCGAAGCCCGGCAGCGCCTCCGAGTCCTCCACTGCGCGCTCGCGTCCTTCGCGCCCCCGCAAACAAACGCCACAACGTCTCTGCATACGATGCGTGCTCCTGTATCAGTGCGCAGCGCGGTGTGAAGTGGCGACGTCAGCGCACATTGACCCGCGACGCTCGCGCTCTGGGCAGCAGAGGGCAGCGACCTGGGCAGCAGGCAGCGGGGGCGGGGCAGAGCTGGATCAGAGCGATCAGAGCCTCGGCAGCACGGCAGAGACATCTGGCCGGCGGAGGCAAACCAAGTTCGCACATCGTCAGATTCGGTCGCCGTGACTCTGGTGTCACGGCCCAAATATGGTTAGGCGGCAAATTTGTTATCACTGCGAACTAAATTAACAGATGGGGCGACTTCCAGATCCATCGGGCGGACAGGGTCCCTTACCACTCATCCAGCCGGTGTACTTAAGTACCCGCTCGCTTGGCGGGGCGACGCTGCCCTCCCCTCCCCCGACAACGCTCGCCACGCCCGCCCCCGCCTTCGCAATACCGCCCCTACCGCCGTGCACGCAATGGACGTGAACTGGTGCCTCACCTGCGACCGACACATCGACGTGGTACGTGACACGCCCTCCGCACTCACTTCCGCACGCTTACGGTGCCGGTCTCTTCATTAGGAGGCCTACGCCCCTTACTGCTCACGGGAGTGCCTCGCCCTCGCATCTCCTGTCTACAACGCCTTCGACAACGCACCCATCGCTGAGAGCATCTCCGAGTTCGACGACTGCGACCTCTGCTCGCGCCTCGAGAGCTCCCTCCCCACGACGGAACGGAGCAGGTGGATCGGGAAGGGAGACGCGGGGATCTCTGCATGGGCGAGGGACGTTCCTCCGGGCCCGCCGAGCGGCCTCGACACCGTCATCTCCACCGCCGACCTCCGTCCACCAAAGCTCCTGCAGACCACCCGCCGACCAGTCCCGCCCAGCCTTTGCATGTCCAAAACTATACCCGCGCCCGCACCCTCAGGCCCCTCACGATCCGTACTCTCCTCTCTCCCCTCCCTCTCCAGCCAGTGCCCGACCAACACGAGCGTCGCCTCGCTCACTACCCCCTCCTCGTCTCTACCTCCCTCCTCGCCAATGGAGGCGCCTTCCCCTTGCCCTCCGACCACGACGACCATCACCGCTAAGGGCGGGTTCATCAGCGCTCTCACAGCGCAAGTCCGTTCATGGACCGCATCCAACAAGGAGTGCGTGCGAGAAGAGACGGTGACCCGCCAGTCGCGGACAAGGTCCTCCGTGCGCGCAAGGCCACTACAGTCTCTCGCTCCTCTCGACGATCCATCGTCACCCTTTCGAGAAGCGAAGGACAACTTCGCCTACGAGTTCGACGGCTATTGGGGACTTTCGACGGAGAAGCTTCCCCTTACCGACGATCATCCAGCCTTCCGCGCACGGGGCCGCCCCTCGTCGCGTATCGTCTCATGACTCCCCTGGCACCTCCGCTCTGCATCGAGGACTCTTTGTTTCTTGTATACTACGCCTTCGCCCCGAGCTGCCCGCAGCCTGTCATCGTCTTGCCGGGCCTACCCCCAAAAGATGACTTCTCATCGCTTGCTTGCATACATGGACTACTTATTTGCATACTACCTCTGCGCATCGTTCCCCTCGTAGCTACACATCTCGCTCTCATCAACACCAACCACCCCTCATTCGCCTCATTGCGCCGTCCTCCGTCGCTCACTCGCATATCCCCGCTTCGCATCGTCTCGATACCACTGTAGCCTCGCGGCACCCAGCCACGCCCGCCTATCCCTCTGCCTTCCGCGAAAAGCCCTACACGGCGCGCCCCGCTTCGCATTTCCTCGCGCCGTCAACCGCCATTCCCTCAGCCCCCGCAGCTCTCATCTTACAGTGCACGCCAGGCCGGATGTACGTTTTGTTTGTAGTGCGTATCGCGTGTTGTCACGGTACTCCCCCGGGCCCCGAGTATCTCAATAATTGGAATCCTCCTGCCCACGGCCCCATGTTCACATAGAGTTTGCATAGAAGGAATACTACCTCTTTCTGATCGCGTATGGCTCGATGCGTGTGCGTGTCCGAATTCAGAAGTTGTGAAGATGGGAAGGCCCGGCTCAAGGGCCGAGGTCTGCGTCGACCTCGCTGCCTGCACGCTTAATGGTGCGCTGTTGCTCATTTCGGCCGTGGCGGATGATTGGGCACAGAGGCGGCGCGTCACCTTGCATGACTGAGCGGCGTTCGCGATCCACGAGGCCACGTAAAGTACCGTTGTCGACATGTCGGTACGTGCGCATCAACTGTACGAGCCCCTGCTGACTGCCCTTCGTTCTGGATGCAGGGCCTCTCACCCTGTTCTGGGCTGTGCCCCCGAGAGCGGACGCCATCAACCCCGCCCGCGGGTCGGGACGTCCAAATCGGATGGCTTGTCCTGATCCAACTCCTACCAACTCGAACTAATTTGTAGGTAGAGGCGCCCGGGCTCAGGTGGCCCACGGGGTGCCTGTGCGAGGATTGGCCGCACCCAGCTTGTCTAGGCCTGCCGCTCAAACAATGCGTCTCGGACGTAGGACGGCGCCCACCGAGATGCGTTACTCAGAAAGGTCCGTCTCGTGTGCTGTGCTCCTCCCGCGTCCGGCCAGTACGTCTCGCTGCGTCGTACCATGATCCCGGCAAGCCCCAGCCTGGACCCTCGGAGGACCCTGCACCACGCACACTGCACGTCCGCCTTCTCAAACGTTAACGTCGAACGTCGTCGAATGCGAAGACGGACTTTGACTGGTGATACTCCCGTGTCTGCCAGTGCGATGTCCCCAGACGTACTAGTCCTCGTGCACGGCCCCAATCGCCCCCTCCGACTCGTCGCGCACACCTAAACACTCAACACATACAAGGCCTCCGCGCGCACCACGAGCTGCCCCTTCTCCCAGCGCCGGGGCTGCCCGTGGCATTGAATCGCGCAATCAATACAGTCCGTCTCCCTTCCTGGGTTCCGCGCTGATATGCTTCCATCCCCGCGAACGGGTCACTCTATAGGGATCGCCGATCGCGCTGGCCAGGGAGCAGCTGTGTTGCGACGTGCGGAATCGCTATCGCAGCGCAGCGTGGGTGCGTGCACGGCGCGCGCCCCTGGCTCTGACAATACGGCCTCCGCTCGCTCGCTGCGACGCGCGAACCGAATGGGAAAGCGCAAGGGTTGTTCGCGCGCGCCTGAGCTTCTCCCTTTTGTTTGCGTTGGTATTGCTGCGAGCTGATATGACGACGCTGCCAGTGCGGGATATGGGCGGGAGAAGGCGCATCGTTCGGTGAGTGCGATCCCCCCTGTTGGGCTCCGAGACTGGCCGTCCGGAGGCTGCGTGCAACATGGATACGGCAGACTGACACGGGTTCTTGTGTAGTGACTAGACGGTACCGGGAACTTGGTCTGTCTGCTGGTTGAAAGACCAGCTGCGCTATCTGATGAACTGTACGTAGCATAGCTAGGGATTGTCCTGTCCTCAGAGTCTGGCCTCGGTCGACCGCGGAAGGAGGACATTTGTCTCGATATCCGACATACATCCGTATGCATCATAGTGGCTCATCCCACCGGACTTGTCGGTGAAACGCAGTTTGTTCTCAGTCGAAAACACGGAATGATTGTGGTGACAAATAAATAATTACTGTCGCACTTCGCTCCGTGGTCGTCGGTGCCCGACTCACCCCGCCCAAGCAGTCCCAGCAAAACCGGTGATTGCGTGCCGTACGGCAGGCCTCAGGGCGCGTAGGGCGCACAGGGCGCGCTTTCCCGCCTCGGCGAAGGACTCGCCGTGCGTTGGCTTGTGCCACGCTGTGCTGCGGGCGCCTCCCCGCACCCCAGACGATCGTGTTGATGCGACGATCAACAGCGCCCGATTTTGACGGGCGCGATCACAGTGGAGCCACCCCCTTCGCGGCGGGCACGACGCGGCGCGAGACCGCCTCGCTATCGATAGCGGGAGGGTCTTTGCGCGAAGGGGGCGTCGACGCGGGAGGCGGCCAGGAGGAGGCAGGCGAAGGCAGGAAGCAAGCAGGAAGGCTCGGACGCAGTCCTCACGTGGGAAGGCGATAGCACATGGCAGCGTTTTCGGCCAAACGGGCGTGCGGACCCGCTCAGTCAGCGCTCGGCCGCTGTGTCACAGAACGTGACATGCCATATGCGGCAAGGCGGCCTACCGGACCCTTTGGGCAATACGCGCTATCGGGACGGCGTCCATCAGACGGGACCGCTGGCCGACCTTGCCTAATATGGTCACAGCGAGCCCGACCTGCACGGACAGGCACGCCGTTCTTCCCGCGACACTCATCTATCTCACTTACTCGTCCGGCCTCAACTGTTGACCCGATCTACGTCCTGAACACACCGGTGGCTCGCACTGACACTCCCGTCCGTGCGCTTCCCACCCATGGGCTGGAGTCCACAATGCACCAGGAAGACAGTTTCATCGTGCTGCCAGAAGCATGACAGGATCTCAGCAGGATCAGCTGGCACGAAGCCAATCCGAAGCCAATCTTCCCCATTTGCGGGCAAGGCCTCGGGCGATATGTCTTCGGGCGGTGCATCATGTTGGTGGCGTTCCCTACCAATGACCTTCCCAGCGATAGCTCGTATGTTCTCTGGATCTTGAATGATGCAATTCTTCACAGCGGAAGTCGAGCTCCCGCTCATGCTCCTCGTCATCGCGACCGGACCGCCAGTCGCTGGGCAGAACTGCGCACGCCATTATTCTCGAAGAGAACAACTCTCTGTTTGCTTCCGTGACACGCCTTCCCGCCGCAAGACGCTGCAAGGGGACAAGCTCGGAAAGTGGCTTCCGATTCGGCACGGTCGACGGGTGCATTCTGAATTTCTGACGTGCCTCGCGAGCCCCTGTGCAGTGTGCACAATGACCGAGCACTCCGCAAGCCGACGCCGACTCGAGCGGATGCATTCTATATTCAGGCGCGGAACCATCTGCACGTTAATGCCCATCTATCACCAGGCCAGATCACATCGTCACACTCCCCGACTGCGATGCGGCGCGCCGCCCTTCCCAGATCTGCCGAGCCTAAGCGCAGGCACCTCACGATCCAATCGCGCCCGACCCGCGCAAGGACGTGTCATCCCTGCCGTCCCAACCTTCTCCTCTATGGTCTGCACTCATTGTGGCTTTGTGGCGTAGAGCACCCTCGGCCGTCGCAGCGTATCGCCACTGGTTCGCAACAGCGCCCGCTCCCTGACACTCCCTTCCACCAATTTGCACCAACGGCGCAAGGACGCATCTGCCGCCGTAGCAATCCAGCCAAGCTGCCTGTGCGTTCAGCGGGTTCTCAGGCCAAGGCCACACCACAGTCATGCG